>NW_026294503.1:41280451-41880451 GCF_007827085.1 Peromyscus californicus insignis
AGAGTACAGCACTGTAGGCTCTGGAGACCCCCCCCCCTTCCGTTTTCAGGTTTTTGGCAGAATCGGGCACTTTGCATCTATAAGGCCAACATTCCCACGTGCTGGTTGGTTTTGTTTTGCTTTTGTCAACTTGATACAAGTTAGAGTCACCTGGGAAGAGAGAACCTCAGGTGAGAAATGCCCCCACCAGATTGGGCTGTGTGTAGGCAAGGATGGGGGTCATCTTTTGAACGATGATTGATGTGGGGGGGCCCAGTCCGCTCCGAGCTGTACCGTCTCCAAGCATGTGGTCCTGGAAAGCAGCCAAGCAAGTCAGTAAGCCGCGTTTCTCCATGGCTTCTGCTTCAGTTCCTGCTTTGACTTCCTGTCTTCACTTCCCTCTGTGATGGACTGTGACCAGGAAGTATAAGCCAAATAGACCCTTTCCTCTCAGCTGGTTTTGGTCAGTGTTTTATCATAGCAATGGGAAGCAAAGTAAGACACCCCATTTCTTCTAACTAAGCTGAGGCCATCACACTCCTTGTCTTGGGGCTTCCTTCCTCCATTGTCAAAACAAGCAGTGGTGGGTTAAGCCTTTCTCATGCTTTGAATTTCTTCTGTCTTCTCTGTCTCTTTTTCTTCTGATTCTGCTGGGGAAAGCTTTCTGAGTTTAAAGACTCATGTGACTAGGTTGCTCTCGCTCTAACACTCCGAGGTAATCCTCACTGCTTCTAGGTCTGTGTCTTGAACCTGACTTTCAAAACCCTTTGGCCATGTAAGGGTACATGCTCACATATTCTGGTTCTGTGTTTGGGCATCTTTGGGGCTATACTCTGCCACTTTTGCTTTTAAAGAGAAAAGGATTATTTTGGTTATGATTTTAGCTTTTTTTTCTAATATCTATCACCCGAGAACTGCAGTTTCATGGTTTTTGTTTTGTTTCATTTTGTTTTTTCTTTCTTAAGACAAGGACTCTCTCTATAGCCCTGGCTGTCCTGGAACTCACTATGTAGACTGGGCTGGAACTCAAAGAGACCCTCCTGCCTCTGCCTCCCGAGTGCTGGAATTAAAGGCATGTGCCACCACCGCCCAGCCCACAGTTTTATGCTTTATCCAGGTCTGGTTGTTTTGGTCAGGAGGGTGAGTGGTTCCCTGCTGTGCTCATATCTGGGTTGGGGCAGATGACCTGTGGTGTTTATTGATTTTTGTTTGCTCCTGTTTAAATAAGGGCTCCTGCTGTGCGTAAGTGTCTGTGCATCACACCCCCTTGAGGGGGACAGGGATACCTTTCCTTCTGGATGCTGGAGATTTGCACTTGGAGCTTTTCACAGGGAAGAACATCTATCCCTGACGCCTGTACCTTGTAGGCTTAGCACAGACTGGGAAGGGGGAGCTTGAGTGTCCATGCCAGTTAAGCCCCTGCGTGTCTCACACTCTGCCTGACAGCTGATGCTGTTTCAACCATCTTGGCTTGGGACCATGTGCCTTTTCCTTGCTGGGGCAGAGATGGGACCTGCGTGTTCATTTCCTGTTTATTTGTTCTTTTCAGATGCTTTCCATGAAGAAAGTGTCGATGCTGTGCTGATGCTGCCGTCGCCCAGGCAGAGTGCTTCGCCTGCCTTCCACCCTCCCCGGTGCCTGGGAGTTTCCGGTCTGTTCATTTTACCTTGTTTTCAGCTCTCAGATTCCCAAGATTTAATTTCCACTTGCGTGTATGCACTTAGGTGTATTTTATTTTCACTTGTGTGCAAATGCCCTGCCTCCAGAGCATCTGACTCCCTGGAGCCTGAGTTACAGGCAGCTGTGAGCCATCCAACATGGGTGCTTGGAACCAAGCTCTAGTCCTCTGCAAGAGCAGCAAGCTCTTAGCTCTTGGTCCATATTTCCAGCCTCTCGGTTTATTTATATACTTTTTATTTTTTAACATTTTTAAATTTTAGCCAGGCAGTGGTGGTACACACCTTTAATCCCAGCACTCAGGATGCAGAGGCAGGCGAATCTCTGAGTTCGAGGCCAGCCTGGTCTATAGAGCAAGTTCCAGGACATCGCAGGCTACACAGAGAAACCCTGTCTCAAAAAACCAAAAGCAAAGCAAAACAAAAATTTAATTTTATTCTTTGTGTGTATGGGTAGTTTTGTCTTGCATATATGTCTGTATGCCACATGTGTGCCTGGTGTCCACAGAAGCTAGAAGAGGATGTTGAATCCTCTGGAACTGGAACTATAGTTCTAAGCCACTATGAGGGTGCTGTGAACTGAACCCAGGTCCTCTGGAAGAGCAGCCAGTGTTCTTAACCACTGAGCCATCTCTCCAGTGCCCTCAAATTTATTTTTTTAAAATACACTTTTGGGGGCTGGGCAGTGGTGGTGTACACCTTTAATCCCAGGAGACAGAGGCAGGTGGATCTCTATGAGTTGGAGGCCAGCATGGTCTAGAGAGCTAGTTCCAGAACAGCCAGAGCTACACAGAGAAACCCTGTCTTGAAAAACAAAAACACACACACACACAAAAAAAGAAAAACAAAAAAAAAAAACCACTTTGGGGCTAGTATGGTGGCATATACCTGTGATTCTTACACTTGGGAGGCAGAGATATGATTATTGCAGATTCAGGCTAGCCTGGTATAGATAGTGAACTGGACTCTGTAGATCTGGATAGGGAGATTCTCAAAATAACCAGCCTCCACTTAAATCCCATATATTTTCTGTCATTCCACTGGGAGAGTGAATACGTGGGATTGATTTATTTTGTTTCTTTAACATTTTATTTATTTTTAATTTTTTTTTTTGTTTTTTTTTTTTGAGACAGGGTTTCTCTGTGTAGCTTTGTGCCTTTTCCTGGAACTCACTTGGTAGCCCAGGCTGGCCTCGAACTCACAGAGATCTGCCTGGCTCTGCCTCCCGAGTGCTGGGATTAAAGGCGTGTGCCACCACCGCCCGGCTTAATTTTTTTTTTTGAGACAGGATTTCTCTGTGTAGCCCTGGCTGTCCTAAAACTCACTCTGTAGGCCAGACTAGCCTCGAACTCACAGAGATCCACATGACTCTGCCTCCCAAGTGTTGGGGTTAAAGGCATGCGCCACTACCACCTGGCTTTCCCTTGCTTTTTAATTCTACTTCCTCTCTCTCCCAAGGTTGATGTAGTTTTTCACTTTGCCTTTTGCCTTAGGTACATGGCTCTGATCGGGAGGCCATGGTATCCTTCATCTTTCCCTGGAGTAGGTTGGGAAGGACTGATGGGTGGGAGGTGATTGAAGGAATAAAGAGGTAGAGGATTATCTGAGATGGAGGGCCTGGCACCAGAGTGTACCTGGCTATGCTGAGGGTGGGCAAGTCTCCCTCCCATCTTCTAGGTTCTTACAGGATGTGACCTAGGACTTGAGCGTGAGACCACATAGTGAAGAGGCACAAACACTTGGTCGTTTGAGGGACTTTATCTTTGTGACCACATGCAGCTGAGATCACACAGTGTGGGAGAGCTCTGGTGCCCTCTACTCACCTTAGGGTGAAGAGGAAGTTGCTTTAGTTGGGAGAGTGGCCATGTTTGCTAGTACTGTGAAGATAGCATCATCCGCCAGCCCTGGATACACCATGGGTTACTGTCCTGCTGGTGGGGGCTGGAAGCTCAGGAATATAGGAGAGCTGGGGGTTTCTGGGGATCATGGAACTTTCTTCCTGTCCTGAGTGGATCAGCCAGCTGTGATAGAGATCCTCCCTAGTCCCTAGGACAAATTCATTTAAATTGTGTGTTTTGTGTATAAATAGCAGCTAATCCTTGACTTATGTGTGGTGGAGATAATGAATAAAATCCTATGTTCCCATTATTCTAGGTTGGGGAGGAAGCTATCCATCTTTACACTGGACAGGTGGAAGCCGAGACCACAGAAATGACCAGGCCCTACGTAAAAAGTGAGTGCATGTGGGAGGCACCTCCTGTCCAGCTGCCCTCCAGCTGTTAGAGCAGCTGAGGCTTGTGGCACTCCATTGCATTCCCAGCCCTGGCAGGAAGTTGAAGATGTTGGGATGAGGGAGGGTGGTGCCTACATTTTTGCTGTTCCTGGAGGCCAGGTTCTATGTGTCCATGATGGTGTGAGGGTGTGGCTGCTCCCATCAAGCTTACAATTGGAGAAGTGGTGCTGAGATGTGCTTTAAAAGGGCCAGGTGTGGTTTATCGAGGTGAACTTGGCCTTAGATGCAATCAGATCTTATTAATTGGATCAACCTACTTATTCAACTGTTGAATTTTTGAAATGGAGAACTGTTAAAAAAAAAAAGTCCCCCTTCCTGCTCAGAATAAGGAGCCCTTCTCAAGGGGGAGACAAGTTCTACTAAGGTGTCTATCTGCCTGATGCCATTGCAGGTGCCTCCAGATATCCTCTTGTGACAGTGTGATGTAGGCATGGTGTCTGGGGAGCAGAGGCCCCGTCTGGAGGGTCTTATTGGGGGTGGGACAATGTCTCTGGTGTGCTGTCTTGCTTTTATTGCAGAGAGCTATTCTCATTTGTTGATTCCTTGATTTATATCTGGCCTTGCTAGTCAGAGTCCTATGGGACAGATGCTGTGGGCATCTTCATTTACTATTTATTACCAGTGTCCATATCCTCCTGCCCAGTGCCACCCTCCTACATGTAGGAGTTGGGTGTGTAAAGTCCAGTCTGTTCTGTGTCCCAGAACTCGAGGAACTTTCTTGAAGTACCTGCATCCTTTGTGGAGTCCTGTGAGTCTGAGGATAAGGTGATGGCCTTGTAGAAGTCCAGGCCTTAGCATAGCTGGAGCAGCCTTGGGAGTGAGTACTCCTAAGGCTGTGACCTGTGACTCAGACCCATGGCTTCTCAGTGATAACCAGAGTCTGAGCCCTATGTCTTTTGACCCAGCAGGCTGCACACTCAGCGTTCCTGGTCCCACTGCAGCGTGGAAGTAGAGCTGGGGGACGATCGGGGAATGTGGTTAGTACAGAAGAAGGAGTGGGTTTTATGAGAGAGGACAGCTTCAGGTCAGCAATGACTGTTAGGCAAGTGGCCATGCCTATTGGCTCTGAGACGTTGTGTCATTGTTCTTGGCTGTGCCATCTCTCTGCTAAGTTTATGATCTCAGAAGCTGGTGGGTGTCAGCCATAGGAAGGCAGCGTGGTGTGCTTGGGCCTAAGACACTGGGCTTTGTCACTGCAGAGCTGTCCTTCACCCTGCTGGACTCCATCACCGACAAGGATCCTGTGGTGCAGGAGCAGGTCTGCAGTGCTCTATGCTCCCTCGGAGAGTCGCAGCCAGACGAGACACTCCGTGCCTGTGAGGAGTACCTACGGCAGCATGACAAGGTACCTCTCTCTTTGGTGATGGTGAGGTCATAAGGGGACATCTTCATCTCTGGGGTTGGGT
Organism: Peromyscus californicus insignis; assembly: GCF_007827085.1. Lineage (NCBI taxonomy): Eukaryota > Metazoa > Chordata > Mammalia > Rodentia > Cricetidae > Peromyscus > Peromyscus californicus. Next base: position 41,285,806 of record NW_026294503.1, read on the forward strand.
GATGAGCCAGTCTGTCAGTAGAAAGTACCCTCTATATTCCCAGTGTTTAAAGATGCTGATAGACGGGTCTCCTCCATAAAGAGAATGGCTGTGTCCTATGAACTGGTGGTCCGTTGTGGGAGGACTGGGCTGTCACTTCAGTGGATAACATTCATGAGCAGAAACTGTTGGCTGTTCCCTTTCGCGCACTGAAGGAGATAGGGTGGCTCCCTTGCCTGAGTCAGGTTGTTTCCAAGTCTTACCACCTGAGTGTCTATGGCTCTTGAGAGTCCAGGCTCTGTGTTGGCCTAGGGAGCTGCTCCAGGTTTGCAAACTGCCAGTCCACTCTCCATTCCCTTCCAGAGAGCTGTTCTAAGGAGAATATAGGACCTCTGCTACCCTACTACATCCCAGTGGGCAAGCATTGCTCATGTAGCAGAGCAAGAAACTTGGGATTCTTTTTTATGCCGTGGGATGTCAAATTGTGAGCCCCAGACTGCTCTTACCTTATGAGCTTCCTTGTTTTGCTTTGAAACAGGGACTAACTCTATAGTACACACTGGCCTTGAACTTGTGACCCTTGTTCCTTAGTCTCCAGAGTGGTGGGGTTACAGGCATGTGCCACCACAGCTGGCTATTTATTTACTATTATTTTGTTTTTGTCTTTTTTTTTTTTTTGAGACAGGGTTTCTCTGTGTAGCTCTGGCTGTCCTAGAATTCACTCTGTAGACCAGGCTGGCCTTGAACTCACAGAGATCCCCCTGCCTCTGCCTTCCAAGTGCTGGGATTAAAGGTGTACACCACCACTGTCAGCCTCTCCTTCCATTAAAAAAAAGGTTTACTTTATTTTTATTTATATTTTTCTCTGTGTGTGTCAGAGGATGCCCGTGGAGGCCAGAAGAGGATGTTGGATACCTTAGAGTTGAGAGTTAGAAGCAGCTGTGAGCCACCTGACGTGGGTGCTGGGAACTGAACCTGGGTCCTCTGGAAGAGCAGCAAGTGCTCTTAACTGCTGTGCCATCTTGCCTACACATCTTCTATCTTTATGTGGATTCTGGAGATTGAACAGGGGTCGCCAAGCTTCTATAGAAGCAGCTTTTTGCTGAGCCATCTCTTCAGCCCATGGACATAGTGGTATTATGTGCCTAGACCATCCTCCCTATCCAGTCTGTCTGTCTTGTCTTTCTTTGTTTCTTCTTCTTTTTAAGACAGAATCTCTCTGTCCTGGAACTTACTCTGTAGACCAGACTGACCTTGAACTCACAGAGATCTACCAGCTTCTGCCTCCCAAGTGCTGGGATTAAAGATATGTGCCACTACACTCAGCAGTCTTCAAGTGTCTTGAGTGGCCAGGGCCATGGGTACAAGACATCATTCTTCAAGGGTATTTATCTTATCTGCCAACTATCTCATGTGGAAACAGCTTAGTGCCATGAACATACCCACTAACCCTGCTGTGGTCTGTGACACCTGAGGTGGAGGACTCCTCCACCTCCATTTCCAGCCTCTTCTGCTGGCGCTACAGCTTTATTTAGCTTGTCAGGAGGCTGACTAAAGCTGTCTTACTCTGTAGTCTAAGGGAGCTGCCATATTTGGCATGGCTTGAGTGTCTGCTCCAGCTCCTCTTTGGGTTTTAACTACACCATGTGTTTTGTTCTCTCAGAGCCAAGCATACCATAGTGGTGCGGCTAAGGCCCTTCTCTGTGTGGCCGAAAGGCTGCTTGCTCTCCTGTACTGGTATCAGAGTTTGGTCGTCAGGCAGGCGTTAAGGGCCGGCAGATTGCTGAAGGGTAAGGGTCACTTAGGGCAGCTCCCAGCAAACTAATGTGGCTGCTGTGTTCACTTCCTGTAAGTTTTTTCAATGAGTTTAAAAACCAAAACCAAAACCTGATATCTCACTGCATGGCCACAGTGGCTGTCTGTTGAATTGAGAACTCTGGTCCTGATATTATGGGGTGTGGCCTTTCCCTGGCCTCTCCCACTAGCTGCTGCATGCTGTTCTGAGAGGCCTGGGCCTGCTGTGCAGCAGCTGTCCTGTGCTGTTTGTCACTGTGTTTACATACACATCTCCCCGATGCAGCATGCACTTTCTTCTTCTGACTTGACTGATAACACATTCACATATAACTTTTCTGTCACACTAACAGCAGATTGATAAATCCAGTGGCACTGCTGTGATCGTTACGTTGAGCAGACATAGATACACAGGAAAACTCTAGTGCCCAAAGTTAGCTCAACTTTCAGCCAGATAATTTTAGCATTTGGTGGCTCCCAGATGTAGAACTTTGACAGAGGAGCTGGGCTGGGGGCGAGCAGCCATGCGACGGGGCACGGTAGCATGGATGGTGCCAAACTGGGCGTCAGACAAAAGTTTTGCCAGTTGATATTTTGGAATACAGATGGTACCTTATGGTTAGCTCCAGTCTGGCCTTGGTGTGTTTGTTGTTGGTTTCCATCCTTCTTTTTCTTTTCTCGCTTTTTCTTTTGTCTTTTCTCCTCTTCTTCTCCTCTTTTCTCCTCCTCCTCCTCTTTGATGGCATTTTATATATGGCCTTGAACTGGTATGTGAAGATGATCTTGAACTTGTGGTCCTTCTGTCTCTGGCTCCCAGGTACTGGGATTATAGGCATGTGCTACTAGACTTACTTAGTATGTGTGGTGTTGGGGATGGAACCCAGCACCTGTGTGTGTTAGCCATGTGCTTACCACTGTGTTATACTCCAGGCCCCAGGCAGCGGGCATAGGCTGTATCTCTGTTGCTTTCCTGTGCTAGGCCTCATGGTTTTAGATCTAGTACAAGCTGCCTTCTCCGTGAGTATTTCTCTTATCTGCCAAGCATCTGCACTTCAGCCCAGATCCAGTTCAGAACAGACTCCCTAGAGTAGTTAAGCTGTGGAGGTGGGGAGGGAGGAGAGGAAAACAGTAAAGCCATTATTTTCCCACAGTGGCTGAATTTTTTCTCTTCTTTTTCCTTGCCACTATTTTCAACTCAAAACACTTTCTGTCTGGTGTCCAGTCTCTGGAGTTCCATCCTGACATAAGGGGATTCTGGTCTGCTGCTTGTCAGAACATGGGTATTTATTCTTTACACAGAGGCTCTATAGGCCATTGTTACCATGTTTAGGGCTGGCATCAATCATACCCCAGTGTGGAGGCCAGCCACAACATTGGCTATGTGAAATACAGCTAGAAGTGAAACTGACTGAGGGGTGTGTATATAAAAGACATTAGAGCCCTGCGTTCGGTCCTCAGCTCCAGGGGGTGGTGGGGGGAGACATTAGAGCCTATCTTTTTTTTTTTTTTTTTTTTTTTGGTTTTTTTCGAGACAGGGTTTCTCTGTGTAGCTTTGAGCCTTTCCTGGATCTCGCGCTGTAGACCAGGCTGGCCTCGAACTCACAAAGATCCGCCTGGCTCTACCTCCCAAAGTGCTGGGATTAAAGGTGTGCGCCACCACCGCCCGGCTAGAGCCTATCTTAGTTAGGGTTTCTGTTGCTGTAAAGAGACACCGTGACCACAGCAATTCTTACAAAGGAAAACATTTAATTGTGGTGGCTCACTTAGGGTTTCAGAGGTTTAGTCCATTATTGTCATTGTGGGAAGCAAGGCAGCGTGCAGGCAGACATGGTGCTGGAGATGGAGGTCAGAGTTCTTACATCTTGACTCACAGGCACAGGAAGTGGTCTGAGACACTGGGTGTGACTTGATCATATGTGAGACTTCAAAGCCCAACTCTACAGTGACACACTCCCTCCAACAAGAGCATACCTACTCCAGCAAAACCACACTTCCTAATAGTGCCACTCCCTTTGGGGGCCATTTTTTTCAAACCACCAGAGAACCAAACATCAAAACCTAAATCAATGTTCGATTCTGTTTTAACCAGAGTAGAGACATCACTGTGGTCCCAGTTAACTGGTCAGACATAGCAAGAAATGCACACCCAGTCTCTTTACCAACCTCTCCCACTGGCATACCTCCAGATGACCAAATGCAAGCAAGCAGCCCCGTGGCAGACACAGTCAACCCATCTTCTAATTCTATTCCATTCTGACACCTTCCACCGTGAGGTCATGCTAGACTCCACAGCTGAGGACTTAGCCCCAAAATAGCCTTGCTTCAGATGTCAGTAGCAAAGCTCTGGTTTTGACATGTGTGTTTGGTAGTTCCTCAAACTACTTCCTTGGAATCTATTAGTTGCTAGATTGACTTTTGCAACTCACTAAACACTTTACTCACATTTTACCCATTTATCATCAAGGATGGGACAGAGGATATGGATGAACACCGGGGGAGATGTAGAGGGTGAGGCATGTGGGAAGGATGTTGGGTTCTCCTGTTTCTATGGGTGTGCCACCTTCTGGACCCTCCACATGTTTCACCTGTCCTTCTGGGATCTATCTTACCGAAACTTCATTAAGTGGGCGTGATTGGTACATCACTGGTGATTCGATGTCAACCTTACCCTCAGTTCTTCTGTCCCTTCCAGAGATTGGAGAGGCTTGAAATCTCTACTGTCTAGCTCTTTCTTTCTTGGTCTTTCTTGTTACCAGCTCCATCCTGAAACTGCATAGAGGCTTCCAGTTATCATCTCATTAGCTTGCAAAAGGACACATTAGTGAAAACAAGAATTTTAGGAATCTGTACCATGAAGTCAGACAAAAACCAAATATGTCTTTCGCAATGTCACCTTTTAAAAGAGACTAAAATAGGAATATGTTTTAGGCCTTTGGAGTTCTTGGCTTCAGGGGTGTGCTGATACCACTGCTATAGGGGGTGTTGCAGCCATCCTTTTGTTGTGGTTTGAGACAAGGTCTCTCTAGCTCTGGCCATCTTGGAACTCACTATGTAGACCAGGCTAGCCTCAAACTCCAGAGATATGCCTACCTCTGCCTCTGAAGTGCTGGGATTAAAGGTGTGTGCCACCATGCCCAGCTGGATGCAGTCATCTTTTGAGCCTTGAGTCACATGGTGAAAGTCACACCTATAGATCTGATGGTCATCAGGTCATGAGTTCAGCCTCATTGCAGACCCGTTCAGATCAGGGAAAAGTAGAGGCCACTCCTTGGTGACTCACTAACATGAGAACCATTGAACCAAATTTGGTGATCTACCAGCCTGTGGCTTCTTCCCCTTAGCTGTATGCTTCTAGCCTTGTGAAGCAGATGTGGTCAGCATCCCACTTCAGATCCTCTAGGGAGTAGAACCTACCTCCTCCTTGGGAGGGCCAAGTCATCACACTATTCCTACTTTAGTGCTCTGCTCATGACTTTCTCAAGAGCAATATATCATGGCAATAAAAGTGTGTGTGTGTGTGTGTGTGTGTGTGTGTGTGTGTGTGTGTGTGTGTGTGTGTTTGTGTCAGGGTTTCTCTGTGTAACCCTGGCTGTCCTGGAACTAGCTCTGTAGACCAGGCTGGCCTTGAATTCACAGAGATTCACTTGCCTCTGCCTTTTGAGTCCTGGGATTAAAGACTTTTTTGTGTTTTTGTTATTTGTTTTTAATGAGCAAATGGGAATGATCCCACCAGGACATTTTCATTTTATCCAGAAATGAGACATGTCCTGTACTTCCAGAGCTCATGGCTACCCACTTTTTCATGAGAAGAGGCCCTTGAAGAGCCCCATTGAGGACCCTAACACAGAAAGCCTTGGGTGGCCTACATGCATTTTTATAATTTTTAAATAATTTAATTTTTTTTAATATTGTGTGCATTGGTGTTTTGCCTGCACATACATCTGTATGAGAGTGTTGGATCCCCTAGAACTGGAGTTACAGACAGTTGTAGGCTGCCATGTGGGTGCTAAGAATTGAACCCAGATCCTCTGGAAAATCAGCCAGTGCTCTGAACTGCTGAGCCATCTCTCCAGCCCCGCCTTTTTAGTTCTGTGTTTGTTTTTTCAAAACATAGTTTCTCTGTGTAGACTTGGCTGTCCTGGAACTCGCTCTGTAGACCAGGCTGGCCTCAAACTCACAGAGATCCACCCACCTCTGCCTCCCAAGTGCCGGGATTAAAGGCATGTGCCACCACCTCCCAGCTAAAATTTTTAACATTAAGTTTTTAAAATGTTTTTAAATTTTGCTTTTTATTTATCTATACGTATGTGTGTGCCTGCTTGTCCATATGTGCACCACATGCATGCAATACCTATAGAGGCCAGAAGAGGGCGTTGGACCCACTGGAGCTAGAGTTACATGTGTTTGTGAGTGACCTGATGTGGGAACTGAACCTTCTGCAAGAGCATCAAGTGCTCCTAACTTCTGTGCCATCTTTCCAGCCGCTGTACCTGGTTTTTTGAAATATACATTCCCTTGACATTTTCCTTAGAGAGTCCAAGGTCACAGAACCCATCTGTGCCTTTAATCCCAGCATTCAGGAGGCAGGGGCAGGTGAGATCTCCGGGGGAAAAAAAAATACTTAGAAGCCTGGGAAGACCATGTAGTGGTCTTTGTGCCTCTAGGACCAAGAGCCTGGAGGAAGCTGGAACCATTTGCTTTAGATAGAGCTGGAAGAGATATTCTCACTGTGTCATCTGAGCTGTGCTCCTAGCTCCTAATAATTTTGATTGAATAAAAGCATACCAGTTCATATTAATTTTCTGTTCTCCAAAGAAAGCATCAACAACCCTTACCCCTCCCCATGACATGCTGGCCATGGCTCCTGTCAGGGAAGAGACTCTTGTAGGAACACCATGTTCCTGGAAAGAGAAATGTGAATCCAGCCAGCTGAAGTGGCTGTCTTCCTCTGTGATTGACCAAGAACCACCATCTCAGAGTGCATCTCCCCTTCCCTGGGGCATCAGCATGCGAGGATTCAAAAACCTTATCCTGAAGAAACAAAACACAGGGCAGAAGCTCTTTCCTTAAACCGGCAGGTCCCTTGTCTCTGGAGCTGTTTGTGATCTATACTAGTTACTTCCTGGAATGAATGTCTCATCCACTGTGGGCTCAGGAATGAAGGGTAATCGTTTGTAGCTCATGAGCAGGCACCAGCAGCCAACAAGCATGTCTCATCTGCCTCTGGGCCAGGGGACTTGGATATCATGTGTGGCTTGTTTGCTTGCTTTCTCTCTCTCTCCCTCCCTCCCTCCCTCCCCCACTCTCTCTCCCTCCCTCCCTCCCTTTTTCTCTCGCTCTCTCTCTCTTTTTTTTTTTTGGTTTTTTTTGAGACAGGGTTTCTCTGTGTAGTTTTGGTGCCTATCCTGGAACTCACTCTGTAGACCAGGCTGGCCTCCAGCTCACAGAAATCTGCCTAGCTCTGCCTCCCAAGTGCTGGGATTAAAGGCGCCACCACGGCCTAGCCCCTTCCTTTCTTTTTTTTTTTTTTTTTTTTTTTTTTTTTTGGTTTTTCGAGACAGGGTTTCTCTGTGTAGCTTTGCGCCTTTCCTGGGACTCACTTGGTAGTCCAGGCTGGCCTCGAACTCACAGAGATCCGCCTGGCTCTGCCTCCCGAGTGCTGGGATTAAAGGCGTGCGCCACCACCGCCCGGCCCCTTCCTTTCTTTTTAAATTGTTTTTTCATCCTGACCATTGTTTCCCCTTCCTCCTCTCCTCCCAGTCCCTCCCCCACCACCTCCCCTCTGCCCCCACCCCCCACCCCATCTACTCCTCCATTTCTCTCCAGAAAAGGGCAGACCAGACCTCCTATGGATATCAACCAAACATGGCATATCAAGATTAGGCACCTCCCCTAGCGTTAAGGCTAGAAGAGGCAACCAGTATGAAGGAAAGGATCCCAAAAGCAGGCAACAGAGTCAGAGGCAGCTCCTGCTCCCACTGTTAGGAGTCCCACAAGAAGACCACTGTAACATATATGCAGAGGGCCTAGGTTAGTCCCATGCAGGCTCCCTGGTTGTCAGTTCAGTCTCTGTGGGCCCCTATGAGCCCAGGTTAGTTGATTCTGTGGGTTTTCATATGGTGTTGGCTCCTACAATCCTTCCTCCCCATCTTCTGCAAGATTCCCTGAGCTCTGTCCAGAGACCTAGGACAGAACCAAACACGACTGGCCAAAAAAAGGGGGCAGGCAATGGAATGATTTCTAGTGATATTCTGCTATACTCATAGATTGATACCTTGCTCAATTGTCATCAGAGGCTTCATCCAGCAGATGCAGAGACTCACAGCCAAACTGTTTAATTATTTTTCCCTTTATTTATATATTTATTTTTATATAGATGGGTGTTTTGCCTGCATGTATGTCTGTGTACTACATGTGTGTAGTGCCTAAGGAGGCCAGAAAAGGGTGTTGGATCCCTTGGCTGGAGTAGTTATAGATAATTGTGAGCTGCTGTGTGTGCTGGGGATCCATATCCTCTGCAAGAGCAGCCAGCTCTTAACTGCTGAGCCACCTAGCCCCATGTGTAGCTTTCCTCACTGAACTGTATTGTCTTACATAGGCTCCAGCTGGCATATCCCCCTGCCCTTCCCCTGCTGTGGTGGGCACATGGCTGTGGATGAGATAGTTTATGACATCAGTGAAGAGGTAATTCCAGTGCCTGTGGAATGCTAGCCTGTTCTGGGCCTGCCCTTGCTGACACCCATGCCACCCAGTGTAGGCTGCTCTCAGTGGGTGCATCAGGCTATTCCTACTGTGGGCAGCTGGAAGCCTTCATTAGCAACCCCTCCATGGCCCCTTCTGTGGGCCTAGACAGATTCCACCCTAGCCTTTCAGTACAGGTGACCAGCTCTTGAGTCCAGGGTGACTTCAGAGCTGCCCAGATAAGGAAGGACTGTGTCAAGGGTTAGTCCAGAAGGTTGGGTCAGTAGTGTGCCCCAGGCAGTGGCCCGAGAAGGATGGTGGCTGAAAGAGGGCAGTGGTGGCTGTGTCTGACTTTGTACACATTTATAGCCCCGGGAGGGGCCTGGCTGCAGAGAAAGGTGATTCGAGGAGAGCATCTTATCCTTGTGCCTGGGAGGCCAAGTGTGGGAGGAAGAGATGCTCTCTGGGATACCAGAAGGCAGAAGGTCACCAGCTCCTCTGCTGGCAGCTGGCCTCACAGATGGCCCTTCCAAAGCCACACAGGTGCTTACACAGGCTCTGAGGCTCAGCCAGTGTACTCTCTCTAGGGGCATGACCTTGCATAGTCTAGCCCCTGTAGCAACAAAGTGCACACAGAGTACCTGGCTACTCTCAGAACATTCCTGGGAACTTCTCTCCTCAGCTGGCTCATCCATATCGAGCGAAGGTCTTGAGGGCCATGGAGACAGTACTGAGCAGTCATATCCACGAGCTGGACAAGGACACTGCTGGCATTGTCATCCTCCTGGCTTCCAGTGAGATGACTAGGACCAAGGTGAGGGCCTTTGGCCATGTAGGCTGGGGAGGACAGCTTCTTTGGCCTCCATCCCATAGTACTGGGAACAGGACTAGAGTTTGATTGGCAGAGACCCCTCGATCCTGTCTACCCACTTGGGGCAGAGGCTAACACAGAGGACAAAGCACCTGAACTCTTAGCGTGAGGGTAGGGAGCCTGTGCTCAGGCTAGCGGCTGCATGCTGCCCTCTTCATTGCCAGGCCTCCCCTCACCAGTCCTTCCTGCCACACTTGTGGCTTCTCTCATAGGCATCAGGCCCTCTACAGAAGGGAGGTGGGCTGAAGGCCACGCCATGTGGTCTCTGGTCTGTATTCACTAGGAACACTGGAACACAGCAGCTTTTCCTTTTCCAGGCACCACTAAGGGCAGAGTAGTATTTTGCTTGTATCTCTTGAGAGGTTCAGGGAGAGTTCAACCTAGTGATTCTTTGGGGTGCAGGAGCTGGACTGTGACTGGCAACAGGCAGCGAGCAGCGTCCTGGTGGCTGTGGGGAAGCGATTCATCAACCAGGTGATGGAGGAGGTGCTCAGCAGGTTCCAGCCTGGTATTCTGCCGCACTCCTCAGTGATGCACACACTTGCCAGCCTCTCAGTGTCCAATGGTAGGTGCCATTGTGATTCGGGGCCCTTGATGTCCCTGAGTAGTTCTGGGGGCCTCTGAGGACTACCTGGGGTTCTGGGTCTCATGCCTGAAGCTGTGAAGAGTACTTCTGTGGGCCCCTTCAAAGTCCTGAGGGAGGGAGTGGATGGGAAGTGGGCTGGACTTGCAGCCCCTGTGACAGTCTCTCTCTTACAGCATTCGGAATGGTTCCCTTTCTGCCATCCATCATGAGTACCATGCTGCCCATGCTGGGTATGGCCAAGCAGGATGCACTGAGGGTGGTGTTCTGCTGTGGTAAGACAGTGGGCATTGCCCATCTCCTTCACTTTCTGAACTGGAGCCCCTCTTAGGAGGCAGTGTACAAAGATACCCTTTGTGGCTGGTGCCATTGAGGTGGGTGTGGGCCGTCTACTAGTGAGGTAGGGCTCAGTTGGCCAAGCCACTGCTGAGGTGAGGCTGGGTAGGGCCTACGCTCACAGATATAGCCTCTGCCCCATTACTGCCTCTTTCTGATGCTGGGGATGGCCTCTCCAACCCCTGTGTTTTATTCAGAGGCCTAAATAGGTCTGGAGAGTGGGAAGAGTCTTTTCTCATAGCATTGCTTCCATTTTTATACTCCATGTTCCCAACCTGCAGAGTGGACCATTCACTTGGTACCTCAGACCCATGGTGGGGAAGGACCACATTCAGTGTCTTCCTACCATTTGCCTGTGGCCTGGGTCTGCAGCCTTTGTGTGCTTGCAGGGGACCATGGACAGGCTGTGGCCTGTCACTTTGGTAGAAGTGGAGGTCAGAGACCCCGGGCCACTTGTCAACAGCAGCAGTTACTTCACAGCCATGGCCTTGGGCTTCCTGAGTGTTCAGAACCCCTGACAGCAAGGCTATGGTTCTGATGCTTGGTAGGAAGGGTGCACCCAGGCCCTTCTAGGACCCTCATGCCTCAAGTCAGGATCCTTTATTCATGCCCAGCCCTCCCAAGTGGGGTCTGTTAGAGAGTTCTTGAGTTCTCTGCCTTTTTCCTGCCTCTTTTCCCAGCAGTAAAGTTCAGCAGGTTCTTCGGCTCCTATCACCTCCCCTCAGTAACTGCACTCCCGTCCGTCTTGCCCTGCTTTGGCTATGCCATTGTCTGTGGGGTATCCCTTCTCCCTAGTCCCATCCGTCTTGCCCTGCCTTGGCTATGCCATTGTCTGTGGGGTATCCCTTCTCCCTAGTCCCATCTGTCATGCCCTGCCTTGGCTATGCCATTGTCTGTGGGGTATCCCTTCTCCCTAGTCCCATCCATCTTGCCCTGCCTTGGCTATGCCATTGTCTGTGGGGTATCCCTTCTCCCTAGTCCCATCCATCTTGCCCTGCCTTGGCTATGCCATTGTCTGTGGGGTATCCCTTCTCCCTAGTCCCATCTGTCATGCCCTGCCTTGGCTATGCCATTGTCTGTGGGGTATCCCTTCTCCCTAGTCCCTTTCTGCCTGGGATTGAGAGCAGGGCCAGGTCAGTGGCAGAAATCCTGCTTGACGTAGTTTGGGGTGAATAGATTTGTAATAGAGTAGGTGTTACACGAATGTTAAATGGTCTTGTAATAAAAAACCCTGGAGCCAGATATTTGGGGTAAATGCTGAAAGATCAGAGAGACAAAGGAACAAGACAAAGGAACCCAGAGGTTTGTGCATGCTCTGCAACACTTTACCAGCTGAGCTACATTTCCCAGCCTTGTTTTGTTTTCAGAGAGAGGATCTCTGAATTTGAAATCAATTCTACTACCTCAGCTTCCTGATTGCTGAGACATGGGCTAAAGTCATCCAGGCTTAGCAGGCGTACTCCTAGAATGCCTCCTGCCTGTACTGCTCACATCAGGCCTTCTTTGTTTGCTGCTGGAGGACACAGTAGTCCTGTGGCCAGAACAGCCTCCGTCAGGCCAGTGGGATCTGTGGTTCTGGGCATCCCAGGCTAGGTGTGGCTGGGGTTGACAGCACTGCAAAAGCCGAGGGCAGTGGACAGCAGTCTAACAGGAGGCCCTCCGCAGCAGAGGAGCTGATAGAAAGGTCTCAGATGGGCAGGGTTGCAGCCTGCCTGGCTTGCTGCCTGAGATGGCGGGCAGCACACAGGTCCCACCTCTGAGGTAGGCCAAGTAGGAAGGTGGCAACAAAAGAAACACAAACTGTGGCTGGGATGTTAGCAGTTTGGGGAAGAGAAAACTACCAAAAGAAAGGCTCTGTGACTAACATCCCAGGGAGAGAACAGGGGAGAGTGAACTCATGACGCAAGAGGATGTCACCATCCATTGAGGAGCTACAATCAAGAAGAAGAGTAAATCAACCTATCTAAAAATGTGGTCAGAGAAATGGAAAGCATCATAGAACGATTGGAGGTTGAAGAAACGTCGGGGGAATATGGCAGAATTCAGAGTTGTAGGAACAGGAAAATAGAGAAGAAAGGGTTGGTGGGTAAGACCATGGAGTCTGCATTCCAGTGACAGACACCTGGAAAAGAAAACAGAAGGATGTGTGAAGTCCCATGACTCCACGATCAGAAGATACCCCTGCCATCTGACTGAGAGAGTAAAACAAAGGCTTTCCAGAGAAACGGGTCTCGGAAATGTATTTCATCTATTCTTCCCTAGAGCAGATGAAGGGTGTGATGCTCAGAGGTGGCGTGAACTGAGAAGGAGGATGCCCAGGTGATGGCATTCTTATATGGTGGAAGGAGGCTAGGGTGAGTGGCCAGTGATGCCATTCTTCAAGGATGTGTGCGTGACAAACCCCTGCAGAACCAACAGACACCAGTGTAAGGGATCTGAGTGCAGGGACAGCAGAGCTCCACTAGGGGGATTAGTGTTGTGAGGAGCCGGCTCCGAAAGTGCCAGGCTGGACGTTCAAAAGGAGGACACGTCACTGTGGGAGAACTTGTGGCACTTGAGAGAAGAAGACCCAGCTGGTGGCTGCTGCTTCCCAGAAAAAGGACATTGGCATCGGGGTGGACTTCTTTCATCCTGAGTATATGCAACCGATTAAAGATCAAAATCTAATGAGTTGTGAGGATTGTACTTCTGGAAATACAATTACCTGCTATTTGAAAACTATTCTTGTCCCTGAAGAGCACTCTAACTAAGACCCTTCAGATCAGAAGGAAGAGCCTTGGGGCTGAGAGGAGCTGAGGATCACAAGTCTCCTGCAGCCTCCAGGCCCTTCTGGTCTTAATGTCAGCAGCCAAGAGTGGTAGGAGTTGAGGCCATTGCCCACCGGAACAGAACCCCAGAGGCCCATGCTCGGGGAAGGGAGACTGACCAGTGAGCGTTTCACTAGGGACTCTGGTGGGAAGGTAGTTTTTGGTTTTTGTTTGTTTTGTTTTGTTTTCTTCCTTCATTTCTTTTAAATTCTCTCTCTTGAGAGTTTGTCGCTGTGATTTATCCCTGTATCAATGAAGGGTTCAAATCTCTCTCTCTCTCTCTGTCTCTCTCTCTGTCTGTCTCTCTCTGTCTGTCTCTCTCTCTCTCTCTCTCTCTCTCTCTCTCTCTCTCTCTCTCTCTCTCTCTGAGACAGTATTTCTCTGTGTAACAGCTCTGGTCTCCTGGAACTCACTTCGTGTACCAGGCTGGCTTCAGATTCACAGAGATCCACCTGCCTCTGCTTCCCAAGTGCTGGGATTAAAGGCGTGTGCCACCACTGTCCAGAAAGTTTATTTCTCTTTTTGGATTGGATTGGAGGCCTTGGTTGAGGCTCTGCTTCACAAGTGGGCTCAGTCAGGTGTGTCCTCTAGACACCGTCCTGTGGTCAGCCAAGACTGTCCTGGGCACTGGCTGGGGGAGCCTCTGGCTGTGGTGTCGACGTCCCAACATGAGCATGCAGAGTGACAGCCACCATCATGTGCATGTCAGCTTAGCGCAGAGCAGGGTCAGGGCGAGTTTGGAATGACCCAGTGGAGGCGATGAGACAACAGAGTGGAGAAAGAAAAGAATGAGCAAGCCATAAAAAAGAGTTCTATGAGGGAAAAAAAGACTAAATAAAAGCATCAGAAGCTAAATTTTCTACGAGGAGAAGTGGGTGATGTAGGTATACAAGGAGAACGGGCATAGGGCCAGAGTCTAAGGATACCCTGAGGGCAGCACCCAGCAAGAGCCTTGGAGACTCAGGATCAAGGGAGAAGGGATAGGGTGGAGCAGGTGGCAGACATGTTTGCCAGCTCTCTCCCTCCTTGAAGGATGAGAATCCTCATACCAGAAATACAGCAGATCCGAAGTGGTCCATGCCAGAATCTAGATCCTTCTGGAAAAGGTTGAGCATCCAGAGCCACATCCTCTTCCTGGGACCTTGAACCTAGCATGGCAGGAAATAGCATCTGTGATAAAGCTGTTTGAGAGTCACCGCTATGAGGGCTAAGAAGGACTAGAAGACTCATAAGCTATGGAGGGTTCCCAAGCCCATGTGAGGGCCACACCCCAGCAACAAAGCAGCCACATGACACTTGGTCATTGGTACTCAGTACTGGAGACAAGGGAGGTAGCCTGAGAATCCTGTGGACAAGACCATGTGCATTATGGCTATCTATACAAAGGCTGCAGGAACATCCTTCCATTTGCCCTGATAAGGGCTGAGCCATTCTCTGTGCAAAAGGAAAAGGGTCAGTTCAATCTGAGAATTAACATTTACATGAGGATGCCCCATTTACCACTTTGCCTATGCACTATCAATTAGATGGTTTTGGATTGTATGAAGGTTGCTTTGGCAAGATGTGAGCCCTTGATGGATTAACTAGTTCCAGAGGGTGGGAAGCACAGAGATTTCTGCCTCAGTGCCCACCCTGTCCCTGTAGCTCTGTTGTATTCTCTCATGGCCCAGACCTGTGTCTTGGGCTCTAATCCCAGCCATATCTTTTGTACCTCCCCTATGACTGTCCACAGCAACTCAGAGCCTCTGCTCTACCCACCTCTGTCCCCATGCAGGCCCCAGGGCATAGCCAAGGAAGGCATGAGTAATAGCCCTGGCATCCTGTGCCCATCCACATAGGCCTGGAACCACTTTCCTGTTTCTTCTTGCCCTTACACTGGGCCTGGTAGCCCTTGTGCTGTATGGAGCATGATCAGGGGGAGGGGCACAGTGCTTCCTTCTTTTGTCCCTAGGGTAGACATGAGGGCAAGGTTATTTCAAAGGCATTGGATTAGAGTGTTGTGGATTGGCACTGTCCTGGAGGCTCAGGGAGAATATATTCCTTCCTTCTTCCCTGTTCTGGTAGTATGGTAGTAAGCCTCTTGTGGTGTCTTGGAGCTTCAGCTTTCACTCCCCCTCCATTATCTGCTTCTGTTACACGTGGCTGTCTTCTCTCCATCTCTTCTATTTTCAGGTCAGGGCTAGGGCCACTCTCCTCTATGTGACCTTGTCCTGACAGGCCTGTAGTCACCCTGTTTCCACAGAAGGCCAGATTCTGAGTTTTCAGAGGAGATACAGATTTGGGGAGAACTTGTTTGTCCTGGTGTAGTCCGGGGGTCACCACCTAACCAGACTGTCTTGGGAGTTCATGGGCAGCACTGGGGAGCCAGTGTGGGACACGTCAGGAGTTGCTCTCTCTGGGGCCATCACAGCTCTGCAGCACTTCAGTGAAAGCACCCTGGAGTACCTGGCCAACCTGGACCAAGCCCCAGACCCCACAGTCAGGAAGGACACCTTTGCTGCTGACATCTTCGGCGCCTATGACGTTCTTTTCCACCACTGGCTGCAGAGTCGTGATGCCAAGGTAGAGCTGTGACCTATCAGGGGCCGAGGCTCAGCCCATGAGGCCTCCTTCTGCCTTTGCCCTTTCTCTCTGCCAGGGTGGTCCTAAGGGAGGAAAGGCGCCCAAGTTCCCTGCCCACAGATGGTGCTTAGGAGGTGGTGAAGAGTCCCTGCATCCAACTGGAGTCAACCTGTTCTAAAGCTTAGTCTTGAGGCCTGGTCATTGTAGGCCCCTGTGGCATCCACTGTCTTCTGGCCACCATCTGACCTCTTGCCAGAGTTGCCCCATAGATGGACTAGTAACTGGTAGCCACCAGGCTTGCCTGTTAGACCTGGGGTTCAAAGCCATGAGCAGACAGGGAGGCCTTTGCTGTCTTTTCAGCTCCGGCTTGCAGTGGTGGCGGCTCTGGGTCCCATGTGCCACCTGCTTCCCAGTGAGAAGCTGGAAGGACAGCTCCCTAAGCTCCTCCCTGTGCTGCTCGGCCTCTACAAGAAGCACGCGGAAACCTTTCAGATATCCAAGGTATTGGGAGGGAGGGAGGGTGGGCACAGCAATACTGGACCCTCAGATCAGACCCTGTGGGAGCAACCCTAACTTAAAATTTTGTGTTGGCTTATGAGGTGAGTGGCTTCCACTCTACTAAGCACTGGATGGGAGCCTGGGAACTTGCACCTCTACCTGCCATACTGACCTTTCTTAACCTGCCCCCAAATTCTAGAGGTTAAGGTGTACCTTCTTCATTTGGGTCTTAAAGGGGATTGGTGTTCGCCTGGACCACTTCCTAGGGCCTCACTTCCCTCTTGTGGGGCAGAAGGTGGACTGATGCCATCTCCTTCCTGTCTTGAACAGAGCCTGGGACAAATTCTTGAGGCAGCTGTGAGTGTGGGTAGCCGCACACTGGAGGTTCAGCTAGATGCCCTCTTGGTGGCTCTTCATGCTCAGGTAGGCTGGGAGATGAGTACTTGGGGAGGTGGATCTTGCGGGGGTGGGCCCTTCAAAGTGAGTTGCCCAATGGGAGCACAGGGATCATGATTTGGAGTGGGTGCTTCAGTCACACAGCCATGCAATGGGCTTCCTGAGCATCACATGGGTGTGACCTCCAGGGATGAGGCACCATCTTCCAGCCCAGCAGTCTGTTAGTTTCTTTTCTATTGCTGTGACACAATAGCATGGCTAAGACAACTTACAAAAGAAAGTGTTTGGGGCTGGAGATGTGGCTCAGTGGTTAAGAGCACCTGCTGCTCTTCCAGAGGACCTGGGTTCGAGTCCCAGCACCCATGTCAGGCATCTCACTTCTGCCTGTAATCCCACTCCCTCTTCTGGCATCCACCCCAACATGTACATCGCAAATACTCATAGGACACATACAGATGTCCAGATAAGTAATAAAAGTTAAAAATTATAAACAAACAAAAAACAAAAGTGTTTAATTGAGCTTAAAGTTTCAGAGAGTTCGAGTCGATGATGGTAGGCAAAAGCTTGATGACAGGAACAGCTAAGAGCTCACATCTTGGTCTACGAGTAGGAGGCTGTATTAGTCAGGGCTCTCTAAAGAAACAGAACTCTGTGTGTGTGTGTGTGTGTGTGTGTGTGTGTGAGAGAGAGAGAGAGAGAGAGAGAGAGAGAGATTGATTGATTTACTAGCATGGTTTACAGGCTGTGGTCCAAATAGTCTAACGTTGACTGTCTCCTGATGAAAAGGCCAAGGATCTAGTAGTTGTTCAGTCCTTGAGACTGGATGTCTCAGCAGTTCAAATCTGGTGCTGGAGTCCAAGGGAAATCTGAGAGAGCTGCCAGTCTTCGGCCTTTGTTGGAGTTCTGAAGAAGTGGGTTCTAACAGCAGTGAAGGAATGCCTCAGGAGCAGGACAGATAAACTTTCTAGTGAAAGTGAGGGCAAGCAGGTAAAAAACAAAAACTTCATCCCTGGCCTTTTATGTGGCCTGCCACCAGGAGATGTGGCCTGGATCCAGTGTGGTTCTTCTTACCTCAAATGCTCTAATCAAGAAAATTCTTTACAGTCAAACCCAGCTTCTTGTTGTTTGTTTGTTTGTTTATGTGTATGGATGTTTTGCCTGCGTGCATCTCTCTACTACCAGCATCTGGTGCTTGTGAGGATATCAGATCCCTGAGACCTGGTGTTACACATGGTTGTGAGCTGCCATGTGGGTGCTGGGAATTGAACCCAGATCCTCTGGAAGAGCAGCCATTGCTCTCAACCACTGAGCCATCTCTCCAATCTACAGTTGCTTAGGTTTTAGATAATTCCAGATGTAGTTGACAACCAAGATTAGCCATCACAGAGGCAAGGAGACCTTGTATGAGTCTTTTGAAACCCCAAAGCCCACCCTCAGTGACACACCTGTTCCAACAAGGCCACACCTCCTAATCCTTCCCAAGCAGTTCGAACAGCTGGGGAAGTATTCAAACGCATAAGCCCATGGGGCCATTCTCATTCAGATCACCACAGACAGGAACCCCTGGATGGAGGTAGCAGGGGTGGCATCCAGCAGGTTAGGTATGGCACTGAGGCTGGCCTAGGAGGTCTCAGAGGGAGTTCCAGCAGGGCACTGGATTATGGTGGTAAGACGAGGCCTGAGGCTGCTTCGGCCTACTAAGGAATTGAGCAAGAGAGGAGAGACATGGGGTACCACGAGTCACAAGATTCCATTGCAGGAAGTACTTCTGTGAGAAGTCATCTGGCCTGGGCATCCTCCCTGTGGGTCACATGGATCTGTGGAACTTTGTTGTTAAGAAAAGAGTAGAAAGGTGGAAAGGGGTCTTGGTAAGCTTTCAAGGAGGCTTTCTTTTCTAATGTATATGTATATATTTATATATATTCATATATATAAAACAAAACAAAAGTTTGAAGCTTGCATTTAGCTTAGGTTGTAAAAGCTGACTACATGGGAAATCCAAGACAAAGTAAGGTTGGTTACATTGTTCTGGCTCTCTTTTGTCTTTTTTTTTTTTTTTCCCTCCGGTTTTTCAGACAGTTAAAATAATATTCCACAGCAGGCCTGATGTTGCACAGACCATTTGGGTCTCTCTGAGCTGATTCAACAAATTATTCAAGCAGCTTACTTATCCATGTAATATATAGCCAGAAGAGAGGCGTTTATACCAATCACAGCAAACTTCCCTTGCAAATAAAGACTTATGCTCGTAGGAATCAGCTTTGGCCGTTTGTTACCTGTCATAACACTTCCTCTCTGGTAGGCCACCAGGGGACCTGCTTCCTCTCTGGTCCAGGTAGAAGTAGCTGCAGGATCATCTAGAGTTCACCAAGGCTTGTCATAACAGAAAGTCCAGTGTAAGCTTTGAAATAGTTCTGACAGGGTCTGTACCTTCAAGAGCCAGAGCAAGCAGCCATATTGTCTATCTTCCTCAGGATGTCTGTGGAGTGTTCATGATGGCCAATGCTGGCATAAGGGCAGGATGGATGGCTGTTTGACTGACAGTCATTTTATAGCAAGGGAGAATCCAAAAGTTAGGGAATCAAAGTGCTCTCGAATATTATCAAGGACCAGCTTTAATAATCTTCTTCCCAGGGGCCCAGAAGAGAAGCTACAAACAGCGAGAATTATTTCTGGGGAAAGAATCCAAGTACTCCTAGCTCTTTTGTCTATTTGCTGTATTCCTCTGGGATAAAATTCTGTCTACACAGCTTCAGTTCTGCTCTCATGCCGAGCTCCTTTCTTGCCTGATTTCTCTCTACCTTTATTTGCTGTCCTCTAAGTTCCATCTTAATCCTCTCATCTTAGTTCTGCCCCTTCTAGGTTCTCATCCATCTAGTTCTTTCCCATATCAGCTCCTCTCCCACCTCCTTCTTTCTCATCTTGTTCTTCCCCATCTGTCTCTTCCTCATCTTCCATCTCGTTCCTCTAGTCCTCTCTTCTAGCTCTTCAGTCTAGTTCTTCCCCATCTCCGTTCCTTCCTCTCCAGTTCTTACCATCCAGTTCTTCCATTTTCTTTTCTCTTCTCCATCTCGTCCTTGCTCTGGAAATAAAACTGCCTTTTATCCCTTGGCCCCTTATCTCTCCAAGCTATCTCTGCTCCCACAGCTTCTGGCAGGGTCGGGGGGAAGTGTGCTCAGTCGCTAGGCAACTTGGCTAGGCAACTTCCGTCAAAGCTAGATGTACCTGTAAGTAGGAGCCCTTTAGTGAGTTAATTGTTAAGGGTGGATCTAGAACTAGAAATAAGACTTTGGAAAGGAGGAAGTTAAGCTTAATTGGCACAGCTGCCAGGCCTTCTCAAACAGATAGTCTGGACACTTAAGTCTGTTCTTAGAGAGTACAGAGGTATCTCTGATAAGGTACTTTCGTCCATCCAGGGATGGTCCTAGCCAGATGCTGCCAATGACAATAATTACAGGGAGGCTTGAACTGGGGTTCTGGCTGTGCACAGCTGTCAGCACTGAAGGTTATCTATATATTCCATTAGTAGAGGGGAAATGGTGCCCAATGAATGATGGAAAAGCTACAATAGCGCATGAGAAATTCATAGCAGGAAGCAGCTAATAATCAAAAGCCAATATCACCAAGACTCCTTGAGCCTCAGCTTGACCTCTGGAAGGCCCTTGGCTTCTTCCAGGTATTAGCCTGTCATAATATCAGGATATCAGCTGAAATCCTACTTCATATATTTTTGTGGCTTGCAGCAAAGTGCCCCATCTTCCAACATCAGGAGGGTTTACAATAAGAACTACTATTGGGCTCACGGGATGGTTGAGTGAGTAAAGGTGCTTGCCGCTCAAGCTGCAAGACACGTTCACTCCCTGGAACTCCCCCATAAAGGTAGAAGGAGAGAACAGACTCCACTGAGTTGGTCTCTGATCTCCACAGCCATAGCACATATACACCCCTCTCCCCGCACTAATAATAATACTAAGTAAATACTTTTTTAAAAAGAACTTACTGGTGCTGGAGAGACAGCAGTTTGGTACACTTGCTGCTCTTCCACAGGATCTGAATTCAATTTCCAGCATCCACATGTTGACTCATAACCTGTGACTCTAGTTCCAGAAGATCCAGTGCTGGTACCAGACACATATTTGGTGCACATACACACATGTAGGAAAAATCAAACTCATATATAAAATAAAAATAAAGAATTTTTTTTTTTTTGGTTTGGTTTGGTTTTTTGAGATAGGGTTTCTCTGTGTAGTCCTGGCTATCTTGGAACTTACTTGTAGACTAGGCTAAGAATTTACCAGTTTAAGTGTGGTGGCACAAGCATTTAATCCCAGCACTTGGGAGGCAGAGGGAGACGAATCTCTGTGAGTTCGAGGCCAGACTGGTCTACATAGTGAGTTCCAGGACAGTCAGAGCTACATAGTGAGACCTTGTCTGGAAAAACAAACAAACAAACAAAGCGTAGGCTGGAGAGATAGCTCAGTGAGCGGTTAAGAATATTTGTTGCAGGGGCATGGTTGGAGAGATGGTTCAGCGGTTAAGAGCATTGACTGCTCTTCCAGAGGACCCGAGTTCAATTCCCAGCACCCACATGGCAGCTTACAACTGTTTACAACTATCTGTAACTCCAAGATCTGACACCCTCACATGGACATGCATGCAGGCAAAACACCAGTGCACATAGAATAAGAATAAATATAAAAAGTAATTATAAAAAAAGAATATTTGGCCGGGCGTTGGTGGCGCACGCCTTTAATCCCAGCATTTGGGAGGCAGAGCCAGGTGGATCTCTGTGAGTTCGAGGCCAGCCTGGTCTACAAAGCGAGTTCCAGGAAAGGCGCAAAGCTACACAGAGAAACCCTGTCTCGAAAAACCAAAAAAAAAAAAAAAAAAAAATGTGTTGCTCTTCCACACGATCTGGGTTTGATTCCTAGTACCCACAAGCTCACAGCTATCTGTAACTCTAGTCCAAGGGAATCTGGCACCCTCTCTTGAACTCCAGGGGCACCAGGAACGTATACATTTATTTAGACAAAACACTCATACATATAAAACAGTCAAGTAGATCTTTAAATTATTTTATTTTACATGTATTGGTGTTCCTCCTGCATGTTTATCTGGGTGTCATGTGCGTGCCTGGTACCCGCAGGGGTCAGAAGAGGGCCTCAAGTCCACTGCAACTGGAGTAACAGTTGTGAGCTGCCATGTGGGTGCTGAGAATTGAAGCCAGGTCCCCTGGAAGAGCAGCTAGAGCTGCTTCTTAAGCGCTGAGCCATCTCTCCAGCCCCTCTTTAAAAATTTTAAACACCAAAAGCAGCAACAACAAAATACCTTCCAGTACCTCCAGGTGAGGTAGAGGCACTCATCCGTTGCACAGCAGGGCCCTGACATGACAGTGAGTCTGTCATCACAACCTCTGTCCTGTCCCCCGGAGCAGATTTGTGTGCCTGTGGAGTCCTCGAGCCCCCTGGTGATGAGCAGCCAGAAGGAGGTGCTTCGCTGCTTCACGGTGCTGGGTGAGTGGTGGCTTCTGGACGGGAAGCCTCGGAGAACATGTCTGACCAGAGGTCCTCTTTGTCCTTTATTTTATTTTTATTTATTTATTTATAGGGTTTTTGTTTGTTTGTTTGTTTTTTATGAGACAGGCTTTCTCTGTGTAGCCCTGGCTGTCCTGGAACTCACTGTGTAGCCCAGGCTGGCCTCGAACTCAGAGATCTGCCTGCCTCTGCCTCCCGTGCGCTGGGATTAAAGACGTGCACCACCACTACATGGCTATTATTTATTATTATTATTATAAAAACAAACAAAACAGGTTCTCAGGGTCCTTTTAGCTCAGCTGGCCTTGAATTCATGATCCTTCTGCCTCAGGCTTCCAAATACTGGAGTTACAGTCGTACGCCTCATGTCTGGTCCGCTGTCCTCTCTGAGGAGGACAGTAGTAGATGGTTCCGTGGCTCCGGCTGAGGAGGGTTGGTTTTAGCCACAGCTCCCAAGTACTTGATCTCCACTGAAGTGAATGTCGCAGCCGCACTTTCTTCTTCTAGAGGCTTCTGTCTCCCGTGCCACACAGTCCATTCTTGACCCTCAGCCACAGTCCACTGCTTTGCACTCCTCTATGTGGCTGTTTGGCTCTGGCCATCAGTCTGGCATTACCTGAGCTCCGCTAGAGGTGATAGCATCTTTCAATGCCTCTACTGGAGCCTGGTGGTCTAGGACAGTGAAAGCCTGGCCTGCCAGCTCTGTCCCCAGTGTTTGCAGTCCATCAGGGCCTGCTCGCTTGCCAGCTTGAGGGTCAGGCGGAGGTTTGTGACTTACCAGCTGCTGAAGACCAGCACCCACCTAGAGCCTGGAGGGAGGGAATGCTGGGAGACAGGTTCAGCTGGCCCAGAGTGTGGTAGGAGGGAGAAGGACCAATTTTTTACAGTCATTGACACTGGCTCACAAAGATGAGAACTCACCAAGGTAATTTACAGAAGGTTCCCATTGGCAATGATACAGTTCCAGGCTAGAAGTTTGTACAGGGTCAGGGGTGGAGTGCTTGGGAATTATTCTCTATCTGCAGACCAGCCCAGAAGCAGGAGGATCTCTGAGGGGTCCCTTGTGAGCTCCCTATGAATTAAATTGGAACAAGCCCACTGGTCCTGGTGACCGCAGGTCTGAGTCTCACATGTCCTGTGTGGTAGCAGTCCATTGGTGTTAAAGCCCCCCCCTCCGTGCTCTAACCCTTCCCTTTATACAACCACTCCAAGCAAACACTGGGGTGAACGTGATGGCCAGGGAGTTCCAGCTTCCTGCATTCCCCACAGTGAGTCTTTGCCTTCCCTGTCCTGGGAAGCTCCAATTCCAGAATGACCAAGGTACACAAATTCAGTCCTGGGGAGCTTAGGGTGCAAGCATGGAACAAGGAGCGAAGAGACTTAGAAAGTGTCTGATATGCATGTTACCCTGCAGCCTGCTGCTCTCCTGACCGACTGCTGGCCTTCTTACTGCCCAGGCTGGACACTAACAATGAGAGACTCCGCGTGGGTACCCTGCAGATCCTGAGACACATCATCAACTCGGCTGGTGAGTGCCTTCTGTGCCTGCAGACTGGCCACGTGTGCCATGTCCAGCATAGGGTAACACCGGGTAATGTCCATCTCACAGATGACAGTGGCATCCTGCTCTGAATTACTATGAATAATAGTAATTTGCCTTGGTGGTTTTCACAGTTGAACTTTGTCTTAGTTGTTACTGCTGTGATAAGACACCGTGACCAAGGCAACTTCTAGAAGAAAAGGTTTATTTGGAGGTGGGGGGGTGAGGGAGAGCAGGTGCACATGCACAAGCATGTGAAAACTGGGAATGGCATGGGTTTTGAAACCTCTTTGCCTGCCCCTAGTGACACACCTCCTCCAACAAGGCCACACCTCATACTCCCTCCCAAACTCTTCTACCAGCTGGGTACTAAGATATGTATGGCTGTGGGACCATTCTTCAAACCACCACAGACATAGAACTTGAGGTTCCACACATGCTGGGCAAGTGTTCTACCTCTAAGCAACACCTTCAGCCCCAAGTTTCCTGCTTTTAAGGGAGATTTATTTGATTAACAATAAGGTTCAAAAAGGTAATCACAGTTGTACAGGTACATTTCTGTTTTGGTGAGTTTCATTCATGCCCTGTCAGAGGTCAGAAATCAATGACCATGGGCCACATTGGGTGGCATTAGATACGAGGTTCAGAAAGGTAGATCCTATTTCCTGGGGCTCTTCCAGGCAGTAGCTTAAGGCACCAGAATTTTGGTGCTGATTTTTTTTTTTTTTTTTTTTTTTTTTTTTTTTTTTTTTTTTTTAAAGATTTTTATTTATTTATTAGGTATGCAGTGTTCTGCCTGCATGTATGTCTGCAGGCCAGAAGAGGGCACCAGATCTCATTACAGATGGTTGTGAGCCACCATGTGGTTGCTGGGAATTGAACTCAGGACCTCTGGAAGAGCAGCCAGTGTTCTTAACCTCTGAGCCATCTCTCCAGCCCCTGATTTTTTTTTTTAGGTGTGGGTGTGTATTTAAAAAAAAAAAAGAGGGCCGAGTAGTGGTGGCACACGCCTTTAATCCCAGCACTGGGGAGGCAGAGGCAGGAGGATCTCTGTGAGTTCAAGACCAGCCTGGTCTACAAAGTAAGTTCCAGGAAAGGCGCAAAACTACACAGAGAAACCCTGTCTCGAAAAACAAAAAATAAATAAATTAATTAATTAAAAAAAAAAAAAAGAGTTCACTAGTGGGGCTGGGCATTAGTAGCGCACGCCTTTGATCCCAGCACTGGGGAGGCAGAGGTAGGTGGATCTGTGAGTTTGAGGGCAGCCTGGTCTACAGAGTGAGTTTCAGGACAGCCAGAGCTGCTGTTATTTGTTTGTTTGTTTAAGGAGTCTCTCTACATAGTCTTGGCTATCTGAGATGAAAGGTGTCCACCACCACGGCCAGCATTTGACTGGAAATCTTCTAGCTGTGTGATGCTTTTATTGATTTCATTACAGTAAAATGATTTTTATTGAAAAAGTCAATTCTTTCTTTAGGGAGGGGGAGTTTAGCATTGGTCCGTGACTATCTAGGTAAACCTTTCTCATCTTCTCTGAGGCTTTTGGCTTGGTTTGGTTTTGGTTTTTTGAGACAGGGTTTCTCTGTGTAACAGCTGTGGCAGCGACATGACTGCCCGGCTTCCGAGTTAATTTTTACATTGCATCTGGGCGCTTCAGAGCCTCTCTGTTTGTCTGTCTATCATTTCTCCTCTATGCTCTTTCTGTGGGCATTCATATGGAAATGTCTGCGTACAGGAAACAGAATTCTATCTAGAGATATTCATCGTGAGCTTCATTTCTCTCTGTAAACTACCTTAGGGAGCTTCTTGCTCTCATAAATACAGATTCAAGACGCTTTTAGTTTTTTTCTTGAAATACAGCTCACACATGGAAACAGCACAGATGGTAACTGTTCTTTTCAGTACAGGATAACACAAGCCCATTATTTCCCACCTGGATGAGGAATAAGGAAAGGATATGGGGCCACTAGCAGGTCTTTGAAGGGTAGCTTCCAGCACAAGAAGATCTTACTGTTTGCATGTTGTGTAAAGAAAGGGAAATTTGGGCTGGAGAGATGGCTCAGTGGTTAAGAGCACTGACTGCTCTTCCAGAGGTCCTGAGTTCAATTCCCGGCAACCACATCGTAGCTCACAACCACTTGTAATGAGATCTGGTGCCCTCTTCTGGCCTGCAGGGATACATGCAGGCAGAATACATAACAAATAAAATTTAAAAAAAAAAAAAAAAAAAAGAGGGGCTGGAGAGATGGCTCAGAGGTTAAGAGCACTGACTGCTCTTCCAGAGGTCCTGAGTTCAATTCCCAGCAACCACATGGTGGCTCACAACCACTTGTAATGAGATCTGGTGCCCTCTTCTGGCCTGCAGTCATACATGCTGTATACATAATAAATAAATAAATCTTTAAAAAAAAAAAAAAAAAAAAAAAAAAAAAAAAGAAAAAGAAAAAGAAAGGGAAATTGTACGGTATGGAGCATTTTGTATCTGAATTATTTTTCTGTTTTCTGTTTGTTTATATATCACAGAGTTCATTGTGTGTGATGAACTATGAAGTTCATTTGCTGGCTATGAATATGCAGATTCTTCCAGTTTCTTACCCTAAAGAAGGCCGCTGCTGTTTCCATTTCCCCGTGCACACTTAGTCAAATGTGTGTCTAGGACCAGAATTTCAGGTTGTAGGTATGCATTTGTCTAGTACTACTAGATGAAAACACTCCGGTTTCCTAAAATACCCATTGTCGTGGAGCCAGTCCTTTGCATCCTAGCCAGGGTTACTTGTTTTGCAGCAAGCCACTAGTTAGCTGTTTCATGTAGCAAAACAAGGCAGAAAAATCCCTGATAAGGGCAAGGATGGGGCACAGACATACTTTTCCTGGACTCTAGTTTTATTACTACTATGGTGTCTGAGCCTGTAGTCACCTCTGTTGCTTTAACACTAGGTAGCGCTCTGAGCTCAGGTTTGCATCACTTCTGCGGACTTAAAGCCGTGTAAAATAGGACCAGGATGGCAACTTCAGGAAAATCAGGCTGTCTATAGTTGTCTGTTGCTCCCTGAGAAATCCTAGTCATCTAAAGATGAACTTGAATGAACCATTCTTTGGGCTTCAATATGACTTCCAGGCAGGACACAGGTTCATTTTAAATTTCTCCAAAAAATTTACACAACACACATGAACCTCTACCCCGGTGGGTAGCAGCTGCCCTGGTCTTGAATAATATAGCCTTATCATCTACACCTTTGTGTCTTTGCCCCTAAGGTTCCAGGATCTAGCTATGCGTAGTTTGTTTTTGTTTTTATTTTCAGTCTTTTGAGACAAGGTCTCTATATAGTCCTGATTGTCCTGGAACTCACTGTGTAGACCAGGCTGGCCTTGAACTCAGAGATTCACCTGCTTCTACCTGCCCCGCAAGTACTGGGATCAAAGGTGTGCGCCACTATGCACAGCTGACCATTGATATTTTTGTTTTGATTGATTTTTTTTTTTTTTTTTTTTTAAAGAGAGGATGTCAGGTATCCCAGGCCGGCCTTGAACTTGTTATATCCCTGAGAATGACCTTGAGCTCCTCCTCTCCTGGCTCCACCTCCCTAGTGCTGGAATTTCAGGTGTTCACCCACACTTGCTCTTATTCAGTGCTGGGGATCCAACCTTCGGCTCCATGCCCGCTAGGCAAACACCCTGCCAGCGTAGCTCCATCTCCAGCCCTGCTTTTATTTCTATTTGTTCTAAAATGACATAATATACAATGGCATAATTCAGTGATGTTGAGCACAGCCACACGATAGTTGTGCTGTCTGTGAAGTGCTCCTTCCTGCAGCACTGAAGCTGCCCGCTTCCTGGTGACTGTCCCAAGTCTCTGTTCACACAAGTTTCATGGTATTACCATCTTTTCTTCCTACCCCAGATTTTTTGTTTGTTTGTTTTTGTTTTTTGTTTTTCAAGACAGGGTTTCTCTGAGTAGCATTTGGAGCCTTTCCTGGATCTCCCTCTGTAGACCAGGCTGGCCTTGAACTCACAGAGATCTGCCTGCCTCTGCCTCCTGAGTGCTGGGATTAAAGGCATGCACCACCACTGCCCAGCCTCCTACCTCAGTTTTAAAGTCATGAATGTTCCTCAACATCTTCTAAACACTGAATATTTGCCTCAGGTCAGATTTAGAATTTCTATTGTCTGGGCTTTTATAGTACACATCTCATTGTTCTGCATTGTATGTTATTACTACCCTGGACCCTGACCAGGCTTGGTTGTGGTGGCTCCAGGGGAGGTAGGGCATGGCCCAAGGTGGGGGTAGGGCTGGGGCACTGGGGACAAGGCCATGTTTCTTTGAGGTCTCTGCCCTCTGTGTTGGGCTCTACCTTTTGCTGCTTTGGGAGCTTGTGTTCTGAGTGCTGTGTGCCCTCTGTGTTCAGACTCCTGGCTTGTGAAATTGGGATCAGGATGACATCTTTCTTACTGGACTGTCTATATAATGAAAACATTGTCACAAACAGTGTATTACCTGCATTGCACCCAGTGCCTTCATTTTCTTCCCTATTTAACTTTTAAAGAAAAGATTGTTTGTTTGTTTATTATATGTATGTATATGTGCCTTCATGAGTTCATGTGCAGGTGCCCAGAGAGGTTTAAGCATTTAATGCTTTATTGGAGTTATAGGTGATTGTGTGCTGCCTGATGTAAGTTCTGGGAACTGAGCCCAGGTCCTCCACAAGAGCAGTTCTTAACTGCTGAGCCATCTCCCCAGCCTCTTTACTTCCCTTTTATTTATTTATTTATTTTTTTAAAAAGATTGATTTATTTATTATGTATACAGTGTTCTGCCTGCATGTATGCCTGCAGGCCAGAAGAGGGCACCAGATCTTATTGTAGATGGTTGTGAGTCACCTTGTGGTTGCTGGGAATTGAACTCAGGACTTTTAGTAGAGCAGCCAGTGCTCTTAACCTCTGAGCCATCTCTCCAGCCCCTACTTCCCTTTTTTTGAGACAGGGTCTTGTTCTATAGCCTAGACTGGCCTCGAATTCACTAGCTTCCTATGGTAGCCTCCTCAGTTAGCCTGGTGCTCATGATCTTCCTGTCTCCTTCTGTTAGGGTTACAGGCATGTACCACATCCAGTGATAACTACTTCATAATATCCATTTAAAATTTATCATAAAAAGTGAAGTCCACTATAGGAAAATATGGAATGCTTCACAAATGTAAATGTCATCATTGCACAGGGGCTGTGTTGATCCTCTGTGTATCATTCCAGTTTCAGTCTGTGTGCTGCACTCAGCACATAGGGCCACTTAATGGCCATCTTGAAACTTCTTTTAAGTGTTAGGAGATAAGCCGGGCAGTGGTGGCACACACCTTTAATCCCAGCACTTGGGAGGCAGAGGAAGGTGGATCTCTGTGAGTTTGAGGCCAGCCTGGGCTACAGAGTGAGTTCCAGGACAGCCAGGGCTACACAGAGAAACCCTGTCTTAAAAAAAAAAAAAAAAAAGAAAGAAAGAAAGAAAAGAAAAGGAAGGAAGAAACAGTATTAGGACATAAAAGGTTGTGTTACTGATTCTCAGCAAAAAGGAGCCCCAGACCAATAGCACAGTCACCTGGAACGTGCTAGAGGTACCCAGCCACCACAGACCTATTACATCAGATGTTAACCATCTGGTGACTCTGATGCCACTTCAGTTACAGTCCCTGACATGACTTCCCTAGATTCTGAACCACTTTTCTATTTATCGTCTCAACTGCCAACTGCTTAGCTTTTTAAAAGATATGTTTAAATGTAGTGTGTTTGTTTGTTTACTGTGAGTGTGTGAGTGCTGTGAAGAGGGAGTAGACATCAGAGAACACTTACAGGAATTGGCTCTCTCCGTCTGTCTGCCATGTTGGTCCCAGGGATGGAACTCAGCAGTCTGGGTAGCAAGCGCCTCCACTCACTGAGCCATCTGCCCTGGCCCCACCTTAGCTTTTCTCTTTTTAAATTATTATTATTATTATTATTATTATTATTATTATTATTATTATTGGTTTTTCAAGACACTGTTTCTTTGTGTAGCCCTGGCTGTCCTGGAACTCGCTCTATAGACCAGGCTGGCCCCAAACTCAGAGATCTGCCTGCCTCTGCCTCTCAAGTGCTGGGACTAAAGATGTGCACCACCACTGCCTGGCTTCTTTTTATTATTTTTAATTATATATGGATATGTGCATATGAGTGTACGTACCCACACAGACCAGAAATGTCAGATTTCCCTGGAGATGACTATGAGCCACCTGATATGGGTGCTGGGAACTGAACTCAGATCCTCTGGAAGAACAGCACATGCTCTTACCCACTGAGCCATCCCTCCAGCGCCCCCACACCCCACTTTAAATTCATCATCGTCGTTATTTGCTCAGGCTAGAGATTGAGAAATGAACCTTGAGTGTCTATCCAACTGTAAGCCACTGTGATTTAATATTTTATAGAGAAGAGGTTTACAGAAAACACAACCTGAGCAGAAGGTATTCTGGTATTCTGCATCACATTTGTCCCTTAGGTGCTGGTTTGGACCCTCACCCACAGCCCCCCATACCTCTTACACGTACTGTGCTTTCATAATGACTTCTTTTGAATGAGCTAGAGAGCAACTCTTTCCAAGGTGACCGTCCTAAAAAGCTGCCTATGTTTGGCCAGGCAAACATATTTGGTGGGAGGCAAGTGCACATGCAATACCAAGAGCTTCTTTCTTTCTTTTTTAATTTTATTTTGGTTTTTCGAGACAGGGTTTCTCTTTGTAGCCTTGGCTGTCCTGGGACTCGCTTTGTAGACCATGCTGGCCTCGAACTCACAGAATCCACCTGCCTCTGCTTCCCAAGTACTGGGATCAAAGGCGTGCACCACCACCACCTGGCTACAAAGAGCTTTTCTTAAATTCATGTACAGAGAACTGAGCACTCTCAGAGTAAGGACACCATTTAGCAGTGGCTAAAAGACAGGACAGATGTCTCAGATGGCCTTCTCTGAGGCTCCTGCTTAGTAGTGGTGTTTCCTTAATTCCTTTGATCTTCTGTGGTCTACCCTCTGCTTCCCCTTGCAAAATTTGCAGCACACTGCATTTCAACATCACAGGATTTGAGAGCACAGTTCTTCGTGCACAAGGACTCTGAAGAGAACTAAAAATCCCTTTTTACTTTTTGATTGGTAAAATGTTGTTTTTCTCCTTCAGAGCAATGGGCTTATACCATGTCCTCCTTCCACATGAGGATCAAGTGAGGCCAGGTCCCTTGAGGCCGAGACTTCAAGGTAGACGTGGGTAGGATGACTGGTCTTGGTTGGCAGGGACTAAGCCATCTTGTTTGTTTATTGCAGCTGCTCAAATGGAGGTTAAGAAGCCCTTTATCCTCTCTTCCATGAGGCTCCCTCTTCTGGACACCAACAATAAGGTAAAGTGGACAGATTAGCTTGGCCATTGTTGGAATAGGCCAGTTAGTTTGGCTCATCCTGAGCAGCCAACAGAAGAGTGGCCAGAGCATTAGAAGTGCCTATCCTACAGGTCTCTGGGCACAAACAAGCAGAGAGATGCAGACATGTGTGAACAGGCTACATTTCCACATTGTTAGGGAACCCAAGGCCCCTCAGGGTTGGGATCTGTCGTAGGCCCAGAGGGCTCCAGCACCACCCTGAGGGTCACCATTCACCAGAAGGACTCAGAGAACTCAGGCGGCTGGTATACTCACCACTTACACAGGCATTGTTTAAATCAGCTGAGGAGCTGGGTGTGGTAGCTCATGACTGTAATCTTAGCGCTTAGGAGTCTGAGATAGGAGTTCGTGTCTATCCTGGGCTACACAATTAGATCTTATCTCAAAAAAAATCAGCTGGGAAAGAGCTCTTGGGACAGAGTTCAGGAGTGCCCAAACCTGCAGCTTCCCATTGCCTTTTGTGGGCGGGGCAGTGTTAGTAGCTTGGCAGCAATGTGTGACCACACATAGTATTGCCAACTAAGTCATTCCTTAGTCTTAGAGTCCTGAGCCTTGAGCCCTGTTGTATGGATGTGCTGGACTGTCTGTGTGGCTACACTCAGGCTCCAACCCCTCTGAAAATGGGACTGATATCATGTGGCTTGCAGGCTCCTACCTGAATTACAGCCTTCGACTGTGGGAGGTGACCCTGGTCCCAGATCATGAGACCTTATTACCATGTGATATCTCAAGGGCTCCCAGGAGTCTAGCAAACAGGTCAGATTCCTCTTTAGGCAAGGTAGACCTTTTCCATCCCTCTAGGCACTATTGTCTTGAACAGGGCCATCTGGTTCAGAGGCAGCAGGATCCAAGCCCTCCTTGAGAGCTACTGCAGCATTGTGCTACTGCTAGGGACCTCCTCTGTATCTTACTGTTATTTCTTCAGAAGCTTCTGATACAAACTCCAACTAACAGCCCTCAGACCTTTATATTCTGGCACAGTCTTCCCTGATACACCTGTGACAGGGTCCTGAGCTCACTATGGGTCCAAACAATGAGATGTTTGCAGTATCGAGTAGGCACATCCATGCTCAGCCTGGGCAGTTGGCTGCCAACCCTGACCCACCCTGTTCCCGTAGATAGCCATTGCATGAATGTGACGTAGGGATAACAGGAGGTGGTAATCTCAGGAGGCTTCCTTGGGGCAGCTGCAGCTGCATTTGACCTGACATTCTAGGAAGCAAAAACATTCTCCTGAGTCCGAAGGTTCCTGAGAGTGGGGGCCTTGTACAAAGGGCTCAGGCTGGGGACAGAGGCCAGTGTCTGTTAGGGTACGGTGGGCTAGAAGAGACCATGGCTCGGAGTAAACATCACTGATTTTGCCTATTGGGCTGGCCATGCAGGCTCAGAACTAGCAATGCTTGAGTGATAGTTAAAGGTCTGAGAAACGTTGCCTGGGGGAAGGCCCAAACAACCAGGTCAATAGCATGTCACAGGAAATGTGGGTGTCACACAAGAGAGACCAGCCCTGAAGAACACCAGTCCCATAGCTCAAGGCCAGATGAACAGTACAGATAGGTTAGGTATGTTATGCACCAAGACTCCATGAGTGTAGGGTAGGGAGGTAGAGCTCGAGGGCAGGGTGGTTTGGAGCAGATCTTTAGCAGAACTGTTTTTGTAGACATGAGGATGAAGCCTGGTAAAAGTGCATGAAGGAGGTGACTTCTGAGGGGCTGAGAGGAGGGCAAGAATGTATGTGGGAAACAGGAAGAGAGAGGCCTTCCTTTGCAGAACTGCACATGTCACAAGGTAGCTAAAAGGCTGCTAGCTGAGAGCGGAGCAAGCTTCCATGAAGCCGGGTGTTCAGTAGTGCAGCAGGTGTGGGTACAAGTGTGAGGTCTGTGAGTCTAGATGCAGGTGCAGTTGTAGGTACAGGTGTGGTGTCGGAGCGTGTGGGTATTGGCACTGATACAAATGTAGTGCACATACAGATGTGGGTGCAGGTCTAGCACAGGACCAGATGAACAGTACAGATAGGTGCCCTGTGCCCCTTCCTGACCTTCTCTTGCTTCTGGGCAGGTGAAACGGGCTGTGGTGCAGGTGATCAGTGCCATGGCCCACCATGGCTACCTGGAGCAGCCTGGAGGTGAGGTGATGGTTGACTTCATTGTGCAGCAATGTGCTCTGCCCCCAGAGGAGGTAAGGACTGCTACCAACAGACCCACCTGTTTCTGGATCTGTTGGATGCCAGGCTGTTCAGCCTGTGTATCTCTTGAGCACTGTTAGCACTGGTTACCAAGAACCGCTAGCCTGGCAGCAGGTGGCTGTGTGTGGGCTGAGGTTCCCTTTGGTGTCTGAGTCAGGGTCTCTGCATCTTGTGAGTCCACTCAACAGATACCAACTCAGAAGCAGAGGCAGAAGCCGGAAACTTTATTCTCTTTGATTCTTTTCTATTTAAAAAAAAATTACTAATCAAGCACCAGTTTCTTTGGAAGGAGAGCAAGGTAAGACATGATGAAGTAGACTGCAGGTAGTGGGTGGGTGTATGGCTCAGCAGCATTGTGCTTGCCTAGTATGTACAGGGTACGTGCTGGGCTCTTTAGTGAGGAAATGAGTGAAGGTGGAGTGGTCATACACTGAACTAGTGAATGAATGCTCAGGTTCTTGGGCTGCCAGCTCTGGATCTGGTTTCTTGGAGTTAGCAGAGCGAGTCTGTCCTAAGGTCAGTTCAGATAGAGACATGTATTAGTACTTTACTATTGCTCTGATAAACACCATGACCAAGGCAACTTGTAGGAAAGGTTTGTTTGGGCTTCTGGCTCCAGAAGGATGAGAGTCCACCATGACAGAAAGACAGCAGCACGTGGCATGCATGGCAGCAGGAACAGGAAGCTGAGAGTTCACATCTATCCTCTACTGCACATGAAGCAAATGGTGAACAGGACGTGGGGCAAGACCACTCATAGCCTGCCCCCAGTGACTCACTTCCTCCAGCAAGGCTCCACCTCTAAAGATTCCACAACCTCCACCAACAGCACTGCCAGCTGGGACAGGGGTTCAAATACCAGAACCTACAGGCGACATTTCTCATTCAAACCACCACATGTGGCCGCCCTCTTGTACTCTGTCATTGTGGTATATGCAGTACCTCAAACAGGACTCTGGTGTTTTGTTTTTTTTTTTTTTTTTAAAAGAATAAAGATTTATTTATTTATTTATTTATTTATTTATTTATTTATTTATTTATTTATTATGTATACAGTGTTCTGTCTGCATGTATCCCTGCAGGCCAAACCAGAGCACCAGATCTCATTACAGATGGTTGTGAGCCACCATGTGGGTGCTAGGAATTGAACTCAGAACTTCTGGAAGAGCAGCCAGTGCTCATAACCTCTGAGCCATCTCTCCAGCCCTAAACTTTTTAAAATTATATTTTAAAAGAATAAACACAGGGGCTGGAGAGATGGCTCAGCAGTTAAGAGCACTGACTGTTCTTCCAGAAGTTCTGAGTTCAATTCCCAGCACCCACATGGAGATTCACAACTGTCTATAATTGTAGTCCTCTAGGATCCAATGCCCTCTTCTGGTATGTAGATGTATGTGCAGACGAAAACATCCATATATACAAAATAATTTTTTAAATTTAGATTTATTTTTTGTTTTATGTGTATGAATATTTGCCTACATGTATGTATGCGTATTATGTGCATGCTTGGTGGTGCCCACAGAGATCAGAAAAGGGCATGGGATTCCCTGGAACTGGAGTTATGGATGGTTGTAAGCCACCACGTGGGTGCTGGGAATTGAACCCAGGTCCTCTGTAAGAGCAACAAATGCTCTAAACCACTGATCCATCTCTTGAGCCCCATAAATTTTGTTATTCTTTGAGAATTTCATATGAAATATTTTGATCATATCCACTTCCTACTTTCCCAGATCTTTCTAATTTTTCCCAGATCTACTTTCTCCTTTTTATAAAATTACATTTACAGCCAGGCGGTGGTGGCACACACCTTTAATCCCAGCACTCGGGAGACAGAGACAGGCAGATCTCTGTGAGTTCGAGGCCAGCCTGGACTACAGAGTGAGTTCCAGGACAGGCACCAAGCTACACAGAGAAACCCTGTCTCGAAAAATAAAAACAAAAACAAAAACCAAAAAAAAAAAAATCACATTTACTTATTTATGTGTGTGTGCTCATACATGTTACAGTGCATGTATGAAGGTCATAGGGTAACATAGAAGTTGGTTGTCTCCACCAAGGGATCTTGGGGATAGATCTCAGGGTATCAGGTTTTGAGGGTATGTTTACCCACTGAACCGTCTTGTAGGCCCATCCTGCATTTGTCTTAAAGTACTAGAGGTCATGGATAATAAGCCCACTTTTGGAGGAAGCCTTGCCAAGGAAGGTTTCGGGCCCCACAGGTCAATTCCTCCTTTAAAAAAAGATTTGGAGGGAGAGAGAGAAATGTATGTATGTGTGTATGTATGTGTGTGTATGTGTGTATGTATGTATGGGTGTATGTGTGTATGTATGTATGTGTGTGTGTGCATGTATGTGTGTATGTATGTGTGTATGTGTGTGTGTGCGTATGTATGTGTGTATGTGTGTGTGCATGTGTGTGCATGTATGTGTGTATGTATGTGAGTATGTATGTATGTATGTATGTATGTGTGTATGTGTGTGCATGTATGTGTGTATGTATGTGTGCATGTGTGTGCATGTATGTGTGTATGTGTGTGCATGTATGTGTGTGCATGTATGTGTGTGCATGTATGTATGTGTGTATGTGTGTATGTATGTGTGTATGTGTGTGTGTATGTGTGTATGTATGTGTGCATGTGTGTGCATGTATGTGTGTATGTGTGTGCATGTATGTGTGTGCATGTATGTGTGTGCATGTATGTATGTATGTGTGTATGTGTGTGTGTATGTGTGTGTGTATGTGTGTGCATGTATGTGTGTATGTATGTGTGTGTGTGTGCGTGTATGTGTGTATGTATGTATGCATGTGTGTGCATGTATGTGTGTATGTATGTGAGGATGTGAGGGCAGGCACACGTGTCCTTGTAGGACAACTTTCAGGAGTTGTTCTCTCCCTGCCCCATCGGGTCTGGGAATCCCTCGGATTGTCAGTCTTACACAGAAAGCATGTTTGCTCCCTGAGCCATCTCACCAGCTTTTCTGGAGTGGTCGTTGCACACTTTATGGAAAGTAACAGACTGTTAGGGGCAGGTTTGGTGGGTCTGCCCTGGCTCCTTTTCTGTCAGCCTTTTCCTTTCTCGTGCTAACCATCCATCTTTGTTCTCACTCTGCTGCCTCTTCCCCCAGCCTGAGAAGCCCGGCCCTGATGGGGAGGAGCTGGCAGCAGACAGTGTGCGGGCGGTCAGTATCCGCACCCTCTACCTGGTCAGCACCACAGTGGACAGGATGAACAGCGTGAGTGTCCGTGTCTTCAACTCGAGGCCTGCTGCCTGAGCTTTCCCTTCCTGAGATTCCCTGCCCTCCCCATCCCTGACTGGGTAACAAGTGAACAGTGGAGTGGAGGGTGGCCTTGAGAGGGCAGTGGCTGGGCAGTGCTCGGAGGACTTCTCAGCAATGGCAGGACACACTGTCTGTCTTAGCTTGCGGCCCTCTAAAACTGCCCTGCTCCTATGTAGATGTGGAGACCAAATCCTCTCAGCTCTACTGCCCTGGAGGCCATGCCCAGTGCTTGCAGTCCACAGACCGTGGCCCTCTGTCCCTCAGGTTCTCTGGCCCTACCTGCTCGAGTTCCTCACCCCAGTGCGCTTCACTGCGGCCCTCACCCCACTCTGCAGGAGCCTTGTGCATTTAGCCCTGAAGAGGCAGGAGGCAGGGGCAGATGATTTCCTCGTCCAGTACAACTCAAATGGTGTGGAGGCCCAACCACCTGCACCTGACCCCCACCGGTTCCGTGCCCTCACACCTTATCCTTTCTCAGCTCTCTGCCCTCACCCTCGCCCCTGCCTCTGCCCCTGCCGCTGATCTCTCCCCCAGCTGCTGCTTTTGCATGATGTCCCAGCCCAGCTGCCTGCTTCTGCATGTGACACCCATCCTTTATCCCACACCTATTCCTGCCTTGTAACAATTTCCATGTTTCTTATCCAGCAAACCTCCCATCTCCCTTCGCTATGACCACAAGACTGCTGGTAAGCGAAGGGTCTGTTGTTGTGTCCAAGCACACTGGCTGACACCGTCCTTGTCCTTAATGGGACATTAATGCTCATAGGTGTCACTTGACCGTGGTTACTCTCTGTGCCCCAGAGTCCCTGTCCGTTCTTGTGGCAGGCTATGACCCTTGCCACTTCTCATTGAGATGTCTCCCACCTTGTGTTTGCTGACTTCCTCATTCCTGGGAAGCTGGGAAGCTGTCCCGCTACAGCTCCACCAGGAGACTCAGGTGACTCCATGCTTAGGCAACCGCTTCCTGCCCTCCTCCAGGTTGTGTCTTCTAATCCCTACCTGGGAGATGGACGCGGGGCAGCTTCATTGCGCCTCCTCAAGGTTATGCATCGGAACATTCACCCTTTGCTGGGCCAGCGCTGGGAGACAACCATGCCTGTGCTGTTAGAGTACCTGGATGGTGAGGCCAGTGAGACTAAGGAGCCCATTAGCCATCTCTGACCCTACTTGTACCCATCTGTCATAAGGGCTGGCTGGTATAGACCAGGTTTTGTAAATTGGAAGAAATAATCTTAGCTGTAATCTAAGAAAGGGCCTGACTGTCTCAAGAGGTGTTACCTGGTGAGATGTGGGAAGTGGGTGCAGCCTATGGTGTGACTGGCTACTGCATTCCTCCTGGGAGTTCCCAAAGGCAAAGAGGTGGGCACTGAAGATCCATTCATGAATGTTGGGATGAACCTGCCTGGCAGGACCCCAGCCAACTGGGTTACTGGTCATTTCAGAGCACACTGAAGAAACCTTGTCACTGAAGGAGTGGGAAGAAAAGCTTCTAGTGGTGAGAGATGAACAGAAGGCCAAGGGCCTGTCTGTGTTGCTCTGGGACATTCTGGGCCTGGGCATGGAGGGCTGGGGCAGCCAGTGTGGGACTGGTGTATTGTACCTTTCGAGGGACTTGCTACCTGACTTCACCTGGTGGTGTGACCAGGGAATGGTCTTAGCAGTAGGGGAGTCTGGGGTGAGGATGGTGGTGGGCCTCAGATTTCCATGACAGGGTTCCTACCCTCTATCAGCAGGCACCACATTTGAGGCCCTTTGAGCCATCCTAGCCACAGAAAGTGGTCTTCCCTCCTTCCACTGTCCCCAACCTAGTTCAGAGGAATTTGTGCCCACCTTCAAAGATCACTTACCAACAGGAATCACCATGAGGTTATCATGTGACGTCCCGGGCCTCAGGCCCTCCCACAGCCAGCCCCTCACTGGTGCTCTCATCCACAGTTCCTACGAGACACCCTGGCCGTGGTATCTGACAACACATGGATCTGCCAGCTGAGTCAGGAGATGTGCAAGCAGCTACCCTCTTACAATGGGACACCTCAGGAGAAGGTGCCCGAGACAAGCCAGCTGGGGTCGGGGGCTCTGCACAGTCCCAGTCCTCAGCAACTGTGCTTTCAGTATTAGATCTTTCCTGTCTGTGCCTTTGTCTCATGACTCTGGCAGCCTGGCCAACCCGGGAAGAGCAAGTGGGATTAAGATCCTCTTCACTGCTGCTAACAGCTGGGGGATGGGGACTTGTTGCCTGCTACTTGTTTCTCAGACACAGCCCAGGGCTCACCCTTCCATCCTCATGGGGAACCCCTCCTGTGTCCTGCCTGAAATACAGTTCTCCAAGGGGCCAGACATAGTCGTGCACACCCTTAATCCCAATACTTGAGAGGCAGATGGATCCCTGAGTTCAAGGCCAGCCTGCTCTACAGACCTAATTCCAGGATAACCAAGGCTATACAGAGAAACCCTGTCTCCAAAAACAAAAATGACCAAAGAAAAGAAAGGAAAGAAAGAAAAAGAAGTACCGCTCTCCATTAGCAGTGCCCCTTAGTGCAGATGTCTATGTGCTCAGGAGTCAGGTGCATCTGTCTTCTCTGCCTCTCTTCCAGAATTTCCTGTATAAGTGCATAGGAACCACGCTGGGCGCTGCTTCAAGTAAGGAGGTGGTAAGAAAATACCTTCAAGAGCTGCTGGAGACAGCCAGATACCAGGAGGAGGCAGAGCAGGAGGTAGGGAGCCCTGCTTGTCCAGGGCTGCCAGGCTGTAGGCATCTCCCTCCTCCCAGGCAGCTAGCCAGTGCATGCTCATGTGTGCTGTGAGCATATAGGTACATGAATGTATGTGTGGTACACTACCTGCTTCCACACATGTGCTCACGTGTATACAGTGTGCCTTTGGGTTTATGTGTGCATGGTACTCTGTGTACATGTGTATATGTATTGTGTGTGTATGTTCCCCCCACACAACATGTGGGCAGGTGGGCCACTTTGCCCAAGTGTGAGCACACCTGTGTGCCTCCCTAGGGCCTTGCCTGTTGCTTTGGGATTTGTGCCATTGCCCACCTTGAGGACACTCTAGCACAGTTGGAGGACTTTGTGAGGTCGGACGTGTTTAGGAAGTCCGTCGGCATCTTTAGCATTTTTAAGGTAAGGAGGGTGGGTCACTACCCAGAATGGAGGCCTGGGTGAGTAGATCCCTGTCTGTGGCTGCCCTGCTTTTCAGTGTCTGTGGAAGGGTGGGTTCCTGCTCCTCCGATTGCAGCTCTCTCTTTTCTCAAGATCAAGGCCAGGTGAGTACCTCAGGCTCAGAGTGAAACAGAAAAGCACCTTGTTCTGCAGCCACTTGGCATCCTGTATTCCCTCCTCTGGGCCTGGACTCCCCTCCCAGCAGAGGGCATCCCAGAAGCAAATCTGGCTGGTGACAGTAGCCTGCCTCCAGGTGTGGGAACTGAGAGGAGTTCTGAGCAGCAAGGTTGTAGGCTAGTCAGTCTTCTGTTGCTATGACAAATACTTGAGAAAATCAACTTTAAGGAGGGAAGATTTATTTTGCCTCCCAGTTTCAGAGGTTTCAATCCGCTGTTATTTGTCAGTTGATTTAAGGCCTGTGGTAGGCCAAACATGGTGGAAGGGCATGGCGAAGAGAACTGCTCACCTCACATTAGCCAAGAAACAAGGTTTGCTTGCCTTTGTAACAGCTCTTACCCATCCATGATGCTATGAATCTGTCAAAGGGTTAATGCATCGATGAACCAGTCTCTTCCCAAAGGCCTCCACCTCTGAACACTGCTACTCTGGGGACTTGTGAACTTCACAGACATTCCCAAATATTGCACCTCTAACCATTGCAGCACGGGGATACTTGAGCTTTGGGGGCAGTTCTTACCCGAACCACACAAGTGGAGAACTGAACTGTACCCTCCTTTATGGCCAGGTGTTTTTAGATTTTTTTTTTTAATTTTATTTTTATGTGTATCAGTGTTTTGCCTGCATGTATGTCTGGGCATACCTGGTGCCCACTGAGATCAGAAGAGGACATTGGATCCCCTGGAACTGGAGTTATGGATGGTTGTGAGCCACCATGTGGATGTTGGGAATTAAACCTGGGGACTCGGCAATAACAAGTGCTCTGAACTGAGCCATCTCTCCAGCCCCCTCTGTCTCTGTCTTGAGACAAGGCCTCACTATGTAGCCTTGGCTGGCCTCGAACTTGATGTGTAGACCAGATTGGCCTCAAATTCAAAGAGTCTGCCTCAGCATCCAGAGTGCTGGGATTAAAGGTGTAGCTGCTGCCCACCTTTTCTAATGTTGATATCTACAAGCCTCTCGGGCAGAAGACTGGTCTGCAGTCATGTGGTCTGCAGCCACAGCCCTGCCGTTTCCGGTTGGTAGGCCTCCAGCTTTGCTTTTTACTGTTCCTTTCCTCCTTGGTCCCACTGCCTCAGCTCTTTTCCTGCAACCAGTTGGTTCCCAGTGGGCCTGGGTGGGCACCTTGGTCTGACCTTCTGCCATCCCTGGGTGCGGCCTCTGGTGTTCCTGGCTGGCTCTGAGTATTCCAGGAGCTTTAGAGTACAGGAAGCACACTGCCAGGCAAGGCTGCCTGTGGAGAGCAGTTCCCTGAGTAACTGACACCCTGCTGATCTCTCTGCCTCCCAGGACCGAAGTGAGCATGAAGTAGAGCGAATGAAGAGTGCTCTGATCCTGTGCTATGGGCACGTGGCTGCACAGGCCCCTCGTGAGCTGGTGCTGGCCAAAGTCGAGTCCGACATCCTCCGCAGTATGTTTCAGTGCTTCAATACCAAGGTGAGCATTGCAGCTGTCTGTGTGGGCCAGTCACACAACTCCAGAGTCTTAATTTATTTCACTTTTTGTTGTTTAGGTTCTGGGAATAAAGGTAGAGACCAAGGTACAGTGTATAGCAATTGTATGTGAACTGTGCCTTTTCTCTCTCTTCTCTGGGCTGGGCTTTGGGGCAGAGCCAAACCCAGACCTCACTGGGCTTCCTGGCCATGGTGGGCCTGGGGGAGTGTCCTGCCCATTTCCCTTTGGAGCGGCACTTCATGGAGCTGTAATATCTAAGCTCCTGCTGAGGGCAGAGCAAGACTTCTTCTGCCTCGAAGCAATAGTCCTGGGCTACTTGCTTGGAGTCAGCTGGAAGGCCACCTATAGCTGTGTCCCACACAACCCAGCAACAGCTCTGGGCGCCCTTGGCTCTGCTCCCAATGCTTTTGGATCTGCCTCTCTCTGTACCCCAGGGAGCACCTAGGGGAGGGCTAGTTAAGCCCAGAGCTATTGAAAAGGGCCAGAGAGGTTCCCTTGGTCTCATTAACATACTTCTCCTGTGATATCCTGATACTAACCTGACAGGCCTCTGTGAGGGACAGCTGGCTCTTCCTGGAGAGTGGGGAGCATTCTGGGGGTGGGATTGGTGAGATTCTTTTAGTTTTTTGTTTCCCGACCCATAGGAGTAGGAGGGCCTGGCACTCTGGCTCAGGATGGCCTCCCTTGTGCCTTCTGTGAAGATCTCATACCACACAGCATTTCCCTGTGGACCAAGGCCCTAGACCTCCCCGCAGGTCCCAGGTTCCTCCTTGGTCAGGAGGCTGCTGTAGTACTTTATGATCAGTGGGCAGAGTCTCTGGCTGTTCTAGAAAGGACATGTGCTCCAGCTTCTGTGGCTGGGCCCAGCCCTGTGGCTGCTCTAAACACCGCAGCCCTGGGGCAGGTGTGCAAGCTTTCTGCAGCCAGCTGTCCCCTAGGACCCAGCGCTGAAGCTGTGCCTCGTCCAGAGCCTGTGCATGGTCTGCCAGGCCATGTGCAGCAGCGCACAAGCCAGTTCCTTCCAGTTCTCAAGGAAAGCAGAGCTGGTAACACAGATGATGGTGAGTTCTGGGCAGCTGCTGCTAGCAGGCAGTGGGGGTGGGGCCCGGGGAGGCCAGAGGGATGAGTGCAGTGATGCAGACTAGGGTCTTGGTGGGTATAGACAAAGGCCTGCATCTCCGAGGCCTCAACCACCCACTTAGTGTGAGAGACAAGGTGAGCAGGGAGGAAGCTAATGCCTCCTCTGAGGGCCAGTTCTGTGCTGCCACTGAAGGAATTCATCAGAGCAGAACCCCCAGACTGCCTAAGAACCCCCATTCGGAAGAAAGCCATGCTTGCCTGCACATACCTGGTGTATCCTTTCCAGCCTCTGTGGACTTACTGTATGCATGTGTATGGACTGCATTATGTATCTGAGGTATTCTGAACATAGCAGCTGTGCCGTCCATGCAAGCCCAGGGCTTTCTGGGTGGGAGCAGGCTGGAGAAGACATCATGGGTTCATTTACTGGGGCCCTTAACCTGCTGCTCAGCAACTTGGAGCCTGTATTGGAGGAGCAGTTACAGGCAGATGTGATCCACAGCTGCTTACACAGTGTCATGGCCCTGCCACCTGAGCCTGAGGGGGAAGATGGTAGCTGCCAGGAGGTATTGCCATTTCCATGGGACGGGGAGTGAGAAGGCCCCTGAAGGAAGTGGGCCATGCATGGGGCTCGTGGCCTGCCTCTCCTTGCAGCCTCTGTATCTGGACACGGTGTGTGCCCTTGAAGATTTGTTGACAAG
This sequence comes from Peromyscus californicus insignis, assembly GCF_007827085.1. NCBI lineage: Eukaryota > Metazoa > Chordata > Mammalia > Rodentia > Cricetidae > Peromyscus > Peromyscus californicus. Next base: position 41,328,876 of record NW_026294503.1, read on the forward strand.
CCTGCTGCGGCGGAACATGACCCCCCAGGGCCTGCAGGTCATGGTTGAGGTGTGCTATGGGCATTCGCTGTTGTGGTGATGGAGCTTGGCTGCCTCTCCTGCCCCCCCCCCCCACTGTGGTTAGGTACTGCAGAGGCAGTTTGATAGTCTTTGGGGGAGGGGTCCTTCCGCCTGGGCAACTCTGACCAGATAGTGCCTCTGTAGCATTCCCTTGACTACTACAAGTGCTGGGATGGAGCACATGAGTCCTGGCTGCAGTCTGCTAACCACTTGAGGCAGCAAGATGGGCTGCGGCAGCACCAACCCCTAATCTAGGCACCTAGTGCCTACTAGGCCTGGATCACTCTCAGCTACCCCGAGTGGGCAGGGGTGAGCTGCAGCAGATCCTGATGTGGGAGCCACCCTAGGGCCCACTCGGGTCCCTGAGGCTCTGAAGCAAGGCGCAGCAGGGATCCTGAGCTTGTCCTTGGGATGTGGGTTTCTGCACTCCTGGGTTCCTCCCCCAGTGGGCACCTGTGTCAAGTCCATTCTTGTACAGCACCTGAGCCCATGGATCAAGTCCCCGAGGGGTCATGAGCGGGCGCGGGCACTTGGCTTGGGCGCCTGCCTGCTGCAGTTCTTCCTGGAGCACTTGCATGTCAGCGTGAGTACTGGACCCAGACCTCACCCCTCCTTCCGTCCCTCTGCCTGGGAACGCCTGTGCTCCTCATGTCCCAGCACATCCTGGAGGCTCCCTGGTTTCCTACTGCTTTCCTCTCTTGTCCCACAACCTCCTCTGACAAGGGCAGAGGACCTGCCATGGATAGGACTGCCCTAGACTCAGCTCAGGGTGAACCAGCCGCCCCTAGGAAGGATGTGTTTAGATCTTCACTGCCGAGCCACTTATTTTGATTGGCACTGGCAGTGTTAATCAGAACATTTTCTCAGGAACAGATAGTGAGTGGATTTTTACAAACATTTTGTTGTCACCTATTGGAATCACCGTGGGGTATTTCTCATGATAGTTTTGGTTTTGTTTTGGTGTGTGTGTTTATGTGGTATGTGTGTGCTTTTCCCACAACCATGGTCTGTCTGGAGTTTGTCTTGCTTCATGTTGACACGAATCTAACCATTCTGGGAACAGCAACCACCTATCCCTAGGTCCTGCATCCTGAAAGTCCCCTTTCTTGTCTGGTGACTTTTGGGATATGGAGTCCCTGTATCGGGCACAGCTGAGAGGGGGCCAGGGGAGGCATGGTGTGTGTCCTGGGGGCAGGGGAGGGGGAAGTTGTTCCAGCCTCTGGCAGGCAGGAGCAAGGCTGCTCAAAGGAGGGAGAGAGGCTCAGTCTGTAAGGGGAGAACCTGAGTGGTGGACTGGGATCCATTCAGGATAAAGGGGTACCTGCCTCCCTCACCCATCCACAGATTCATCATCTGGGGAGGGTCATCCAAGGGTGGTGGCTGATTCAGCAGAGTGCTTGTGCCTTCTTCTCTACAGCTCAAGTAGAAGCTCCCACGCCCTATGCTTAGGGAGCCAGGTGGACCAGGTGTGAGGGGGAACGTTTTCTAGGGCCATCAGCCACAGGGAGGGTCCAGGCCACATAGCTTCTTTCTGAGCCCTACTGGTGTACTGTACCTGACTATCCCCCAGAATTCCACAACCCACTTCCCTCCGTCCATCTTCCCCCAGACCTTGGTACCCTTCCACAACCTGGGTCTCCTCGTCGGTCTCTTTGCTCCACGGTGTGCTGACACATGGGCCACCACCCGCCAGGAAGCTGTGGGCTGTGTCCATTCCCTGCTGTACTTGCAGCTGGGCTATGAGGGTGAGCCCTGCTGGGGACGTGGGGACTGGAGAGGCAGCAGCCAGGGGACGGGGCCAGACTGGGATCACCAGGGAAGCCTCAGTCAATTCCTGCCCTTAGGCTTCTCCAGAGACCATCGTGATGATGTGGCTGAGCGGCTCCTCACCCTGAAAGATGGTCTTGTGCACCCTGACCCCACCATCCTGTTCCACACTTGCCACAGCATAGCCCAGGTACTTATGGGATCCCACAGCAAGGAGGAGGGGCTGTGGTGCCTGGGGCTAAGGGACTTCCCAGGAAGTACTTGTTAGCTCTAGCTCAGGAGGCCCTGAGGGGCAGCTGTAAGCAGGATTCATCTATGGATTGTTGTCTGGGCCAGCACTGCCATATGTCTCATACCTGCCTGCTTCAGAACACCACAGTCTGGGCAGGATCAAGATGTGGTGTGTGGTAAGGTCTTGGTGGAATGCCTGAGAGGGATCTGAATACTTTGAGATCTAGCTGTCCTTGGGGCTGCCTGCTACCTGCTCCCCAGCTTTCTTACTGAAGATATGGGTTTCTAAAGAAGGAGGACATGATGCTGGTGTGTATGTGAATGCCCTACCCAGAGTTGAAAACTACTCAGCCATAAGCATGGTCTGGCATGGGCCCTGTCTTTGACTCCAGCTGGCTGAGGCACTGTCCTACAGCATTTGGAAGTTAAGAAGTGGGCCAAGATGTCTTTCATACCCTATATACTGTACTCTCCGGGTACCATACCCAGCCTGAACCATCTGACCATATGTCTAGTCTGAGGCTCAGCAGGGCTCCAAGGATGGAAAAATTAGCTCTTCCCTTAGGAAATTCTCTTTATCCCTGTGTATGAACATTTCTGCTCTTCTTGGTATGGCCAGGATCTCTGGCAGAGTCTGATAGGAGGGGCCCCTGGGCCCTTTCTGGAAACACTCAGTGCTAGGGAGCAAATACCCAGCCCTGAGTGGGTCAGAAGGAGCTGGGCTCCGTAGTTGGGGTTGGCACTGTGATGTTCTTCCGGCGCATTTGTTGGAGCTGGAGGGTGACTTCTGGGCCTATTGAGGTGGGGAAGCTGTAGGCCTGTCCTGATCCCTGTATCCTAGGAGTTCCAGAGCAGCTTCACATCGGTCATTCTCCTGTCCTCTGTTCAATCCCAGCGCAGCAGTTGCCCAAGGACCACCTTCCTGGAATAGTCCAGACTCAGAAGGGTGAAGAAGGGAGAGTAAACTCGTGAGTTTTCCCCCAGGAAGCAGTTTGGGCTGATCCTACTTGGTTCTGGTATCATCCTTCTCCCAGGTTATTGCCAAGCGCCTCCCATCAGACCAGCTCATCAGCCTCTTGCTCACCATGTTTGAGAGCCTGGGAGACCCGGACAAGAACTGCTCCCGTGCATCCACAGTCATGATCAACTGCCTGTTGAAGGAGCGAGGCAACGTGCTGCTAGAAAAGGTGGGTGCGGAGCATGTTTAGGGGACTAGGGTGAGGCTGAGGGCAAGGCTAGGGCTGGGTACCCTAGACTCGCCTGCCTAGATGCCCCCTGTCTCATTCCTGCATCTCTGACTGCGTCTATTCTGGGTCTGATTTGGACAAATCTTTTCTTATCTGAAGACCACTTAGAACTTGATAAAAGCAACTCCATTAAGAATTTAAGTTTGGGGATTTAGCTCAGTGGTAGAGCACTTGCCTAGTAAGCGCAAGGCCCTGGGTTTGATCCTCAGCTCAAAAAAAAAAAAAAAAAAAAAAAAGGCATTTAAGCTGGGTGTGGTGGCAGAGGCCTTTAGTCCTAGCACTCAGGAGGCAGAGGCAGGCAGATCGTCAAGTTTCAGGACAGCCAGGGCTATGCAAAGAAACCCTTTGGGGGCTGGAGTGGGGAGGGGATTTAAGAGGAGACAAGAAAGTTGCAAGTCTGGCATGCTTGGACCCTCTCTGTCCTTGGAGGCCCAGCCATTTGGGAGGCTTAGCAGGGGGGATCACATGTGGCTAGAGCTGAGGAGAGAGGCAGCTAAGCATGGTGGTACACACCTATAATCTCAGCACTTTGGAGGTGGAGACAAGGAAGGTCAGGGGTTCAAGGCTAGCCTCAGCTGTATAGGTAGTTTGAGACCAGGCTGAGCTACATGATGCCGTCTCACATACACACCCCCCAACACACACACAAAACCCACAAACACTAACATTGAGCTGATACTTGCTAAGCTCCTGATCCTATTACCAGGGAGAACATGGGTATACTGGGTCACCCAGGTCCCAGGGAGATTGCCAGGCATGGGACTTCAGGATCTCATACAGAAACTCCAAGTTCATGCACAGGACTGCTGCTCTGCTCCTGCTTTGTACAGCCTGTTCACCGTGCCTAGAGGGTTGCAGCCCACACCTGTCTTCTCCTGGTAGTTGTTTCCAAATGTGTATTGGGAGCACCTGTGACTGGACATTTGTCGTGCAGTGGGAGTGAAGTGTGTCTCTGCCCTCAGTCCCTCTAGGTCTGTCCGGCTCCAACAGGCTGGACAGCTGTAGAGTAGAAGATTTAGAGTCCTGGAAGGTATGGACTCAGCTCATTTGCTGGAGGGGATTTTGAGATTCTGTATCTAATTGAAGTATCCCAGAAAAGGAGCTGGAGTGTCATTTCACACAGTCATCCCCAAGGAGAGTCACTTGCCAGCTTCTGTCTGAGTCTTCCCTGGCCCCAGGTGACACCCCGGCCCCCTCCATCACCCCACACGAGTGTCTCACAAATGGTGTGAAAGTGAGATCGCTCCGGACCCTTGTGCTAACGCACTGCTTGCTCCTCATTATGGCTGTCCCATTGGTTCATCTTCCATCTCAGAGCACTTAGCCATAGTCCAGACTGCCTTTAGAAAGCTGTCTAAGGTCACATCCCAGGTGGGACCTACCTGGAGAGTGGTGGTGGTGGTGGTTGCAGGGCTCCTCTTTCTGTCTTTTTGTGACGGGCTTATGATATTCCATATTAGGATTTAATTTGCATTTTCTGGTGACCGAGAGCTAATTTGATGACTTCTTTTGTGAGGACCCTGGTCTTTTGCCCATGTCCATGTCTGTGCTCTTCTTACTGATCTGTAGGAATTCCCTGAGTATTCTGATCATTCTGCTAGTGAGTATATCTGAGGCAGGAACTAACCAGTGAAAAAGAAGGGAGTGTCTAACAGAAAGGTCCTCAGACCAGGGGCTTTCACAGGCCCTCTAGACAGGAATAGTATCCCTGTGCCATTGAAGAGCTGACGGAAGAGGCTGATGTTGCGGAGATGCTGTCCGATGGGATCCTGGAGGGGAGCCGAGCAGGAAGGGAGAGGGGCACAGTGTGCCGCTTGGGTCCACCTGGTGAGGCCTGGGTTTCCCGAAGCCACAAAGCTCCCAGAGTCGGACATCAAGGGATCCCCTGGTAGTTGTACAGATGGAGGGGAAGAATTGGGCTGGAGGCGGTTGTCACCAGGTACATGTAGCTAGTCCACATTGTGCTTACCTGTCATCCAGTGGTAGACATCTGGGTTATTTCTACCTCTTGGCTAATGTGAATAAAAAGTCAGTGAGCACAGCTGTACAAATAAATATCTTAAGTCCTTGTTTTTATCTCTTTGGGTGTATGACCAAACTGAAAAATATTTTAAGGATTTAAAAAAATATATTTACTTAGGGCTGGAGAGATGGCTCAGCTGTTAAGAGCACTGGCTGTTCTTTCAGAGGACCTGAGTTCAGATTCCCAGCGACCACATGGTGGTCACAACCATCCATAACTTCAGTTCCAGAGGATCCTGTACACTCTTCCAATCTCCTCAGATGCCAGACATGCATGTGGTGCAGACATACATGTATGCAAAGCACTCATATACATAAAATTTTAAAAATCCTGTTTTTTTAATTAAATTTTTATTTTAGATTTATTTATATGTATGAGTATTTTGCCTGCATGTATGTATGTGTACCATGTGTGTGCAGTGCCTGCAGAAGCCAGAAAAGGGCATTAGATCTGAAACTGGAGTGACAGTTACTAGTCATCACATGGTGCAGGCAACTGAACTCAGGTCCGCAGCAAGAGCAGCAAATGCTCTCACCAGCTGGACTCTCTGGATGACCCTGATTCTGATCTGTTTATTTATTCACTCCTGGGGTGTGTGCGTGCGTGCGTGCGTGCGTCTGGGAGCAGGGGAACTTGTGAGTACCCGTGCAGTAGCATACCCGTAGAGGTCAGAAGACAGCACAGGGACTTGTTCTCTCCTTCCACCATGTGAAACTGGAAGCATCCGGTTCCAGTCCTCAGGCTGGACAGCAATCACCTTTACTTGTTGAGCTGCTTGGTGTGGGCATTGGGAACTAAACTCGGGACCTCTGTGAGAGCTGAACCATCTTTGTAGTCCCATCACTGTGGCTTTGATTTGTGTTTCTCTGATGGTTAATGAAGGTAGGCATCTTTGCATGTATCTATTGGCCATTTGTGTATCGCCTTTGGAAAACGTTTATTCAAGCCAGTTGTTGTTGAGACTTTATTATTAGTGTGTGCGACAGCTTGAGTCAGTTCTCTTCTATCTTTATGGGGGTTCTGGGGAATAAATTCGGGTCATCATGCCAGTGCCTTTAACTGCTGAGCCCTCTGCTGGCCCTTGGAGATGAATGGGGCCTGTCACCTTATAGTTCTTTATACATTTTGGATATTAACCCCTTATCAGGTATATGAGTTTCAAATATGAGCTTCATTCTGTAGTAACTTCAAACTGTATCAGTTTGTCCTTTGGTATGCGACAGTTTGAGGTTGATCTAGTCCGACTTACCTCTTTTATTGCCTGTGCTTTTGGTGTGATGTCTAAGAAATCATTGCCAGATCCATTATATGTTTGTTCGTTTGTTTCTTCCTCAAGACAGGGTTTCTCTGTGTAGCCCTGGCTGTCCTGGAACTCACTCTGTAGCCCAGGCTGGCCTCAAACTCACAGAGATCCGCCTGCCTCTGCCTCCTGAGTGCTGGGATTAAAGGCGTGCACCACCACCGCCTGGCTTGCCAGATCCATTGTTAAGGAGGCTTTGTCCTGTTTTCTTCCCTGAGCTGTATGGTTTTGGGTTTCCCTTTGCTTCATAGAGCCAGGTGTCCTTGCATGGTCCTGAATTACAGAGCCCAACCAGTTTAGACTTTGGCCTGTATCTGGCATCTCAGTCATCTAGTAACTTGGCATTTCTGCAGCATTGGTCCATCAGGGTCATGGGAATCCTCTCTACTCTGAGAGACTCAGACAGGAATCTCTCACAGAAAGGCTGGTGCTGTTGGCCATCTGGTCTAACGCTGAGTCAGTGTGGTTCTGGCATGCAGCTGACTGAGGTCCCACCAAATATACCATGATCGTGAATGAAGCACCCTGTAAAGCTGCATGTGAGACAAGGCGGGAGGACAGAGCAGATCTTCAGCACCTGTGTCAGGCAGTTCTGTGGGTCAAAGGGGAACACAGGAGAGAGGTAACATACGCTAATGCAAGTGGCTGGGGGACAGAGAAGCTACCATGTAAAAACAGTCTGCTCAAAAATCAGAGTAAGCAGAGTGGCAGTGGTGCATGCCTTTAATTCCAGCACTTGGGAGGCAGAGCCAGGCGGATCTCTGTGAGTTCAAGGCCAGCCTGGTCTATAGAGCGAGATCCAGGACAGGCACCAAAACTACACAGAGAAACCTTGTCTCGAAAAACCAAAAAGAAAAAGAAAATCAGAGTGAGGGCTACACGTGACCCAGTCCTCCACCCCCAGGAACACTCCTGGATGCACACAGAAACTTACACACAAATGTTCACAGCAACATTATTCATGAAGATGCTACCAGTTTGTGAATGAGAAAGAAAATGTGGTCTGTCCATACAGTGGAATATTATTTTACCATATGGAGGAAGAAGCCCTAACACATCCGCAGTGTAGATGAACCCTGAGAGACACTATACCTAGTGAAAGCCAGAAAGAAGTACCATGCACTGTGTGATCCATTCATATGAAATGTCCAGAGCAATCGGGTCCACGGAGAAGAATGTAGACCTGAGGTTTGAGGGGCTGGGAAACAGGCGGGCTTATGAGGACAGGATTTCTTTTGTGGTTATGGAAATTTCTGAGATTGGAAGTGTGACTGTTTGCATGACCATCAGTGGGCCAGCACTACTGCAGTGGGACCCGCCTTCACGAAGCTGTGGCAGACAAATGACTTAGACCAAGCCGGTAGGTAGGGCAGGACTACTCCCAAGTGCTCAGAGTGGAGGGGCGGAGCCACAACCCAAAGGGAGACAAGGTCCAGAGACTAGACAGAGCCTGCCTGCTTGGCCAGGAAGTGGGGTTCCGTGCAGAACTTAGAAGTGAGGGTGGACTCCTAAGTCAGAATAATGAGGAAACTGCCCCCACTGTGAGGCCACCACACCTAGTCACTGCTGTCATAGTTGGTAGAAAAGTGCTTTGCAGAAATCACTACCCTGAGCAGTAGGCCAGGAACAAGGACCAGTGCTTAAAGATCTAGAGACTCAATACTCCTTGTCACAACTTAAAGGGGCTGGGAGTATGGCTCAGTCCTAACATGATCCCAACAAACACAACTTCCCCCACACAGTAACAACCAACAGACTTCCCAGAAGCCGGAACAGGAAGCTTTCACTTGCCAGTGTCCAGAGGCCGCTTGAGGCCACAGCTGGGTCAGGACACAGAGCCAGAAGATGAAGGTATAGATGAGCAGGTAGATAGAAGGAGGCTACCCAGTGAGGGAGCCATGGGAGATCTACTTCCTGTACCCAAGGCCATCCAGTGACTCTAATGTCATGTTCACACCTCTGAGCCCTGTAGTTCCCCAAGGGAACTAACTGCCCTGTGTAGTCCACACTGATATTCAGCCTCCTGTACCCTTCCTGGTTTCACCAAGGAGAAAGGGTCTGGCCTTGACAGTTCCCATTGGACCCGGAATCTTCCCAGTATATGTAGCTGCTGAGGAACTTTCTGCTTCCATCTACTTCTCTTCTGTAATCTCTACATACGGCTTTGGCTTCATGAGGGGCTGGGAGTTTTTCTACGTCTAGAACCAGAGAGGAGATTCATAAGCTAAGCCCTGCAAGACTGCCTAGGGGTAGGCCACATTTTGGAGAATAATTGAGGCTGCAGGTCTATCCACTCCATGTAGGTAGTTCTAAACGGAGTTCCTGGCCAGAGCTTTTCCACCCCTCATTTGTGTTCCCCAGAGTCTGTGGTACCTGCTTTGTACAGCAGCAAGACCCCCACAGCTCAGGCAGGTGTTGTCAGGTCCTGCCCCTCCCTCTCCAAGTCACCCTCTGGCCCAGTCTTACTCCAGTACACGGCTCCTGTTTTGTCCTCCCTCTCTGCCTCCTAGCCTGATTTCTCATATGGGTCTTGCCTCTAGCAGACAGTAGCTGAGTTACAGGAACACTCTAGAGGCTCATGGGGCCCCTTTTACCTCACACTCCTTAATCACCTGCTCTGGACATCCCCAAGTAGATGTACATCTACCTCCCCCACCCCCCTCCTCTGTAGTTCTGGGGCTCTAATTCGAGGTAGTCTCCTACATATTATTGGTAAATGCTCTACCACTGGTCCATGGCCTACTTCTCTCTTCTTGTGTGGGATCTAGGTTCTTGTTCTCAGCTGCTCACACCCATGGGAGCATTGCCTTGAACCTTTCCGCCATAAGCCTGTGGCTTGCAGTCAAGAGCTCTGGATTTCTAAGGACTTTCCTTCTCATAGTCTGGGCTAGTGGGGCCCTTCCCCATCATGCCTGATGTGGACATGTGCCCTGGGATGTTCACAGCTTCAAAGCCTGACTGCAGCATCCCACTTGAGCCTGTCCTGTCTGCAGGTACCTGAGATTGTGAGTGTGTTGCGAGCCAAGCTGCGGGATACCCAGGAGGAACATGTCCTACCAGCTGCCCAGCACAGCGTGTACCTCCTAGCATCTCAGCACTGCGAGGCAGTGGTATCCAGTCTCCTGGGAAGCCCCCTGCCCTTTGACAGGTACTCAGTACCCTAAGCTTGTTTGGTGGAAGCCATCCTCCAGCTTGGGGGTTTTTCCTGCATGGCATAGTGTGTGCTCCTCCAGCACCTCTCCCCCTCTTCTGCAACCTAAATTTTCTGCATGAGTCCCCATGGACCTGGGCTTGTGGAAAAGATGATCACAGTGAAAAAGACTACCTCTCAGGTATCCAAGGCATCTGTCCTTCTCCAGATATTTTAGGATTCCAGTTAAGATCCTTCTGGGACCCAGGCATTGGTGGCACATGCCTTTAATCCCAGCACTCAGGAGGCAGGCAGATCTCTGAGTTCAAGGCCAGCCTGGTCTACAGAGCAAGTCCCAGAACATCCAGAGCTGTTACATAGAGAAACCCTGTCTCAAAAACAAAAAACGACAACAACAAACCTAAAACCTTCTTGGGCATACCTGCTAGGCCAGGTTACCTTCCCATAGCTCTTCATGGTGGCCACTGTCCTTAGCCTCCTCTCAGGCTCTAAGCCTCCTGCTATGATTCTGTAATTTACTGGCGTACTCATCACCTGTGAGCAGAACCCCACCGTGACCACTATGGACCTCTCTAGGAACCCTGTGTTCACCCTATATCCAGAAGTCTCCCACCTCACCAGTCTTCAAACCTTTTCTTCTTGCCTGCCTTTCTTTTCCCTTCCTGCCCCCTATCCTGAGGCTGTGGGCTTGATGGTCTCATCTTTCTTTGTAGTCTTGGTTGGGGGCAGAGGTTATCCTTGAGGCCACTACTAGACCAGAGGCCACTACTGGTATGGTGTCTACCTTTGCTGGTGCTGGTGCTGATGTCAGGGCACAGGATGCATGCCTGTATCGTTATCAGCTCTTGTTCTTATCAAGCTTGGAGGCTGTGCATTGAGAGTGAGTGAGTGAGTGAGAGTGTGTATGGGGGCGGGGGTGTGTTCTTGGAGGCCAGAATAATAGGGTGTAGTATCCTTTGGAGTTATAGGTGGTTGTGAACCATCCAAAATGGGTGTTGGACTCTGAACTCAGGAAGAGCACCAAGCACTCTTAACTACTCCTATGTAGAGTCCTCATTTAGGTGATCTTCCTGCAGTCATTTCATTCCCACTTAGACAGTAGTGTGCACAGGAGGGCCTGCCAATCCTGCTGCCCCTGCAGGGTTCTCTGTGCTTGCAGACCTCAGACACTGCTTGGAAGCAGAGGAGGTATTCAGTCTCCAGGTCCCATCTGCTCTTCAGCTGAGCCCCCAACCTGCTACCAGTGTGCTGCTGCTGTTCTTATGGGGGGGCTTTGCCTGGTCCTGAGCTTTGTGATCGGACTGAAAAGCTCCCTTCTGCCTTACTTGCTTACTATACTGCTCTTGAGATACAATGAGGTAGCTTGTTCTTACTGCTGTGTAGTATGGATGGTTTTTTGTTTTTGTTTTTTTCTAGACAGGGTTTCTCTTTGTAGCTCTGGCTGTCCTGGAACTCGCTCTGTAGACTCAGAAGATCTGCCCGCCTCTGCCTCCCCAGTGCTGGGATTAAAGGCATGTGCCACCACCTGGTTGGCTGTGTTTTATCTACACTGCTGTCCATTCCCAGGGATGTTCATAAATATTTCTACATGGGCTGTTAAAAAATAATGTTTTAGCCATCTTTTGTAGAGTAGAACATAAAGAACCTGTCACATGCATGCAGTAGAATGACTGGGCAAGTCAGTGAGTTGTGCCAAGTCTGTGTGCCAAGACAGGGCTTCATGTTTATAAATTTTTGGGGAAAGATCAAAAGACTACTTCCTGACATGTAAAGGTGATAGAATCCAGATTTATGGCCCACCACCATGCTTATCCACAACATTTGTGATGTGCTGCTGTCTAAATGTAGAGCATTGTGAAAGTTGTGAGGTCCACAGAATCCGAACTGTTTGTGCTCTGGCCATCTCATAAACTTCTGGCCCTGTCTTGGGTACGGGTGGGCTTGGCTCTGGTGTGCAGCCAGCCATCAGGGCAACTGAGCCTGGCTTCAAGGCACTTAGGTTCTAGTATGCATCCTCCCCAGCACCAGACATGACTTTGCCATGTAGGGGTGTTTTGCCTTTCTCACAGACGTACTGGTCTTAGGTCTTACAACCTGGCGGTTGTTTCCAACGGTCTCTGAAATAACGTCACATCTCTGGCTTCTGTGGGTTGCTGTTGGGATCTGCATGTGCCTATCTCACTGTCTCTGTAAGATGGCACTTTTCCCTTGGTGTGCATGCTCTGCATCTTCCTGGCGTCCTAGCCTACTGGGCCTCTGAATCTGTACAATGCTATTGTGTAGTCTGGTTTTGTTTTTACTCAGGCAGACCTCAAATTTGCTCATAGCTGAGGCTGCCTTGAATTCCTGACCCTCTTGCCTCCACTTCTCAGGTGCTGGGGTGACAAGCATGTACCTTCACACTTAGGCTCATCAGCTACGGAAGACAAGAAGCATAACCATTTTTTCCACAGATATTTCTCTGTTCTCTGTTTCTGACCTGCTAACTTTACCATCTACCACTCATTCTGTCTTCTGAACTCTTCATCTGCCTCCTGGGTCCTGGGACTAAAGGCACACACCAACATGCCTGGCTCTACTTTTTTCCCTCCAAACTCAGTTTCTCTCATCTGTTGTACCTGGGCTGGCACCAATATGTCCACCAAGTGTGATATGTGCCTTATTTCTATGAGGTCTCTTAATTTCATTTCTTAATTTCTTTTTGCGTGTATGTGCATGCCCATAGAAATAAGGACACAGAACTGGTTCTGGAAGTTGGTTCTTTCCTTTCACTGTGTGAGTCCCAGGGATTGAACTCAGATCATGGGGCTTGGTGGCAAGTTCCCTTACTCACTAAGCCATTTTCCAGGCTTCATATCTCTTAGAGTTGCTACTTGTGGTGTTTCCTAATTTCCAACAGACAGTTTGAAGTTTGCCCTACATCTCTGCACACACATGGGCATAACCATTTCCAGTATTCTGGGCACTGCCATTAGATAGTCGGGCCATCCTGTAATGCCTGAGTATTCTCATGATGCCTCTTCCTTGGTCCTCTGGCCATGTGCTGTCTCTGGGGCCTGGGATGGGTGCTTACTCTGGAGAAGCCCGATCTTTGCTTCTGGCAGCTCCTTAGAGACCCTCTGCTTCCTGCCTCAGGTCCTCTATGTACAGGCCAGCAGTCTTCTCTCTGCCCTGGGGTCAGAGGAAGGCGCAAGTTCAGATCTGACATCAGGACATCATTTCTCTCCCAGCAAGATCTGATTCTGGCATGTCTGAGCCTTGTGGAATTGGGGAGCCTGCAGCATAAGGCAATGGTGGGCAGGGTGCTACAGCCAGCACTCACTCAAGATGCCTTTCCTTTCCATTCCAGTCACACCTGTGCCCTGTGGCGGGCACTGGCTGTGGAGCCCAGCCTCACCACTCAGGTCTTAGGGCTGCTTCTGGAGAAGATGAGCAGAGACGTCCCATTCAAGGAGAGCCGGGCCTTCCTTCTGGGCAGTACTGCGGACAGAGTGGCTACACTGCTTCCCCTGGCGGTGAGTAGGGACTTCAGGGCCTACCTTACATGCCTGCCACCCCTGCCCCCACATGAGGCTTGGGCACCCCAAAGGCACCTGGCAGCTGCGCTGGGGCTCATAAAGACCAGCAGGTGTTAGCTCCCAAGGGAGTCCACTTCACATTTTATCCTTCGGAAAAAAAATAAACCCAGCCCAGCCACACTTTAAGCAATAAAGCAGCTGTGAGAATTTCCTCTCCCTTCTAAGGAACCAAGAACAGATGGTCTGAAGTTTGTCCCCGCGAAGGCCACACTGTTCCCCTGCCCTGCCTCATGCCCAGAGGACTGAGCTACACAGGGTCCTATTTACTGCATGGCTTCTTGGGTCCCTCCTGCCTCTCCCTAGGGACCTAAAACTTCAAGTGTACATGGGATTCATGCTAAAGCTTGGAGCCCTTTGCATCCTGGAGTTAGGGGTACAAATACTGCGCAGAGGGAGTGTGACCCTCTAGTGGCTCTGCCCTAGGCCACCTGTGCACTGTATGAGGTCCTGTCTGCCCCATCGTCTGGAACCGTGGTACTGGAGCTCTACCCTCAGCTGTTCGTAGCACTCCTCCTGCGAGTCAGCTGTACTGTGGGCGTCCAACTGCCCAGGAGCCTGCAGGGCAAGGAGCGGAGGAGCACCAGCCCAGCCAGACCAGCCAGGAACCTCGATCCCTGCAGGTAACAGGCCCTCGCCTGCCATCCCGTGCCTGCTTGTAAACACAGGTCATGTGTGCACGTGTGGCATAGTATGCACAGTTCTGGAGGCAGTGAAGGCGGGATGCCAGCTGCCTGGCCCTGAAGAAGACAAAAGACTTGTCTGAGGGCTTGGAGGGGATGGCTCTGCCTGCACGAACCAGAATATCTCCCTGTGCAAGTTAGGGTGGTCATTTGTGACACTTTAAATGTTTTCATGAGTTTCCAGGTCTGCACACTTCTGGGTTTCTTCTCACCTATGCAGGTAGCTCCAGGCTGGGGTTGTAAGGCACCATGTGGCTATGCTGGCTGGGGCTATGGAGCGAGCACTCAAGTGAGGTCAAACTGGTGCCCTTGGATTTTTGGTTGGGCTAAGCCTGTGTCTTCCCAGCATAGTAACCTTGACAGGCATTCACAACCCTGGGCAGGTGTTGCTAACATGCCCTGGGCCTCTTGCTATCCAGGGCTAAGTTCTTACTCTTTGCTGAGTCCTAGCTGGTTAGGGCAATTGAGGCAGGGGACTTGCTTATATTGTCGAGCACTGGTAGGCCATGGTATCTGATTCCTGCACGCTAGCGTTGGTCTTGTTCATGCAGCGCCCGCCCCCCTGCCCTCCTGCCATGGTTTAAGCAGAAGTTGAGACCTCCAAGGGGAGGCACAGCAGTGCCACCTGAACCTCAGGTTGAGGCCACTGTTTCTCCATTCCCTGCCTGCCCTAGCTCTTTCCTATCCAGATTATCTGGCTTTGGGTATGTACCTCTGCCAGGGACACTTAGGACTGGACAGCCTGTTTGCCTCACTACTGCCATCACTTCGGCAAGACTGCTTAGCCATAGTGCCTGTGCATAAACTCCAGTAGAAGCTGGTGTGTGAACAAGACAGAGCAAACCTGGCTGAGTCTAGCATGCTAGGAGCCAGCCTATCTGCCTGTGAAGACCCCTGGTCTGAGCTCTTTGCAGAGGATTGCTGACGGGGTCACCATGACCCAGTGCTTTGCAAACACCATCCTTCAGTGTTCTGTGCAGATAGCTACCAGAGGTATCTCAATTGCTCATAGATCCCTAACCTAAGCATATACTTCCCTTCAGAGGCATTGCAGTGGCCTGAGAATAACTGAGCTGTTCTCTACTTGGACTGCAGGCCATGGTCAACTCAGACTGTGACCAGCTGTGGCTCAAGGTTTTAGGGTAGGAACATGCTCAGGCCTCATCTGGCCAGTGGTTGGTTCTGCTCACACTGAGGATGGTTCTCACAGGTATACTGGGGGCATCTGCCCAGTTACCACAGCAGCCATTGTGCCGTTTTCTCAGTCTGTATTCAATGCAGACTGCCTTGAAGCAACTAGACCTTTTCCTGGAGCACAGGACCTGAGAGCGGCCTTTGGGCTGTTTCATTGAGGAGTTAGCCCAGCCAGGATGGGACCTGTAGGTGTTTCTCAGGAGTTGTTGGTTAATGGCACATCACCTAAAGATGCTCATGGGGAGATGAGGCCACTCCTGCCTGTCACCTCAAGCTGCAGCTCTCTAGCCCTGTGCAGGGTCCTTGTTCCTAAGACTACACCTGGTTGCTGCCCTGTTTGAGTACCCAGATGTCCCATGCTATGTCACTAGACTAAACAATGCCATATAGTCCTATTTCCATCTTGCCCTCCACTGGATGCTATCAGCTGAGGTCCCACATAGCATGCGGCCATCAAGGTCTACCCTCTATCTAGATGGGCTCTGCACGAGCTGGACCCTACCTTCCCTCTCCTACTGTACCACTTGTCAGTCACGGCCTTTCTTACCCAACCATGTAGGAAGTGACCACTGCAGCTAAAAGCTCTCACCGCAGCCACAGCCATCACCTTTCAGTAGATGAAGCATCACTCTGAGTGGGTTTGGTGTTATCCCTCCCTCCCGACTCCTAAGGTGATGCCTCAGAGTCAGGTACATGTAGGATATTACGGGGCCTGATGTGAAAGCAAGTGTGCAGGGGCAGGCAGGGCCCTTGCAGAAATGTACCGCTCTCCAGTACAGAAATCTGTTCAACTCTTCCCCATGGTATAAGGGCATATCTTAGCAGGGACCAAATTCTAATTCTAGCCGAGCCGAGGAAAAAGGAGCATTAGTCCTCCTGCAAGAGACTGGAGTAGGTGCTTCTCACAGGAACTTGGGGAACTAGTGAGACGAGTCAGTAGGGAACAGCCCTGTCTCACAATGCCCCCCCCCCCCACCCGTTTGCTCTCCAGTACTAGCTGAGCTGATGTTTCATTGTGGCCTCACCTCACAGATCTATTTAGTCCCAGTGAATTGAGCATAGTCCTGTATACCACCCCTTCCAGAGGCCTCTGGGTCCTCAAGGTAGACACAGGGTTTACCCAGGTCCAGGGGATGGACAAGTACCTGAGAGCTTATAGAGGCTAAATCTGTGGCCTTTGTGTATAGCTCAATGGTTCTGTATATTACCCTAGAGACTGGTAAAGGCCAATCTGGTTAGCTCACCTCCAGTCCAAAAGATTAGTCTTTCCCTTGAGTCCATTACCAATCCTGATGAGTACCCAATGGCCTCCAAGCCTGCTCCTTGAAGGACACTGGCAAGACAGGCCTGGGCAGCTACGGGAGGCTTTTCTTGAATGTGCATGCAAGTGAGCTACATACCCAAGTGACTTTGCCAGCATCCTTATAGAAAGGAACATGGGCCAGGCGGTGGTGGCCACGCCTTTAATCCCAGCACTCGGGAGGCAGAGGCAGGTGGATCTCTGTGAGTTCAAGGCCAGCCTGGGCTACAGAGTGAGTTCTAGGACAGGCTCCAAAGCTACACAGAGAAACCCTGTCTTGAAAGACGAAAAACAAAAAAACAAAAAACAAAAAAAAGGGAAGGAAGGAACATGGCAGATGGGCCATCAAATATCATCCATTCTACACATAAACAGCTCTGCAGTGGATGCCCTTCAGGCCTTGCTGCTCCGAGGTGGCAGTCAAGATGTGTTGCGGTGTGTGGAGCTGAAGGGAGGCTGGGAGTTGCTTAGGACCTCAGCAGGGCATGAGGATGGAGTTGCCCAGCTGGCCAGGTAAGCAAGTCAAATCCTATCCATGGGACATATGAGGGTGTGGGGCACACCTACCTGTCAGGAGGCAGAGAGAAGGGGTGTTGTGGGCTGGACAAGAGTGGGAGGGTGGGAGAATGCCTGAGAAGCACTCATAGGGCCTGGGGTAGAATGCCTAGGGTTCTAGCCATATGAAATGGGAGGTAAAGTGCCCCTTGGGTTAACAAAGACGCTAGTCTTGGGTAGCAGTTTGCCAGCATCCAGCTTGGCCAGCTCCTGCCTTTTGGAACCTTCTCCCCTAGTTCCATGGCGAAGTATGCAGGCCCCCGACTTCCTCTGGTGATGAAGGCACTGGCGTGCACACACAGCAGTGTGTATGAGATCCAGAGGGTCACTTCCACTGCTTTCCTGGCTGAGGTAGGACCTTGGAGAGGGGCTATGTTCATAAGCCCTGTTTTGGAAGAAGATGCTTTCTTCTCAGGATCAGTGGGATGGAATATGAACAGCCATACCCTACAGACAAGCTCGGCCTCCCCAGTCCTTGTCAGAGCTTGCTTAGGCCCTCCTAGTAAAACCCTGCCTGGAGCCAGCCAGAGCTAGGCCTTAGGTCAGGTCAGAGTACCTGATGCCAGAAGCTGATAGCCTCTGAAGAATGAGGCTGGGGTAGGAGCAGGTTCTCAGCTTCCCCTCTTCAGAAAACCTATAGGCTACAGTGTCTGGGCCTAGGTTGGTGGGGGTCATTTGGCACAAATGGTCAAAGCAGCTTTGCCTCCAGCTACTCAGCAGTAATGTGGTCAATGACCTGATGCTCCTGGAGCCATTGCTGGACAATCTGACAACCCGGCTGAAGGATTCAAGTGCCAGTGTACGGCGTCTGGTGCTTCGAGGTCTGGCCAACATCGCCTCTGGTTCACCTGACAAGGTGGGCCAGCCCCCAGGAGGCCAGGAGACAATGGCTGAGTATAAGGGGCAGCATGGGGAAGCATATTCGGCTTACAGCTGCTCGGGGGAGAGGTCTGCCTGTAGGGTGGGACAGGCTGAATACAGTGGTCTTCTAGGTGCGAGCTCATGGCCCCCAGCTCATGACAGCTATGGTCAGTGGGCTGGATGATGGTGACGAACCACACAGTCTGGTGGCCTTGGAAGCTATGGTGGGCCTTGCACGGCTACTAGATCTAGTGGAGCCATGGGACCTACGCTTGGTGCTGCTGCACACAACCATCCGCATCCGGCCCTTCTTTGACAGTGTAAGCTGTAGCTTTACCCTCTGCCAGGTCCTAGAGCAGATGCCAGATATATCCATGTGAGAGTGCTGAGTTTTAAGATGTATGCTTACATCAGGTACTGCTCTGCTGGGCCTGGCTCCCCAGCCCCAATGATCAGATCTTCTGTGTTAGCCTCCAACCTCCCGTAGTCACTATTACATACCCACCCCAAGGCACTTTCAAATCCATAGTAAAAAGTAGGGGCTCAGAATGCACACAGGTCTGACATGGCTGCACCCCTGCTAGGAAAAAGTGGAGTTCAGGACTGCATCCATCCGCCTTTTTGGGCACCTCAACAAGGCTTGCCATGGGGACTGTGAGGATGTCTTCCTGGAGCAGGTCGTGGGTGGGTTGGTGCCACTCCTACTGCATCTGCGGGACCCTCAGGCTTCAGTGGCCAGTGTGAGTGACCATTGGGTCTGGGGAAAGGGTGCTGGGCTCAGCATGATCTCCCTCAGGCCTGGGAGGAACTTGGGTACAGTACTCCATTATATCACAGGCCTGCAAGTTTGCCCTGTGCATGTGCGTCCCTCACCTGGAGTGTGCTGAGCTGGCAGCTGCCTTCCACAAGTACCTGCAGGAGGGCCGCAGTGTGCACTTTGGGGAATTCCTCAACTCCACATGCAAGCACCTGGTGAGAAGAGTGCTGTGGGTGACCCTGCCTGGGGTGGGCTGAGGACCTCACCCCTGACCCTAGTGTTCTACAGATGCATCACTTCCCTGACTTGCTGGGCCGTCTAGTGAGCACCAACCTGTTCTACTTCAAGAGCAGCTGGGATGATGTCAGAGCTGCTGCCCCCATGTTCACAGGTAAGCAGGCCCTTTTCTTATCCCATCATACCTCAAGTCTGCACAGCACACAGCTTATCCCACCTGCTTCAGGGTTCCTGGTGCTGCATGCAGAGCCTGAACAAAAGCCACAGGTGGACCTGGAACAGCTCATTGCAGGTGAGCACTCCCCCAAATCCAGGACATATGCCCCTCTACCCCATCCCAACCTTCCCATCTCTGTCGGGGCTTTGCTGACCCTGTAGGCACCCGCAGGGACTAAGTGATTTTCCTGGATTTCAGGATTTTTTTTTCCCCCTGTCACTGGTGACCTCATCGTCTCTAGTAATTCACGGAAACTTCTTAACTGTTCCAAAAGAGCTTAAAAAACACTAAAAAAGGAAAAACTATCTTTCCGTTGGCTCCCAAGCCTTCCCAGCAGAGGCCCGTCTGTTAGGAAGGCAGTGGGCGGCCCCACGCACAGGCCCAGGCATGTGCACAACTGGCCTGTTCCTCTGCCCACAGCCCTGCAGCTCCTCCTGAAGGACCCAGTGCCTGGGGTGCGGGAGAAAGCTGCTGAGACACTGGGCCGCCTGGTGAAGTTTGCCTGAGGTGGACTGCACTCCTGCAAGCAATACCCCAGCCTGTCCTGCCTAGAGGACTCTGCTGCCATCACATACAGGGCTAAGACTGGTGCCCCAATTTATTGCCCAATAAAGCCACGTACACCTCCGTAGGTGACAGGAGCATCAATACCACCTTTCCTTCTGGCTTAAGCTAGAAGGGAATCCTGAGGTCCCCTGGTCTGGGGTGCCGTGTAAGGTCAAGGCTGAGCAGCTCTCGGGGTGGGGGTGGGGGTCCCAATCAAGAAGGCAAGAGCAATGGGGATCAGGGATTCTATTGGTTCTGTGTGAAGGCACATCCACCCTGTTCCAGGCCACCCATAGCAGTGCATCAACCTAGCTGAAGAGTCGGATGGTGCCATCTGCCCCAGAGGAGAAGATCCATGGCTGTGTGGGGTGGAAGGCCACATCCAGAACACCCAGATCTCGGGTCAGTGTGTGCCCCTTAAGCACCTTGACGGGTACCAGCAGTGGGTTCTGCAGCAGGTCACTGTGGAAGAGAGGGATTCAGGACCCCGTGGAATGGTCCCATGGGGAAGACTGGGCAAGGGTTATTAGCACTCACTTGTACACCATGCCATGGCAGACAATAACACTGCCGTCATCTGAGCCGGATGCAAAGAGTGGGTATCGGGGGTGGAAGGCCACGGCCCGCAAAGCCTTCTTGTGATGCCTGCAGAAGAGCGCATTAAGAGTGGGCTCCAGCTGAAGGGGCCCCACTACCTACCTCACCCTAACCCACCTTACCTCAGCACTTTGTATGGCTTGGTGGAAAGATCCAGGTCAAACCACACCAGTTTGCTGTCATAGCTGCCACAGATGATGTTGTCACCTAGGGCCAGAGGCAGTGACAGTATTTCTCAAGGCTCAGAGAGTTTGTTCCCCAACCCTGACTTGAAAAACACACGTTCCCCTCACCTGCGGGGTGCACAGCCAGGCTAGACACCCACTTGCAGTTGGGCATCAGCTTCTTGGTAAGCTCCTGGCGCAGCAGGTGGTAAATGCGGACGCTGCGCTGAGAGGCCACCAGCAGGAAGGGCCGAGTGGGGTGGAAAGCCACGCACTGCACCTGTCCATGGCTGCGGCGGAATGGGCTCTGGCTGCGTCTCCTGCTCAGCTGGTGGATCAGCACCTGAGTGTGTCCGGGGCTAGACAGCACCACAGCCAGGTAGTCCCCTCGCCCATGCCAGGTCACCTGTGTCACTGGCTAGAGAAGAGCAATACCGGCTGATTGTCTGACCGGGTCTGGCAGGTTCCCATCCCCTTCCCAGCACATACCTTGCTGTGGCAGATACGTAGTCGCAGGCCTCTCTGGCGTTCTTCCTCTGAGGCCTCTAGCCAGCGGGCTGGCTGCAATGTTGGCTCCTCAGGTGGAGAGAAGGCATCCAGCAGCTGGTCTGTGCTGCCCACCAACAGCCGGTCTCCCAGGGCTGGGTTCAGAAGCAGCACGGCATCATCCCTACAAGCCAGGGCCAGATGCAGCCCCTCCTCAGCACAGTCCCCACTTTTCTGTGCCCCAGCCCAGCCCTACCCCCAGGGTCCTAAACTCACGTGGCTGCAGCTACTAGGCATATGGCGGGATTGGGGTTCCAGGCAATGCTCCGCACCACACCCCCAACAGGCACAGTCTTCATACAGCGGGCAGTGGCCACCTCCCACAGCTTCAATGAGCCATCGTCCGAACCTGGGTGTGGCAGGGAAGGCTCTTAACACCTAAGCCTCTCACCCAGATCCCTGCCGCCTCCCAGCTCAGGACAGCCCCCACCTCAGACCCACCTGAAGCCAGCCACTGGCCCCCTGGGGAGACACTGAGGCAGCGGACAAGGTCACTGTGACCCCTGTAGACCTACAGAGAAGGAAGCGTGAAAAAGAGACACAGACACGTACCCCGAGGACGTCTGCCCACCTCTGATTCCCCACTTACAAGAGCCTGGCACACAGGGAAAGGCTGAAGGTCTCTTGGCCGAGGGAGCTTGGGGATGAGGTCTTCAGGATCCACATTCACCTGGAGCAAGACAGCACATAGTTACTACCTCCATCCTACCTTCCCTAGGACCTATGTGGGCTGCCTCACATACCCTCATCTTTCGTTGCCGTGGGCACAGATACAAGTCAAGGCAGCGCTCAAAACGCTCCTGGATAAAGCGGCCATAAGCAGGCACAGTCCTCAGGCTGGGAAACTTCTGTGGCAGGAAGTTAAGCTTCCTCTCACAAGGCTCCTGCTGCATCCATGCCAAGCGCTGGGGAGACAGGAGATAGGTGAGAAAGGATCGGGGAACATGGCTGGGTACCACACCCACCTCCGTGCAGGCCCACCTCCTCCTCAGTGGGCAGGTACTCGGGAGGTGGGTTGTAAGACTCAGCATGGCCAGGCAAGGCCAGCTTGGGTGCAGGCACATGCATCTTGTGGCGCCCCAACACAGCATTCGGATCCTCCTGGGCCCACAGGTCATAGAAGCTAGGGGTGGAGTCTTGGGGCCTTCGAGGCTTGATCCAACCCATCTTGATGGCATGCACCAATCGAGACACCTGCACACAAAGCTAAGGTCAGGTGGCAGTATAAGAACCTTACAAGGTGGGGTAGAGGAGGATGACAGGGTCCCCACCTTCTCCTTCTCAATTAGGGATGGAATGAAACTACGCTTGTCAGCTGGGCGGTTGGTCACAGGGTGGATCATGACGTCACCACTGAAGAAATCCACAGCTGGCTAGGGAAACAAGCATAGATGTCAGGCTGGGGAGCTTCATGTACTTCATGTACCTAGGGCCAGTTGTCACCTACCTCATAGGGGTTGAAGCCCAAATCTCCAAACTGGCCTCTCTGAAGCCGCTGTACCAGGGCCACCTGCTCATCAGTCAGCCGCAGGTCACGCCCTGTCATCTTGTCCTGCACAGTGCGCCTGAGGGAAAGCCAGTCAGAGCCATACTCCAGGCCTGAGGAACCACACAGGTTCTGACCCAAGGCCCAACTCACCAGAAATCTGGGTCATCCATTTTGTCCAGAAACTGGTCCAGTTCATCTCGTGTCCGCAGGGGTTTGTAGATACGTTTGCCATCCAGGTCGTAACCCACATGTGGGAAGTCATCGTACCATGCCAGGGGCACATTGCCCACAGTGTTCCGAATGTCCTGGAGCACAGGCACCACATCAGCACCTGTCCCTACCATACCTGATCCTCTTCAAGCCACCCAAGGACAGAAGAAACACCCTAGATCAGCCTCAAGTGCCTAGAGACCAGGTGACCCGGCATCTGCCCTAGCCCTGGCCCCAAGGTCTGACGTGGCGTGGCAGGGGTGCTGTGCCCCCTTCCCCCAAGCCCTCTGAGGCGCCAGAGCTTTACCTTCACATTTTCCACTGAAGTGATGCCAACCCTAGTCTCCCCCCTTATTGGATTCCTTGGCCAGGGCTCTGGGCAGCCACAGACAGGGATGACCTCATCGCCTATGGGCTCCCTCCCCTGGCAGAGGTCTTAGGCAGAAGTGGGTAGTTACAAGGCAGGAGCCATGGGAAGACCCCACCCCACCCAGAGGGAGACAAATTCCGTTTTGCTCGGCAGGTGACCAAGGACCCCCTTCTAGCACTACTGGTCTTCCCCCTCCCACTTCAGTAGGCAGAGCAGCCACATTCCTGGACACACATTCCTGGTTTCAGCCCCTGCCAGCCACCACCCTCACTCCTCCCAGGCTGGGGACTGCTGCCCAGGCGGCCACTTCCTGCAACAGTAGCCACAGAGAGGAGGGGCCCAGACATAACTAGCACAGCTGAGTGCCAGCAGCCCCTCAGCAAGACCCCTTGGGTCCTGTCCCACTGCACCTGTCCATACCAGCCCTTTCCAGCAAGTTCATCCCCCAAAATACCCTGTACCCTTGCTGAGTGCTCTCCACCTATGGGGCCACTTCCAAAGTGGAGGGATGGGGAAGTGCCGATCTTATTATCCACGTGTGCACTTGCATGGAAGAGCCCTGTAGAGCTCAAAGCAGGGATGGGGGTGGGTCCCCTCAGGCAGGATGGGTCAAAGGGGGAAGTCTGTGGCACAAGGCACAGGCCATACAGTCAGGTCAGGTCATTCCAACCCCACACACCCATCTCTAGACTGCCACTGCTGGATTCATACACACACACACACACACACACACACACACACACACACACACACACACACGGCCTGGCACAACAAAAGACCCGAGTGCACATGGAAGGAGAGTCAGACAGGGTGTGGCCAAGCACTCAGGGCCAGGGCAGCTGGGTGAACTTAGGCATGCCAGGGGAGAAAGCCTCTTGATTCCTAATTTATCCTCTTCCTTCCTACAGAATGAGTAGTAGAATGGGCACCATGGTCTTGGGGCATCAGTAGCACCCCAGAAACTCCCCAGCCAGAAAGATGCTCGGGACCCCCTAGGCACAGCTATTAAAGGGAAAAGGTGCACAGGCTCGGCGTAAACTCCTCCAGGCCAGGGAGGGAGGCGGAGGCCAGGCGCGGGGGAGGAGCCGACTGCTATAAAGGCGCTGCTCTGCTGGCGGCCCCACTCCAGTCCGAACACATGTGCCCGCCTCGCCCGGCAGCCGCCACCGCGGGGCGCAGCGGAGACCCCTGGCCCGGCGGCCTGTGGGGGCCTAAAGAGGCGGCATGAGCAGCGCACCGTGGAGCTGACGCCGCGCCCCCTGCCCGGCTCATGTCCTTCGCCATGCTGCGCTCGGCGCCGCCGGGCCGCTACCTGTACCCTGAGGTGAGCCCGCTGTCGGAGGATGAGGACCGCGGAAGTGAGAGCTCGGGCTCCGACGAAAAGCCCTGCCGTGTGCATGCAGCGCGCTGCGGCCTCCAGGGCGCCCGGCGGCGGGCGGGAGGACGGAGGGCCGCGGGGAGCGGGCCGGGACCCGGGGGGCGGCCAGGCCGCGAGCCCCGGCAGCGGCACACAGCGAATGCGCGCGAGCGGGACCGCACCAACAGCGTGAACACGGCCTTCACCGCGCTGCGCACACTCATCCCCACCGAGCCAGCAGATCGCAAGCTCTCCAAGATCGAGACGCTGCGCCTGGCTTCCAGCTACATTTCTCACCTGGGCAACGTGTTGCTGGTGGGTGAGGCCTGCGGCGACGGGCAACCATGCCACTCGGGACCCGCTTTCTTCCACAGCGGTCGTGCGGGCAGTCCCCTGCCACCGCCACCACAACCACCACCTCTGGCCCGAGACGGAGGCGAGAATACCCAGCCCAAACAGATCTGCACCTTCTGCCTCAGCAACCAGAGAAAGTTGGTGAGCAGGGCCGGGAGCACGGAGGGGCCCCAATTTACTCATCAGCCCACACCTGCCAGGGAGAGAGGTGCCAGGCAGGGGCAGCATTCCCTGGCACCTACACCTGCCACCAAAGCTGGGTCCAAAGGCGGGAAGGGCACATAGGAGTCACACCTTGGGACACTGACTCCCATTGGTAGTGGTCTTAGGGACCTGCAAATAGAGGATCAAAAAGTAGCTCTGAGAAGGGCCACCCAGGAGAAGGTCTGGAGGAAGGGAGAGCAGCGGGAACCTGGCAGGGCTGAGGGGCTGTTCCAGGCTTTACTTCCCAGCCAGTTGAGAACTGAAAGGAGCTCAATTCAGGAAGTAAGAAGCATATCCATAAGCCCCCATCCAAAGGGGAATGCTGTGCAGCAGTGAGGCAATCAGAGAGGAAGCCCCCAGGGGGTCCATGTGCCACTACCCCTCCACCTCTGCAGCCCACCTCCACCCCAAAGCATGGGGCACCTGCTGCCCCTCCCCTGGGCAGTTGAGACCTGCAGTTGGATGGGCTAGGGGAGAAGGCTGAACTGAGAGATGCTGGCCGGCCATGATTTACTGCTCTGGCCGCACTTGGTGGCACCGGAAAAGCAGGGTGAGCAGGGAAAAAATACAACGGCTTTCCCCAATCCCCATTTCCTCTCCAGACAGCACGCGTGAGCTCCTGGGGCCTGAACATCTGGGAAATTTAATTTTACAGTTTCGGCTT
This sequence comes from Peromyscus californicus insignis, assembly GCF_007827085.1. Classification (NCBI taxonomy): domain Eukaryota; kingdom Metazoa; phylum Chordata; class Mammalia; order Rodentia; family Cricetidae; genus Peromyscus; species Peromyscus californicus. The sequence continues at coordinate 41,354,535 of NW_026294503.1, forward strand.
GCAGCAGTGTGCTCCCCGCCCCAAAATGCACTGGGGGGGGGGCAGGAGCTGGGGACTGGGGTGCCTTAGCACTGGCTACCCGAGACAGTGCCCCAACAGGAAGCCAGGAAGGTCCGGGCAGTGCTGGGTGACACTAGGTCTCCACCCAGACCCTGACACACCCCCATCCCCTCTGCAGAGCAAAGACCGGGACAGAAAGACGGCGATTCGAAGTTAGAAGGAGGAGGGTCCACAGCAGCCAAGAGGTGATGCCACTAGTGAAGGTGGATGCCACTGAAGAGTCACGGAGAGCCCCACCTTGGACCTGAGCTGAGCACAGGTCCCCAAGAGCACGTTCACCAGGCCAGACCTGCCCCAGCTATGAGCAGGGCCTATGAACAGACAGATGGACAGGCGGGCTACGACTTGACTCTAAGTAGCCCAACACTCACCCAGGTCCACTGGAACTTTCCATGCTGACTCCCTACCTGGGCCAAGTGTTGGCATCTTATGTCTTTAATATGATAATATAAAGTCTGAAAATTTTGTATAATTAAAAATGAAACAGTATCTTCCAACCTGAGGCAGACTATCCTCTTGAAAGGATCTGAACTCACTATGACCCAGGCTTTCTCACCCCATCTTCCCAGAGGGAGGCAGAGTGATGGCAGGTTTACATCACCCATCACATCAAGAGCCTTGTACCAGGGACCTGTGATGGGGTGGGGGCAGAGGAGAGAGAGGGTGGAGAGGGAAAGAGAAGGAAAGAGAGGGCAAGCCCACCTCCCATGACAAGAGGCAGCAAACAACACAGCAGCCTTGCCTCCTCCCGAGGAGCATGGTGAGGGGGACGAGATGGGGGTCTCGGGCTCAGGGACATTTGGTTTCCCAGCAGTGCTCCATTAAAGGGGGTACAGGGAGTGAGTGAGTAAGCAGTGCTGTCCAGTCAAGCCGGCTACCAGACCTAGACGGGCCTGAGGACAGCTACCCAAATGTCCCCACGGATTCCCACCTAGGCCCAGAGACTTGGGGTCCGCTGACTGCCAGGACGTAGGACTTACGCTCTGCCACCAGTTGCACACTGCAAAGATTCCTAGCCATCTGACACTCCATACTACCCCACTCTCCCAAGGAGCCCTCTGGCCCCTGAGGTTGACTTAGACCCTCACCAGGCACTGTGCACAGCTGGCGGATCATTAAAATCCTGCAGGTGACAGTTAGTTGATTGGTACAACCGAGAAGAAAGGCCAGGCCTGACTTCTGGCTGGGTGGTGGTGGGGAATGGCAGAGGGCACCAGGTGCTGGTACTGGCAGGCCTCCTGGTCCCTGGCTGGGGGGAGACCAGGTGTTGAGGCCTATGTGGGCATCCTCATAGGGCAGGGCCAACGTGGCCCCTCCTCTGTACTGAAGGGCTCCAGGGAATGCTGGTGCAGGAAACGGTGGTGTAATTTTGGAGGAAATTCTCAAAGCCAGAGCCATTAAGGCAGGGGTAAGGGGGCTGTGTCCAATCTGATAGAAATAGAACAGGATAAAGAGTCACAGCGGCAGGTTTCGTTCAGAAAAGAAACCCAACCCCAAATTTCCTCCCCTTAATCCTGTAGGAGCCCACAGCTGCTCAGAGGGAGGGAGAGAGGGCACAGTCACTGCAGAGGCTTCTTTCTGCAGCCCGGGAAGCCAGAACCTGGAGGTGCAGCTGGGGCTGAGGGAAGCCACCTTCCCCTCTGTGTATTCCTCATGCAAGGCTCTGCCCAGCTTCACTTCCAAGCTACAAGGACCCTGTGACAGATCTGTTCGGTCCAGAATCACAACCTGGCAGGCTGCACCTGTATTCAGCAAAAGGGCACCAACCCCCACCCAAGGACCCCTGCTGGCCCCCCTCTTCTGCCAGACATGGGTCTCTTGCCCCTCACCTACAGGCCTCACATTTCAATACCTAGGTGTGAATCTCCCACACAAACCCCAGTGACTGAGTGGGTACCTGCTTCTGGGGTCAGAGTGGCTGGGCAGTCTCATGAATAAACCAGAGGAACATGCACATGAAAGGCTCTGAGAGAAAGTCCCCAAAGAGCAACTTGGAGAGTAGAGGTAGGGACGTTTGTCCACACGGAGAGGCTGCCGATCTGAGGAGCAAGCATGGCTGGGCACTAGGGGACCACACAGAGGCCCAAATGGTACCCAGCTAGCTCCAGGAGGCATCTCATGACCTAGAACCCAGTAGAGGAGCAAAGAGCCAAGTGAGGATTAGGGCGAAGCAGGAGAAGGCAGGGAAGCCCAGGAGCTGGCAACGCTTGAGCTTCAGCAAGACTGAATGGTAGGCCAGAGTCAACCAGACAAGAGCTGGAGGCTTGGGTGTCAAGAGGGGTCAGATGAAAGGGAATGGGCTGTGGGGCCGGAAGGCTCTCTAGAGACCCGGAGAGTTGGGGTGAGGCACGCGCCCGGCCAAGGCCTCCACTGCAGGGCCTGACTCCGAAAGCGGCTGCAGCTTGGCCAGCCTCAGGCCCGGGCAAACGGCCCAGCCACTCCCTGAGCTGCACCGGTAGCAGTGGCTGAGGGCTTGGCCCGACAGCCAGCAGGAGGAGGGGAGGGGAGGAGAGGGGCGGGAAGAACACTCCGTCACCCTCCACTGCTCCAGATTCAAACCAGACCGGGGGTGGCATGGTCCATTCCCATCCTGTGGCTCCACGTGAGTCCACAACAGCTTACGGCCCAAGAGTGGCAGGTGCTCCCTACCCACCACAGCCCCTGGCATCCTTCCCAGAGGGCAACTTCACCCTCCACCACACTGAGGAGCTGTGGGACAAAAACCAGGGGCTCCCTTAGTGTGTGCCCCACAGAGGCAGCTGGAGGGGGGGGGCTGGCCCGCACCATGGGCCAGCAGCCACCCTTGCGAGCTGAGCTGGGCTGGAAACATTCGGCTCAGCCTCAGCTGTCAGCTCCCTGTCCCCAGCCTGGGGAATGAGCTGCTGGCGGCACCACATGATTCATCACCAGGCCTGCCTGCACCCCAGGCCAGCCGCCCCCCGCCCTGCTCAGCACCTGCAGGCTGCCAGGAAACACATGTGACCCCTTTGGGTCAGGCCCAGCACTGAGACCCCAGGCCAGGCTGGTGGACGTCAGACAGACCCAAGTGCCATGCTTTGGGGAGGGGGGCACCCAGCCCCCAGGAAAAGCCTGTGGGATGAGGTGGGTAGGTCCACATCCATCCCTCCATCCTATCCCATCTCCTTCCCCCCCACTCCCCCCACTGCACCGGACACAGTGTCGGCTGGGACTTTTCCGCTCTCGATGAGCCCCCCTCCCCTCCCCCTCCCAAAGTGGCTGCAGCTGTCAGGACCGCAGATTGGAACTGCAGGTACGGGGCTGGCCCGCTGCCCACCTCCCTCCCGTGTCTGTCTGCAAGAGAGGAAGCCAGCCCACCTCTGGAATCCTTCACTCTCTCCTCGTTCCGCCTCTCCCACCTGTCCCCCGGGAGCATGGGGTCAGCCGCCTCGCTCAGTCTCTCTCTTCCCCGGCCCCTCTCCGATTACAATGCGGGTAGTGTTCACTGTTGCTCGGCTCCCCCTGCACCAACTACCCTCTTGTCTCAGAGCTCACGGCCTTCCTGTGCTGCTGCCTCCCCCTCATGGGGTGTCTTATCTCTCAAAGTGCTCAGGACTAGCCAGCTGGCCTGGCCTCACATGCCACACTGACCCCAACAGAACGTTCCAGATGGGATGCTAGGCTCCGAAACATACACTAGTGGCCTATTCAACAGACCAGAAGGAGACAGCACAGTCTCCTCCTGTTCTGAGGCCAAACCAGCTGAGACCCAGCAGGGGGTGACCAGGCAGGTACCACCTCGGAACCTATCATCTCCTTACCAGAATGCTTCCAGTCCCCCATGCCCTCTGCCATGCTGACCATCCCTTGAGGGGCTGGCGGAGCCCACCCGAGCTGCAGACACCTGGGAGCCTAACTTGCTTGCACCTCGAGCAGGAGAACCGAGAGCTAGAGTCTTTAGGACATGTGGAAGACACGGGGAGAAGGGAAATGGCTGCCTGAGGTCCAGCTTGCTCGTCCCTCTCCTGAGGCTACTCAGAATCACACGGTCTTCTCCCTACTTCTGCAAGCAGGAGACCCCAGTCGTTCCCACACAGGTACTGGAGTTGGGTACAGCCTTAGGGGGTCTTGGAGCTCTAAAGACTGAGGGCGAAGGTCTTTCTGAGTCTCACCAGTCAAGCTCACTTGAAGCTTTAAGTAGGGAGGTGGGTCCAGAGTACTACACTGTACATGCTGACCCCTCACCAGCCCTCTAAACTCTAGACATCTCCAAAACCTCAATATGGACAATTTCCCCTATCTCTAGGCACTGCCCATATATACAAGGTTGCCGAATGCGATTCCTGGTCCTGCACAGCCAGCCTCCTCAAAGGGGACCTATTTTGTGCCTCCAACTGCTCACTGTAACCAGCAGTCCGTGCCTTTCAAAAATCTGCCCTTGTTATACTCCAGACCTGTTGTCCCCTAGCCCCAGCGAGAAAATACGGATCTAAAGTAGCCTACCTTTACATGCCAGTCACAGTCAAGACCAACTCTAACCCCTATGAGGACATGGCTTCCTCCACATGCTCCTTTTCCACCTTCCTCCCAAAGGCACCCCCCGTGCTGACTTAGGCACTCTGATGCAATGTGGCTCTTAGAACCATCAGGCCAAGCTCAAGAGATGGTACTAGGTCTACCTGGCCAACAAGTACACAGCAGTCACAGAGACACAAGCCCAACTATGCCCAGTAATCACTGGTGAATCCCTAGGTTGGGCAGCCCCAGTGGGATGGGGCTGGACCCGAAGGGTTAGTCTGTCTGGCCAGAGGCCCCATTTGGAGGCAGGCATGAGGCTAGCCTCGGGTGGATGGCGGCCAGAGCAGGCAGTCTGCACAGACCCGGGTGCCTTCTACAACAGCAGGGAGGGCCACTCACTCGCTGGAAACCTGAGCCCACAGGCTCCCCTGCCAGCAGTAACACAAGCAAGCATGGAGAGAGTAGAGTACACACAGGGAGGCGGCCAGGACACTGCCGGCAGGCAGGCGGGGGTGGCCCCGGAGGAGCAGAGGCCGCCAGCGCACTGGAGGCAGCTGCCGGTTCAGTAGCTGGGAGAAGCCATTAACTGCATTTGGCGAGAGAGCAGAGGGGATCACAGGTTCTGGATGCAGACAGGCCAGGCCATGTCCCTGTGGGATCCTGAGTTATAGATCGGGGCAATGCCGGGGGATGGGGGGGTGCAAAGGCTGTAACAAAGACCCCAGCCCCAGCCCCCTCCTGACCAGAGGTTGCACAAGGGGATGGTCCTCGGCCCATTGCCCTCAGGGACTGGAAGGATACTTGCAGGGGGACCAGCTCTTCCCAGACTTTCCAGGCCAGAATCCATGGCTCCCCCAAACTCCTCATACTGCCATACTTCTTGAAGAACAGGGCTGTAGGCCCGCTGAGCAGATGCATGGGCTTCTCCACCTGACCAGGCCTGGCCTTGGTTTCTCCTAGTTGCTTGACACACGAGGAGGGGCAGCATTGGCCATTCACCGCCCTTCTATCCCAGTCCACCTCCCAGGGGTCCCAACTACTGGATGAGATCACGTCTATGGAGCCCCACTGCTGTAGGGAGGAGATGAAGTGGCCATGTGGGGGTGGGGCAGCCACACAGCACAGCTGCTCCTCAGTCGCCCCCACCGCACTCCATCCCCACCATGCCTAGCAACTCATCCAGGGGGCTCTACCCCCACTCAGCTGAGCCCATGTCTGTGAATCTAGGGGGAGAGAAGGAGGAGCCAGAGTACAATCAGAAAAGAGTGAGCCGGGCTGCTCGGTTTAAGAGTCAGTGATGTTGGGGGATCCTCAAAATATAAGACTGGCAAAGGACAACAGGGCTCAGCAGCTCCCATGTTCCCAACCCCAGTCCTCAATTCAGACCCAAGAAGCGGTCAGGAGAAAAGGACAGGGTTCCCAATGGGGCACTTCCACCTTCAAATGGCAGCAGGCTAGACAGGCTACCCCCCATTCCACAAGCCTGCCGACCTCTAGGCTCCTGCTGAAGTCACCACCACCAGGACAAACCACATCGACACCTTCCCAGAATCCCTGTCCAGAGTCCTGTAGGAGGTCTGGCGCTACAGTATGGCCTACAGAGCTAATTCTGCTATGTGGCTCAGAACAGCCTAAATTCCTGGGGTTGATACCACTGGTTCCCACCAAAGACACTTCTGGCTGTCCCTCCAGAGGCCCAGAAAAGCGTCTGACCTTTATGGGTGCGGAGGGACCAGGGCACAGCCACAGACAGCACAGGCTTCAGTCTGCCAAGGACTCTAGATCTAGATGAACGACTTGGAGATGTCTGCTGTCCTCAGGTCTATCAGGCAGCCTGAGGTGGGCTCTTCTGACCTGACCCTTCGCCAGGCACCGATGGCCATGCCTCCCTCCCTCCCAGGCCTGGCCTCTCGGCTGTAATCACGTTGCTCTGAGAATGAGAAAGCCAAGGGCAGCCTCTGGCGGGGACCAAGCCCCGAGCAGACTCTGGGGAGAGATGCCTAGGTCCAGCCTGGCCGACTCCTGAAAGCAGAGCTCTGAGGTCCCTTCCAGCTGCTGGCCAGCTATACCGGCAAACTCCAAAGATGGGCATCTCTACTACTGCAGAACTGTCCCTCAGACTACACATGGGGTACTTATCACGGCCCAGGAGAAGAGCGGCAGCTTGCACCGTATCACAGCACAGCACGAGGCTGCGCAGCCTTCTTAAAGGGCCACTGGACAGGCCCGTTGGGGCACACCTCCCTGAGGGCAGGTAGGGTCAGGCAGGCCTCTTTCAAGGCATTGACCAGTTCTGGAAGCCCCTCCCCCGACCCCTATTCTCCATATACAATCATCGATTTCTCAAAATACCAAGCATAAAAAAGTAGCCGACAGGATGTGGCTGCCGACAGCCAGGGCCCCTGGGGGGGAGGGGAGACAGGCAGGGAGCCGTGTGTGCGGCCCCCCTTGCCGGTGCACCCGCTGCTCCGGCCAGGAAACCAATTTATTTTGTTTTGTCTCTGTTCTCTGAACACGCAGCAGAGACTGGATCGGGCTGTCGGCCAAGGCTCCTGTAGACACTGCCAAGAGAGCTTGAAGGTGGGGAGGAAGCCCAGCCAGAGAGGGGGCGCGTGTCTCCCCGAGGCCTCAGGGACAGCCCCTGACAGGCAGGCAGGAAGAGCTCCTGAGAAGAGGACCTATCCCTGTAGGCCCCACACTAAAGCCAAGATGAGACTCCCAGGCTCACATTCTGGGCTATACAGTGGCCACCGCTCAGCCCTGGGACCAGGCCTCACCAGGGAGGGACAAGCTGCCAGGTCCACTGCCTCTGTGTGCACAGCTTCTCAGAGCTTCCAGACCCTGCTGGCATTCTGGACGCAGTCCATACCCTCTCAATGCCTCCACTCCCTGGGGATTCAAGGGACCCCAGTCCAGCATGACACTTTCCTCTCCATGATGTAAATTCCCTGTCCTATATAGCGAAGTCAGGTAGGTACCACAGTAGCCGCCACCACGGGAAGACCAGAGAAGGGAACAGACAAAGCCAACGAGGAGACCAGGACGTGCCAGTTCTGCCCCTGACACTACTGTGCCAGCCTCAGACAGGGTTCGGGCTCGCTCACCTGCCACCCTCACCTGAGTTCCACTGCCATAGTGAGGGCCGCAACCCTGACCCCCTGTGCCCACAAGACAGACCAGACCCTTCTAAGCCACGCGCAGCCTCTCCCCTCCACCTGGCAATGGCACACTGAAGGTCACAATGAAGGGCTGCTTCAGTCATCCGTCCCAGACCCCCAGATTGTTCTTCCAGATACGGGGAGGGCCTGAGCCAGGCCGCCCACTCGGAGTGCAGCAGCCTCCTGAGAAGCTGGCTCTACCGAACGGCAGCAGAGCCCCTGCAGGAAGTCCGGAGAACACCCTGGTGCTCTGCTAGCTTGACGTGCAGCACCTACTCTGGGCTCCTTGAGGAAGGAGCTCAGCCCCAGCAGGGGGACTCTCAGCTCGCACAGCAGGAAGTCCAGCTCAGCCTGAGTCTTACCTCCTCATCAGAGGTGTCCTCTTCATACTCATCTCTGGTCAGTGCTCCCATCTCCTCTGTCCTTGGACGAGGGGGGCCTGCCTGTCAAGAGAAAGGGAGAGATTTGCTTTGGGGGTCCCTGGAAGCCCTCTGACTATCAGGAGGACCTAGCCCACAGCCCAGCCCCATTCCCCTGCTAACTACTTGGGGATAGATAACCACTCTCCCAGTGCTAGAACCTAGATCCATATACCACAGGAAACACCACGCCATCCCAGATCTCTAAGTAGCCCCAACCTGGCCCAAGGCCTCAGCACAGGATGGAAGCTGTCCTAGACCTCAGTCTACTTCAGTGCCTCAGCCGCTGCACCCTGCATCACAGAACATACCCAGCGATGCTCCCTCAGGGCTGAACCTCTGCTCTCTAGCAGTCAGACCATGGGTGACACTAGGTGCCAGGCTACTAAGTTAAGTGGGAGGCAAACACAGCCATGGGGCTGGCTACCACTCACCCACACCACCACCACACTAATGCCAAAACCAGCTGCACTGGTCCAAGACCAATGGTCCCACAAATGGTCCTACTGGGCCCAGATCCGGCAGAAGAGACTATGTTCAGACCTGCTCAGACCTAGGTGCAGGGAACACAAGAAGAGGCGTAAGGAGAGCAGTGCCACCACTGGGGTAAGGTCAGTGTAGACAGATGACATAAGCCGTGGGGCCTCTGTCATAAGGGCCACCTGGAACCACTAAGAAACACACTGAGGTCAGATCCACTGGCCAAGGGCCTAGAGAGATGCCCCAACCCTCAAAATGCCTAGAGGCCCAGACTCCAGGCACCCTCCACTCCAGTCACAGCTTCAACAGTAGGCTGACCCTGTCCCCTGGGTCAGAGTGGATGCCACTGAGGATTCACACTCCAACCTGGAAAACAGATTCTCCCTTGACTGGGGAGGCGGATGGCTCAGACCAGATCGGGTTTATTGGCAGAACCAGAACTGATGGAGAAAACAGGCCCACCTCTCACCCCTGAGGGCAGTAAAGTGCTTGGAGCAGGAACCCCGGTGTGTGGGCGCCCCCGCCCAAAGCCCTACTCCCTCTTACCCAGGCAAGAGCCAAAGGCCTGCTCTTCCTCCAGCCTGTTTTTCCCTTCAATATAAAGAAGACAGAAGACTAAGCTGTTCTCCAGGCTCGGAACAAGGCAGGATTCAGTTTCCATATCTCCCCCACTTCCTTGCTGGACACCAAAAATGGGTTGCAAACCCCAGCTCAGAAGAGGGCCCCAGCAACACAACTGGCAGGCACATCTGTCTCTGCCTGAGCTCAGCAGGCCCCTGGCAGCGGCATTACAACACCAAGCTTCTGGGTAGCCACTGTTCCCAAGGCAGGTGCCTACAGCCCTGGCCTCAGGCAGGGCCCCCGACATCTCGAGTCTCCCCCTGAATGTTCTCTGCCAGGCACTGTGCCTACACGACCCACAGCAGCAGCGCTCACAGGCCGTGATCTGAGTCCTGCGGGAACAAACTTGGCAGCCAGCTCTGTTTGCGTCCTTACTGTTCCAGTGCAGGACAGTGAAGGGTATACCGGGGGTGCCAAACACCGGCAGGCCTTTGGCAGGGGTTGGGATCTCCAGTGGTGAGGCTCAGGAGTTCCCTCCGCATATATGCTCTTCCCAGGCACCTGGAGTTCTAAGGAACAGCAGCTTTTCTTTGGATTCCATAGCTGCAGAGCACGCAACGTCCACCAGAGGGCAGCACTGACACAGAGCAACAACCCAGGGACCAGTTCCCTGGGGAAATGAGTGCCCTGGGCCTGTGGAGGGTGGACGCTCACTCTGCAGACAGATCTAGGAAAACACTTTTCTCAAATTCTCTGTCCCCGTTTTTTGAGGCGAGGTATTGCTCTGTAGCCTAGCATTGTCTCAAATTCTCTTCCAGATCCGGGTTTACAGGCGTACATGTTTTCAACTTACAAATTGGGGGCTGGAGAGATGGCACAGAGGTTACAAGCACTGATTGCTCTTCCAGAGGACCCAGGTTCAATTCCCAGCACCCACATGGCAGTTCACAACTGTCTGTAATTCCACTTCCAGAGGATCTGACACTCTCATACAGACATACATTAAATAAATAAAACTTTAAAAAAAAAAAAAAATTGCCGGGCGGTGGTGGCGCACGCCTTTAATCCCAGCACTCGGGAGGCAGAGGCAGGTGGATCTCTGTGAGTTCGAGGCCAGCCTGGTCTCCAAAGTGAGTTCCAGGAAAGGCGCAAAGCTACACAGAGAAACCCTGTCTCAAAAAAAAAAAAAAAAAAAAAAAAATTAAAGATGACCACTAAAACATCCAAAGCACAGACAATGGACTAAAGGTACAGGACTCTCTTACAGCTGCCAGTCTCCTCTAGGTCAGGGGTCCTTTGCAGCCTGGCTGTCTACACAGCTCACTCTCTCAACCCCGAGGGAAGGTGGTGAGGTCTGCTGCTAGCACCCACTGTGCCAAAGGACACACCCCTTACACAGGTCATGGCCTAAGCCTGGCTCCAGAAGCCTTAGACAGTCTGGGGAAATGGGCAGGTGCCTCCTGGAAAGGACTGAGATCTCAGGCCGGAAATCTTGCCCAGGCACCCCTTGGGAGTGGGGGGCAGTGTGCAGCCTCAAACAACAACACTGCCACCCAATGAGAGGCCAAGTGGCTGGTGAGGGGCAGGGTATGAGGTGACAGAAAGGCCCAGAGACCAAGGAGGCATTAAGATGCCAGGTGGTGGTACACACCTCACCACCTGGGAGGCAGAGGCAGATAGAGCTCTGTGAGTTCAAGGCCAGCCTGCTCTATAGGGCAATTCCAGGACAGCCAGAACTACACAACACAGTAAGAACTTGTCTCAAAAGGAGAAGGGGTGGGCAGTAAGGTATATACAACTTGAACAGAGACAGAACAGGACTAGAGGGCTGGCCAGTACACAGGAAGCCACCCCCACAGAAGCCAGCTGAAGGAGTCAGGGCAGCTAGAGACCAGGATAGGTGCTGGGAGAGCCACAGGAGAGGGTGAGCACCAGGTACTGGAAAACAGGTTGAAAAAAGGCCCCAAAGGAGCCAGTGAGCCAAAGGTGAAAAACAAGTAAGTGTCCATGAAAGAGCAAGAAAGGCAGTTTTTGCTTCCTCCAGACCTTGACCTCTGAGTCAGGTGTGCCTCTGCCTGGTCCAGGCTGAGAATGACTACAAGGACCAGAGACAGAGCCGTGAGGGTCCTGAGAGCCTAGAACGGCATCCAAGTGAACAAGCTGCTTGGCTGTTTGTTTTTACATTATTTATTTGCTTGCTGTGTGTGTGATGCACATGTGAATATACGTACACGTGAATCACAACATACCTGGAGAAATAAGAGGACAATTTGTGAGAGTTGGTTCCCCACCATGTGGGTTTGGGGGATCAAATTCTGGTCATCAGGCTCAGTGGCAAGTGTCTATACTGGCTGAGTCATCTGGCTGGCCCTAAACAATCTTCTTATAATACCAGCAACAGATTCTCCTCTGTCTAACCTGGCCATGCTCCACTGCCACCACCAACCAGGTATAGGACAGAGGCCGTGCCTCCTCTTCCAGGAAGCAGGCCAGAGTCAGCCAAGCCGACTTCACATCCCTTCCCTGTGGAGCAGAAAAGAGGAGCCACTTCCAGCATGCCATGCCCTGCGGCCAGAGCAAGGCATACCAAGACTGCCTGTCCCTCTCCTTCTCCCTTGCACGCACACACACACACACACACACACACACACACCAAATTCCCAACACACAAAGATCAATCCAGCATACTACTATTACCACAAAAACTATGCATAAAGAAAACTAAAGAACCCACTGTCCCAGCAAAGGTCCTATGCTGGACCTTTAATCCCAGCACTCGGGAGGCATAGCCAGGCGGATCTCTGTGAGTTCGAGGCCAGCCTGGTCTACAGAGTGAGTTCCAGGACAGCCAGGGCTACATGGAGAAACCCTGTCCCTCCAAAAAGAAAAGCAGCTCAGAAAAGGGCCGAGGGAGGCTAGGGAGATGGCCCAGCCATAAATGCTTACCACCAAAGCATGAGCACCCCTATAAAAATCCAGGCACGAGCCAGGAGGAGCTCTGTGAGTTCCAGGCCAGCCTGGTCTGCTTTGTGAATCCCAGGATAGCCAGAGCTACATAATGAGACCTTGTCTCAAAAACAAAAACAAGCTGGGCAACGGTGGCACATGCCTTTATGAACCCAGTACTCAGGAGGAGGCAGAGGCAGGAAGCTCTCGGAGTGAGGCCAGCCTGGTCTACAGAGTTCTAGGACAGCCAGGACGACACAGAGAAACCCTGTCTAAGGGAAGAAAAAAAAAAAAAAGCATAGTGGTGCACACCTGTAATCCTCAGGCTGGAGAAGTGGGACAGGAAGACCCTGGGCGCTCTTTGGCAGCTAGTCTTGCCAATGAATTCCAGGTTCAATAAGAGCCTCTGTCTCAAAACAGTAAGATGAGGGTCTCAGGAGACAGAGGCAGGCAGATCAATGTGAGTTCTAGGCCAGTTAAGATCCTGTCTCAAAAACGGGCAGGAGGGATTTAAGGGCTGAAGGGACAGCTCAGCATTTAAGAGAACTTATTCCTCTAGCAGGACATGAGTTCAGTTCCCAGTACCCACATTGGTTAGTTCATAACTCCAGTTCCAAGGGATTAAATACCCTCTGATCTCTGAGAGCATATGCATGCGCGCACACACACACACACACACACACACACACACACGCACGCACGCACGCACGCACGCACGCGCGCGCACGCACGCGCACACACACACACACACACACACACACACACACACACATTTAAAACAAATAAAATGGGGCTGGAGAGACGGTTCAGTGGTTAAGAGCATTGGCTGCTCTTCCAGAGGTCCTGGGTTCAATTCCCAGCACCCACATGGCAGCTCAAAATTGTCTGTAACTCCAGTTCTAGGGGATCTGACACCCTCACACAAATATGAATACTGACAAAACACCAATGCACACTAAACTAAATAATATTAAAAACAAACAAACAAAAGGGCCAGAGGGCAGCAAGGTCTTTCCCAACCCTGCACAAGCAGCTGGCCTTACCAAGCTCACCAATGCTGGGGCCTGGCTGCTCACACCCTCAGCCCTGACCAGACACTCCATGTGTAGCTATGTAAGGGGCCCAGGGCCTTCACTTGTTTCAGGCCTGACAGAAACAAGCCAGGGCTGATAGAGCATGATACAAGGTCAAGGGCCTGTCAGGGAGGGGACTGGGAGAAAAGCATTTCCATGTTGGGCAATGCTGACTGTAGGCATTTTAAAACATGACAAGCCCAGTGAGTTAGCTCAACAGCAAAAAGACTTGCTCTGCAAACCCAATGGCCTGAGGTGATCCCCAAAACTCATAGTGGAAGAAGAGAACCAGCCCCCACAAGATGTCCTGACCTCCACACACATGCCGCGGCACAAGCACACCTGTATTCACACATATAATAACAACAACAAATAAGCCATAATGACAAATCTTTATGTTCTTCTCAGCCCACCACAAAAGGCTGCCCTTCCTAAACCGGAAAGGGCTTGTGCCTGCTTTACCCACTAGAGGGAAGCAGCCTATACGGAGACTTCATGGCCCTGGCCACAGGGTTTGACAGCCATGAAACTGCCCCCGGACCGCTCATCTCAGAACAGGAATATAAGTGACAGGCATGTTCTCACCAGGATCCATATCCAGGACTCAATACACAGGATAGACTCTGAGCGTCAGCTTCCTAGGACAGAATGTACCAGACCCTGTAGGATACGCACCCTTCTGCCCCACAAGATGACACTACAGCTCAGGGACACAGTGACCCTTCTGTACCCTGCCTCACCTCTGATTTCCATGCAATCACTCTTAGACAGTGTACAATTCGGGGGCAGGTAAGGAACACCTGCCCCCTCCTTCAGAGTCTATAACAGAAGACAAGTCCAAGAGCAGGGAGGCAGGGGAAGGGCAGGGGAGGGGCAGGAGATGAATAGGTTCAGGGGCTGGGAGAATTCCTGGATACCTCCTCCCTAGCCACAGACACCCACTGCTCCTACATCATACTCCACCAGATGGCGCCAACACGGGGATGCCAAGTCGGCCAAGCTACTTCCAAGGCACTTCCCAGCCGCTGATCCCAGCCATGCCCCAGAGCCCTACTGAGACCCCAGCAGCATTCTTGCTAAAGGTGGCACTAGGCCAGAACTCTCCTGTTATCGGACAAAATGCGGCACATACCAGGACCGCTACCTTTTCTTACCCTCTTGCAGGGTAAAGGTAGAAACAGCCACTTCGACACCAAGCAGTAAGAAAACAAGGGGATGAGGACAATGACACACGGGGGGGGGGGGGGGGGGGGGGGGGGGGGGGGGCGACACCGGACCACCACCGCACCACACACACCTCAACATCAAGTTTTAGATGTGTTAGTTTATGTGTACGAGTGTTTGCCTGCATGTGTACGTCTGTGTACCACATGCCTGCTTGGTGCCTGTGGAGGCTGGAAGAAGGCACTGGAACCCCTGGAACTGGGAGTTACAGATGGTTGGGAGCTGCCACTATGGGTGCTGGCAATCCAACCCAGGTCCTCTGGAAGAACGACCAGTGCTCTGAACCACTGAGCCACCTCTCCAGCACCCTCCCAAATCAACGTTTTAAAAAACCAAAACTAAAAATGGCCACACGCTCACAAATCTACTCAATACCGAGTGAGGACAAGACGGTGCCAGCTGAGGTGTGCTGTGGCTCTTGCCTTCCTTGCAAGACATTCTCGGGTCAAACCCCCAGAACCAACAACAAGAAGAGTAAGGGCAGGGAGAGACAGAGAAAGGGGAGGAAGAAGCAGGGGAAGGAGGGAGGGAGAGATGAGACCCTTGGTGCAAACTGTCTCTGGGCTCAGTGAAAGACCCCACTCAGCCGAACAGTGAGGAGGAATCAGGGAAGACACATCAACTCTGTGCCCACCCCGACATCAACTCTGTGCCCACCCCGACATCAACTCTGTGCCCACCCGCACGTATAAGCCACACACGCGGAACAACGCACTTACACACCACACCCACACAAAAACAAAACAAAACTCATCAAAACAAACCGCTTAGAAAGGGGAAGGGTTAACCCCCGCCCCCCTCAATCTTACAAACCATGGTCAACATTTCTTCAACTTACCATAACCGAGACAAACTAGGCCTGGTTTCTTGGTTTCCAACCTGACAGTTGACTTGATTACCAAAGGTCATGATTTCCAGAATACCAGGGCCACTGAAGTGTAAACCATTGCACACTAGTTTGCGGAACGCTTTGAACTGCTGTGTTTTAGTCAAGTTAAGCTTTTCTTTCATTTTTATCAAGCAAAGAGAAGAGTGTAACCCTCCCCATCAGTACAGTAATTCATCGCCTCTGGTG
Source organism: Peromyscus californicus insignis (assembly GCF_007827085.1). Taxonomy (NCBI): domain Eukaryota; kingdom Metazoa; phylum Chordata; class Mammalia; order Rodentia; family Cricetidae; genus Peromyscus; species Peromyscus californicus. The sequence continues at coordinate 41,370,007 of NW_026294503.1, forward strand.
CCAAGGGCAGCTGGCCCACGGGCAGTTGGGCTGAACTCTAGTAGCTCCTGCTTTTTCTGCTGAACATCTCCTAAGCAGTGGCATCCCCATCTTGGACTCTGCCTCTAGAAAATTCAGTCCATACCTAGACCAAGTGCCAACCTACTGTCCCATAGAGGTAGCCTCAGAATTGTCTGAGGGGCAAAGACACAGGTATATGGATTTTCATATTCTCAGAAAAGGCTCAGACAACTGAGGTTGCAAACTAATGTCCTGGAGCGCAAATGTCTGAAGATGGATAGGGGACCAAATTCCTAAAGACACCGTGGAGAGGATGGTGTGGTACAGCTCTTAGAACAGCCCTCGCACAGCAGGCATGTCCTCTTTCTGGCCACACTCATGCACAGGAGAGCCCACGGGGGCTCCTCCCTCACCCACCTGGGCCTGCTCCTCAGAGGTCTCCTCCGTTCTATCGTTGTCCTTGTCACGACCGGTCCCATCCACTCCTTCACTGTCATCCTCGCTGGTATCACTGCCGGAATCTTCGAGGCCTGAAAACACACTCTCCTCGCTGTCAGAGAGACTGGAATCGGAGTCGCGGAGAAGTGGGGGCTGCAGGGAAAGACAGTGTGTAACAACTGCCACCTGGCGGGCTTGCTAAGACAGGAACCACACCCAGCAAAGTGGAGCCCCTGGTCACATGCCTCCACCTGCACCAAAACCATCCCCCCAACCTGGGTCCTCCTTTTCTGCTGCCTCTGTTGACACAACCTGCCCTCAGAACAGACATGCCAATCCCTAGTGCCCTGCAACAGAGGGACTTTCCAAGAACACAGTGGCTTTTTGGAGCTCAGCTCCCACTCACGGTGTCACTAAGCCCAAGTTTCCTCTACTGACAAACTCCACACCCGACCCTGGCACCTAAGGGTCCCAGAACCAGAAGGTCACCAGCTAGGAATGGGGCTGTGGCCTGAGAGGATCAGAAATCCCTGAAGGCTTTGACCACTTGCAATAGAAGTTTTTTTACCTTGAAGACTGGGACCAACCGCCGATGGACAAGCGGGAAAGTCGAAGAGTAGTGGATATGAATTGAAATTTACCTGTAGCAAACTAAACGCATGTGGTGGCCCTCATATGCTCATGTATTTGAAGGTTTGGTTCCCAGCTGGTAGAGTAGTTAGGAAAGATTAAGGGGTGTGGTCTTGGTTGGAGGTGTGTCCTTGAGAGGGGGCTTTGATGTTTCAAAAGCCCACACCAGGATCTCTCTCTCTTAGTTACTAAAAGCTCTGAACTACTGCTCCAGGGCCATGTCTGCCTGCCGCCATGATGATCATGGACTAAGCCTCTGAAACTGTAAGCAAGCCTCCAATTACATGCTTCCTTTTTTGTTTGTTTGTTTGATTTGTTTGGTTTCTTTAAGACAGGGTTTCTCTGTGTAGCCCTGGCTATCCTGGAACTCACTCTGTAGACCAGGCTGGCCTTGAACTCAGAGATCCGCCTGCCTCTGCCTCCTGAGTGCTGGGATTAAAGGCGTGCACCTCCACTGCCTGACTACACTCTTTGTTTTATAAGTTGCCTTGGTCATGGTGTTTCATCACAGCAATGGAACAATAACTAAGACAACTCACCTGCTTGCTGTCTTCTTGGAGCAGAAACAATTCTGAGTGCAGCCCTATTGACTAGAGGCCATTTCATATCTACCATAATAAGACATACATGCATTGTGAACAGGTCTCTATCATTGATGTCCAAAAGTTGAGCAAGAACTTGAACACGCTTTAGGAAGCATGTGATTGCAAAAATTTCAATTTCGCTGTTTTCCAATAGGCTAAGTATTGCCTAATTGGTTTTTGGACTCATGGAGTTTTTGTTGTTGTTGTTGTTGTTGTTGTTTTGAATACAAGGTCTCATCATGCAGCCCTGGCTAACCCAGAACTCAATACGTCGTAGACCAGGCTGGCCTCAAACTAACATATCCATCTGCCTCTGTCTCCTCAGTGCTGGATTAAAGACGTGTGCCACTGCCACATTCTTGCCTAGTTGAGTGTCCCTCATTACCAACACTCACAGCTCAAGTGACTCTCTTGTAATTGACATCTCCAAAATCCAGCTACATACCACCATAAGAAGTAAAAGTAGTACAAATAGTTAGAGCACAAACAACTGATTACTAAGGGCCTATTACCTAGAACTGCATGTAGGAAGCAGCTCAGGTACATTTCAAAAAACCAGGGGACGGCTTAGAGGGAGGAGGACACAATTAATTGTGGAGTCAGTTGTAAGAGACATGGCTGTGCGTGCCTTCCCCCACCTAGACTTGCTGGAGCCGCACCAGCAATCCTAAGGAGCCCAGCAACAAGGAGTAGCAATGATTCCATGACAACCAGTGCTGGATGCCCTGGGTCCCATTCAGGCGTCTATATTCTCACGTCCTCTTTTACTTCACAACACACTTGACATACTGCCACGGTAGCACAACACGAGCACAACTGAAATCTTTCCTAGGCCAGGAAGCGCAGTCGGAAGGTTCAGAGATTGTGGTGAGGGGCACCCTTAAAGGTCTCTGCCTTCCTCAACACGGTCCAAGCCACAGAACCACCCCTGGATTCTAGCGCCCCGACTCGGCGCAGGTAGTGCTCTGCTGAGGGTTCCGAAATAACACCCCGGGCAGGACGAGGTTCTTCCGGGCTCCAGGCGACCCGCAAGACACCAGACCCAGCACCACGGTCCGGCCTCCCTGGCCTTGCCACGTGCACGCCTGGTTCACGGAGGGATGCAACCCGCCACCTCGAGGTTACCTCTTGTGGCTGCTGCTCCTGATCGGGTTCCAAACGCCGCTTCTCTGACAGCGATCCCGGTGACATGTGGGGCTTATCCCACGCCCCCGCCATGCTGCGCCGCGCCGGCTACCGATAGACTGTCGCTTCCGGCAGCGAGCGCGCCTCGTGTGCCCTCAGCCAGGCCCCGCCTAACCAGGCTCTGATTGGTGAGCAGCCGGGGTGAAGCCATCTTGCGCAGCCGTACAGAGCGGCGGGCCACCCGAGGGCAGGGCCAGTGAAGTGGGCGGGGCAGGTCACTGCGCCTGCGCACAGGGGGTACAGGGCCAGCCCTACCGAGAGCGCGCCGGTCGCAAGATGGCTGCGGCCATGCGAGGCTTTGCTGTGTGTGCGCAGGGGACGGCTGAGCGGCCCGGACGGCAGGGACAGCGACGACATTAGCTCATCCCCCAGCCACTCTTCTAGAACGCCATCCCAGCCTCCGCCAGCTTCGTCCGAGATGGATCTGGCTGTGGGCCCCGGTGCAGCGGGGCCCAGCAACGTCCCGGCCTTCCTAACCAAGCTATGGACCCTCGTGAGCGACCCGGACACCGACGCGCTCATCTGCTGGAGCCCGGTAGGAGTTGGCATGGGCCGGAGCGGCCTTCAAGGGAGGGTCCTGTTCCGGGAGGGGACCTACTTAGGAGGAGCGGCCTGCGGGTGCCCGGGCTTGCCCGGGTTCGGGCATCCTGGAGGGAGCGGCTGTCTGGGGAGGAAGCGAGCCCCGCCCCCAGAGCCACTCGGCGGAGAGTAGGCCGGGAACCAAGAGTCCTAAGTTTCACTGGGACGGTAATGTCGGGGCTTCCAATTCAGGTTCTTTGACTCACAGATGAGGAGCTTCCCAGAGTCTGTGTGTGCCTTTCTGCTTGTAAGCAACCATTCAGAATAAGTGGAGGGCCTAGCGACTGCATAGAAGAAGAGCGAGAGTAGGAGCATGTGAAGCCCAAGCTCATCCATGATATAGTCCTCAGACGCCAGAGTAGTTTTGCCCGGCCCTAGTAGGGCCGCGTCGAGCCCTGTTCTGTTGCCTAGCAGCGGCCTGTGTACACCGCAGACCCTGCTGGACCAGCCGCTCTGGCTTACAGAGGTGGTTCCACGTTGTGTTAAGTTGGAAAGTAGAATCTGCTGTTCACATCTCGACGGTGAGGGCCAGAGCGCAGAGCAAATGATGGCCTGAAGACAGGCCATCCTGATCCAGAGGGAGCCTTTGGGCGGATGGAGACAGCTAGGTGCCACCTACTTGATCTCCTGCAACCCAAATTTGGCGGCCCCTCAGGCTCTGCTGAGCACTCCTCCTGCACACTAGTCTCTTAAGCTGGCAAGAACGGAGAAAAGCCTGGATGGAAGGTTAGAGGCCAAGGCTTCTGCCTCCCAGTTAGTTGTCCGTTTGTTTAAGCTCTACTCTGCCTAAAAAGTGCTTGGGAATAAAGAGAAGACTAGAAACCACTGAGCTTCACTTTTCACTAGAAAGTCTTTATGATTACCCTACTGGCTCTGTGTGGGTCTTTCTCTCACCCTAGTCCTGGAAAGGAGCAACATGTTTTCCTGAAGGCCATCTTCAGTTCCCCACCTCTCCTAGACCTCATACTTCTGGGCAGAGAAAATGATCCCACGTTTCTCTCTTTCCGCAACTTTCCACCTCTGCTTTGTGTGACCGAAAGGAAGCTTTCTTACCTAGGTCCAGTAGGGTTACCAAATATTCTCCGGAATAGTCTAAGCTTAATCCTATTAGGAAGATCCAGCCTGTCTGGTAATCTTCCTGCTGTTTCTGCTTATAGATTGGTACAAAAGTGGGTGAAGTGCCAGTGAACATTCTTCTAGGACAGGATGTTCTGATGGGGGCCTCTCAGTGTGAAGATGGATCTGATCTGCCCTGTGACCTCCCTCCAGCCACAGCTGCACATCACCTGTGAGCCTTGTTGGCATGTTGGGAGGGATGGGCAAGTAGTCTGTACAAAGCGGCAATGGGCTCTAGCTGGTATGAGACGTGGCAGTGGGAGCTGGAATGATTATAGGTACAGCAACCAAGCTCTGGCATAGAAGAGGAGGAAGAGCACCTTTGTCTGGTCCAGACAAGAACAGCAGAGCTTCTTGGATCTGGTCTCTGGCCCACAGATGGGAAATGATGCCCCTGCCCCATGTCCTGCGGGGGCACTTACACTGGCTTGGTAGCCTCTTAACAGCATCCCCTGCAGGCCCACTGCTCTTGAGGCTTTGCGTCTACAGTCTTATTCTGAGTGGCTTCCAGATGTAAATTTTCTCACCATTCTCAGACACATCCTCCTCCTGGAGGGGACAGGGAGGCTGGATGCATAGGAAAGCCCGTCTAGCCCCCAGAGTCCTTTACTGAGCCTTGCTGGGTCTGGCTTCTCATCCCTACCACTTGGAGACAGAGTAGGTCACTACCTTTCCCTAGCTCTGTGCTGTTTGATTTCCCATCCCTGGCCCGCATTCAGTCACTACAGGTGCTTCAGAACAGGGACCTCAAGAGATCCAGGGGTTTCCCCAGACAGATCCCAGAGGCCATCACAGCCTTGGGAAAGTTCAGGGTCCCAGTAAGATCCATACAAGAATGTGAACATGGACGTGAGTGGTCCTTCCCCGGCAGGCCTCTCTTTACCTTGTACCAAAGGCACCTCCAGATCGAGTGCCCAGAGATGCAGCAAGGAGGGCAGAATCCTTGGTAAACGGTAACTCTGTAAATAGAAGGCGTCTTTCACTCCTGACCTTTTCTCCTTTGTGCTGTGGTTCCTCTGTCCCCTAAGTAAGACTGTTGCTAGGATTGTTGGCAGGGCCACCTCAGTGCATTCTGAAATGGAGGGACCAAGCCCAAATTTAAAAAAAAAAATTACATCTTGAAAATTTAAAAATATCAGTGAAGGAATTGAAAAGATACTTAAGTTTATGGAAATCTTTTGTTATGAATGGAAGAAATAATATTGGTAACTTGTCAACATTTTCCAAATTGATGTATAAACCCAATATGAAATTAATAGATGTTTTCCCTTGCAAATTGAGAAAGTGATTCAAGAACCTGATATGGAACCGTGAAAACCAAGAATAGCAAAACATATCAAGCAAATAAAAACAAAGTTAAATTGGGGAGGAGGGGGCTCAGAACCTATATCCAGCTTGATCCCAATTTTATAAGATCATTCTGTCCAATCCTTTTGAGAAATATTGAAAAGAAACATGAGAAATAAGTTTGTCTAGCTCAAGAGAATACAGGTGGTGGTGGTGGTGATTTGGTTTGTTTAATTTTTTTCTAGTTCTCAGAAGATGAATATGTGTGTGTGTTTGTGCGTGCGTGTATGTGTGTTTGTGCATGTGTGTGCGTGTGTGTGTGTGTGTGTGTGTGTGTGTGTGTGTGTGTGTGCGCATTCACGCTCCAGCACACATGTGCAAAGACCAGAGAAGGTCATCTGATGTCTTCTCTAACATTCTCTGCCCTGTTCCCTTAAGACAGCGTCTCTCACTGAACCTGGAGCTTGCCTTTCATCAGCTAGGCTGGCTGGTCAGCAAGCCTCAACAATCCTTCTCTTTCTACTCCACCCAGTGCAGGGCTTACAGGCTCACACAGCCACACCCAGCTTTGCATGGGTGCTCGGAAATCCCAGCTCAGACGCCCATGCTTGTGCAGCCGGCTCTCTTTCCCACTTCACCATCTCCTCGGCTCCGGAACATGTTTTTAACCTTCTAACCAGCCCAAGAGTTGTTGTCCACTAGATCTAAAAGGATCTAGTCCGGGCCCCACTTGCCATGTAGGTTGACTGTGGTATACCAGCCCCAGGAGCTACTTATGGAGCTTGAGAATCGGGGAGAGGGCCACATGACTTGCGCCAAGCAAGTGGTAGGGCTGGTGGAGAATGAGCTAGGGGGAAACAGGCTTTAGGACTAGGTCCAGACTTCCGGGAGGCACTCAGGTACAAAAATATAACGATCTCTCTCTCTCTCTCTCTCCCTCTCTCTCCCTCTCTCTCCTTCCCTCCCTCCCTCCCTCCCTCTCCCCCCCTCCTCTTTTATTGGTTTTTCAAGACAAGGTTTCTTTGTGTGTCCCTAGCTGTCTGGGAACTAGCTCTGTAGACCAGGCTGGCCTCAGACTCACAGGGATCCACCTGCCTCTGCCTCTCAAGTGCTGTGATTCTTTAATCATGCACCACCACCGCCTGGCTGAAGTCTCATTTTAAATAAGACCCTCCCTGCCTTTTGGTAGCTTTAACAATGAAGATCTTAAATTTTGTTGCTAGATGCCTCTCTGGTCTCACTCTAATCCCAGCCTAATGATGTGGTTCTCTTCTCTTTGAGAACAGGAATGACTGTGGGTTGGATCTCTGGAGGACCCCGTAATTGAAGAAGCTAGAACCATTGAGCAAGGGCTCTTGAATACCTATGCTCAAAGAGCCACTGTGGAGGAGCTGGGTCCCAGGATGGGCTGCAGGAGACATAGTAGTCTGTGCACTAATGCAGGGACAGGGCACCCATCTACCTCAGTAGTCTTCATGGGATCACACGAAGCAATTTAGAGCAGAGTCCTTGGCCGTGGTTGATATCCAGAACTCCTAGGACAGGCAGGGCCACTCCTGCTACCTAAGCTCTGACAACCAGGTGAGTTCATTCTCAGACAGACAGCAGGAACGAACAGGCCCAGAGGCCCCGCCCTTAGACCTGGCTGCAGACTGAAATGTCAGAGGTCGTGGGTACCAGGGGCAGGTTATGATGTGTGCTGCAGGCTCTGGTGCATCCAGTGACAGCTGTCAAGCAGTATGTGGCCCAGCAGTTTTTATCCAGCACTTCTGTCATAGATGAAGTTAAGTGTCTTGTGTATTCGTTCTGGTGCATCCAAACTGTACAAGTAGGTGACAAATTTCCGTTTATCCAGAGAAAACTGAGGCAAAAGGCTTGATGTAGAGCTTAGAAAAACACACCAAAGAACTCTAGACTCATAATTGCCCAGCTATTGCTCACTTCCTGTCTTTGTCAGATACCATGTAGTGTGTGTGTGTGTGTGTGTGTGTGTGTGTGTGTGTGTGTGTGTGTGTGCGTGCGCGCGCGCACGCGTGCGCGCATTCGAAGACTTAGAGTCTCATGTCAGGTATCTTTTCGGGAGGGGGGGATGCATTGGAGACAGGGTTTCTCTGTGTGACAGCCCTGGCTGTCCTAGAACTCATTCTGTAGACCAGGCTGGCCTTGAAATCACTGAGGTCCACCTGCCTCTCCTCCCAAGTGCTGGGATTAAAGCCATGCACCACCATCACCACCACCCGGCTCACGTCGGGTATCTTCTGTAGTCACTCTCCACCTTGGGTTTTTGTCTTTTTGTTTTTAATATATATATATATATTATTTTATGTATATTTGTGTTTTGCCTGAATGTATTTCTGTGTACCATGTGTGAATCTAGTTCCTACAGAGGCCAGAAGAAGGTGTCAGATTCTCTGGAACTGGAGTTACAGATGATTGTGAGCTGCTGTGTAGGTACTAGCAATCAAGGCCAGGTCCTCTAAAAGAGGAGCCAGTGCCCCTAACTACTGAGTCTTCTCTCCATCCCCTCCACCTTGTTCTCTGAGGCAAGTTTTTTCACTTGCCTAAAGCTCACTCATTGAGATAGTCTGACTAGCCAGGAGCTCCAGGGATCCTCCTGCCTCTGACTCTTCAGTGCTAGGAGTATATGTGCTCACATTTATGTGCATGCTAGTTCTTTTTCTGATCTGTGTGTTTTGAAACAGGGTCCCTCTGTGTAGCCCTGGCAGTCCTGGAACTTACTATGTAGACCAGGCTAACTTCAAACTCGAAGAGATCCTCTTGCCTCTGCCTCCTGAGTGCTGGAATTAAAGATTTGTACCACACCTGCCCCCCCCCCCTTTTTTTCCCAAGTTATTGCTAGGCATGGTTGGTGCATGCCTTTAATCCCAGCACTCAGGAGGATCTCTGAGTTCGAGGCCAGCCTGTCTATAAAATGAATTCCAAGATAGCCAAGGCTACCAGAGAGAAACCCTGCGCCCCCCCCAAAAAAGTTATTTTATTTATATGTTGGGTATTTTGCCAGCATGCAGTAACTATGGAGGCCAGAAGAGGTCAAAAGGTCTTGTGGAACTGGAATGGCAGCCGATTATTAGCCACCAAGTGTATCTGGGGACAGAAGTTGGGTCTTCTGCAAGATCAACAAGTGTTCTTGACTGCTGACCCATCTCTCCAGCACCTGGAGACTGGAGTTGGGAAATGTAAGTCCTCGTGCTTGTACAGCGAGCACTTTACTGAGCCATCAGTCCAGTATTTATCAGTGTGTGTGTGTGTGTGTGTGTGTGTGTGTGTGTGCGCGTGCGCGCGCTGTAGGGAATCAGTTCTCTTCCACCACCATGTAGGTTTCAAGGATCAAACTCAGCTCTTCAGGCTTGGTGACAAGTGCCTTTACCTGCTGAGCCATCTCACCAGCCATATTTTTACTTTTTTTTTTTTTGGTTTTTCGAGACAGGGTTTTTCTGTGTAGCTTTGTACCTTTCCTGGAACTCTGTAGCCCAGGCTGGCCTCGAACACACAGAGATCCTCCTGGCTCTGCCTCCCGAGTGCTGGGATTAAAGGCGTGCGCCATCACCGCCCGGCTCATATTTTTACTTTTTTAAAGCAAGGTCTTACTAAATTGAGCCAACTGACCTTGAGCTTGTAATCCTTCTGTCTCAATCTCTCGTAGCTAGGATGACAGGCCTGCGCCTCCAGTCTTCACTGCTCACTTGCTTTCTCAGTTGGACTCCCGGCCGTGTTTGCTGTGACCAGCACTGCTGACTCATAGTCAGAATGTTATTTTGGATTTGTGCCTGAGGGTCCCTCCTTACCTCTCTACAGAGAAAGGAAACAGCAGAGATCTGTAAACTGATAGGCTCTGTGCTGTGACCTGTATTTCTTCCTGTCTGGGAGGTAAAGGAGGTAGAGAGGATGGAGAGATCCAGGGTCCAGAGGCCACCACAGGCCTCCTTAGCTACCCCCTGTTCTAGCAGGCCTGCCAGAAACTAGTTCTTCACTGATGGGCCAGGAAAGTGTATCTGGCCTGGGGGTAGATCATTTGGGAAAGAATAGGTATATATACAGGGAAAGCCAGGTCTTAAGGGCTGTGGATATGCCACTCCAGAGGGAAGGGATAACTATTTGGATCACAATGGCTAGGCTAGGGTCTGCCTCTGGCTTAAGGATCTCTTCAGGTTCTAGCAGGAGGAGGAAGCTAGCCTCACAGGCTGTGAGAGAAGAGGCACTCGGCCCCCGAATGGCTCTTGATGTCTAGGAATACTGCCAGGCTCCTGATTCCAACCTTCTAGGCCCTTGGTGAGCAAAGTCAGCTAACCCATATGTGTTTAGTGGCATGGAGGTTGGATTTGCTCGTGGCTGGGCATGAGAAGGAATGTGCTGGTTCTGACACCTGGCATTGTAGACATAAACTAAAACTAGCCTCAGCACAAAGCACAAAGAACTTGAGATGAACCCACAGAGAAGGACAATATTAAGACTGGAGAAGTACTAAGAGATGAGCTAACCTGTACTTTCTGTTCATCTCATTTCCCAGCTTGGGTTCTCTGTCCCATGTCTTGACCATGGAGTTAAGCCACCCACTGCTTTTCAGTTCTCTGGCTTCTAGGACCCAGAAAACGGCCAGGCAGCTAAGCTCAAGAGAAGGAACACACCTCCAGCCTCACCTCTGGAGATACAGAGAAACTGAAATGGTGAGGACAATGTCTGGGCCAGTAGGTGGCAAACCTCAGAGAACACCATGGCCATTAACCTTCTAGAACCTTGGGACCTTTGAGAAAATGTGTATAGTTTCAGACTTACTCTGTGTAAAATGTATGCATAGAGACTTTTGTGTGTATTTCAAGTTATTGGTGTTGTAGAAAGTCAGGTCAAAGTGAAAAGAAGACTTGCCGTGTACTGACAGCTGTGTTTCAGTTTACTGGCCAGTGTTAGACAGTCACTTCTGCCTTGTCACGCTCTGTTAGTTCCACTGACAGATTTTCATTATATACAAGGATAAGTTATGACACCCCTCTTTCTAAAACTGCTCGTGGTCAGCAAAGGAGGACCCATAGGCCACTGAGGCAGAGAGATGAAACATTGGTTTTTATCACAACTTCACCAGCTAGCCCTGGAAAATCATAATAGCTATTGAGTGAAATCCATTGAACAGCAGCACTCAGGAATTAGAAAGTAGATAAAAACTGAGGTGCACCCACATTCTGGGTGTTCTGTGGAAAGGGAGAAGAGCACAGAATACACAGACTATAAGGACACTAGAATCTGCCAGCTAGGATGCCAGAGAGAAGAGAGCTTCACCAAGAAAGAGCCCAGGGATCTACAGGGTAGAAAGAAAACTAGCCAGGCAGTGGTGGCGCACGCCTTTAATCCCAGCACTCAGGAGGCAGAGGCAGGCGGATCTCTGTGAGTTCAGGGCCAGCCTGGTCTACAGAGTGAGTTCTAGGACAGCTAGGACTGAGGGAGATGGGCTGGAGAGATGGCTCAGAGGTTAAGAGTACAGGCAGCTCTTCCAGAGGTCCTGAGTTCAATTCCCAGCAACCACATGGTGGCTCACAACCATCTACAATGGGATCTGGTGCCCTTTTCTGGCCTACAGACAGGACACTGTGTACATAATAAATAAATAACTTTTTTTTTTTAAGAGAGAGAGAAAACTGTTGCTGAGGAACTTCAAGTTGCAGTTAGAGCTCAGACAAGGCCACAGAGTAACTGAAATCTCACCAGCCAGAATGGAGAAACCACCTTGAACAAATATGGGAGGTTCAGGCAAAGTTTGGACATGAGCTAGCTAAGCCCAGAGTAAAGCTACTCTAAAGACAAGGCTGAAAATGGGAGAGGAGGGCCAGCAAGCGGTTAAAGGCGCTCGCCCGGCCTGGTGACCTGAGAGCGTCCTCAGGACCTGTGTGGTGAAAGGGAAGAGCAGACTCCCGAGCTGTCCTCCCACTTCCGACACCGCCACCCCAAACACACATAAATAAACAGGTGCTTTTTATTTTTATTTTTAATGTGGCGAGAGGGCTGGAGAAGTGGCTTAGCCAGCGAGAACTGTGTACCAACCCGTCTTGCAGAGCACCTGCATGCTGTCTCACAACTGCCCGTTGTTCCTCAGGAACTGATGACCTCTCCTAGCCTCCAGAGGAACTGCATGCAGGTGAAACACCGTACACACAAAATGAAAAGAAATAAGTTTAAACAAAGAAAAGAACTCTAGTACCCACATAAAACAGGCTGGGCACACCAGAGAGCGTGTGTAGTCCAACACTGGAACAGCTGAGACAGGAGGATCCCTGTCTGAGACAGGAGGATCCCTGGAGCACATTGGCCAGTCTATTCAAATTACTGAGCATTAAGCCAGTAAGAGACCTCGTCTCAAAGTACAAGGAGGAGGGACTAGAAAGATGACTCAGTGGTTGCCGGGCTGTGGCGGCACATGCCTTTAATCCCAGCACTCAGGAGGCAGAGCCAGGCGGATCTCTGTGAGTTCGAGGCCAGCCTGGTCTACAAACTGAGTTCCAGGAAAGGCGCAAAGCTACACAGAGAAACCCTGTCTCGAAAAACCAAAAAAAAAAAAGATGACTCAGGACTCAGTGGTTAAGAGCACTGGCTGTTCTTCCAGAGGACCTGGGTTTAGTCTCCAGCACCCACATTGTGGTTCATAATCATCTATAACTCCGGTTCCAAGGGATCCAGCACCACTTCTGGCCTTTGCAGGCACCAGGCAGGCTCGTGGTCACAGAAATACATTCTGGTAAAACACCCAGACACATGAAGTAAAACTTTAAAAAATAATATAAAGGGGTGAGAGAGAGAGCTCGATGGTTAAGAGTACTTGTTGCTTTTGCAGAGGACCTGACTTCCATTCCCAGCACACACGTGACCATCTGTATGTAGTTCTAGCTCCAGGGGATCCAGTGCTTTTTCTGACCTCTGCAGGAACCCAAGCACTCATGTGGTGCACATATATACACTCAGGCAAAACCCTCCTATACATAAAAAAAATTAAAATCTTTAAAATTGAAGTGTGGGAAAAGAACAATCTACTCTCCTAGATCCTGATCTCCTAGATCATGATGCCTGCAGATCATGAAGACAGCTGCACACAAGGGAGAGGCAGGAGGATTAGAGGTTCAAGGCCATCCTTGACTGTATAGCATGTTAGAAACCAGCCTGGACTACAAGAGTCTCTTGTTTTTCTGAGGGGAGGGAAAGAAAGGGAAATTGCCCAAAGAGCAATAGGTGAGGGTGACCGAGAGCTTACCAGAAACTGAGGCACAAACCAGAATAACTCCTCAAGTGGGAGTATGGTCCCATACTGAACTCTGATTATACCACATCAACATAAACAACAAGGACAATAACAATCAAAAAGCACAGTACAAAACTCAACACCCACTTGTTGGTGAAACTCAGCAGACTGGGGGTAGCAGGGACATTCCTCAGCGTAGGAGAGAGAAGCGTGTCTATAAATACTGTGGCTGATTGTGTGTGCTTGATTGTGAAGTCTGGACACTTTCCCAAGATTGGAAGAGAAGATAAGTTCTCTGCTTTGCCATTCTGCCTAACACTGTATTGTATGTTCCTGTCAGTGCAGTATAGCAAATAAATATAAACCGTATAAAAACACAAATTGGAAAGGAAGTAAGACTGCCTATTCAAGGATAATTTACTTAGAAAATCCTAAAGAGTCTACAGAATGGTTTGTGAGATCACAAGACCCAGGGTCAAGACACAGAAGTGAATTACATTATCTGCATATGAGCAATGAATTATTATTGAGCTGTGACAGGACTGGACAGATGGCTCAGCAGTTACGTGCTTCCTGATCTCACGAAGTACACAAGTTCAGTTCCCAGTATCCATGTCAGGGCAGGTGACAATACCTGTAACTCCCAGCTCCAGGGCATCTCACGTCCTCTTCTGACCTCTTCAGGTGTCTACATACACTCGCAATCTGTTTGTTTTTGTTTTGTTTTGTTTTTGTTGAAATATTTTCAGTAGTATCAGAAAACACAAGTCCTTGGCAGCCACTGTGAGCTGGTAAGAGCTCTGGTGTCAGGTGGAGCTAGGATGCACTCTGAGTCTTGGGGGTGGGTGATAAATGCCACCCAGAGAGCACTTCCGTTCTAGTCCAGAGACGCTCGCTCGCAAGGCTCTGCTTCCTCCGAGGCTCTGGGAGGGCACCCTTCCTTGCTCTTCCCACTGGTGGTGGTTGCTGCTGTTCTGTGGTTATTCCTTCGTTTATAGCTGCATGACTCCAATCTGTCTTTGTCATTACCTGGCATTCTCCCTATGTGACTAACTTTATTTGGCTGTCTTCTTGTAAGAACATTAATCCATTCAGATTAGGGGTTCACTCTACTCCAATATGACCTCACATTGTCTGATTGCATGTGCAGCAACCCTGTTGACAAATACAGTTACCGTCTGAGGTATGGGGGTTAGGGCTTAAATGCATTTCCCTTTTTGTTTAATCCCTTTTTCCTCTCTTGTCCCCTCCTACTCCCTCTGGAACCCTTCTTCCCAGCATGTCCCTTTCCTTCTTTCATTTATTTTTCTATTATAACCCACTAAGTTCAGTTAGTATTGCTTGCGTGTGCATGGGTGTGAGCTTATTTATTGGATTATGAGTAACTTGCCATTGGCTACACTCCTAAAGGAAAATGGCTCTCCTCCTCCCCCAGCAGTCATTAACTACCAATAGCTCCCCAACTTTGCTCTCCATGCTGCACTGTTTGTTAACAGTCTCTGTTGATTGCAGGTCAGCACAGCTGCCATGAGTTCATCGGGGCCATGGCCTAGTCATGTCCAGAAGGCGGGTTGACAGCACTTCTCCCCATCCTCCAGCTCCCACATTTCTTCAGCTGTTTCTTCAGTGATGTGCCCTGAGCCTTGGGGTGGGATAGGGTGCTTTAGATGTCCCATTTAGGACTCTCAGCGCTTTGATTATAAGTCCATCTTAATTACTGCCCACTGCAAAAAGAAGTTCTGTTAGCCAAGGTTGAGAACAGCACCAGTCTATGGGCATAAATATAAATATTTAGAAGGCAATTTGACAACATGTCCAGTTTGCAAGATTCAGTAGTAGATTCCCCCAGGAGCTCTAAAATCCCACGCCATGGGCTTTTGACCAGGTTTACAGTCTCAGGCATAAATCTGTGGAGTGGGCCTCAAATTCAGAGGGGTCGCTTACCCCATATATGCATGTCATTATTGTACCATTGGACGAATCTTGCTTAGCAAGTCAGTATTGGAGCATGTAGGGTCAATTACTGGTGACTTCCTCTTCCAGCAGCCTTCATAGCCCTCTGAGGCATGAAAGCTAGCCAGCAGGAAGAAGTTTCTAGATCATTTCCAGCTTGATTTCTCTATTTCTTGTAAACAAAGTATGTGGTATCTTCAGCAGTAGATGGTTTTGTTTGGTTTTGCTTTGTTGGTCTGTTGAGATAGGCTCCGACTGTGTAGTTCCACAGACTCATTTGTCAGATGGATAACTGGCAAAGGTTTTCTCAATTCTGTAGGCTGCTGCTCTACTCATTGACAGTTTCCTTTGCTGTATAGGACTCTTTAATGCCATGGGGTCCACTAGTCACTTATTAACCATATTTCCTGAGCCACTGGATTCCTCCCTCAGGAAGTCCTTACCTTTGCCTTTCTATCCAGAAGTGCACTGCCTGGTTCTCCTCTGGCAGTTTCAGAGTTATATATATGTATATAGTTTTGTTTTTGTTTTTCGAGACAGGGTTTCTCTGTGTAACCCTGGCTGTCCTGAAACTCACTCTGTAGACCAGGCTGGCCTCAGACTCAGAGATCTGCCTGCCTCTGCCTCCTGAGTGCTGGGATTAAAGGTGTGTACTACCACCTCTTGGCTCTGTAACTGCTTTTTTTATTTTTTTCTTTTTATTTATTCTTTTCTCATACAATACATCCCAACTGCAGCCTCCCTCCCTCCACTCCTCCCAGACCCCCACTACCACCTCCCCTCTCTCCCAGGTTCATTGCTCCTCCAAAGAGCAGGCCTCCCAGTGATATCAACCAAACACGGCATAACAGGATGTAATAAGATTAGACATAAACCCTCATATCAAGGCTAGACAAGACAACCAGTAGGAGGAGAAGGGTCCCAAGAGCAGGCAAAAGAGTCAGAGATACCCCTACTCCCACTGTTAGGAGTCCCACAAAAGCCCTAAGTTAAACAACCACAGCATGTATACAAGGACCTAGCATTCCTCAACCCCTCTCACTCCTACAGTCCTTCCTCCCCCTCTTCCAAAGGATTCCCCAAGCACCACCTAATGTTTGGGTGTGGGTCTCTATCTGCTCCCATCAGCTGCTGGAGAAAGCCTTTCTGATGATAATTGGGCTAGGCACCCATCTATGAGTATAGTAGAATATCATTAAGAATCATTTCATTGACTCTGTTTTGTTTTGGTCAGTCATGTTTGGTTCTTCCCTAGGTCTCTGAACTATTCAGCTTCTGGTTCCTGGCCATCCTAGCAGGATCCAGCATGGGCTCCCTCTTGGTGCTTAGGCCTTGAGTTAGACTAATCATTGGTTGGCCATTCCATATGCTTTGAGCTACTTATTGCAGGCAGGACAGCTGTGGGTCAAAGGTTTGTGACGGGGTTGGTGTCCCAGTCCCACTACTGGGAACCTTGCCTGGTTGCAGGAGATGGCTGGTTCAGGCTCTTTATCCTCCCTTACTAGGAGTACGTTCTAGGGTTACCCTCATAGGTTCTGGGAAGTTCCACTGCTCTAGGTTTCCACATTGCCCCCTGAATGCTCCCCTATTCCAGTCGTCTCGCCCTGTATTCCCACCGTCCTCCCCTCTCTCCCATGCACACACAACCCCCAGTCCACTCTTAAAGTCTATTCTATTTCCCCTTGCTAGGGAGATCCATGCACTTTCCTAAAGCCGTCTTTTTTACTTAGCCTCTCTGGGTCTGTGGATTGTAGTGAGATTATCCTTTATTTAACAGCTAATATCCACTTATAAGTGAGTACATATCACGTTTGTCTTTATCTTCTGTTTCTCTATTTGCTTTCATCTATTTTCAAAAGTTTTCTGCACTCAAATCTACTGTTGGGCTTACTAATTATCTTTTCATGGGGGTTTGAACCAGATCTCCCTTAGGACATTTCCCATTAGTAAGTCTATGTTTAATGGCCCTTCCTTTGCTTCTTCAAACATTATTTCCTTATTTTTCTGAGTGTATTTATCTATTCTTATTTTATGTGTATGAGTTTTACCTGCATATATGAAAATGCACTGCATGCATGTCTGGTGCCTGTGGAAGCCAGAAGAGGGTGCCAGGCCCCCTGGAACTGGACATGCAGACTTGCAGACTGCTCTGTAGGTGCTGGGAATGGAATCCTTGTCCTCAGCAAGAACAGCAATTGCTCTCAACTGCTGAGCCATCTCTCCATCCCCTCAGCATGTTTACAATGATATTAGACTTTCTGTTAAATTGGTGTCTTGTCCTTCTTGGGCAGTTTCTGTTGCTCCTCCTTGTCCACCATGTGTGAGTCACACGTGACAGTTTCTGTAGGTCCCTAGTGCACTGTGGGACTCAGTGGTGGCTGAGTCATTTTGCTTGCTTGTGAGTTGGCCAGGCTTCTTCAGAAAGACTGCTTCTCCTTGATGACATTCGCTGCCTCACGGTTGTCACCTCCCGAATCGAAGCACCAGCAATTACTACCTGGCTTGCTGTTTATACAGTGCTCTGGGCCACAGATTGTTGGGCAGTCAGATCCAGTTAAATTTGTGACCAGTAGTGAGATTGTTGGGCTGCTTTTGCTTGTGGTATTTCAGTGGGTTCCCTGAGTGAGAGCAGATTTGAGTGGGTCTTCCATTTGTTCTAATCCCAAAGGACTCTTCTCAGCTTCCTTGTCCCATCTGGGCAGGCTTGCCTTATTGTCAGCACTCCCTGGGGCTTGAGCTTTCCAGTGTGGTTTGACCTCAGGTGAGCTAGAGCGCTCATGGATTGTATCTCCTGTGGGCAAACACTCGGGTCACATGACTGGGCAGTAGCTACTGTACTTCCCAGCTCAACACTCTCACCATGCATATTCTAGTCTTCTCTGGCCCTGAGACTAGGCTCTATCTGGAAGCACTGTGAGTGAGGTGGGGGACCTGTCCAAGCAGGAATGTGATCTCATGGACCGACAGTTGGAGAAGACACATCCTTCCAGTAGTATCCTTAAACCTTGACAGAACTGAGGAGAGGGGTCCCCACAACTTAGCCACAGTTGGGGGGGGGCAGCATCTGATACGGGGACTTAGTGACAAGGAGAATAGACTAGTTCATGCCACAGGTACTCACTGACCGAATGAGTTTAGTGGTTTCATCGGTCATTCTTATTTGTTTGATGCCTGTGGAACAATTTCAGGCATTAAGTGATCTAAACAAGCTTTGTGTGTATTACTGGAGAGGAGGCACTTGCCCAGAGCTTCACACTCCTGGCCCAGAAGTGGGGCTTTCCCTTTCATCTTCAGGGATAGGAATTCCTGATTGACTGTCTCATCCTGCAGCTGATCCATGGGTCATCCACCATCTCTGCTGATATGGCTGTGACTTAGCTGCTTACAAGGCCCTTCTGGGGTCTTGGGTTTGGGGGTTGGATTATGAAATAAATGACCATGTATGAATCTCTTTTAGTTTTTCCTGTTTGAAGTTCATTTAGTGTCTTGGATATTACATCAAATTTGGTATGTTCTTGATTATTTTTCCTAAAATTTGTCCATTCTCATCTTCTGAGCCTCCCATTAAGCATTGTGGGTCTGATGATGCCTCACAGGTCTCCACAGCTCTGTTCACTTTTATGCTGTCTAGTCTTTGTTCTGTTGCTTTGTAGAGACACCAGGACAACTTTTTTTTTTATGTGCATTGGTGTTTGGCCTACATACATGTCTGTGTGAGATCCTCTGGAACTGGAGTTACAGACAGTTGTAAACTGCCATGTGACTGCTGGGAATTGAACCTGGGTCCTCTAGAAGAGCAGCCAGTGTGCTATTAAGTGCTCAGCCATCTCTCCAGCCCCCACAGCAACTGTTATAAGAGAAAACATTTAATTGGAGGTTTGCTTACAGTTTCAGAGGTTTATTCCATTATCATCAAGGCAGGAAACATGATGGCACTCAAGGTGCTGGAGTAATCAAAAGCTACATCCTGAAACTTCAAAGCCCTCTCTCAGTAGTACATTTTCTCCAGCAAGGCCACACTAATAGAATAGTCCTTCTATTCCTTTCAAATAGTGCCACTCGCTAGTGACTAAGCATTCAAACATATGAGCCCCTGGGTACATACTCACACCACCACACTCTTCCTGTCTTCGCGCTATAACCTCAGTTGGCCTATTGTTGCCCTTCTTGACTCACAGTCTCCCTGTTCTTGGCTTCATTGAGTCCCCAGGTGAAGTTGTTTGTTTGTTTGAGACAGGGTTTCTCTGTGTAGCCCTGGCTATCTTGGAAGTAGCTCTGTAGACCAGGCTGGCCTCAAACTCACAGAGATCCGCCTGCCTCTGCCTCCTGAGTGCTGGGATTAAAGGCGTGTGTGCCATCACCGCCCGGCCCCCAGATGAATTTTTAACCTGAGTTTGCTTTCTGATTCCAGAGTCAACTTGGTGTTTCTTTTTCATTTGTATTGTTTTCCTGAGATTCTCCACTCAGTAGGACATCATCCTTACACCCTGGTCCTTTGTGTATGGTTCTTCTTCAGGTCTTTGGCCTTACTATTTTAAGTAAAATAGCTAAGTTAGAATCTTTTTTTTCTTTTTCTTTTTCTTTTTTCTTTCTTTCTTTTTTTTTTTTTTTTTTTTTTTTTGGTTTTTGGTTTTTCTAGGCAGGGTTTCTCTGTGTAGTTTTGGTGCCTGTCCTGGATCTCACTCTTTAGACCAGACTGACTTTGAACTCACAGAGATCCGCCTGCTTCTGTCTGCCTCCCGAGTCCTGGGATTAAAGGCGTGCACCACCAACTCCCAGCAGCTAAGTTAGAATCTTTATTCTCATGAGTCCAACATAGCAGGTATATTGGTTGCTTTTTTTCCACCTATTATAAGCGCTAGCTTTTCTTTTTAATTTTAATTACATTATCTTAAAAAAATACTAAAAGGGATTCATAATGGTCACGTCATAATCCAACTATGAGCTCAAGACCAGGGAACAATCTTACAAGCAGCAAAAACCTGGCCACAGCCACCTCACCAGTCCTAACCATAGCTTTTGTTAGTTTAAGTGCCTCATTGTTTTTGACTTTCATTAGTGATGGCTGCTGTGAAAGAGCACTCCCCTGCATCTGTTACTTTTGTCATTGTGCCTTTTTAGGTCTGGTGACTTTCCTGGACTAATTATGTCATGTTTATGTTCTTGGTAGACATTGCACTTTGTCCAGTTGACCTAATTGGGTAAATGGGGCTAAAATTTCCTTAAACAGCTGGAGCCAATGAGTCTCCAGTCTTTCCTGGGGCCTCCGTGTGTGTGTGTGTGTGTGTGTGTGTGTGTGTGTGTGTGTGTGTGTGTGTGTGTGTGTGTGTGTTGATTCCCATCTTTAACATGTAGCCTGGGAGTTAACAACTCCACTTTACATCCTACTCCCCATTCCTGCCAGCAGGAGAGCTTATGACCCTCGAAGGTCTTCCCTGAGCATGTAACAGCTCTAAAGTGTGCGTAGCCTTTGGAGTCCCTAGTGAGCCCTCATTCACTACTTTTTAAGGTTTCTGGCTAACCTGTATTAGACATTGTCTCAGCAGCCATTTAAAATCTTCCTCTACATGCTTCATGTTTCTGGACTGGGTCAGCCTCGGGTCAAGCAAAGCCAGCCTTTCTGTGAGAGTCCTCTAGTACCAGGACCTTGAGCTAGCTCTCGCCCATCTTCCTACTGCCATTATTCCCACTGGTTTCAAAGCTGAGCAAGAATGGGGACCTGATGCTTGGTATCCAGAGCCCACTGCTTTCCCTGAAACCATGCTCCTACTAACGCTTTCCCTGCTGCTTTGGGTCCTCTTCCTCCTGTGTCCACCTGCCCTGTGCTTCTCTTTAGTCTTGCTTGCTTCACTCCTCTGCATTTGGGAAAGCAGCCCCAGTGCTAACCCAACACCTTGGGCTCCTTTTGATTTATTCTATCTGCCTATTAAAGGTCCCCCACCTCAGTGAAGAGAACTGTTCCTGAGCTGATTTGTCTTGTGCATCCATGAGACTACTGTCCCCTTCCCACTGTGGGCCTCCCCACTCCAGTATCTAATGCCTCGGAGTTGCCATGGCCCCTCCTGGACTGTGTTCAGGAGAGCACTAGCACAGAAGTGCAGCCATGCACTGTTCAACAATCTTGTTCTTGCCAAGGGTGGTGGCGCACGCCTTTAATCCCAGCACTCGGGAGGCAGAGGCGGGCGGATCTCTGTGAGTTCGAGGCCAGCCTGTCAACAGAGTTCCAGGACAGTCAGAGCTATACAGAGAAACTCTATCTAAAAAAAAACAAAAAGAAAAAGAATGAGGTGGTATATCTGAGCCATCTCCATCTTAGCTATTCTTTTGTTTGTTTGGTTTTTGTTTTTGTTTTTGGACACAGAGTTTTCTTTGTGTAGCCTGGCTGGCCTTGAACTCACAGAGATCTGCTCGCCTCTGCCTCCCAAGTGCTGAGATTAAAGGCATGCGCCACCATGCCCAGCCAGTCTTCATTGTTCTTAAGGAAAATTTGCTGATTAAAGCTAGTTAGCCCCTAGAGATGACCAGAATGTTCTGGGTGATTTATGAGTCTAAACCTAGCAACTGAAACCTGCCAGGGAGTAGGACCCTGTCTTTAGTTACATGGTTCTCACTGTTCAGAGCTAGGCTCCATGGTCTGGATGCCAGCCATGGAGTCCTAAGATTAGCTCACCTCCTGCTCCACTATGGAGGAGAATGTGTGCTGCCCCCCACACATGGAGAGGCACTTCAGGCCACGGTGGAAATAGGTGGCAGCTGCTACATACCACCTGCCCATGTGTCTCCTGACAGAGTGGGAACAGCTTCCACGTGTTTGACCAGGGCCAGTTTGCCAAGGAGGTGCTGCCCAAGTACTTCAAGCACAACAACATGGCCAGCTTCGTGCGGCAGCTCAACATGTGTAAGTACCTCTTGTGGGATAGTATGCCTCCTTCCCTGGGGTATGGAGAAGCAGACCCCAACATATTGCTGAGAGATGGGGGCCTGGGTTGGCTAAGGAAGGTTCCTCATGAGTGTAAGCCTGGATTTCCCAGGGAAGAGTATGTGAGACCCTACCCTAGTAGCTACACTTCCATTTGCAAGAGGGGAAGCTGTGCAAAGACAAGGTCTTTTCCAACCATGACTGACTTGCTATGGTAAATGGACACCAGCCAGAATCTCACACAGTTTTTTAGGAGGCCCCTTGCCTGCCCTAGGCCATGGCTAGGCTGTTGGAGGTCTGGGGTCTGGTCCCTGGCCCTCAAGCAGAACTGCCCCACCCCCATATGCACAGATGGCTTCCGAAAAGTAGTCCACATTGAGCAGGGTGGCCTGGTCAAGCCTGAGAGGGATGACACCGAGTTCCAGCATCCATGTTTCCTGCGTGGCCAGGAACAGCTCCTTGAGAACATCAAGAGGAAAGTGACCAGCGTGAGTCACCAGCCCTGAGTACAGCCCTTCCCTGTCCTCAGATCTCCCTGCAGACTGGGCTCAGAGCAGTGTCAAGGTGGTGCTGCTAGACTAGCCTGAGAGCAGAGCCTGTCCCTCTACTCATCTCTCTCCGACTCCCCCTCACCCCAGTGTTTCCCGGGCCCTCCCCACTCCCTGGATGCCTAGGTGAAGCACAGGAGCCTACCACACTCCAGAGCCCTTCAGACTCTTGTATGCCCCGATTCTTAGGTGTCCACTTTGAAGAATGAGGACATAAAAATACGCCAGGACAGCGTCACCAGGCTGTTGACGGATGTGCAGCTGATGAAGGGGAAACAGGAGTGTATGGACTCCAAGCTCCTGGCCATGAAGCAGTAGGTCTCCAGGCTCAGGAGGGTGGCCAGGTTGCTTTGGGTTGCTCTCCTGCCCCACCCTGCAGACGTTCAGGCTTCCCTCCCCCTTCCCAACCTGCCTTCCGTTGTTTCTGTGGCACAAACTGCTTGGCCTGTTCCTCTCCACAGAATAGGGTTGGGAACTCCCTGTTGCCCCCACTTCTCACTCCACTGCTGGGCTCCACATTTTCAGGATTTGAGCTCACAGACCCTCCTTACATGTGACTCCCTTAAAATCAGGGCTGGCAGGAGCCTACCAGAACAGTCCTGGGGCCAGACCTCCCCGCTGTTCTCTATTCCCAATGGCCCCCACTTCCCTTTATCACTCAGTCCAGGGCATCATAGTTCAGCTGCCTTTTACCCCCAAACTGAGGGTAATCAGCAGTTTAGGATCTTTCCCAAAGCCCTGTCCTATGTGTCTAGCCAATATGTGACAAGTCCTGTGGCCCCCTTTCAGCTAGGATCCTGAGGTGTACCCTCAGGCTCTGTCCATGCCCTCCTTCCCTGGCTGACACTTGAATCCTCCCCTAGAGGTATAGCAGAGCTAGGGGAGTCAGTGATGCCAGGGAGCTCTCAGCTGGTCCAGACCTGCCTTACTAGTCTGTCAACAGCCCGACTCTCTAGCTCTTCACATGTGGCCCAATTGACCCAGCAATGTGTTGCAGCGAGAACGAGGCCCTGTGGCGGGAGGTGGCCAGCCTGCGGCAGAAGCATGCCCAGCAGCAAAAAGTTGTCAACAAGGTGGGCAGGGCTGGTGGTAGGTGGGTCCCCTCCATAACTGGGCCAGGGTGACTGTATCCTCTCTGCCCCACAGCTCATTCAGTTCCTGATCTCACTGGTGCAGTCGAACCGGATCCTGGGGGTGAAGAGAAAGATGTGAGGCTCTGGGGATGCCTGCACTGTCCACTCTGGCCCTGCACCTTGGTGTCCTCTGCTTGCTGAATATCCTGGGCACCACCACGGTCTGTGTAGGCAGTTAACCTGTCTCTTCCCTGCAGCCCTCTGATGTTGAGTGACAGCACCTCAGCACACTCTGTGCCCAAGTATGGTCGACAGTACTCCCTGGAGCATGTCCATGGTCCTGGCCCATACTCAGTAAGCATCAAGCTTCATGGGACTTCCACTAAGTGTATAGTGGGTGCTGGTGGCCCAGGCTACCACAGGTATGTCTTGCATGTGGCCTTTGTCTCTAATTGCAGGCTCCATCTCCAGCCTACAGCAGCTCTAGCCTTTACACCTCTGATGCTGTCACCAGCTCTGGACCCATAATCTCCGATATCACTGAACTGGCTCCTACCAGCCCTTTGGCATCCCCAGGCAGGAGCATAGATGAGAGGTGGGGCTTCATCACCCTTATGCCTCCTGTCACCCTAGTGGGCCAGCCTTTATGGGCCCTGGGCAAAGTTGGAAGTGGGTGAAGCTAACATGTTTCCCAATGTCTAACATGTTCAGGCCGCTGTCCAGCAGCACCCTGGTCCGCGTCAAGGAAGAGCCTCCCAGCCCACCTCGGAGCCCTCGGGTCCTGGAGGCAAGCCCTGGGCGCCCATCCTCCATGGATACACCTTTATCCCCAACTGCCTTCATTGACTCCATCCTTCGAGAGAGCGAGCCGACCCCTGCTGCCTCAAACACAGCCTCTATGGATACAACCGGAGCCCATGCCCCTGCACCCCCAGCCCCCTCTATTCCTGAGAAGTGCCTCAGCGTAGCCTGCCTAGACAAGTGAGTGATGTGCCCATCCTGCCTCCCTGTAGCCTCTGAACCCCACAGCATGAGATTTCCTTGGGCTGGACACAGGATATCTTAATTAGCAAGGCACAATCCCTGCAGTTTGCTGAGAGTGATGGGTTGGATCTGTTCCCCCCAGACCTCAGAGTGAGCTCAAAGCTGGGGAGGGAGACTAACCACATCACTAGAAATGGGATATACCCCTGCCTACTAGGCCACCCTCACTATTGGCACACCCTCTCTTGTGGAAGCCCCAGGATCTTTGGATCTGTCATTCTCCCTAGACCTGACACAAGAAATGATGAACCAGGGCCCAGCCTTGACCACCCCTCAGGCACATCCCAGAGGCTGAGCGAGCGAGGACGGTGGGCACAGATCCCCCCGTCCCCCGCCTGCAATGGGGGGACTCTTGTCTTTGTATCTTGCAGTTTGGCTCGCGCTCCACAGATGTCTGGGGTCGCCCGCCTCTTCCCCTGCCCCTCCTCTTCCTTTCTGCATGGCCGAGTCCAGCCAGGGTTAGCGCTGCCCCCACTTGGGAGGGAGGAGGACTCCACCAGGGCCCCTCCCACAGCCATGGACCAGTTCCCAACCTGGGCATAGCACTTGCCCTGCCTGGCGAAGAGCACCAGGGGATGGTCTCACAGGCTCTGCATCTCCACTGACTCCCCTTTGCACAAGCCAGTAGCTGTGATAGGGACAAGTTTCCTGCCTGGCCCAGCCACCAGTACAGCTTCCTGTCAGGGTAGGGTAGGCCCCATGGCGCTTGCAGAGCCCATTTAACTGCCTTGCCCATGGCTCAGGTATGTCCTTGGCCTAAGACCCTCCGATCTAAGGGAGTACAGGTCTACCCATACCACGCACAGTCCTGTTTCCTCTCTTACTCTTCCTGGTGCAGTGGCAGGACTTCGTTGAGCCAGAAATATCTGCCTGTCCTCCTGCCCATTCTAGAGCCAATGCCCCTTGTCCTTTTTCTCCACCACCCTCTTGTCCCAGCCTTAGTCACTACCAAAGCCTCCTAGGTTGTCCTGCCTGTGGGCCATGCTATATCCCACCCTCAGCAGCCATGGAGGGCAGGCTTACTACTCCCCTTTCTGGCATCTTCCCAGAGATACACACACACTGTCCCCCAGCCCATGATGGCTATGTAGATGGACCTTGCCTGGGGGGCTGCAACCAGAGGGGAGCCCTTCTCCAGCAGGAGTGCGGCTGGGTGGGAGCCTGGGGCACTAGTTCACCTGCCCACTTGCCCTGGGCCAGGAACGAGCTCAGTGATCACTTGGATGCCATGGACTCCAACCTGGACAACCTGCAGACCATGCTGACAAGCCACGGCTTCAGCGTGGACACCAGCGCCCTGCTGGACGTGAGTCTGGTCATCCCCACCCACCCTGACCCATCCTGCCCACAAGCCAGCCCTGACTTCCCTCCCTCCTCCTGCAGCTGTTCAGCCCCTCGGTGACCATGCCCGACATGAGCCTGCCTGACCTGGACAGCAGCCTGGCCAGCGTGCGTAGGCGGGCAGGGTGGGGGGCAGAGGGGGCCATCAACAACCCTCATTGTGTGTTCTCTGTCCCACAGATTCAGGATCTCCTATCTCCCCAAGAGCCCCCCAAGCCTATTGAGGCAGAGAACAGTAGTAACCCTGACTCAGGTGAGCTAAGCTTCTGTCCTACTCCTAACCCTCACTTCCAACTTGCCCAACCCCACCATCCTGACCCATGCCCCACAGGGAAGCAGCTGGTGCACTACACGGCTCAGCCCCTGTTCCTGCTGGACCCTGACGCCGTGGACACAGGGAACAGCGAACTGCCTGTGCTCTTTGAGCTAGGGGAAAGCTCCTACTTCTCCGAGGGGGATGACTACACGGATGACCCCACGATCTCTCTTCTGACGGGCTCTGAACCCCCCAAAGCCAAAGACCCCACTGTCTCCTAGAGATCCCAGGAGTGGTCAGGATGGCTTGTGGCTGGCTCCCAACCTACCCCTAGGACATGGATGGTCCTGGGGAGACAAGACAGCCGGGCAGTCCAGGGCATCCTAGGTCAAGCTACCACAACTGTAGTGGAGCATAGATGGGGTTTGGGCCTGGACAGTGCCTCAGGTCAAGAGAAAGGTCCTGAGGGCTGGATACCTGCTGCCTTCACCCCAGCCCCAGGTCTGTTTTCTGTGTTGGAGCTTCCCAGCCACACTTGGACTGACTCTGCAGGTTGTTCATAAAATTGTATTTTGGATTTTTACATGAGAGTCCCCTTTAACCCTTCACAAATAAATAAATAAATATATATATTATACACATATACACACACACAGAGATATGAACAATGATAAACAGACAGGTTCTACTGTAGCCTCCTGTGTTTCTTCCTGCCCTACGGGATGCGGAAGAAGGGGGTGTAGGTGAGGAGCCCAGAATGCAAACATGCCTCCTTGGGGAAATACAGATACCTGTGATACCCCTAGGCCCACCTGATGCTGATGCCATATAACTAGTGTTGCTCACAGTTTTGGTTTTTTTTGGGAGGGGGGGACGGGGGGAGTTGTTCAAAACAGGGTTTCTCTGTGTAGTCCTGACTGTCCTGGAACTTACTTTGTAGACCAGGCTGGCCTCAAACTCACAGAGATCCAACTGCCTCTGCTTCCCAGGTGCTGGGATTAAAGGCGTGCGCCACCACCTGGCTCACAGCTTTTTCTGATGCATGTTGTCAGCAGTACCCCTCCCCCATCCTGAGGTTCTACATGGGCATGCTGGACATATTGGCAGAGCCAGGTTCCCACGTCTATCAGGTACTGGACTGGTTCTGAACTTGTTGCTGATGTCTCCTTGGAATGTGAAGACAGAGGTGGAAATGTCCTCACAGGTGGCCTGAGGCAGCTGAGATCACACTGCCTAGCATTAGACACCTACGTAACTGCAGGTTCAAGTCTGCAGCCTGGCAGTTGATAAGCACTAACCTGTTAAGGCAAAGATGAGACCCTGGATTGCCAATGGGACTCTTCCTGTGAAAGTCCTCTGTCCAGTGTGGCAGGTACCAGCACTGGGAGTAAAGTATCCCTCTGTTCAGAGCAGGGTAGGCCAACCCAGTCAAGTTTGGCCCCTGTGCAGCACAGCTTAGAGCCACTAGCCCAACTCGTTGAGCAGCCTGATCCCAGGGAGTTAAGGCAGATTAAAGGTGCAGCTTATATAATTCCTACACCCCAGGCAGTCAGTATACAAAGTCCTCTCCATGACTGCCCTGCCTCTAGAAATGTAGGTCTAGGTTCCTACCAGTGGCCCTGTGGAATCAGGGTGCTTACCTGGAGTTCAACATCAACACAAGTAAACCCTGAACCCCACATGTCATTTCTTAAACCCGACTCCTCACAAGGGCTCTAGACAATACAGCCAGCTTGCCACAGGGTGGTCCTCTATTGAGTGCACACAGCTCTGAGCCCTGGTCCTGCCTGCATGCATTAATAGGGCAGGCCAAGAACTCACTAGGCTTTCAGGAGCAGTAACGTTGCTCAGCCACTGTTCTTGAGCCACCACTGCCTGTGGCTGCCTACTGTGTCCTGTTGTGCAACTGAACAGCTTTGTCGCATACTCTGTGAGATTGTAAAGTAGACGGAAACCATGTGACCCAAATCTTTCCAGCACTATACCCTTAGCCGGAGCCTGAGAACGTCAGTCCCTGAAGCAGGGGCTGCACAGCACACATGGGTATAGGTCCTCCTCAGCAGCTTCCACAACCCCAGTAGGCTGAGGAAGGTTTTTAGACAGCACTTTATTGATGCCCTCTGCCCCTGGTCAGCACAGATTCCCAAGCACTGGCTTATATTATTAGCTGGACTCAGGTGCCATCCCCAAGAGCAGGAGTGGGCCCCATAGGGGCAGAGAGGCCTCCCAGATTAGGAGGAGTGTGCAGGCAGCCAGGAACCCCTCCAAAGCTCCTGGCCCAGGTTAGGGAGGGCTGGCCCTTGGCAGTATCTCAGGCCCCTGTTGGGGCATCATAGTTGAGCACGTAGTAGTCGTGAACATACATGAGCACAGCCACTGGTTGCCCAATGATGAGTGTCACCCACACAGCTGCATTGCCGTAGTTCCCTTGGAAGAAGCGGCCCACAATCCAGGCCAGTGGGATCTGAGGACACAACGAGACTACACTCAGGTGGGGCTTGGCACAGATATAGACTAAGGGAAACAAGCTTTGCAGAGTTGCTCACCTGAGCCATCATGGCTGTGAATGCCCAGAGGCGGAACATACGCAGGGGAATGCTCACTAGGTACTAGAGTATGGGGACAAGAGAGGTCAGTGTTTGAGCTGGTGGCCATAGCCCTGCCCAGAGGTGATGTGGGATGTGCTCAGAGCACTTACCTCATGGAAGAAGGCTGAGGCCAGAAATACCCCTGTCCTGGCCATCCATCTGTTGCTGCCCAGTCGGAGCAAAGGTTTATAGAAGTGTCTGCAGAGCAAGGAAGCCACAGGATGAGGCTAATGCCATAGGGCCCAGGTCCACAACCACATTCCACAGGTACGTACACCACCCTACCTGCTGCACCACTTATGCACGGGGATATTCCAGTTCTGCCAAAAGTAGGTGACAGACTCAGCATTCCTTGGGGTCAAGAAACAATGAGATAAGCAGAGCATGCCATGACCTACCCAGATCCCCAAGGACACACCACTCACCACCAGTCCCGGTAGAATTCACGGTCTCCAAACTGCATGAGTTCTGCCACGGCATTCAGGCAGGAATGGAAAAGCCAGTAGAAGAAGATGAGCCAGATGAGATGGTTGGGAACCTAGGGAAGACAGTTCCAGGTTGCAGATTTCCCACTTATCCCTCACACTTATCCCACTGGAGCCTCTGACACTCACCGCCAGCTTCAAGAGACGCTCAATGATACGTGAATAGTCCATATCCTGTGGAGAGAGGCTGCCTCAGCTGGCTGTATCATCTCCCCTATCCACCCCCGCCACAGTGGAACCTAACCTTACCTTGAAGGGCTTCATGGAGTTCTGGATAGTAGGGACCATCCACTGCAAAGGAAAGCAGCACATTCGTTTCCCTCAGCTATGCTAAGCCCTACCATACACCCAGTCACACCACGTACCTGTTGGATCAGCCCGACTTGAAGCTGGGTGAAAAAGAGCTGGGGGGAGAACACAGCACTAGGCTGAGACTTCAGTTGCACACATACCCCAAGCCCTGCCCAAACCAGCCCTCAAGGCCCAAACCTACCATCTCAAGAACCCGTCGTAGCAGAAAGCGCTTTCGTATTCGTGGGGACCGAGGAAAGTTGAGTTCATAACACAAAGTCGGAGCAAAAATGAAGTAGTAGAGATCTAGAAGGGAAGGGTGGGCACTAGGACTACAGAGCCCTGAGCCTGACTTACAGTCCTGCCTCTGAGAGAGAGCCCCAACTCCACGGGTCCTCACCTCGGTAGTTCAGGTTGTCTGGGTAGCTCACCATGTGCTGAGCAGCAGCCCCACTGACTTTCTTCCCTGCAGAAACTGCCAGCAAAACAAGACAGCAGGTGAGCCATGCAGCCCAGGGTCAGTCCTACAGGCAAATCCTAGTCCTGACAGCCTCTTACCAGCTTTGGCCTTGACTCTTCGCTGGCGGCACCATAAGTTGACATCACGGTAGGAAAAGAGCTTGAGGAAGATGATGGAGTATGATGCCAGAGCAAACACAGAACCCACTGCAAGATAGGTGGATCAGCCATGTCTGCCCACACACCATGGTTAACACAGGAAAGGTAGGCTCAGCTATGACCAACCACATCACATGAATAACCTGGGGTCAGCTCAGCATGGGCTGGGATGGTTGGGATGGAGACACACCTGGAGTGATGGATTCAACCAGTAAGGCCACGGCTGCTGGGAAGCAGATGATAGTAGCCAGGTTAACCACATGTAGCAGCAGCCCCATCTGCTCTGTCAAGGCACCCTGGAGAGGGAGAGAGCATTCAACCAGGTCCTCTGCCCTGGGAGAGGACTATCAGGCCTAGTAAGAAGAGCCTATCACCAGTAGGCCACCAGTGACTGGAGCAAGGAGGGGGATGGGCACCACACCACTTACCACTGCCAGGCGCTTCTCGATCTGAAATGCAGCCACAGGAAAGATGTTGGATACTGAGGACAGAGCATCACAGGACAGGCTCAGGCCCTGGCCAGCCTATCCCCCACCCATGGCCCTTCTTGGAGTGCAGCTCACCAATAACCAGGCATGGGGCAGGCCAGCTGTAGGGGTCCTTCAGAAACAGAGACACCACCTGGATGGGATCTACCAGGATGCCATACCTGGGGGTGGGGCAATGGGGGCCTGAGTAGAGGTGGGCCTCACGGCCTGAGCAGGCAGGGGAGAGATAAGGGGCCTGGGAAAGTACTCACTTGATGAGGTTCTCTAAAAATAACCTGGCATTACTCAGGATCTGCAAGAGACAATCAGGAGGGTTCAACCCCAGTGGTGCTAACACAGCCGACCTGACCCCAACACCTCTGACACTTAGCCTTGCCCAGGGTACTGGTCCCTTCAGTGCCTAGTTAAGAGCCTAGAGGCTATAAGCAGGCCCTGAGGACAGGACAGGCAGCCGAAAGACCCATCAAATAGAAAAGATCAGGGGTGGGTTTTTCTGTACTGGGGTCAGCTACTCTAACAATACTCAAAGCTCCAAGAGTGTGGACCAGTGTAGCTCATCTAAGGACTAAGCCTCTGGACTTGAGCCTGAGACTCAGTGTTTGATCTCCATCCTCATCCATCTCACAAGCACCAGTCCCAGGCCTGGAGCCACCAACCTGGCCAACTACCCAAACTGATGGAGCCACTGGCCAATACTGAAAGGGAAACACTGGTGAGGTTCTTTGCCTGGATGGTCAGAGAAGGGACCATGGAGGTGGTACAGCTAACCAAGGCCTAAACCTCTGTCCAGAGAAAAGGTGCTGAAAGCCTCAGAAACCTTTCAGGGCACAATAGGGTAGAGACTCTTCCACACTGGATAGCCAAAGAAGCCATGCCTAAAGCAGGAGCAGACACTTCTGGGCAATAGGTATCAGACCATATCTGAGTGTTAGAAGCTGGGTGAAGATAGTCCTTTGCCCCTGACCCACCCATCAGGCTGTCCCTTTGAGCCTTGGACCCAAAGGCTTCTGGGGTGGAGATGCACAGCCCCAGTAGGAACCAGGCCCTAGAGGTAATAGGCTTGGACATGGCATAGCACCCCAACCACCTATACCCAAGGCTCAAGGAAAGGGACTAGGAAGACCTACAAAGCAGTGGCTGGTTCTGCCCATATGGCATAGGACATACATCCTCAAGATTTTGTCCATACTTTTCCAGGGAGGACACAGAGTGCCCCCTCCTCAGCCTCTCAGCCTCCCAGCCTAAAGAGTAACCAATACTCCTCTCCATCTCCCTGCTCTCCCATATCACACCTAAACAGCCAAGGGGGACCTGAGGAACTACCAGAGTATTCAAGACACTCATCGTCTCTACTACCACTGAGCCTCCCACAGAGCTAGCCTGGGATCCAAGAGAAAGCCAGTGTAGCCACTGCAAGGACAACCCCTGCTTCCTCCCAACCAGCCTAGTGCTAGCAGCTACATGGAGCTAGCCTTCAAAGGGCAGAGCCTGTACCCAGGGCAAGGGCACCCTAGAAGGTTCTACCACACCTGGCCTCAGTGAGTCTGCTCCCACATTCCTACTCACCAGCATCACCACACACCAATTCAGGATGCCACGGTAATTGCTGAAACCACTGTCTGAGCTGAACAAAGAATCTTGTAGACGATGGCACCTAGCAAAAAGGAGACAGGACCCTGCCCAGTAAGCAATTACCAGTAGGACAGCGATAAAAACAGTGACCCACTCCTGCCCCAGGTGTCTTTTCTACCCAGAGTCCATTATCCATTTACAAACAGGAAGAGGAGCCAGGTAAGGCCATTCTAGTGGCTATATAGCTACTCTAGGCAGCAGAAAATGCTCATCACAGGCAGAAGAAGCTAAATGGGTCTCCATGGAGTTTGAGCTCCAGAAAGCTCCAACTGCAACCATGCTCTTGGGCCACAAAGATAATCCCACCTGGGTATGTGTGGACCTATGGGGACCTACCAAGTACTGCTGGGACAGCAGGACAAGGTGGAGTCTACCTTGCCCAATCTGCCCATCCGACCTACCACATCACTCATGGAGGAGTTCCCACCACGGCCAAGAAAAGCTTTCTCCCTACATTTAAGACACATAGGCCCAGTATAATAGTTGGCCAAGTGCCCCGCCTTAACCTACCTTTCTGAGAAGCAGTGATTTGGCCCTCCCTACTCAGGTCAAGTTCTGTGTCCCTCCCTGCCTTGGTTCAGGGGCCAGGAGGCAACTACTCAGGCCTGATGACAGGGAAGGCCCCAGAAGTAGGCTCCTTACTACTTATGAAAGCTCTCACCCGGTGATGGGATGCAGGACACCCAAATAGACACTGCTTGTCAAGAACTATACCAGGCCTGGCAGAGGAGCACTGTGTGACTAAGATAAGGGCCAGAATCAGCTCCTGGCAAAGACAACAGGAACATCCCAGAGCCCTAGTCCCAGTAACTAATGCCCTCACTCTCACCAGCTGTGGCTCCACCTTGCCCTCCAGCTGCCATGCCACCAGGAAGCCACACACAATTGAGCAAGACCTAGCTTTTGTAAGCAAAGAGGCCAGGGCCTCCCCTTCCCTCTCATCACATACACCTCTACCCTGGGACATTGGAGGAGCAGGCCAGGAAACCTTCTATAGGTGCTATCCCACAGATGCCCTTTTAGGGCTGACCTCACATCATAATAACAAGGGCAAGCCCTAGGTTTGGTTAGGGCTGGAAGTCTGACAGCCCTCTCCAGAAGAGGGTCAAAGAGGCGGAGGGCCATAGCAACAAGCCCAGTCTTCGCTATCAAAGACAGGTCTTTTTCTTTCTTCGTGACAGTTTCTCTGTGTAACAGTCCTGGCTGTCCTGGAACTCACTATGTAGAGCAGGCTGGCCTCGAACTCACAGAGATCCACCTGCCTCCTGAGTGCTGGGATTAAAGATGTGTGTCACCACTGCCAGGCTCAAGACTGAGACCTACCCCCCCCCCAAAAAAAAAAAAAGCCTGGCAGTGGTGATGCACTCCTTTAATCCCAGCATTCAGGAGGCAGAGGCAGGTGGATCTCTGAGTTTGAGTCCAGCTTGGTCTGTAGAGTGAGATCCCAGGCAGCCAGAGCTATACAGAGAAACCCTGTCTCTTTAAAAAGAAACAGCCAAGCAGATCTCTGTGAGTTTGAGGCCAGCCTGGGCTACCAAGTGAGTTCCAGGAAAGGCGCAAAGCTACACAGGGAAACCCTGTCTCGAAAAACCAAAACCAAAACAAAACAAAAAACAAAAAAAAAAAAAAAAGAAAAAAGAAAAAAGAAACAGATCTACCTAGTCTCATCTACACTAGCTCCTGGTTAGTAGGAGGGTAGTCATATCCCTCTTACGGTCCATGCCATGCTACAGCACCAAAGTGAGACAGTTCCACCCTAGTTCGAGCCCAACTCCACTCCCAATTGTCCATTTCCTCAGGACTAGTCTTCCAGCATCTACACACTAGGCCCATATGATATGACTGTGGTCCCTACTGAGGACCTCTTTTCTCCCCCGATCTGCCCCTGCTTTCTGATTGCTGCCCTTGTTTGGGGTACACCCCCAAACTGATTTCACTGGCTTGATGTGGCTATCCTTAAGAGGCAACACCAGCCGGGCGGTGGTGGCACCTTTAATCCCAGCACTCGGGAGGCAGAGGCAGGCGGATCTCTGTGAGTTCGAGGCCAGCCTGGTCTACAAAGTAAGTTCCAGGAAAGGCGCAAAGCTACACAGAGAAACCCTGTCTCGGCAAAAAAAAAAAAAAAAAAAGACAACACCATTAAAGAAAGAAAGAAAAGAAAGAAAATGAAGAGGCAACATCATGAGACAAGCAGGAAGGCACCTCTGGGTCTGTCCACTAGACCTTTCCACGAGTCCCCTCCCCCAAGCTGAAGCCCTGTGCTTTCAGCACAACTGTCCCAAAGCCTCCTGGCCCCAGAACCTCATGGCTGGCCTCTGTGCCACAACCCACCAACTACTGCTTGCACATAACCAAAGCTGTTTCACAAGACTGACCTCTCTCCCCTTTGAGTAACCAAGGAGACCATGCTGCTTTTTCTGTGGCCATCTCCAGAATGAAGACAGAAGTGGAGAATGGGTCCCCCTTTTCAGAGCTGACAGTAAGCAGACAATCTTTGTTTTGTTTTAGGAGACATGGTCTGTGTAGTCCAGGCTGGCCTTGATGACCCTCCTTCCTTAATCTCCCAAGTGCTGGTATTGCAAACATGTGCCACCACACTGGATGCTTGCCTGGTTTAGCAGACAATGTCTTAAGAGCTTATTTTTAGGTTCCTTCTGTTGGGCTTCTAATTCCTTCCTTAACTGTCCACACCAATGTCTCAGGTCCCTCTATGGACAGCCCATCCAGCATCTTGAAGGCAGCATTCCCACTGCCCCACCTCCACTCATGCTACTCCCTCCCTTCATAGATGAGAGACACTTGTCCCAGGAGAAGAAGCCCCCATCCACCAATGCTTGCAAAGGTCCAAGCTTGCCACTGTAACCAGAAGCAAGTGGGCTGAAGGGCAGGCTGCAGAAATGGCCAGAAGGAAAAAGAGGAGCTGGCTAGCCATGATCACAGCTGTTTGTGCCACCCTCTCACCTACTAAAGGGCCTGCCCATGTCCTGTGCCTTCCAGCTGTTCTACACTCACTCCCTGAGGCCAAAAGGACACAGGATAGCTGGCCATCTCTCCTATATCACGCAGGCCTACCCAAGTAAACCACACGTAGAGCAAGGGAGAGCTAGCATCTCTCCTACCTCTCCTCACCACACAAAAGCATTGTAAGACATGTCCATCCCCACACACATGCCAAGGTCTGTACTGCACTCAAAGGATCAATCTCCAAGTATGGACTTCATCTAGGGACCACAGTTCAGGTTCAACAGCAAACAGAAAGAGAAGGGAACAGAATGCTAGCTCCTCTTCCAGCTGACACCTGGCACTTCCTCTGTGCTGCCCTCTGGGCCAAGCCCTGGGGTACAAGATGGTTGAAGTAAGCGCCTCATAATCCCAGACCCTACGAGAGATGTGCAAAAGTCAGTCAGGGACAAATACCCTGGGGAAAACCCACCACTATAAGGTCTTGCCTTGGGTGCACAGGAATGTGTGTAATCTGGGAAGATGAGCAAGCAACAGAACTTACAGCCTCACCTTGCCACAGGGTAGAAAAAAGGAGCTAACATCAAGAACCTGGCTCAATGGCCCAGCTTCAAGTGAGCAGGAAGTATATAGGGAAGGGGAGGATACAGAAGCTCAAGCAGTCAAGAGGAAGAGTGAGAGAAAGGTTGTGCTGCCAAGAGCAACAACAGAGGGAAGGGGAGTTGGCAAGTGACCAGTGGCAATGGGGTGAGCTACAGGCCAACTCCAAGAGGCGGTCAGAGCTGGCCCACCAACAGGAAGAATGGAATACAGCACCTCAACTAGGAGGCCCTGTGGCATCCCCAAATTGGAACGAGGCCCACAAGGGGATAACAAGCTCCCACCCCATCTCTGCAATCTATCATCCATTTATGGGCAGGGGGATCACAGCAGAGACTCCACACACATACATATTTCCTAGCTTTGCACAAACCTCACACCAGAGGGCACAGAAAAAGTTAAGCCATCATCCAAAGATGTGATTGCTCTCTCTTGCCTATCCCACAACAGATCTCACATAAAAAGATACTATTCCCACCCCCTCTAGAGGTCATACTAGCAAAATTCCTGACTCCTAAAGGGAAGGGCAATGAGGGTAGTCAGCATAGAGGAATTCTAGAACCCTTAACATCTTTTCAGATGAAGCTGGGCATGGACACCTTTAATCCTACCACTTGGGAGGCAGAAGCAGGTGGATCTCTGATCAAGGCCAGCCTGGTCTATGGAGCCAGTTCCGGGACAACCAGGGCTACACGGAGAAACCCTGTTTGTTTGTTTGTTTGTTTTAAATAAAATGAAATAGAGAAATCAACATCTCAGATGGAAAGTGGGAAGCCAACCTCCCTCAAGAGCAGCTTTGAATTACAGAAAACCACCATCCCTCTTAGGAGGACCAGTCTCCTCCCACACTGCGCCTTCACGGCCTTCTTACCTGACCTTTGTCCACAATGTGCCATGCCTGCCTCATGCTGAATTTATCTTATCTCCCAGGTGAACTGTGAACACCCAAGGACAGTTGGGGGCCCCCTCCCCACAGTGCCCACTAGACAAAGACTCCGTTGATACCAACAGAACAAGTCTTTGCCAGCCTAGCTGTCCACTTCCTCCTAGCCCCTCAGCTACTTCCTAACCCAGAGCTACTAAAGGGTCCCATGATGAACACCTGAAAGACCCTCGGGGCCAGCTTGGAGGAAGCAGTCAATGCTGCCAAAGAACATGGTGCATTCCCATATCTTATAGTCAGGCATTCAGCTAAGCAGGGCCTCTCCCATAGGTGTGTCCAGACCAAATCTCTCTCCAGTACTCCAACCAAGGGATGAAAGTCTCACAGAGTCAGCTCCGTCCCTATAGCCTGCAGCCATTCTGGTAACATTAGCAGGGCTTCAGGCCCTCCTTCTTACAGGAAGAGGGGTGAATAAGCCGTGCAGCCACTCTGTTAGTACAAGAAAACTTCCTGTACTGTCCCCTCCCCGGGCAAATGCCTGTTCCCCTCTCCTCAAACAGGCTTGTGTCCTCTGGAGTCTCTAGCAGCCTTCTACCCACAGGACACCCCTCATAGTTCTGCAAAAGTAACTCTGTATCATAACCCTCCCCCGAAAACATCTCCTTCCATACAAGAAAGCCCATTCACCACCAACCCCCAGTGCTCAAGACTTCCTCCTACCCACCCCTCAGAAAGAACCTCAAGGGACCTGCCTCAAGGTATACTTCCCTAAGCAATCTGGAAAAGGGGCTGCTACCTACTCCTCTGCCCGGGCTCCCTGGCTCGCTACTCGAACCCCACCTGGGTGACCTTGGCAAGTGACCCTCTCCCCAAAGCCTGTGTCCTCGTGTAGCCCAGGGGGACCCCCAGACTCGGGACTCGCAAAGCTGTGGCCACCTTTTAAGAACTGGGAGCGTCGCTGGGGAGATCAGATGTAGGGGGTCGGGCGCTCCGCTACCTCAGCTCCCAGTGGCCGTCGCCCACGTCGGTGTGTCTGTCTTTGTCCGGGGTCGAAGCTGGAGCCGGAGCTGGCGCGTCACCCCCGGCACCCAAGTCGGGGCCCATAGCCGCGTCTCGCACCTCCTCTTCGGCTGCCACGGGCCCGCCGCCACCCTGGCCGGAGGCCCGCGAGCCAGTCCTCCGACGCCGAGAGCCGCCCGCGCCTCCGCGGTCGCCCATGGCCTCGGCTCGCACCTCGTCGTGGCCCAGTCGCGGCCCGCCGGCTTGCAGCGCCTGGAACCCGCCGCCCCGCCTCTGGACCCTGAGTAACGGCCTCCGCCGCCGCCCCCTGCCGGCCTCCGTAGCCGGCGCAGGCCACAACTACCTCTGCGACGGTGAGCCCGTGCGCTGCTGCGGAGCAGATGACTGGCGGTGGCGGGTCCTGAGAGCCCATTTGTAGTCCCAAGCCCAGCGGGGGCGGGGCCTGAGCGAAGACGCGGAGCCCACTGGGAATTGCGGAACGGGGCGCGGAGCCTCCTGGGAGTTGAAGGCACCGTGAGTCAACGGCGCATAGCACTCTGGGAACTCTGCAGTCACAGGCAGGCTGGAGCAAGTTTGCACGCAGTTGGGCTGCGAACTTCTCTGGAACTGGCCCGAGGTTCTGTCACTCTGGAACGAGGTGGACTGCACCGGCTCCCGGCTCCCTGGCAGCTGCGCACTTCCCCTGACCTCTTGCCTGTCCCTTGTCCCACTTCTGTAAATACATAATTTCGTCATCCCTCTACCCAGCAGCGGTTTGGGTGTGGGTCATTTATGAAACTGTGCGTGCAGTGACGTCTTGCTGCCCCAGACCCGTGTTCCTGCGTACTACCGGCAGAGCTAACAGCCCTGGCACAGTCGTTCTCCGAGAGATCCCTAGCTGCTAATCAGGAACCGCTTTAAATGGACCTTGGAGGACATGCCCGGTCAAAGGATCAAGCTGGAGAAATAACCAGACTCATATCACAGCAAGTCTGTGCAACCGCCCGGTTGTTGTTAAATGAAGCAACTCATTAATCACCATGGCCTCTTCCTCCACCGCCCCACACTCCAACCCACACCCCGGTCGCGGGCCTAATCCTTCCTGGATGAGACATCACAGTGCATACATCTGATTTCCTTCAGAAACGCTATAAGGAGGACCAAGGTGAATAGTAACTTGCTCTTCTGTGGATACCAGAACCAAGAAGCACCTCTATAGAGCAAGCAAGTGCTCACCCCGGGGTTGGTAGCCTCCCCTACAGCCACCAGCCTTCCTCTTGGAATCGTCCCACTTCAGTAGTATCCACTGACTCCTCTCCTCTTGTCACTCTCTCTTCATGCCACATACCATAATGAGCAACCGAGGCTACCTTGCAGTTGTCGTGTAGTGTGCAGAGAAAGGCAGCCCCGGGCAGGGACTTTTGTGGATCAGAGCCAATCTGATCTACTCAGTCTCCTAGAACATTCCTTTGTTGCTGGCCCAGCATGCCTTTCAGCTGGGCTTGGGCAAGGCAGGGCTAGGTCTTTGTGAATACTGACCCCAAAAGGAGGCAGAGTGAAAGAAAATGTCTCCTTGAGAATCTAAAGTGTGAGGATGAGTCATGTGAACTCTGCCATCCTTTCCCTACCTCCCCATGTCAGTAAATGTGAGGCCTCCATGTGTTCCTGGGATAGCACTCTGGCTACAACAACTTCTAGTATGAAACCAGAAACTAAAAGTGTGAGGTTGAGGCTCAGGCTGCCACTCCAGCAAGAGATGAATTCACACCATCTGATAGAATGCAAAATCTCCTTGGAGGCAGCTATTCATTGACATCCAGGCTTAAAGCTGTCAGCCTGCAAGAGTCCAGGGGAGTGAAGGGACCAGAGGATGGACCAGAGCCATCAGAAATGATGGTCCTGTGGAGACCTGTGGCAAAGAGTTGGGACCTATATCAGAGTACCAGGCCTGACTCAAGGAGAAAAGACTGGAATGGATGATTGAGAGGGGGAATTGCCTGGTGCACACCGCTTCACTATCAAAATCTAGGGTGAAGTATGACCCAGGGTGCCAGGAGAAAAGAAAAATTACAGGTGAGATTGGCTGGAAATAAAGGTGTGATTGGGCCGGGCGGTGGTGGTGCACGCCTTTAATCCCAGCACTCGGGAGGCAAAACCAGGCGGATCTCTGTGAGTTCGAGGCCAGCCTGGTCTACAAAGTGAGTTCCAGGAAAGGCGCAAAACTACACAGAAAAACCCTGTCTCGAAAAACCAAAAAAAAAAAAAAAGTGTGAATGGAAGAATCGGAAAGGAAATCATGGTGCGGATCTTCCCTGCTGGAAGTGGCCACACAAGGGGTTTGGGCCTTGGAGCTTTTGCAAGCCTGAGAGAGTAAGACGGCCGGGAGGGTTTTTGGAAGTTTGCAAACAGCTTCAGACTGACCCCAGCACCCTGGGGCCACAAGCAGGCCAAGGAAACCTGCTGGGGAGAGTTCACAGCGGTGGAGAAGTAGGCTCATCTCAGCCCTCCAAGGAAGCTGTTCTCACTCTTCTGGCCCGGCACCCTAAAAGAACAGCAACAACCAAGACACACCGCGGAGTCCTCTAGGAAGCAGGCAGATAAGAGACTTTCTTGCAAGTCTCTGCTACCTGACAAAGTGGTGTTTGGGTGTGCGGAACAACGAGACAGAGCTATGTAAAGGCGCTTCAGCCTTCCACAAGCTCTTTTTCTTCAGGTTCCTCTTTTGCAAATAGGAAATGATCTCTTCCCAGCCAGAGACAGTGACCGCTAAGATCCTTCCGCGGGGAGCCTGGCTAACAACTTCTAATGCCAGGTGTACCTTCGCTCCTGCTGCTCCCGCTGTCTAAGCTTCCCAGAGTGGGCCCTCCCCCGTGGCAATATTCTTCTCCCAGCTGCTGGCACATGGTCCTTGACTTGCTGCAGGTCCATCTCTCCCTTTTCACCCCTGGATGGAATCTGGCCCCTGCTCTTGCCAGGATGTGGGCAGCTGGTCCAGCTCTGACCTAAGATTGACCCAGTTTGGCCACATGTACACCAAGTGTTTGAGACTCAAGTCACACTTACCTGCTTGCTGGGAGTCATCGCTACGTGAGTCCTCTGCTGCCTCCACCGCCTGTCCCTGTGGATCTCTCTACCCAGCACAGCCTTACCTCCTATTTCCTCTATTCACCCTGTCTACAATCTGAGGGCTGTGGGTGGCTGCCGAAGAGCCTGTGGCCCTGGGGACTCCTCACACTGTACTGCTAACAGTACAGGAGCACAGTCCCACAGTTTAGTGATTGAGAGCAGCAGGCCTCCAAGGGAGGGACTGGACCCTGAAGCCTCTGCTGTCCCATTTCCTCCATCACCATCTCAGAGGATTACTAAACAGCTGCAGAAGTACTAAGGAGAACAGAGTGGAGGCATTCCAGGCCAGGGGACCGCAGCCCCCACGGTATATTTCAGCCATTCCAGGTCAGCTTGGGCAGGACCTGACTTTGGGCTAGAGGCCCAGCAGCTATGAGCGCCCTGAATACCTGAGACAGAGCAGATTCCCATGTCCCAGGGGAACTGTCAATGGCTTGGCCTTCAGACAGGTGCTCCACTGGTCCAGCTAGGACCCTCTCCAGTAAGAGAAAAGCCAAGACCAGTGCTTCACTGGGGATTCCCAGCACTGGTCTGAGCCTTCAGAACCGGGAATTCTCCCTTTAGACACCTTCAGATACCCCTAGCAGCACCCCAACAGGACACGTCAGTCAACACTCCAAATTCTATCAAGAGTGGCATTTATTCTCCTCGTGGAGGTGCGGCGCTCCGAGGAGCTGGTGCTATTGTGCTTAGGAAGGAGGTCTGTCCGTCCGTCCGTCTGTCCGGCCGGCCCGGCCCCAAACGGGGGCGGAAGAGGGACACGGCCCGAGTAAAAATCCCAGCCTGTTGCGGGCCAGGAGTATGTACAAGGTGGCGGGGCGCAGGCGAGGGGTGGGGGCGGGGCGGGCCGGCAGCCACAGCCCCCACCCGAGGGCCCCCCGCACCTCGGGCCCTACTTGTAGAATCAGTACAAAATAGGTGCTACCTAAACGTTCCTTCTACCTGAATTCGCTAAGTCGGTTATTGTGCTGCTTAGTTATGGGGGGCGGGAGGGGGCCCATGGCTTTCCACGGCGGCAGGGTGTGGGCGAAGCGGGAGATCCTGGCGGGCCCACAGCCCTTCCAGCCTTCTCCATAGGTAGGTAGACAGGAGTAAGGAGTGGGGCAGGGTGGGCGCCTCTGTGTGCGTGTGCATGCGGCACAGGCTGGCAGGCCCAGGCTAGGAATGGTGGGCATTTCGCCAGGTGGAGTAAGGGGGTTGGATATGGGCACTGCTATGCTAGGCCTGCGGGTCCGCACCAGGAGGGTAGCCAAGCTTGGTGCTGTGATGAGGCTGGCCATACCATATACTCCAGCTTGTTGCACCTTTAGCGGCACAGAGACAGCAGAGCCTCGTATCTCAGGGAATCAGAAAATGGGTACCTGTATGGGTGGCCCTGGAGAAGCCGGCCCTGAGACCCTGGGACCTGTCCAATTTGAGCTGGGAACATAAGGCCCAAGTCAAAGGCAGAGCCTGACTACATCCAGCATAAAGGAGGAACTGAGGTGGGTAGGAGAGGCCCTATGGGACCGGGGATCCAGCCCTCTGCAACTGCCTTCCACCCTGGCCTAACCCATGCTTGTTGGGCCCCTGTCACTGACAGGCACCTCCCCCGAAGGTTGCCACATCTCTGAAGGATTCAGGATGGGCCTGGCAAATCGTAGGTACCCAGTGATGGGTCGGTGGGTGATGAAGGACTGACAGGCTGTGGTTGATACCATTCCATTCCAGCCTCTGGAACTATGACGCCTGCCGGGCTCTGCCCTGGGGTAGGGAATGGGGAAAGAAAGTCTGCGTGGCCGGCCCCGCGCAGCATCCCTGATCTAGGGGCCTATGGGATGGGTAGGGCAGGGGATACCTGATTCTCAGTAACTCTAGAGGCTGCGGCAGCTTCACATGCAGTGCGCATTATTGCTCTATAGTCTGCATCGGACTAACTAAGAGGAAGGGGAGCGGGCAGCCCCGGGAAGGGTTGGGAAGAAGGGTGGGACCTGCATGCAGTGATGTCACAAAGGCGGCGGCCAATGGGGCGGGCCCTTGGGGTAGGGTCACCGCCGAGGCTTTGGCATAGACGGGTGAAAGTTGGCAACCGAGTGGGGGCGGGGCCTGGGCCTCCGGGAAAGGGCCGGCCTCTGTGAGGCAAAGCTCAGGGGCAGAGGAAGTGGTCCTGGACAACCTAAGCCCCGGGCGTCGGCGGGAAGAATGAGGGTTCGGCGCCCCCTCCCTGACCCGAGTGCAATCCGTTCATAAATAAAACGTATAAATACAGAAAGAAAGAAACCCGACGCGTCCGCAACCCCCCCAGGGGGCTTTACCCGCAAAGCAAATACAGAGGTGTGTAGAGGGCAGTGGCACGCCAGCCTGCCGGCCCGGGTATCCGTCCTCCAACACCCGAAGCCTGGGGAGCGAGGGAGGGGGCCCCGGGGCAGGGTGGGATCGGGGTCTGAGTAGGTCGGATAAGTTCATGCGATTCCGATATGCGTCATTATTATTCGTTATAGAGGACAGAGCCCCGGAAGCCGGGCTGGAAGAATTCGGATTTGGCAGAGGATGCGAGGCGAGGGTAGGAGGGAGGCTCGGACTGAGGCCCCAGAAAGAACCCGAGGGAGAGGGTTGCCGCCGTCCGCGCCCCTCCCCATCCCCAAATCGTCTAGCACTCCCGGGAGGTCTGCAAAGCCTGTGGAACAGAACGCCTCTGTGGCCCGCCTGCTCTCCTGCTCCTCCTCCGGCCAGCTGCCCGGGTGGAGCTGACTCCCTGGACGCCGGGCTGAAGGCTTGGCCTGGAAGGCTTGGGAAGGGGTGGGGAAGACCTGAGTCTCTGCAACGCGATCCAGGGGCGCAGAGGAGGGAGGAGGGCGCTCCTTACCTCACCTCACCCCTGTCTTCAGAGACCCAACTAAGAGATGAGGTTCGGTTCTGGGTCTAGTCGACCCTATTGCTGGGAGAAAGCCTGGGGCACCCTGGAGGAGAGGGGAGGGGTTTCGGGGTGGGTCTCCCCTCGGGACCCTATTGCTTGAAGGGGCTGGCAAGGCTCCTGGCGAGCGGGGCGGGGTGGGGCCGGCTCCCTACCCCTATTGCTGTGAGGAGGGGCCCGCCCTCCAGCCCCTCCGCCCGGACGCCAGCGGAGACTTCCCTGGGGGGCCCGTATTGCTAAGAGCCGACCTGGCTGGCGGAGGCCCCGTTGCCCTAGGCTTGAACCGGGCTGAGCTGCGGCGGTGCAGGGGTTGCGGGGCCGCCGGCGCCGCCCTTGAAGCAGGCTGACTCGTAGTGCTTGTTGAGATAAGACTTGAGCGCGAAGCTCTTCTTGCAGCGCTTGCACTGGAAGTGCTTGAAGGCGGAGTGCGTCTGCATGTGTGCGCGCAGGTTGGAGCGGTCTGCGAAGGCCTTGCCGCAGTGCGCACAGCCGAAGGGTTTCTCGCCCGTGTGAGAGCGCATATGGCCCTGCAGCAGCCAGGGCCGCGAGAAGGCTTTGCCGCACACGCCGCACTTGTGGCGCAGATCGTGCGTGAGCAGGTGCATAGCCATGGCCGGCATGGACACGTACACCTTGCCACACGTCGGGCAACGCCTTGCCAGCTGGCTGTCCAAGCTGCGGTGCGTTTGCTTGTGGCGGCTCAGGTTCGACGACGTGGCGTAAGTTTTGCCGCACTCGCCGCACGCGTGCCGGCCACCAGCGCCCGTGGCTCCTGGCCCCGCGCGAGCCTCGGTGCCCGCCCCCACGCGCGTACCGCCCCGACTGGCAGACCCTGATCCAGAGCCTCGCGTGCCCGGCCCACCCCCACCTCCAGTGTCGCTGTCAGGGGCCGCCACCGAGGCTGTGGAGGGCGCCGCGGCAGCGTTGGCATTAGCAGCCTTACGGCGTGAGCGCCCGTCAGTGATGAAGAAGGCGTCGGCCGCGTAGCCTTCGCTGACCGCCGCGTCGCCGTTGATGTAGC
Organism: Peromyscus californicus insignis; assembly: GCF_007827085.1. Classification (NCBI taxonomy): domain Eukaryota; kingdom Metazoa; phylum Chordata; class Mammalia; order Rodentia; family Cricetidae; genus Peromyscus; species Peromyscus californicus. Next base: position 41,414,785 of record NW_026294503.1, read on the forward strand.
CGCCGGCAGCAGTAGCCAGCTCTGGGCGAGGGGTGGGCGGCGGGGCTGAGCCAGAGGCCGCGGGACCCAGCTCTCCGCGCACAGCCGCAGCGTACATAGGCTCCGGGGATGGCCCTTTGAGCAACGCCGCCTCAGCGTCGCCATCGTAGACAGACGCAGGCCCCACGTAGTCACTGAGGTATCCTGCAGGCGGAGGCGGACAGACAGACAGCGGGAGGGGAACGGAGCAGCGGGCAAGACACACGCAAAGCGGGCGGCAGGAGACGGAGAAGACACAGCGGGAGACGTTGGGGTCCGGAAGGAAGGCGAACGAGGATTAGGACAAAGGAGAAGGGGCCGGGGACCACAGGGCAGAGAGGATGGGGACCGTGGGGAGGGGAAGAGAGGAGAGAAGAGAGACAGCAGAGGATGAGACAGGGCCAGGCAGGGCTCCTCCCCCGCCGCCCAAGCGCCCCGCCCCCGCGCGGGGAGGAGAGAGAGGGAGAGAGAGAGAGAGAGAGAGAGAGAGATGCATCTTCGGGCGCGGCTGCCCCCCTTCAGCGAGCCTCAAGGTCAGGGGGGAGGGGCGGCGCTCCTCTCTTCCTCCTCCCCCTTCCCCTCCCCCTCGGGTTCTCCCCACTTCAGCAGTTTTCCCTGATTATGCAACACACTGCAGACCCGCCGCCGCGCACAAAGCCAGGGCCGCCAGCCCGGAGACCCCGACGGTCTTTCCTCTTCGGGGTCCCCCGGGGCCTGCTTTAGGCCCCAGTAGCTGCTTCCAGACTTGATGCTGTCCTTCTGGTTCCCTAGGTGTACCAGCAAAACCCTGGCGACTTCTGCCTAGGCAGCATCTCTCTCCGGCCATCAGCAGTACTTCTCTGTCATCTCCCATCTCTCTGACCGCTCACTGGACTTGATCCCCTACCCTGGCAGCTTGAACTCATTTACCTCTACCCACTACTTTCCATTATCCTGGGTCCTACTTTGGTCCACACTCTCTTCTCCCCATGGCCTAACGCTTCTGGGGACCTTCTCAAGCCCCCCAACAGGGCACTAGGAAGACTGCCAGGGCATCCACCAGGGGACGCGTTAATAGAGGCAAGCTGCAGGTGGACACTGTTTATACCAGGAACTGCAGTTGTTCCCAAAGTACAAGATGGGTCTCACAATCTCGGAATCATAAATGCATCCCCTTCACAATGCAGGCTCCAGCTCTTTCAGGGTTACACATAGGCTCTCAGAAATCATCAGGCCTGGTGTCCTCTCACAGGGCACGCTGCCCACTGACCCTAGCACTGGAACTTGCCTCCCATATATGCAGGGTCACATATGCAGCCATCCAGACACACTCTCGGTCACATGGTGCACGGCGGCCTCGGTGTCACGTGGTCTCATGTAGTGGCACACAGGCAGGCACACACACACAGGGTCACACACAAGCGCACAAAGTCACATGGCCACACGCAGTCACATGGGCCCACACAGGCTTATGCTCCTGCAGGTCACACTTGCTCTGCCACCCCACACTGCTGGCACTCCTGTCCCCTCTTGCCTGCATGCTAACAGTTGTCCTTGAACTTGGGCATCCTTACACAAAGAGCCTCCCCTGACTCCAATACCTTGGCTTCCCTTGCTCACCTCTTCCTCCCTAATCCTGAGTCCAGGGAAGATACTGCTGTTGCCTCTTCTGGTACCTAGGCCCTGACAGGTGGGTGGCCCTGCCAGACCCCATGCCTACTCCCTAGAGCGCCCAGCATTCCCTAGACAGCCCTAGCAAGGGGCTTTGAAGGTACAGCCAAAGAAAAGTGAAACAGATCCAGATTTCTCGGTGTGGGTTTGCATGTGCCCATATAAGTGGGTCTTGTTATGTCAGCAGGTGTCTGTGCAGCAGTGTGTGGGTCAGTGTGTGCCTGTAGTGCTTCTTGTTCCTGATCCCTCTTTCCTACCTCCCCTGTACCCACACTCTGCCCAACCTTGGAAGCTGTCTGGCCTCACTCTGCTCCCCCTTTCCTCAGCCTTCATTCTCGGTTCCCAGCCTCAGGCTGCTTCCGCTGGAGCTACATCCCCTCCTACCCCGCCACTCCACCCCCACACTCTGGCCACCCACCCCTTCCAGCAAAGCCCTGGGCCCTGCCCCAGCTGCAGTCCAGAGCGCACCTTTATCCTGCAGTCGCACTCCCAGATCGCTGCGGGCGCGCCCGTAGGAGCTGTCGAGGTCTGCCGAAGAGAATGTGTCAAGTTTGACCTTCTTAACCAGGAAGGACCTGGGCATGATTCCTGCGGGGCTCCGGCAGTAAGGGCCTGTAGAGCCGGGGCTCGGGGGGACTACGTCCGCGGCGAGGCCCCGTCACCATCCGAGGAGCGGTGGAAGCAGTACTGTCCCCAGTCTGGCCTGTGGATGCTGCTGGGCGAGTGTGATCCTCTCTCTTCTTTCTGCCCTGCGTCTCCTCTTCTTCCCCTCCAGATCCCTCCTCTCTCTTTCTCTCTCTCTCTTTCCTTCCTTCCTTCCTTCCTTCCTTCCTTCCTCCTCTTCTCTTCTTTTCTCTTCTTTCCTTCCTTCCTTCCCTCCTCTGGTCCCGGCTTCCCAGCCCGCAGTGCCGCCCCTGGACAGGCGGGGGAGGAGGCTGGGGGGGGGGGGCGGAGAGGGGGGGAGCGGCTCCGTCCCGGGCCCGGAGGCTGCGAATGGGTGCAGGGCTGGCCCGGCCCCACGGCCCCCTTCCCCTCCCCCCCCCCGCCGCGGCGGCGGAGCCTCAGTCAGCGGCGCCCCATGCCCCCGGGGGGCGGCAGCGCCGGGCCAAGAGAACACGACAGTGGCAGCAGCGGCAGGAGCACCAGCAGCTTCAGCACCGCGGCCAGCGCTGGCTAGGGCAGCACCGCGGCCAGCGCCCGGGCGCGCTCAGCTGGCGCTGGCGGAGAGGGGCGGGCCACCCGGGCTTGGTCGCCGGGCGGGGGTCCTCGGCGGGGGTCTCTGGGAGGCTGGCTTTATTGTTCTGCAGTCGGAGCGGGCGGCGGCGGCGGCGGCGGCGGCGGCGGCAGCGGCAGCGGCGGGCGGCGGGCGGGGGTCCTCAGGGGGAGGGGTACCCAGGGAGGGCGGGCCGAGGGAGGGAAGGAGAGAGGGAGGGACGGGGGTCCGGGGGCGGGGCTCCGCTCTCGGACAGCTCCGGGGCAGGCCTCCTGAGCCCGCAAGCCTCTTCTGCCTACCGCCGAGCGCAGCCTCTGGCTTTTAAAGCCAAGCGCTGGGGGAGGGGGTGGGCGGGGAGGGGAAAAGGCCGGCGGAAATGGCTGCGCCGGGCTGGGCCGGGCCAGGGTCTCCTGGGAGGGGTCCTGGGGATGCCTCGCCTGGACTTGTGCGGAGTTCCCCGGTGCAGCGGGGGGGGGGGGGGGGGGGGGGGATGGCGACCCGATACTTGGTGGCATAGTCGGGCGCGATGGGGAGAGGTGGGAACTGGGCCTGACAACTCTCGCACCCCCGACTCTGGTTCTTTTTGGGGAGAACGCGAGCGGACCTCAGCCGGGTCCACGCCGCCCCGTATGAGGTCTGGAGGTTAGGCGCGGGCTGTGCGGAGGCGGGGAGAGGCGGGCGACCAAAGGAGTGAATGCTGAGGCAGCGAAAACGCAGTGTGGAAGCCTGTGTTGCGCCCTGTGCCGCAGTGCCTCTTGCCACTCTGTCACCTCGGCTGACCCTGTGCCCGCTGGAGGGACCTCTCTGCCCCCGCCTCTCCCGCGGGACGGATGTCCAGCACAGTAGCGTCGTAGCAGGCTGAGTGTGCGTGGTGAGAGGGACTGCCATGCCCCCGTTCCCGAAATTCCGCTTCATCGGTGGTTTCCGCCCTTCCGCGCGCGCCTGCAGCTTCCCCGGGCGGGCCCGCAACCAGGCGAATAACCCTTCCCGTGGCCGCCCGCCCGGAGTTTGCAGCCCCCATGACGTCAGGCCCAACGGCCAATGGCGGGGCACTGGGGGTTGGGGGGGCCTCACAATGGCCGCGCGCGGGTGCATATGTCCCCAATTAGGGCCGGGCGCCGCCATTGTCCCTTCGTCGCCCCCTCCTCGCGTTGGGGGGTCTCTGAGCTGAGCTCTCCCCGCCCAGCCTGCTCGGACCAGCGACTGCTGTCACGGAGCGGCAAGCGGGGATGGCAGCGCGGTGACCTTTTACGGACGGGTCCGGCGGGCGCGGACGCCAGGGCAGCGCGGCAGCGCTGAGCTCAGCTCCCCTCCTCCGGCTGCGTGCTTGGCTGCCACCTGCCTCCACCGCCTCGCGTCCGGCCACGGTGGGTGTGAGCTACCTGCCGCACACCGGGCGTGCAGACAGACCACTCGCCCGCTTTTAGGCTAGCGGCCCAGCTTCTCGGCGGCCGGACATTCATCTTGCGTGGCAGGCGCTCCCGAGGGGGCAAGGGCGGGTGCGGCCTCCCCCTTATCGCTGAGCAGCAGCCGGCGAAGCTCGCGGTAGGGGGTGGGGGGCGAGGGTTCCCCCGCCAGCCACGGCACTAGTCCCGGCTCCTTCCCAGAGGGGGAACGGCTGAGGCGCAGCCGGAGGCGTCAGGCCAATTAGCATTTTGATTGCTGGACGGGGGTGGGGGTTCATCTGGAACAAGGTCTAATTACCAGACGGACCCCTCGGGGCTCAGGCAGGCTCGACCCCCCCCTCCCCACACCCTCCGTTTGCTGCCTTCTTCTGGTCATTGTCCCCGCCCCCAACTCTATCCTCCCACTTCCTCTAGGTCCCCTCCCAGGCCTAGTCATCCTGTCTAGTTCTGTCCCTATACTTTGCCCCTCGGGTCCCTTCATTAGTCGTGGTCCTTTGCCCCTTCAGTCTTTCCTGGGTCAACCCTCTTTTCTCCATCCCTTCATATAATCTCTGTCCTTATGTTCGATACACACCCCTTCCCCCCTTTGTCCATCTCCCCTCTCCTTTGGCCCCTAACGCCCTTGATGAGAGAGACCATGCCTGGACACATGTGTCCTTGGGTCTCAGGGGCAGGCAATACCGAGGGAACTATTCAAACAGGCCTTGCTCTGGCTATGGTGGATCCCTCAGGACTCCCCGCCATGGGGGATGGGGGGCACAGCTAGGAGGGCAGCTGGGTCCAGGCCTTGGCCATCAGTCCCCACCAGCCCAGGTGCATGGAGCACATGGGACCCAGGTGCAATTACTTGGGCACTCCAACTGGCCTTGTGAACCTGCCTCCCTGCCCCCACTTTTCATCCAGAGATTCCCCCGACCCTTGATCCAACCAGAGAGTTGAGGAATAGTTGACCAGTCATTTTGACAAGTTGTAAGCTCCTTTACCCAAGGCCTCACAGAGTCTCTTCCATTAAGAGTTGCGGCCTGAGAAGGCTTTGTAGAGGAGCAAAGCAACCCTCAGTCAGTGGATAACTGCAGGCCCTACGATCTTGGCTTTCCTAGCAGCTCCCACAAAACCACCTTGTGAGGCTCTCTTCTTGCTATTTTGGTCCGACTTTTATCCCTTTTCAGTAAGGGTCTCAGTGTTCATTCTGTGAATATCTTCCTCTGCCCAGGTCCCATCTTGCAGGAAGGTTTAAGGTGGTGGTGGGCGGGGATATAGGATGGGGTGTTCCCATTGGTCGTGTTGCCAACAGCCCACTGATGTGTTCAGGCCCTTGTGATCTTGTCACTACTATGCCCACCTAGGGAATCAATGGACAGCCTCCCTGGAGGGTCCACCCCTGGGCTGAGACAGGTGATTGACAGGGAATGGGAAGTTGGATTGAAATCACTGGTGGGGACAGCTTCTGTGGTGACTGGGTGGATGAGGTCATGAGCAGGATGAGGTCAAGGCTGTAGTGGGAGGGAAAAGGAGGCTAGTCCTTGAGACTTAATTCAGCCACAGTGATGGGTACAGGCTGGCCATCGTAGCTAATGACATGAACCATCTGCAAATTCAGTAAGGAGCAGGTGACAAGATACCTTACTTCCAAGCCAGGGGCATCTGTGGCGAGAGAAACAGTTGCCTCCAAAAAGGGTTGCTGGGTTAGGGGGTAGCGCAAAGGGAAGTTACCTCGCCTGAGCTCACTAGGACAGGTTGAAGGCCCAGAGAAGGTCTACTTCAAAAGGCCTGAAGGGCAAAGCAGACTTGGTCCTCACTGAGGCAGAAACATGGAGGCGATGTTAGTTACTTTCCCACTGTAACATATCACCGGAGGGAGGTAATGTTTATCTTCAGGTCATAGTTTTAGAGGTTCCAACCCCTGGTTCTCTATTGTCTCTGGGCCCTGTTTAGGCAGATCATGAGAGAAAGGCAGAGCAAAACAGTTGCTCACTTTGCAGCAGCCAGGAAGCAGAGAGGGATTGTGGGGGTGGTGGTGCAACGTACATATTTCCAAATCACAATCCCAGTATTCTGTTTCCTCCAGCTAGGCCCCACCTACCAATATCTACCTTTTTTAAAAAACTTTATAATTTAGAGCCAGGCGGTGGTGGCGCACGCCTTTAATCCCAGCACTCAGGAGGCAGAGGCAGGCAGATCTCTGAGAGTTCAAGGCCAGCCTGGTCTCCAAAGTGAGTTCCAGGAAAGGCGAAAGCTACACAGAGAAACCCTGTCTTGAAAAACCAAAAAAAAAAAAAAAAAAAAAAAAAAATTATAATTTAATTTAATCTTACATATCAGTCACAGATTCCCCTGTCCTCCCTCCTCCCACCCCCTTCTCCTCCCAGCTCACCCCCCATTCCCATCTCCTCCAGGGCAAGGTCTCCCCTGGGGATTCAGCTCAGCCTGGTAGATTCAATCAAGGCAGGTCCAGTCCCCTCCTCCCTTCACCCAGGCTGAGCAAAGTGTCCCAGCATAGGCCCCAGGCTCCAAAAAGCCAGCTCATGCACTAAAGACAGGTCCCGGTCCCGCTGCCTGGGGGCCTCCCAAACAGTTCAAGCTAATCAACTGTCTCACTTATCCAGAGGGCCTGATCCAGTTGGGGCTCCTCAGCTATTGGTTCATAGTTCATGTGTTTCCACTAGTTTGGCTATTTGTCCCTGTGCTTTTTCCAACCATGGTCTCAACATCTCTCGCTCATACAATCCCTCTTTCTCGCTGATTGGACTCCTGGAGGCTGGCCGTGGATCTCTGCATCCGCTTCTATCAGTCATTGGATGAGAGTTCTAGCACGACAGCTAAGGTGTTTGGCCATCCGATCTCCAGAGTAGGTCAGTTCGGGCTTTCTCTTGACCATTGCTGGTAGTCTATTGTGGAGGTATCTTTGTGGATTTCTGGGGATCTCTCTAGCACTTTGCTTCTTCTATTCCCATGGGGTCTTCGTTTATCATGGTGTCTCTTTCCTTGTTCTCCCACTCTGTTCTTGATCTAGCGGGGATCTCCCGCTCCCCTAAGCTCTCTTTCCCTCGACCCTTGCCCTTCATTACCCCCCCCCCACAAGTTCAGTTTGCTCATGTAGATCTCATCCATTTTTCTGTCATTGGGCAATCCCTGTGTCTTTCTTAGGGTCCTCTTTACTAGGTAGCCTCCCTGGAGTTGTGAGTAGCAGTCTAGTCATCCTTTGTTTTACATCTAGTATCCACCTATGAGTGAGTTCATACCATGTTTGTCTTTCTGAGTCTGGGTTACCTCACTCAGGATGATTTTTTCTAGATCCATTCATTTGCCTGCAAACCTCATGATGTCATTGTCTTTCTCTGCTCCATTGTGTATATGTACCACATTTTATTTATCCATTCTTCAGTTGAAGGGCATCTAGGTTTTTTTGTTTTGTTTTGTTTGTTTTTTTGTTTTGTTGAGACAGGGTTTCTCTCTGTAGCTTTGGCTATCCTGGAACTCACTCTGTAGGCCAAGCTGACCTCGAACTCAGAGATCTACCTGCCTTTGCCTCACAAGTACTGGGATTAAAGACTTAGCCACCACTGCCTGGCTACTACCACTTTCTAATAATGCCATAATATGATTCCATCAATGGGTTGATGAGTCCTGGTAGTCAGTCAGGTTCCAAATGCCCCACCCCTGAACTTTGCTCCATTGGAATCAGGCCTTCAATTTTGAGTCTTTTGGAGGAATACTTTATATTCAAACAACGACAAAAGCCCAAGTGACTGGGGATCATAAGAGTCTGGATCACAACAAGATGATAGCTGTGTCCTGACAAGTAAGCAAAGCACAGGAACCCGGGTTCAGGCACTGAACCCATGGGAAAAAGCCAGGCTTGGTGGCATGCACTTGTAATCCCAGCACTGGGAAAATAAGAGCCGGCCAGAGCTCATTGGCCAGTCCACCTAGCCTGCTTGGTGAGTTCCTGGCCAGTGAGAGACCCTGTCTCAAAAACACACAAAAAAAGTAAATGATGTTTCTGAGGTAAAACATCAGAGGATGTCCTCTGGTCTCAACGAGCACCTGCACACACACCTGCACACACACCTGCACACACACACACACACACACACACACACACACACACACACACACACACCTTTAATCCCAGCACTTAGGAGGCAGAGACAGGCGGATCTCTGAATACATAACTATAATTTTGCCACTGTTATGAATCATAATGTGAATATCTATGCTTTCTGATGGTCTTAGGGAACCTCTGTAAAAGGGTCACTTGATCTGCCCCCATAGGTCGCAACCCATAGGTTGAGAACCACTGTTCTAGGGGACCCAGACGAATACAACCTGTATACAAAACTATCATAATGAAACCCATTATCATGGATAATAAATATATGCTTATAAAAATGGAGTGCTGACCACAGATGAATGGATAAAAAACAGATTACTGCTAGGCGGTGGTGGCACATGCCTTTAATCCCAGCACTCGGGAGGCAGAGGCAGGCGGATCTCTGTGAGTTCGAGGCCAGCCTGGTCTACAGCGCGAGTTCCAGGAAAGGCACAAAGCTCCACAGAGAAACCCTGTCTCAAAAAAAAAAAAAACAAAAAAAAGATTACTAGTGATATAGCTTAAGGGAAGAACACGCTTGGTGTGTCGGAGGTCACTTCCCAGTATTTCAAATGAATGAATGAATGAATGGTAAGTAAAAAGTTAAAGGTTGCCATCAACCACCAAAAGTTAAGGGTGAGACAAGACTCTCCCTTTGAGCCCACAAACTCTAGTCTCTGGAGCTATGAAAAAAACAAAAACGTGACTACTGACACAAACCCTCCAGGTCCTTGGTACTTCGTTGTCCCAGGAAACAAATACTGTTCCCCTCAGATTCTGAGCTGGTTTGTTTGCTATGCAGCTGGAGGTGAAGCCCCTGCTTCCCACATGCTTGACAAGTACCCACTCACCCCCACCCCCTCTGCTGTTTCCCCTGCCCCTAAGTTCTTTTAGCCTTGAGTTATGCTGCAAGAGAGACTTCAGATGGAGAGAGAACACTTGCATTTTCAAGCAAAATCTGGAGGAAATATTTCCTATATAGAACTCACCACGCTGAAAAGTTAATATTTTTTTTATTATAGTCACCAACATGCAAAACTTTATTTTATTTTTTGGCATTTTCAGAGAGGGTTTTATGAAGCTCAGGCTGGTCTCGGACTCACTGTGTAGCCAAGGATGAACTTGAACTTGACCCTCCTTGGCGTATTATAGGCGTTCACCACCAGACCTGGTTTTATGCAAAGCTTGAGACTGAACTCTAGGCTTTGTATAAGTGAGGCGACCATTGTCCCAGCTAAGTCACATTCCAAGCCCTGCAAAAGGATTTTATTAAGGAAGAGCCTCTAGGCATAGATAACATCTAGGGCATCACCTGTGAAATGTTTTTGGTGTCAAGGTTAAGTCCAGAGTGTAGGTGTTAATATTTCTCATTTGGTGAGCTCAAAGACTAGAGGCAACATTCACAGTTTGTTTTGTTTTGAGGACTACAGGGTCCCTCTGCAGTCCAGGCTGGTCTTGGACTTGGGGCAGTCTCTTGTCTCAGCCTTCTAAGTGCTGACATTACAGGCATGAGCTACCGCGGCCAGCTCTTCCAGCAATCTTATGTCAGCCACAATACTTTGTCCTAGAGGCCACCTTGAGGAGATTCCTGGGTGTGAACCTTGCCTAATAACAAATCTAAACAGTTGAAAACCTACATGGTGTTTAGAGGAGTCATACTGACTTGGACTAAATGAGCTAGACCATTCAAAACAAAAAGAGACCCTCAAGCTTCAACGTTTTTTTGTCGGTACAGACAAAGCAAGCCAAGAATAAGGATGGTTAAAAGAACAGAGCCAAGCCAGGCAGTGTTGGCGCACGCCTTTAATCCCAGCACTCAAGAGGCAGAGCCAGGCAGATTTTTGTGAGTTCGAGGCCAGCCTGGTCTATGGAGCGAGATCCAGGAAAGGTGCAAAGCTACACAGAGAAACCCTGTCTGGAAAAACCAAAAAGGAGGAGGAGAAAGAAGAGAGAAGAAAGAAGAAGCAACTGGAGCAGTGTAAGGTTCTAGAGCAAGGCCCTACTTCAGGACAGCAGGGTGTCTGCTGCTGCTCCTACAATTTTTTTTCAGTGCTGGGGTTCAAACCAAGGACCTTGTACATGCTGAGTAAATAAATGCTATACCACTGAACTACATTCCTGGTCCCAATATGTAACCCAGCCCCTCTCATTTTCTATGAGACATGGTATCACTATGTAACCTGGCTGGCCTGGAATTCGACATGTAAACCAGGTTGACTTCAAATTCAGAAGAGGTTCTCCAGCTTCTGCCTCCCTAGGATCAAAGGCCTGCCCCACCACACCTGGCTAACTTTGTTTATTAAAGCCAGCCTCCTAAATGCAGGGATTAAAGTGCACACCTTCAGGCCGGGTCAATATGTTACATTTCTATGATTAATGTGTCAAAACTAAGAAACCCAACACTGATGACACATCGGAGTTACCGATTTCCTCACTAGCGTCCCCTTTCTGTTCCCGGTGCCAGCTCATTCAAGGTGATGCACTACATTTAGGCATCCCTTGTGGTCCCTTGGGGTCTGTGATGCACTTAGCCTTTCCTTGCTCTCTGTGGCTTTTTTTTTTTTTTAAGGAATGATGTCCAATTTTGTAAAACGGAATATTTCGTAGGATACTTCAACTGGGCTCGTTATGTAGTCCAGGCAGGCCCAGAACTTGAGAGACTCAAATTGCTCAAGCACTGAGATCCCATGCATGGGCCACCATACCTTTCTTAAGTTGACATTGGTCTGCAGTTGTCTGTAGATGAGGGTGACCCAGTCTTCTTACTGAAGTCTAGCGATGGTATATGACACACATGATTTAAAGTGCTATCTGTCTAGGTGGTCCACTGTCCAGTTCCCTCTTCTATACCCTACTTTGGAAGCTGTATACAGCCCACATTCCAGGCTGTCTCCATAGCAGTATCTACTGAAGACAGTCCATCTCTTTGTCATTAATGTACATGGCGTGGGGGCTGGGTTTTTAATTCTCAGGACTCTGCACCTGACAACCCCAAGGGACGACTGTGCCTGAGGACCCTCGTGTGTTTCTGCACCTAACATAGATGCTCAGACTCTGGACTTCAACCTGAGTGGAGGGCTCAATGACATGAGACCTCAAGGGTTCTGGAAGGAGTCTGTATCTTGCAGGGGAGACCTAGAGGGTGTACTCTGTTGGACTGCTTACACTTACAGCCCTGCTCTTCCTACCTCCTAAGGGTCATCCAACTCCTCCACACAGTGATGGCTTTTTTTTGGTTGTTGTTGGTTGGTTGGTTTGTTTTGTTTTTCAAGTCAGGGTTTCTTTGTGTAGCTTTGGAGCCTGTCCTGGATCTCGATCTGTAGAGCAGGCTGGCCTCGAACTCACAGAGATCCACCTGTCTCTGCCTCCCGAGTGCTGGGATTAAAGGCGTGTGCCACCACCGCTACTTTCTTGCGTAACTTCTGTCCATGGAGGCATCAACATGTAACACATTTAGACATATGTTGAAACAGGTGCCTTCCAGGGTCTGCTCTCTTATTATAGCCTCTCTGAAAGCCAACATCTAGGGGACCTCCTGAATGATTAGATGCTACTTGGAAAAGCGTCCTGCATAATGGCAGGTCATCTTGGACATTGTGGCCCCAACCAAGTTCCTAGCTAGTATAGCTCCATGAATTATTCAGCTACATAGGTGGAGTACACCCTGCTCCCAATCATACTTGTAGCCCTAATCATCTTCCTTTTCTGCCCATCCAAGAACATGGTTCTTACAAATATCCAATCACCTGCTTCAAAATAAATCTTTTGGAACAGTAATATATATACACTACTATTCTTTTAAAAATGTGTGGTTGTGTGTGTGTGTGTATGTGTGTGGTGTACCCCCTTGTGAGTACAGGTGCCCACAGAGAAAAGAGGGTGCTAGATTCCTTGGAACTAGAATTGCAGGCAGTTGTGACCCCACTTCATGTGGGTGCTAGAAACTAATGTTGGGTCCTCTCTAAGAGCAGTATGTTCTTTTAACCACTGATCCTCATCTCCAGCCCCCCAATATGCCTTAAATGTACTCAAATGAGACCTACATCTTGTAGGCTGCCTTCTCTTTCTCTACCTAGAGTTCCACTATTACCCTCCCTCTCCCCACTTGTACAGAGCTAGTGAGCCCCTTCTCTGAAGTCAAGTCCCCATCTTACATAACATAGGTTCCCTCTCCTCCCATTCCCAGTTCCCAGTCTCTGAGGCTCTTCCTCTGCCTCTGTGTCAGATACCAGATTGACATCCCTGTACACCTTCTCATCTACTACCCCTACTGAACTGCCAGACACATCTTACCCGGGGCCTTGGCTTTGTAGACACATCGGGAAAATGTGGTGGTCAATTTTGTCAACTTGACTGAACTTAGAAGCACTACGGGGGAAAAAACTGCTATGTATGTCTGTGAGCCCCACCTTAAATGTGGGTAGCAACATCTTGTGGGCTAGCTAGCATACTGGATTGTATATAAAGGAGAAAGTGAGCAGAGCACCAATATTCTTCTCTCCCTGCTTCCCGACTGGATACAAATGAGATCAGCTCCTCTATGCTCTGGCTTTCTATGCCTTCCCCACCAAAACAAGGCAGATCCCATCACCCATGAGACGATATAAACATTTCTTCCCTTAGGCTGATTCTTCTCAGGAATTTGGTCCCAGCAACAGGTAACTGATAGAGATGCAGACCTGTGAATGCAGCTCCTTCCTTCTCCCCATGCCTTTCTGTTTAAAAAAAAAAAACAAAAAAACCTTCCCATGCAGGGATAAAAGTACAGCTCAGTGGGACATCATCTGCCTAGCACCCATGAGTCCCTGGGTTCAAGCCTCAGATCTGTAAAATAAATAAAAACTGAGTGATTCTGCCCAGCAACTTCAGGCCTAACTCCCTTTAGAACTCTTACTCCGATCCTGGTCACCAGCCCCCGTGCCCAGGCCAGAAACCCTGGGCCTCACAGAAGTGCCTTTGCTTCCCAGGCCCTACCTACCCAGTAAATCCTTCAAGCAGTGACCTCAGTCGACTTTTCTTTGCAGTTCTTGAAACCTTAGTGCTTCTACTTGTCCTTCTCTTGCTCACAGGGCGTCTCATTGAACTTCCCAGCCATTTTCCATTGGCGTGACTAACAATTTGGAATTTTCCAAGGATGTTTTCTGTCCATCATCCCTTCCTCCCCATCCCTCTTCCTCTCTTTTTCCTTTTTTTTTTTTTTTTGTCCCAACGGATTGATGAAACCCATGCCTTGCACGTGTGAGCTTCATCCTACACTCCAGATCCCTCATTAAACTTTTTTTTCCAATACAGTATCTTATTACCTTCATACTATCAAACTTCTGGTCTCCACCTCCTGGGTGCTACAATTAAAGGTGTTCCACTCTGCCTAACCCCTTAGTAATTTTAATTGTTGAGACAGGGTCTCTGTAGCCCAAAGCTGGCTTGGGACGCACAATGTATCAGAGGATGACCATGAACTTCTGATCTTCCTGGTTCTATCCACCCAAAGCTGAGATTATAGGTGTAACAACGTTTTAATGAAGACTCCATATTTCCTTCCTTCTTTTCTTTCTCTTTTTCTTTTTTTTTGGGGGGGGGTTGGTTTGGTTTCTTTTCATTATTATTATTATTTTATTTATCTTTATTTTATGTGCATTGGTGTATGCATGTATGTCTGTGTGAGGGTGTCAGATCTTAGAGTTACAGACAGTTGTTAGCTGCCATGTGGGTGCTGGGAATTGAACCCGGGTCCTCTGGTAGAGCAGTTGGTGCTCTTAACCATTGAGCCATCACTCCAGCCCCTTGTTTTTGTTTTTTTGAGACAGTGTTTCTATGTGTAGCCTTGGCTGTCCTGGAACTTGCTCTGTAGACCAGGCTGGCCTCAAACTCAGAGACAGATCCACCTGCCTCTGCCTCTCAAGTGCTGGGATTAAAGGCGTGCACCAGGCAAGGCTCCATATCTTCATCTTGTGGCTCTACTAACTATGTAGCTAGTCCTGGTACCAGGGACGCATGCCAACATGTTGACCACAGACCCAGGTGGACAGTGGTCCTCTGTTCCCATGGCAGCCCCAGGCACCAGGAGGCCTCAGGTACTAGCGTAGGAGCTAGAATGTTCTGCCAGACAAGGACACTCATCAGAGACACAAAGCATATGCCATGGTGGGCCTGGCAGCTTGGCTGAGGACTCTGGAAGCCAAGTGTGCATAAGCAACATTGGGGTATGGAGTCCCATTTATGCCAGAAGGCCCAGGGCATATCATCTGACTCTGCCCCATATCACTGCTGGCTGGACTAGGGGCAGGTGCTTAAGTCAAACAGACCAATCATATTCTGACTGCCGAGCTTCATTGGTTAGCCCCAATTCAGCCTTGCTGGCTAAGAGGGACAGGAAGTCCTAAGCCAAGTGATGAGTTCAGATACTCAGAGGCCTGGTTACATGATACTCTCCTCGCTTCTTCTAACCCAAACTGTGGGGTTTGCTCCAGAGGCTGGAGAAGATGGGATTCTTAGGCCCTGGAAGGTTGTGCTAGGGGAAGACCCTTAAAGGAAGCCCCCTCAAAAACAAACAAACAAACAAACAAACAGAGAACCACCTGGCTGGAGATTGAAGCAGCTTTAGTAAGAGGAAGGATAGTAGGTGGGGCTGGCTGGCCGTCCCTCCAGGACGGGGATGAGGACAGTGTAGGGAAAAGGAGGTTGGGGTTCAGGCCCTAGGGTTAAACATCCAGGTCGGTGACACTTGACTTCGCGTAGGCTTGTGCTTTTCGATGCACAATGCCAGGGTTAAAGGTCGCCCCCAGCGGCCAGTGGCGGACCACATGACGGTAGGAGGCAGCCAGGTAGTCAAAGTAGTTGATGTTGAGTTTCCGGGCAATGTGCCGGCCCAGGAATTCCATTTGCTATGAATAAGTGAATGGCAGCCAGGTCTCCATTCTCCAGATAGGAGAATCCCGCCCCCCCACCCCCCACCCCCGCCTCCCACCAGCATGCCCTTTAGGTATCCTTTCCCCTTACCAAGAGAGTATCCCTACCCCTGCCTAGGATCCACGGTGCTCCCGCCACCCTTCGCAGAGTGGAGGCCTCACTAAAGGAACTGTGCTATATTTACCCTCCAAGTGAAAAATAGCCCCATTCAAGAACTCTAAGCAGCAGTTATCTTTGGGGGGGTGCTGGGGGGGTGCAGGACCTACCTCATAGCGCTCTGACAGCTGCACCAGAACAAGAGGCTCTAACTTGTGGCCACAAAGGACCAGCTGGAAGAAGCACCTGCCATAGGCTAGCAACAGATAAGCAACTGAGCCAGGACCCTAACCTCCCAGAGCCTAGGGGTAGGACGGTAGGGGTTGGGCCTCCAGGGTGGGAGCGTCCAGATGGACTACTGGCCCTTCCCAGCTCTGAATCCATGTCCCTCTCCCTCCACCCTCTTGTATCCCAGACATCACCATCAGAGCTGAGTGTCAGGCGCACGTAGACCAGATGCATTGGCCCCTGACATACAGTTCGGCCACTGATGGAGAAATGGTACATGCCACGGGTGTGGTTCAGCACTAGGCGGCGCCGGGGCAATGAGGAGATCATGAGCCACAGGCCTATAGCCATGCCATAGGCAGGAAAGCACCAGGTCTCCTGCTTCTCCACCTGTGGGCACCAAGGATTAATAGGGAGGTGAGTTCTGGCAGGAGGTTCCTGTGTGGCTCTCACGCAGAGAGCTATGGGGTGGGGTGCAGGACCTCTGACCTGTTTCAGGGTACCAGTGCAGACCAAGACAAGGCAGAAGATGAAGAGCAGCATCCCCTTCCAGAGCGTGTCCAGGAAGTACTCTAGCACAAAGACTGAGGACAGCATGATCCGGCACATAAGGACAGCCAGGAGCTGCCCCCAGGCGTTGGACAGTACCAGAGATTTGGGGGAAAGAGCCCACCCAGTGGAGGTTCTCCATGCTACTACAGTGCCTGTACCCACAAGTGCCCCTGCCTACCCTAACCCATCCAGGCGTCAGCCAGCCTCTCCACTTCCAGGAACCTGGCCATGCTGTCCCCTGCCTACCATCCGGCTGCTGCTGCTGGAAGGGGTAAAAGCTGTTGTGCTTGAGACGCCTCGCTAAGTGACGCTCAGTAGAGAAGAGTCCTAGGGCCCAGAGCCAGAAGTGCTGGGCAATGGCAGACACGGAGAAGCCGCCGGTCTGTTCCTTGGGGACCTGGTTAGGTAGAAGTCGTCAGCATACGGCTTGCCCACTGCCATCACCCACTGCCTCTATACAGGACTCCCACCCGAGACAACTCCAGGGTGGCAGTTCAGGAAGGAACAAGAGTAGCCAGACAAGAGAGGGGCAGGAAGTAGACAGCAGTCCAGGCTGGGCTGCCTGGGTTCTAGAAGTTCAGGGCAGAGGGTTCTAGAAGGGGCTATTCTATTGACCACACCTTTCTAATGAGCATGCACTCTCTGGTCAGTCTCCACTACCTGGAAGGCAGCCTGGCTTCCTCATGGCTGGACAGCCTAAGTCAATGCTGCCCACATTTGTCAACTCCCGTTTTCCAGTGGCTGATAAAGGCCTCTGTACCTTTTTTTTCCCCACCATTTTACCCCCCACTGCCTACCCTATCCTCAGATAACCGTGTTCCAAGGGTGGAATTCACACAGTTCAGGGGTCAAACCCTGCAGTGAGCAGACACAGCCAACCCTTGGGCTAGGAGACCTAAGAGCCATTCCCATATACACAGGCCTGGGCTGCTGTAGCCTGCACCATCAGGTACGACCCCTGTTTTTCGTCTAACCACTTACTCTAAGGACCATATGTTGGTCCATGCTTGTAAGCCTATCACTTGGGAGGCGGAGATAGGTGGATTGTTGTGAGTTTAAGGTCAGCCTGGGCTACGCTGAGTTCCAGGCCAGCCTAGATTAGTGTGAGCAGAATCTCAAAGAAAACAACAAAGGACCATACAGAATGCTTAAAAATACTTTATTGTAACAAAAGCTCAAACATTTCCAAGTGAAAAGGGGCAGGGAAAAAAGCTGGTAGGTGTCTTGAGTTAAGTGGACTATCTGGAGGCTAGTGGGCTTGTAAGTAGCTGCTCTAGACACCACTGGACTTCCTCCAGGCCCCGGTAAGCACGCTTCAGACCCCTGGGGAGGCACCGGCAGGACTCCAGGTTGAGATACAGCAGCCCCGGGCAACTGCTAATCACAGAACTGTGGAACAGGCAAGGCCATGGGAAAGTGAGCTGTGGGCCAGGGAGCCCTCTCTGCCCTCACTTTACACCAGGCCTACTCCCTATAGCCACCCAGGCCTAAGCTTAGTTCTCTTGATGGCCCCAAACAGGAGTCTGGCCAGTGCCTATACCCTGCTTGGTCCCTGGAAATGTGAAACCGGGAAGGACACCTCTGGTTCCCCAAGTCAGATATGGCACCAAGCAGTACGAGAGTCAAAGAACCAGAGAAAGAGGCACTGACCTGACTGTGCTTGGTGTGACTCGGGTACCCCTTAGGTTGAGGGAGCACAAGGCTGGGTGTAAGCCCCCAGAGGTGCCAGAGAAAACGGCTAGGGCCTGTTCCAGGTCTTTCTCGCTGAAGCCTTGGCCACTGAAGTCCAGCTCCCTCAGGGTGTGATACCACTTCTGGGTCAACAGGGGGCTGCCTTTCTTAGCCAGAGTCAAGCCGTCAGACATGCCATACAGGCCCAGGTAGAGTTGCTCCAGCTCTGGGATGAGAGAACTGAGTGTGAACAGGAGGCAGGCAATGATTCCCACATCCCATCTACCACGCAAGGCCAGCTGACCTTGACAT
The DNA here is from genome assembly GCF_007827085.1 of Peromyscus californicus insignis. Classification (NCBI taxonomy): domain Eukaryota; kingdom Metazoa; phylum Chordata; class Mammalia; order Rodentia; family Cricetidae; genus Peromyscus; species Peromyscus californicus. Next base: position 41,432,933 of record NW_026294503.1, read on the forward strand.
GGTAAATCACACAGGCCAGTGGGCGTGATCCGAGCACAGCCTCGAAGATCCAGCAGGCGCAGTTTGGGGGAGCAATGGAGCAAGCGGCCCAGAACCTCGTTGCTCACAAAGTTGCAGGTGGAGCCAGCCAGGCAGAGCTCCTCAAGGCTGGGGAAGCCTGGTCCCTGGGGCACCCCTCGTCCACAAGGCTTGGGGAGCCAAATCAGGTTCAGCAGCCGTAGCACCTGTGAGTCGGGAGGAGGGCCAGGCTGCAGACAGGTTGCCAAGAGGCAAGTGGGAGAAGGTAGAGAGCATAGATACCTGTAACCGGGGACAGCCTTTCTGCAGAGCCTCCACAGGCAGCTGCAGGGGTGTGCTGTTGCAGTTCATGCCAGTGCTGACCTCCAGGACTTGGAGCTGGGGGCAGCAGCTGCCCTGTAAGGTGAGGGAACACACTAGGTCAAAGGCCTGGCAGCTCCCATGCAGCTCTGTTCCTGCCCATTCACCAACCTACCAGCAGCGCACCCAAGATGGCTGTCGTCTGGGAACTGTAGGTCAGCCACAGCTTCCGCATTCGGGACCCCGCTTCCTCCAAGAAGCTCACCACGGCTGTAGACTCTACCTAGGGGTCCAGCACAGGGGGGCGGGGGGTGTCACCTCACAAGGGCCCAGGCTTTGTCAGGGCCCCTGGGGGCACAGGACTCACCATGGAATGGTGTAGGTCCAGGCTATGGAGCTGGCAGCAGGCTTTGGCCAACATGACCAGTGTGTCAGCAGTCACATTGTGGCAGTCTGAAAGCTTGAGGAAGGTGAGCCGGGGACAGAACTTGCTAACCAGCTGTGGCAAGAGAGAGGCCATCTGGGGTTGGGGAGGGCAGGTAAAAGCCTACAGAGACAACGGACGTCCTGACAAGCCCATTCTGCCCATGCCAGGTCCACTTGGGTGCCTTTTCCTCTGGCAACTTCCTACCTAAGGTGTCAGCAAGACAGACCTGAGCGGGCAGGCAGACATCTCAGTGGGGCAGCACCAAGGGCACTGTCCCGACCGTGGACAACTCAAAATGTTAACAGCTGGTGTTCAGGGCAGTCTCAAGCTCTCACCTCCAACACAGGGTGTACTTGAGACTTCCAATGGATGAGGGTCAACCTCTGGAGCTGTGAGAACCTGGGCGACAGCAAGGCCCAGTTGCGCCAGAGTCCTCAGGCTGCCCCTCGGGCCAGCATCCTCCCTACCCAACACTGATGCGCGGAGGCACAGGCAGAGCAAGGGAATGACAAGGGACCCTCACCGATTGGGTATGAGCCACTCCAGGGAAGCAAGGAGCTTCTTCTCTGCCTTAAGGTTGCCCTTGGCAGCCCGGCCAACCAGCGGGGGTGACAGGGTCACAGTGTGCCAGAGTGCAGGATGGGAGGTGGCTTCATGCCAACGGCGGCAAACGCGTGCAGCCCTAGGAGAAGAAACAGTTCGCTGAGAGTGCATGACTTTTCGTGAGCGATGCCTACAATAAAGTAAGTGTCTTAGGAGCGGCATATCTGCCCCTGCAACTTGCGGCGCAGTGGTCTTAAAGCCAGGCTTTGGGGGCTCCAAGTGGAGATAGGTGCTGGAGCACTCGTGTATACCCGTTGAGATGCTTTGCCCTCTGCCTTGCAACTCCACCTGCTCAGTGCGCCAGTCCATACCCCGGCAGGCGCTGTTAGTGTACCTGCCAAGAAACGGCATGGGCCCATGAGCCGCAACCAACAACCCGAAAATATGCACCAGGACTTCTAAGGGAATACGGTCTCCCCAGCCGGAGTCCGGGCCCTGATCCGGCGACGGTTCAGGTCGGGGCTTGGCCCTGTGCTTGGCAGCCGCCGTGGGGCCGCGAGTCGGGGGTCTCGGAGCGCGGCGAGGGGCGCGCCTGTGCGCGCGAGCGCGGGTATTTTCCAGGTCCGGCAGCACGAGCAGCATGCTGTCCGCTTGCTGCAGGTGGTACCCAGAGCCGCGAGGTGCCAGCCTGTCCCACCACCAGTCCTCGGCCGAGCGGGCCCGCGCGTCGGCCCGCTTGGAGCCCCGAGCTCGACGCCGAACTCGCCCAGAGGATGCAGGAGCCATAGCTCGGGTACCTCCGCTAAAGCGGAAGGTGGGTGGGTGGGCTGGGAGGAAGGGGCGTGGCCCCCGACCTCAGCTCTTCCCCTACTCTCAGCTTCCGGGGGCGGGACTTCCGCCTCGAGGACAGCGGCTTTGCGGGCGTCTTCCTCCAGTTCTGGGGCTGGGATTTGGCTGAGTCTGGGACCTAGCGGCGTGCTCCCGGTGCTGGGCGGGCATCTCCGGCCCCACGGCCCAGATGCACAGCGCTCGGCGGTGGAGCCCTGGGTAAAGCCAGCCGGCCACGCCCCTCACCGACCCGCGCCGGTTGCCTTGGAGTTCGCTGTGGTCCTGATTGGTTTAGCAGTGCCGAGACTTCATTCTCCTGAAGCTGCAGGGACTACTGCTCCTTCGCTGGTCCTCCTCCCCAGAGCCACGCTTTAGGCCAGCTTCTTGCTCTCCCGCTTGCCAGTATTGCTCTGTGGGGTCCCGGTGCAGGCTCCTTGGTGCGTGCAACTCTTGATCAATCTGCCTCCTGCCTTCAGGTGCCTTAGTCTTGCAATTTGTTTACCTCAGACCCCGGTTCTGTCCACTCGCCTTTTTGTCTCCTTCCAGCAGGAAGAGGTTTGGCTCCAAGAGTAGCTAGAGCAGCTTCGGACCTACGTGGGGAAGAGTGGATTGTTATCCTGCCCCCTTTGACCTAATGGCAGCACCTCCGCTGGGCCGACTGGTGCTGACCCATCTGCTGGTGGCCCTCTTCGGCATGGGCTCCTGGGCTGCGGTCAACGGGATCTGGGTAGAGCTGCCTGTAATGGTGAAAGAGCTCCCGGAGGGTGAGTGAAGAGAAGTGGGTGGAGGTGGGCTGCAGGTGCTCTTGGTTCCTTAGCCTGGGGGGCTTACGCAGTCTCCTCCCTCCACTGCAGGTTGGAGCCTCCCTTCGTACCTCTCTGTGCTTGTGGCGCTGGGGAACCTGGGTCTGCTGCTGGTGACCCTGTGGAGGCGTTTGGCCCGCGGCAAGGGCGAGCGGATCCCTATCCAAGTGGTGCAGGGGCTAAGCATAGTGGGCACAGCCCTGCTGGCCCCTCTGTGGCACTATGAGGCCCCAGTAGCAGGGCAGCCCCACTCTGTGGCCTTCCTAACGCTGGCGTTTATATTGGCACTGGCCTGCTGTGCTTCAAATGTCACTTTCCTGCCCTTCCTGAGCCACCTGCCACCTCCCTTTTTACGGTCTTTCTTCCTGGGCCAGGGCCTGAGCGCTCTGTTGCCCTGTGTGCTAGCCCTGGTGCAGGGGGTGGGCCGCCTTGAGTGCCTGCCTGTGCCTGACAATGGTACCACTGGGCCTCCTATCAAGGTGTCTCCCATCAACTTCCCAGAGCGCTTTTCTGCCAGCACTTTCTTCTGGGTGTTGACTGCCCTTCTGGGCACTTCAGCTGCCGCCTTCCAAGGTCTCCTGTTAGTACTGCCATCTGCACCATCTGTACCCATGATGGGTCCAGGGCTCCGGGTAGGAACTCCAGGAACAGAGGAGGAAGAGGAAGAGGAAGAGGCCTCACCTTTGCAGGAGCCACCAGGCCCGGTGGCAGTCACTACTCCCAGCTCAGACCCTAAGGCCCTTCAACTGTTCTCTTCCCGAAGTGTCGGTCTACTGGGGCTCCTGGCTGTCACCAATGCGCTGACCAACGGTGTGCTGCCTGCCGTACAGAGCTTTTCCTGCCTGCCCTATGGGCGCCTGGCCTACCACTTGGCTGTCGTACTGGGTAGCCTCGCCAACCCCCTTGCCTGCTTTCTGGCCATGGCAGTGCTGTGCAGGTGCACATGGGCCCCAAGCCCCAGAGGGGAGGAACTTGAGGTCAGCCGGGGCCTGGGACAGCCAGTCCTGAATCTCAGCCCATCCTTGGCAGGTCTCTGGCAGGGCTGTATGGTCTGTCTATGCTGGGCATGTGCTTTGGAGCCTACCTAATGACGCTGGCAGTCCTAAGTCCCTGCCCTCCTCTGGTGGGCACCTCTGCAGGTGTGGTCCTCGTGGTAAGTATAATGGGGGCATGAAAGAGGAAGAGGGCTTGTCTCAGAGCAGGGGGATTTCGCGTTGAGCTTGTGGCTGCAAAACTCCCCTCTACCCCCACTTCCAGGTACTTTGCTGGGTACTGTGTGCGGGTGTGTTCTCATACGTCAAGGTGGCAGTCAGCTCCATGCTGCACAGTGGAGGCCGGCCAGCACTGCTTGCAGCTGGTGTGGCCATCCAGGTGGGCTCTCTGCTGGGCGCCATTGCCATGTTCCCTCCCACCAGCATCTACCAAGTGTTTCGAAGTGGAGAGGACTGTGTGGACCAGTGTAAGCCTTGAACCTGGGACGTGTGGGACTCACATCACCTCACTTGGTCTCCACCTGGAGATTGCCACATCGACTGAGCCCTGTGGCCCACGGTAGCCTCCCTACTCACAGATACACTCGTGGGTTTTACACACTCCATAAGAGACCTGGCTTTTGAGAAAAAGACCAGGATGAGGACCAAAGAGCAGGCCTGGAGCCAGGGATAGGTTGGGGCTGTGGCCTTCACCCTGGGACCTTTGTGGGATTTGCACAATAAAACATTTCTCTCCAGTGAGTTGTTAATCCCGTGAGCACAGCTCCCTGTACCAGGTCTGCTTCCCTCTGTAGGAGTAGAGGGTCCCTGATCCTGTGGAACTGGAGTACCAGACTGCTCTGAGCTGCCGTGCAGGTGCTGGGAATCGAACCCAGGTCCTCTGGAGCAGCAGTAAGTACTCTTAACCACTGAGCCTTCTCTCCAGCCCCAAGAGTTGGTTTTTCAGGTTCCAGCCCTCAGGATTTTTCAGCTTGAGAGCATTGCTTACCAGTCCTCCAGCTACCAGTTTCCAGCGCCTATAGTCCAAGCCCCCCAGGTTCTCTGTTCAGGTAGATACTTTGTAGCTGTCCTCGACCCAGACTCCTGCACATGGCCTTTGCCCCATGGGTCTGTAGGGTCATCTCTGGGCTGGGTGGTTCTAAGGCTCTCACACAAAGGGCTGGAGCCTCAGGTGGAACTGGAAAGATCCTTTGAACCAGGAGGATTGGGGGGGTCATGCCAGGGCAAGGGTCTGACTTTCTGCCTTCTTTTCCTATTATGGCACAGAGGAGAGCGGCCTGTGGGGGAGGCAGGACACCAGGTGTGTCCCAGTCTGACTGGGATGGCATGAAGCCTCATTCTCCCAGGAGTTGAAGGGGGGAAGGCGGCTCCCACCCTTGCTGCCCAAGTTCTTTAGATGATCTTTCTGAACTTAAGCCTTTTGTCCTTGACCGCCTGGCTTTGCTCTCCTTCCCCCCAGGCTCCCATACCTTGCCAGACCACCTGAGCAGGGGGACCTCCCTCATTCCCTGTGGCTCCGATGTTGGCTCCGAGAAGCAGGGGTGGCTTGGCCAGGTGGGCAGGTACTGAAGGCCTGCAGGGGTGAGGGTGCCCTCAGGAGTAAAGCCAGTGAGACTAGTATTGAGGTTGACCTCTTCAAACTCTTGTTCCAGTGACCCTCTTCCCCTTTTGTACTTTGCCCGTGTCCCCAGTCAGCACCCATGCCTGGGCCCCCGCCCTCCTGTCACCTGAGGCTAGGGACTGGTAGGGCTCCCTCCCAGCTCCTTTTCTCGGTTTTCTCAGGTCAGTAATCAGACGGCAGCCCCGACCCTAGGCTCACCTGTGTGTCTATGCAAGGTATGCTAGGCCCAAGGGCCGAGGACAGCATGGCCCTTTAGATATGTGTGGTCTCCTGGAGAGAAGGGAAGCCAGGGCCCCAGATCCTGGCCAGGCTGAGCCAGAAGTGGGCGGTTGAAGGAAGCCGCTGCTCTTTGAAGTTCTAGTGCCTTCCTGTCCCTCCACGGAAAACTGGGCAAGGGTCAAAATAACACAGGGTGAAAATAACAAGTCCAGGAGGGAGGCAAGGCTGTCTGCCAAGTCCATGGGTATCCATGAGGGCCAGATTAGCTCAACATCCAGGACTCAAAGACTTCTTGTCCCAGAAGGCAGGCAGGCCCTTGAGGACTGTGTGCCACCACTGTGAATGTCCCCTTGGCCTTTAGAAGTCAGAAAAGGGCCATTAACAGGTAGCCTCTTTTCCCAGGTGTGAGGTAGCCCATGATCAGGGACAAGGCTTGTCTTATTGGGACTGAATGATGAACATTAATGTCTTGACCTTCCTGGGTTCTGATGTAACTGCAGATGTGACAGCCTTTCATTCTTTTCTCGTTTTTTCGAGACAAGGTTTCTCTGTGTCTGGAGCCTGTCCTGGAACTCACTCTATAAACCAGGCTGGCCTCGAACTCACAGAGATTCACCTGCATCTATCTGCCTCCCAAGTGCTGGAATTAAAGGCGTGCGCCACCGCCGCCGCCGCCGCCACCTAGGAGCCTTTCATTCTTAACCTGCTCAGATCCAACCTGATTTGAGGGCACAGGACAGTCCTTTAAGGTACACCACACTTTAATTCAGAGGGATTTCCCCCAACTTCTGTGATGCCAGAAGACAAGCAAGAGAGGGTGTGGAGCATCCACAGTTCGAGAAATAGCCGCTTTCCCCCATCCCGCTCTATCCTGTCTCCAAGGGGACCCGGAGGCTGCCTTGCCTTTGCTGAAGTGCTCACACAGCTTCCAGGGCTACAAATCTACTGTTCATTGTATTTTCCTCTCCCTTCATTTTCTTTCCCTCCACCCCTTCTTCTCCCCCCCCCCCCTTCTCTTTCCTATTTCAAGTAGCCCGTTGGGCGGTGGTGGCGCACACCTTTAGTCCCAGCATTTGGGAGGCAGGTCTCTGTGAGTTCGAGGCTAGCCTGGTCTACAGAGCGAGATCCAGGACAGGCACCAAAACTACACAGAGAAACCCTGTCTCAAAAAACCAAAACAAAGCCGGGCGGTGGTGGTGCACGCCTTTAATCCTAGCACTCGGGAGGCAGAGCCAGGCGGATCTCTGTGAGTTCGAGGCCAGCCTGGGCTACCAAGTGAGTTCCAGGAAAGGCGCAAAGCTACACAGAGAAACCCTGTCTCGAAAAACCAAAAAAAAAAAAAAAAAAAATTTCAAGTAGCCCAAGCTGGCTTCAAACTCACTATATAGCTGAGGATACCCCTGCCGTGCGTGCTGGGGCTACAGATGAGCACCACCTTGCCAGTTTGTGCAGTCCTGGGGGTTGGAGGTGGAGCATTGTGTATGTTAGACAAGCAGTCTATGAACTGTGTCATGTCCTTGGCCCCTTGTGTATATTTTTCTCTATAATTCTTTATTATCCTGTGTGATCTGAACTATAGGAGCAGGACTGGGGTATGACTCAATGGTGGAGTGCTTGTCTAGAATCTGCAAGACACCGAGTTCGGCCCCCAGCACTGCAAAATAAAAACAAAGCATAACTGTACAGAAAGTACGATAACGGTTGGTGGGGAGAGAATGAGGAATCCTTAATGGGTCCAAAGTTTTCTTTGAAAGATGAAGGAGTCACGGGGTTGGGTGGTGGTGGTGGTGGTGGTGGTGGTGGTGGTGGTGGTGGTGGTGGTGGTGGTGGTGGTTACACAATATTCTGAATGTTTTTTAAGCCACTGCCCTATACTTTGAAAGTGGTTAGTTCTCAGTACTTGAGAGGCAGAGACAGGTGGATCTCGGTCAGTTCAAGTTCAGCCTGATCTACACAGTGTTGCATAGAGATCCTGTCTCAAAAAAAAAAGGTGGTTAAGATAGTAAACTTTTTGTTTTGTTCTGAGACAGCTTCCTATAGCCTAGCCTGGTCTTTTTGTTTGTTTGTTTGTTTGTTGGGATAGGGAGGGTCTCACTCTGTAGACCAGGCTGGCTTGGAACTCACAGAGATCTTCCTGTCTCTGCTACTTGAGTGCTGGGTTCAAAGGTGTGCATCACCAGACTTTGGAAAAGAATTATCTTGTAGTGCCATCAAATACTTGAAATGAATGAACATCGTGGATGGGATTTTCTCCAAAGTAACCAGGCAGCAGGATCGTGCCTGATGTAAGATAGGCCTCAGCTGTTGAAACTGGAAGTGGACACATTCAAGACTTTACACTGTTTGGCCTAATTCTGTGTATGTTTAAAGTTCCACATAATAAAAACATATGTTGAACAGAAAAATATAATAGTGCAAAACAGTAAGTGTTGGTTTAACATAAAGGTGTGTTTTGTGTGATGATTATGGATAGTTGAAATTCTTTTTTTTCAAGACAGGGTTTCTCAGTGTAACAGCCCTAGATGTCCTGGATCTTGCTCTTTAGACCAGGCTGGCCTCGAACTCACAGAGGACCACCTGCCTCTACCTCCCAAGTGCTGGGATTAAAGATGAGCGCCACCACCGCCTGCCTTAAAATTCTTCGCTTATTGTTTTTTTTATCTCCTGTGTATGGTGCCCGGTGCCTACAGAGGCACGAGTCGTCTCTTTGGCAGCTGTGAGTCATGATCGAGAAGGATGAGACGGGGAAATATAGGATCGAAGTTTCTGCATATTGTTGAACTAATATGAAGAACAGAAATTATTATATTTTGCTGAGCATGGTGGCACAGTGCTGGAAGACCAACACTTGGGAGGCAGAGACAGGGGGATTTCTGTAAGTTCAAGCCCAGTCTACATAGTGAGTTCCAGGAAAGCCAGGAATACTCAATGAGACTGACTAAATGTGTGTGTGTGTGTGTGTGTGTGTGTGTGTGTGTGTGTGTGTGTGTATGTGTATGAAGTTTAATCCAGAGAGAAAATTACTAAGAGAACAAAATGCAGAAGAAAATAACAAAAGAATTAAAATGGGCCTGGTGTGGAGCATGCACTCCCAACACTCGGGAGGCAGAGGCAGTCAGATGTCTGAGTTCAAGGCCACCTTGTCTACAGAATGAGTTCCAGACAGCCAGGGCTACACAGAGGGGAAAAAAATTAAAATGGAACAGTTGATCCAGATGTGGTGACACTCCTATAATCATATCATAACGCAGTAGGCTGAGGCAGCAGGATTGTCATGAGTTGGAGGCTAACCCAAGCTATAGATGAGACCCTCTCTCAAAAAAATCAGCTGGGCAGTGGTGGCACACGCCTTTAGTCCCAGCACTTGGGAGGCAGAGGCAGGCAGATCTTTGTGAGTTCGAGGCCAGCCTGGTCTATAGAGCGAGATCCAGGAAAGGCACAAAACTACACAGAGAAACCCTGTCTCAAAAAAACAAAACAAACAAAAAAACAAGTAATCAAAAGGCATCGTTAGAAACATCTGTTCAGAACACAAGACAGTAGTGGGAGAACAGAGGAACAAAAGGATGTGAAGGACATAACAGGCAGATCTTTCCTTGTCATTAGCTGTGATGTAAGTGGACCCTGTAGTCTGGCCAGACCTAACACAGTGAACTTTCCCCCCACATATGTGCAATACCTCCAAGATAGACTAAGTCAGGCCGTGGAACAAACCTCATTAGGTTTAGATTGGGATTGTATTCCTGGAAAGACCAGCACAAAAGAGCAAATCAGGGTGACCCTGTCATGAAGTCCACACCCATGCCCTCGGGTGTGTCTTATTTTTATCCCACCTGCTTCTCTTAACCCTTGTGTTTAGGCTTATATTTTAAAATATTAATTACACCTAACTGTACTTGAAACAGCAACAATACAACAAAGACACTGCTCTCCAGGGTCTAACCAGGTAAGTGTGGTCGTCACCCCTCATCAAGGAAACAACAGGTGGAGACTAACAGAAAACCACAACCAGTGAAAGTCCAAAGTGTGGAGCTCAGTCCCAACTGATAATCTGTATCACAACTCATGCACCTAAGGCTGAGGGAACCTTGCAGATTGTTGTGAGCCACCAAGTGATTCTGGGAACAGAACCTGGGTCCTCTGGAAGAGCAGCAAAGGCTCTTAATGGCTAAGCTGTCTCTCCAGCCCCGTAAGATCCTTTGTAAAAAGGCAGGATGGTTGTTAGAAGTCGGCATAAGGATACCATATGCCAGAGCTGTTGCATTCTCAAACCAAGGAACGGAGTGTTCAGAATAAAACCCTTACATTTATGGTTAAACACTATTTTTTAATTGGGTCTTGTTGGGGGTGGTGGCAAACATTTTTAATCCTTGCCTTTGGAGGTGAGGTGGGGGCAGAGTCAGGCGAATCTCTGAGTTCGAGGCCAGCCTGGTGGTCTACTGCATGAGTTCCAGGACAGCTAGGGCTACACAGAAAAACCCTGTCTTAAAAAAGTCTTACTGCATAGCCCAGGCTGGCCTTAAACTTGCTTCCTGCCTCTTCCTACCTCTGCCTCCCAAGTGCTGGGATTAAGATTACAGGTGAGTACCATCAGCCAGTGCTCTTAACCGCTGAGCTATCTCTCCAGCCTTAGTTGATTTTTGACAATGTGACAAGACATTTTTATCAGTGGCAGTGGAAATAAGAGAGTGAGGAGATACCAAATGTCCTCCTCTGGCCTCTGAATGCACACCCACATACAACACATACACAGACAGACAGACATAACACACACACAGTTTTTAGAAAGGAAAAAGAAAGTAGCGCAGAGCACAGGCTGGGGAGAAGGCCCAGTGGGTAATGCTCTTGTGGATGTTTTCTCAACTTGACACAGGTCAGAGTCGTTTGAGAAGAAAGAATCTCAATTGAGAAAATGCCCTCACCAGACTGGCCTGTGGGACATTTTCCTGATTGATGATTGATGTGGGAGAGACCAGGCACTTTGGGTGCTGTGACTCCTGAGCAGGTAGTCCTGAATGGTGGTGAGAAAGCAGGCTGAACAAACCATGAGGAGGCAGCCGATAAGCAGCGATCTTCCATGGCCTCTGCTTCAGTTCCTGCCTCCAGGTTCTTGCCCTGACTTCTCTGGATGATGGGCTATCAGCTGGAAGGTGAAATAAACCCCCTCCTCCCCAAGTTACTTTTAGTCGTTATGTTTTATCACAGCAGTAGAAACCCAACTAACACATCATACAAGCATAAAGACCTGAGTTCGAATCCCCAGAACCCAAGTAAAGCTGGATGCAATAGCCTGCATCTGTAATCCCACCATTTCTATGGAGAGGTGATAGGTGGAGACAGGCAAGTCTCTACATCAACTGTTTGCAACTCCAGTTACGAGAGATCCAATACCCTCTTCTGGCCTCCAAGGGCGCCAGTCACCAGTCACAGATGTGGTAGACATACATGGGTACAGTTTAGCACTCATACACAAAATAAAAACATAAATCTTAAAAAAAATCCATGTGTCTTTATTCCCAATATTCACGAGGCTGAAGCAGGTAGATCTCTGACTTTGAGGCCAGCCTGGTCTACAGATCAAGTTCCAGGATAGCCAGAGCTACACAAAGAAACTGTCTCTGTCTCAAAAAAAAAAAAAAAAAAAAAAAAAAAAAAAAAAGGCTAGGTGTGGTGATGCGCACCTTTAATGCTAGCCCTCCGAAGGCAGAGGCAGGCAGATCTCTGTGACTTCAAGGCCAGCCTGGGGTACAGAGCAAGTTCCAGACAAGCCAGGGAAATGTAGAGAGACCCTGTTTCAAATAAAAACAAGCTAGGTGGCAGTGGTGCATGCCTATACTCCCAGCACTTGGGAGGCAGAAGCAGGCATATCTCTGTGAGTTCAAGGCCAGCGTGGTCTACAGAGCTAGTTCTGGGGCAGTCAAGGCTACAAAAGAAACCCTGTTTCAGAAAACTCAGTGGATAAAGAAACTCCTCACCAAGGACTTAAATTCAATCCCTGGGACCCAGAAAGTAGGAGAGAATTGAGTCCCACAAGTTGACCAACATCCACATGTTCCCCATGACACACATTACCCCAAAAAAATTATATGTAATTTTTAAAAAAATTTAAAGAAAATTAAAGCTGGGCATAATGATCCACACCTTTAATCCCAGCACATAGGAGGTAGAGTTTGTCTATAGCAAATTCTTATTTTTATGAGGGGCTGGAGAGATGGCTCAGCAGTTAATCGTAGGTTCACAGTTCTCTAAGGTGGAAAATGCTTGAGCAGCATCCTGGTGAGGGGAGGAAGTGGCTATGATAAGAGGTGGAAGGCTAGAGTATGACGTCACATGGAGATGGAGAAAGCTTCAGTGGAGTGAGATGAACACGGGTGTTGATGGTAATGGTTGATATTCCTGAGACAATGACATTCAAAGCTTAATGGCCTGTAACTTGGAAGATTCCAATTGTATCAGGTTAAGTAAGCAAGAGGCAAAAAGAACAATTATGCCGGTGAGTGGACCAGGAGAGGGAATTACCAGGAAAGCAAAAAGATAAGACCATTGGCCTTTTGGCAGAAAGTGACCAGGACAGGTAAGTGGCTGTCCGGGCTGGGCGCAGAGCTGGGAAATGGTAAAATGCAAAATGGATTTTTGTTGCGGTGGTGGTAGTGGTGGGTTTTTTCTTTCTTTGTTTGTTATTTTGAGACAAGGTCTCATGTAGCCCAGGCTGGCCTCAAGCTCACTATGTAGGGTTACAGAAGTGTAATTGGAAGAAGCATCGGCCAAGACTGTTGAGACTCAAGTTTAGTGAGAAATCTCTCAAGGTTTAGATTAGCCTTTTCAGTCTTTCCAGAAGATGGAAGTTATGGGGTAGCATAGGGATAATATTTAATTTAAAGAGATTTACATTCTTTAGCATCAGAAGTTAAAGCCAGTCTGGGCATGGTGGCACAGGCCTGTAATCCTAGCACTTAGGTGGCAGAGGCAGAAGGATCACTGCAAATTCAAGCCATCCTGGGCTACACAGTGCAACCCTGTCTCAAAAAATATTTACAGAGAGAGAGAGAGGAAGAAGAAAAAGAAAAGGAAGTTAAAAATGAGAGAGAAATGAAGGAAAGGAGGGAGAAGGTGGGAGAGAGTATACAGACAGACAGACAGGCCATTATTGGACAGGGAGCGCAAGACAAGAAATAATGTGTTCTGGGGTTGGGGATTTAGCTCAGTGGTGGAGCGCTTGCCTACCAAGCACAAGGCCCTGGGTTTGGTCCTCAGCTCTGAAAAAAAAAAAGAAATGATGTGTTCTAAGAGGTTGTGTCTGAGGCCCTTCCTGTGTTAGCAATGAATGTTTCTATCTCTCCGCTAAAGGTATCTTCCAGGACTAGGAGATATTTGAGTCCCTTGCACAGAGTATGTAAGCAAAATTTATCTGCCTGTCTTCCTCCAGCATAGTTTCCTCATGCTGAATAGGCTGCAGAAGACTGGAGGTCTACGTGTTCCTCAGGGTTATCCTGACAACACCTAGGACAAACTTTAGAAACAGATCACAAGCGGGCTGGAGGTTAAGAGCACTGGCTGCTCTTCCAGAGGTCCTGAGTTCAAGCCCCAGCAACCACATGATAAATCACAACCATCTGCAATGAGATCTGGTGCCCTCTTCTGGCGTGCAGATGTACATGCAGACAGAACGCTGTATACTTAATAAATAAATCTTTTTAAAAAAGAAAGGAAGCCGGGCGGTGGTGGCACACGCCTGTAATCCCAGCACTCGGGAGGCCGAGGCAGGTGGATCTCTGTGAGTTCGAGGCCAGCCTGGTCTACAGAGCTAGTCCAGGACAGGCTCCAAAGCTACAGATAAACCCTGTCTTGAAAAAAAAAAAAAAGAAAGGAAAAAAAGAAACAGACCACAAGGTGGGGCTGGATAGCAATTGCTGTTCTTGCAAAGGACCCAGGTTTGATTTCTTAGCATCCATGTGTTACTCCAGTTCCAGGGGGATTCTATCCCCCACCCACCCCCACCCTCAACCTCCTCAGGCATCAGGCATGCACATGATACACATACATACATGCAGGCAAAACACTCATACAAAAATAAATAAATAAATAAATAAACAAACAAACAAACAAACATACATACATCTTAAAAAAAGTCACAAGATAGTTGTAGGTAAAGGCACACTTTGTCACCAAGCTTGAGGCCCTAAGTTCAGTCCCCAGGTCCTACATAGTTAAGGAGGGAACCAAGACAGGCAGTGGTGGCACATACCTTTAATCCCAGCACTTGGGAGGCAGAGGTGGGCAGATCTACATGAGTCTGAGGCCAGCCTGGTCTACAGAACTAATTTCAGGACAGCCAGAGCTGTTACACAGAGAAACCCTGTCTCGAAAAAACAAAACAAAACAAAACCAACCAAACAAAAAAACCAAAAATATAATAAATCTTAAAGAATGTAACTTTGGGTTCGGCAGTGGTGGTGCACGCCTTTAATCTCAGCACTCAGAGGCAGAGGCAGGAGGATCTCTGAGTTTGAGGCCAGCCTGGTCTATATGGTAAGTTCCAGGACAGCCAGGGCTACACAGAGAAACCCTATCTCGAAAATCAAAACAACAACAACAAAAGAATAACTGGTTCTTGCAACATCTGGGGAGAAGGAGACCATAGAAGAACTCACAACTTCAGGGCCTTAGCAGCACTCAGTCTTCCCTGGACTCCTTGTGGTCCAGGCATAGTCAGGGGCATTTGTGCTTTCTCAGGTTCAACCTGTGTGTGGTCCGAAGATATGAACTAGCCTTCCCTCACAAGAAAGAAAGGACTTTATTGATTCCAAGGAATTCCCACTTTGGTGGCTGGACTTGGCCCCAGAGGAGGCTCAGAAGCTTTGGGCACTCTCAGCAGAAACATCAGCTGACCACACAAACAGGAAAGAGTCCTTTGACCCAAGGATGGGTTAGTGCCCGCCCACTGAACTGGGATGGCCACGAGATGGCGCTCCAGAATTTCCTGAGACAGAACAGACAATTAGTGTGGCCTTATGGGGAATCCGTTATCTCTGCTTCTCCAATTTGTCTTTTCTGACTTCAGGGTCTTTGCTTAGTCATCAAAGACCTTGAAATCACCGGACGGTGATGGCGCATGCCTTTAACCCCAAAAACATAGGAGGGAGAGGCAGGTGGATAATCTGTGAGTTTAAGGCCAGCCTAGTCTACAAAGCAAGTTCTAGGAAAGCCAGCGTTAGATACACCGAGAATCGTGTCTTGAAAGCTGTGTTAATAAAGTATGGAAGGAATTCTAGAGTTCCAGATCTAGTTATTTGTTTGAGACAGGATCTCACTATATAACTCTGGCTGGTCTTGAACTCACAGAGATCCACCTGCCCCTGCCTCTTGAGTGCTAGGATTGAAGACATATACCACTACACCTGGCCCGGTCTAGTTTGTAGCAGGAATCTTAAAGAGTCTTATTAATAAAATCAAACCCAAGGCCAGTTATTGGGATGAACTCTGGAAGATCAGAGAGACAGAACAGGCCACAGCTTCCTCAGCTCGACATTTCCTCAGCTGATCCTGTTTCCTCAGACTGGAAGCTTCTGTGTCCTCATCCCAATGGCTCTCAGCTGAACTGCTGCTCGAAAGCCTGAAGCTTAACCAGCCAAAAGCTTAACCAGCCAAATGCTTCTAGTCTCTGGTCCTCACGCCTTATATACCTTTCTGCTTTCTACCACCACTCCCTGGGATTAAAGGCTCACTTCTTGGGATTAAAGGCGTCAGTCACCATGCCTGGCTGTTTCCAATGTGGCCTTGAACTCACAGAGATCCAGAGGGATTTCTGTCTCTGGAATGCTAGGATTAAAGGCATGAGTGCCACCATTTTCTAGCCTCTGTATGTAGTGGCTGTCTGTTATCTGACCCCAGATAAATTTATTAGGGTGCACAATATTTTGGGGAACACAATACCACCACACTAGTTTTTTCTTTTTCTTTCTTTTTGTTTGTTTGTTTGTTTTCCAGACAGGGTTTCTCTGTGCAGTTTTGGTGCCTGTCCTGGATCTCACTCTGTAGACCAGGCTGGCCTCGAACTCACAGAGATCTGCCTGGCTCTGCCTCCTGAGTGCTGTGATGAAAAGTGTGTACCACCACAGCCCAGCTGGTCTAGCTTTTTCATTCATTCATTTTTTTAAAATAATATTTTTAGCCGGGCGGTGGTGGCACACGCCTTTAATCCCAGCACTCGGGAGGCAGAGCCAGGCGGATCTCTGTGAGTTCGAGGCCAGCCTGGACTACCAAGTGAGTTCCAGGAAAGGCGCAAAGCTACACAGAGAAACCCTGTCTCGAAAAACCAAAAAAAAAAAAAAAAAAAAAAAAATTTTATATTTTACATACCAACCACAGATCCCCCTCATCCTTCCTTCTGCTCCTCCCCAGCCTTCCCCCCACCACGCCCCATCCCTTCCTTCAAAAGGGTAACTAGTCTATCTTTTTATTTGTTTGGTTTGATGTGATTTTTTTTAAAAAAGATGTATTAATTTTTATTTTATGCGTATGAGTGTTTTGCCTTCGTGTGTGTGTGTGTGTGTGTGTGTGTGTGTGTGTGTGTGTGTGTGTGTACTGCGTGTGTGCCTGGTGCATACAGGAACCAGAAGGGGAGTGACGGACCTCCTGGAACTGGAGTCACTAAGCCACCATGTAGGCTTGGTGGTAGGCGGCTGTCCTGGTGAAGCAGGAGTTGTCACTCTCTGATTCAAGGGAGAGGGGTGTCCTGCTTTCTTGGGATGAGGGGGTGTCTTTCTTTAAAAATTGAAGGGGGGTTTTAAGACAGGGTTTTTCTTGTATGTCCTTAGCTGTCCTGGAACTCGCTCTGTAGACCAGGCTGGCCTCGAACTCACAGAGATCAACCTTCCTCTGCCTCTCTAGTGCTGGGATTAAAAGAGTGCACCACCACCCCCCGGACACAACATTTTTATTATATTTACTTACTTATCTTGTGTGTGGGAGGGTGTGCATGTGTGTGTGAATGCACATATGTGAGAGACTTACAAGAACCTGTTCTTTCCTTCTAGCATGTGGGTCCCAGGAACTGAGGTCATCAGGCTTGGTGACAAGTGTCTTTATCCATTGAGCCATCTTGCCAGCTCCCTGCGGAAGATTTTCTTTGGTCCAACTAAAAACAACACCCTAATTCACTGAGGGTGGAAGGGTACTACAAGGTCACTGGGTTCCCCACAGTCAGTCCAGAGCATGTACTGTTTATCTAGAACAGTCTAGCATTATGTGGGCATTTGGGTACTAACAGGCTCAAAAGTTGAGGAGGATCCACTACCTCCCGCATAATTAACAGCCTGTAAAGCCAGGCACTGAGGCTGTGGGACCTGAGTGGAGATGTGACATTCTAAACCTCCTGAAAGATAAGATTACTCTCTGGCCAGAGGCTTTCTGATAAAGAACAGGACAGACCATTGTGTCTTTCCTTAGGAGTTAATGCAAAGTCACCTGGGTAGAAAATGCTCTGAGGAAAGTTCTGGAAACTTTAAGCAGTAAAAAAACCTATCTAGCCCGGCAGTAGTGGCGCACTCCTTTAATCCCTGCACTTGGGAGGCAGAGGCAGGCAGATCTCAGTGAGTTCAAGGCTAGCCTGATCTACAGTGTGAGTTCCAAGACAGCCAGCGCTGTTACACAGAGAAACCCTGTCTCGGAAAAACCAAAAAAAGAAAAAAATAAAAACAAAATAAAAAACCTATCTAAATGTATCCGTGGGTGCAATGGTCTCTGGCTGTTGTCCATTCTCACCCCCTAAGGGTGATTTTTCTGAGTGGTGCCTTTGGCCATGGTCCAATTTCACCCTGTGTGGGTGTTTTCCTCAATGGTGGTGCCTTTGGCCAATGTTCACTCTTATCCCTCGAGGGTGCCCCATTTTACTCTGTACAAAACTTCATTCAACCTCTCTACTGTCCTCTGTGTGTGTCATCTGAATTCTTTCCACAGACATGGCAGGAGTGGTGAGCCCAGTGGAGACCAGAGGAAGGTCCCAGGAGCACCTTTGGGTGCCTCTGCCTGGCTGGGTTTGGTTTCCTTCATCTTCATCACAAGGTGTGGACTCTTCTCTCCGGTTGAGGCTATGAGACTTCCTGCTTCACCTGCTCACATCTTCTCTCAGTGTTCACAATGTCTGCACTTTGCTCCAAAACCTCTCTTATTTTCTTATTTGGGTCCTTACATAGATCGCTTTCTCTCACTCCACTTGCATTTGTCTCCTGTTAATCCCACTAACCACGCTAAGCTGTCTTTTCCAAAAGGGTGGCGGATATGGTTATGTAATATTTTATATTGCCAGGCAGTGGTGGCTCACGGCTTTAATCCCAGCACTTGGGAGGCAGAGGCAGGTGGATCTCCGAGTTCCAGACCAGTCTGGTCTATAGAGTGAATTTCAGGACAGCCAGGGCTACACAGAGAAACCCTGTCTCAAAATGGCTGTGGTGCCTATAAGCATACCAACGCACATGCTCGCTCATTCGGCACCTGTGGCTCCTCTCAGCCCTTCTCACTCCTCCCCCTCCCCTAAACTTCTCCAGCCCAGGGGCTTTCCTTCCCTCAGCTTCTCATGTCTATACAACCCTGCCATTCCAGCTGTGTGTGTTCCTTTTTGTTGTTGTTTGTTTTCTTTTGTTTTTGAGACAGGGTTTCTATATGTAGCTTTGGATGTCCTGGAACTTGATCTGCAGACCAGGCTAGCCTCGAACTCACAGAGATCCCTCTGCCTCTGCCTGAGTGCTGGGATCAAAGGCGTGCCACCACCACTGCCTGGCGGACCTATGTGAGTTCTTGGCCCCCTCTTGCTCTCTCTCTTCTGTCCTCCTCTCTCACCTCCCCCACTTCCCCATGGCCTAGTTCAGTCTGCTTGTCATGTTCAATCTGCTGCTTTCTCTCTTCGCTCTGGACTCTCCCAGATGCCTCTGGCTGCACTCTCCCTCAGAGCTACGATAAAAAACTCCCCCTCCACCGTCGCTCGGAGCGGTCATGTCCTCACTTGACACACTATGGTGACAGACTCTACTGACCTCTCATCTGACCACCTGTTGTGGGCAATAATAATAACTCCTGTCTCGGGGCCTTCAGATCAGCCCTGTTCCTGCTGTTGACGTGGCCTATTGGAACTGCCGTCTACTCCTCCTCCTGCTCCCGTGTTTGGCTATGCCATCCATCCATCTGTCCATCTGTCCATCCATCCATCTACCTGACTGTTCATCTGGCCATGGCTCTGCCCTTTTGCCTCTGCAACTAGACTCAATTCCGCAGCTGCCTTCTGTGGCCCGAGGCAGCCTGACTCACAGCGGGGACAACTTCTTCCCCAGCTCCCTGTCTTAACCGTATAGAGTCCATTGCATCACAGGACGCCACCGATGACCTACTAAAAGTGTGGCAGATTCTGTTTTCTATGATAAGCATCTTGAAAAGGAACAGAGCATGAAAGGAAGCTGAAGGTACCAGAGAGAGAACACAAAAGGCCTGCAGAAAACGACCTGGCAGAGAATCTGGCCTCTGACTTTAGTTAGGAAACCAGCAGAAAAGACTTCTTGCAGCCTTAAGGGATGGTTTCAAATCTCTCACTTCACTCCCAGGGGAAACAGAATAAAAGATAAATGCTGTATATGTCTATAAACTCCTCTCTAGAAAAAAACTGCCCAAATATTAACATGCTTCTAAAACTCCTTGCCCTCAGTGTGGTAAGACAGGAAACTGGAGGGTTTATAGCCTCAAGAATCAAAGGAATGCCCCCCACAAGCCAGGGCCCCAAATGGTATCTCCAGAATGAGGAAGCCCTAGGTTCCAGTTGACCTCTGACTCAACCCTGGATCCCAGCTGATGGGAAAGAGCTTTAAGTAAACCTTGACATCATTATGGTCTTTTCAGCATGAGATGCACTGAGACCCACCAGAGAATCACAGAGAGGCCCGAGGCACTGGCCACTCTGCTGGTGCTGGCAGTTGGTACCTGCTTTTCTAGGTGTTTCTAGTGTTGAAAATTTACAGGCAGTCCAAGACATGCCTGAGCCCACCATCAAATGAAGGTGACGATCTCAAGACCCAGGACATTTGTTAGGTAAGTTTGCATCCTGAGCCAATAGGATGGGTAATCTGGAGCAGGGGCTATGCTAGACGAGAGAGAGGGCAAAGACTGTAACTCTGGAGCCCCAGCCTGTGGGGAAAACTGTAGGATAACATAAGGACACACACCTTGAAGTCTGCTGGGGAAGCTCCTATGGCTACTGGCTGCCTTAGCATCAGGCTGTAGGGGCAGGATTGAACGCAATTGTGAGGTGTTGGTAAAGCCTTAAAGGTGAAGGGCAAGACCGGGTTTGGGCAGATGATGTGTCTGGATGCAGTTCACTTTTTCTGAAGGTTAAAGAATTAAAAGGAAGGAAAAGTGAGGTGTGGTGGTGAACCCCTTTAATCCCAGCACTCAGGAGGCAAAGGCAGGTGGAGTACTAAAAACCACAGCCCAGCTTTTCTTTGAGGGCTGGCTGGGTTTTTTGTTTTTTTGTTTTAAACCTTGGAAGGTTCATCCTCCCCTAATTTGGGGTTTTCAGTTTGAAAAAAGACCAGAGGACTGTTTGGCTCACAACTGTTAGGTAAGCATCATCGCCTAACCTGACTTGTTAAGCCAGTCCATCAGAGTTAGGCCCTACAGGCAGGAAAAAAAGCAGGAGAGGGCTTTGTTTTAAGCTGTCAGGCTTTTGTCTGGGTCTGAAGAGAGAGGAAGAAGCCATCCATCTTGGAAGATCGCCACCTCTATTACCAGCTGTATAATTATTTATTACCTAGGTCACCTCCCTACCCATCAGCCTACCAGGCAGTCTGTTTAACTCCTAGTCCCTCAGACGGACAGCAGACAGCGGGTCTCCACAGGTGAACTGGAGGATGAGATGGCAGTGCACTAGGTCATGACTCCATCCTCAAAGTGGAGTCAAATGCTGCTTATAAAACGGAGTCTCTTGGGGCAACACAGTCTGAAAAACCACTGCTTTACATGATATGGACTACCCTGGAGTAGGGCATTTCCTGATCTCTACAGACCTCAATTCCCTGGAAAGATAAGGGTGCTAATCAGATCCCAAAGTTATCCATTAAAAAGCTTTTCCAGGAAGCTGTTGAGAGGGTTCAGTGGGTGATAAAAAATAACTGCTATTGAAGCCTGGCCACCCCAGTGGGATCCCTGGAACCCCTGTAAAGGTGGAAGTAGGGCACTGACTCCACAAAATTGTCCTCTGACCTCCACACACACATCACGGCTCAAGTACCCACTCATATACTCACACACATACAATAACAACAACAACAAAAAAGACTCTGGCCGGGCAGCAGTGGTGCATGCCTTTAATCCCAGCACTCGGGAGGCAGAGCCAGGCGGATCTCTGTGAGTTCGAGACAAGCCTGGTCTACAGAGCAAGATCCAGGACAGGCTCCAAAGCTACACAGAGAAACCCTGTCTCGAAAAACAAAACAAACAAGCAAAAAAAGACTCTACCTACCTGGAGGACAATATTCCCAACAGTCCTCCCTAGAGCCTATAGAAGCAATCCCTTATTAAGTTCCCAGTCTAAGCCCTCAGGTGCCTCCTGGGTACCCTGATTCTGTATTCATTGTGTCTGGTATGTGACAAAGACCAAGCTTTAAGCCTCCATAACTGATAAATAAATATTATAAATAAATCACAACAAACTATCGAAGAATATGCCTAGTGCATAGAAAAAAAAACCAAGATAATCCTTTTCAACTGTGGGATCGGTGTTAATTAAAATATATAGGGTGGGGCCAGGTATGGTGTAGGGTGCCTTTAATCCCAGCACTCAGGAGACAGATCCAGAGGCAGGAGGATGTCTATGAGTTCAAGGCCAGCTGGGTCTACATAGTGCGTTTGAAGCCAGGCAGGAAAACAGAAAGTACAGCTGGTGGAAAGATTTATCAATACTAATGAAGACTACAGTGGTACATGAGTGTATTCAGATCACATCGGGAACACCAGACCCACAGACTTATCTATCAGACACACGGCAGCATGACACAGTGAGACTCTGCTCAAAAGAAAGAAAGATAGACATGAATATGGGAGAGGGAGCTCAGGGGTAGCAGTGAACTCTTTCCGGAAGGTACTTTCTCCATATGTTTGTCGTCCACAAGGCCTGGGTCAGTACCATCCGGACTCATCATTATCATGTTACACTTGGGAAGAAACCCCTCAAGAGGCCGGACAGTGAAGGAGCACGCCTTTAATCTCAGCGCTCGGAGGCAGAGGCAGGTGGATCTCTGAGTTCGAGGCCAACTTAATCTACAGAGTGAGTTTCAAGACAGCCAGAGCTACCTACACACACACACACACACACACACACACACACACACACACACACACAGAGCCATTTCTTGGGACAGGGGAGATGGTTCATTCAGTGGCTAAGAAGACTGTCTACTCTTCCAGAGGACTCAGGTTCTGTTCCCAACACCCATGTTATGGCTTACAGCTCTCTATAATGCCGTTCCAGACACCAGTTATATTTTCCTGGTTTCTATAGGTACTAGGTCCGCACATGGTGGGCACACATAATTTTTAAGGCCATGCTTATTGTATGTCCTTGATTCTGCCCAGCCTTTTGTTTCTGCCTTTTATACTCAAGAGAAACAGCCTTAGATTATTATGCCGATTTATTCATGTTATTTCCTGACCAGAAATGTTTCCCGCTGGTATAACCATCTAATTTCCATTTTCATTCCGTCTACGGGAATAAAAGATGTCAGTCGATCAAGGTTAAGTGCTATGTGTATATTTCTGATAATTCTGCTAATAGCAGCACATCTATGTGCTTTACATGATTTACAAGGATAGATTCAAACTATGTCAGACTCCGCCACTGTTTTTGGTAAAGGGCTTTGGAACTGGATCTCTGGGTTGTACCTGTCAGAATCTTAGCATGTACTCCTTTTAGCCTTTGGACCTGTGTACTTCTCTGATGGCTCGATTTTATCTCCTCTCATTTGCGGCCAATCTTTAGCCTGAATGCCAGAGGTCAGAGGTCATGCTGCCTGTCATCACAGATGCCAATGAGCACAAACAGGAAGTGCTAGTTTAGTGTGCACTTTATCACTGTGAAGACAGCCGATGAACAGCCTAGAGATAAGGTGTGTATCTCATCTCTGGGCAGCAGATTACCTCAGGAGTGGAAATCAAGGCAGTTAATCATTCTAAAGGTTAGTCTTGTCTCTAGGAGCCATCCTGTTGGTGTGTCTCTCCTATTCCCCCACCACACACACACACTTTTTCCACACTATGATCTTATTCTGTGCAGCCCCGGATGTCCTGGATCTCGCTCTGTAGCCCAGGCTGTCCTGGGACTCACAGAGATCCACCTGCCTCTGCCTCCCGAGTGCTGGGATTAAAGGTGTGCACCATCACTACCACCAGGCTATATTGCTCCATTTTGAGGCTGGATAGAAACTCAGTAAAGCCAAGCCGGGCGGTGGTGGCGCACGCCTTTAATCCCAGCACTCGGGAGGCAGAGGTGGGCAGATCTCTGTGAGTTCGAGGCGTTCCAGGAAAGGAGCAAGCTGCACAGAGAAACCCTGTCTCGAAAAACCAAAAACCAAAAACCAAAAAAAAAAAAAAAAAAAAAAAGCTCTTTTGGGCCGGGCGGTGGTGGCACATGCCTTTAATCCCAGCACTCGGGAGGCAGAGGCAGGCGGATCTCTGTGAGTTCGAGGCCAGCCTGGTCTACAGAGCGAGATCCAGGAAAGGCGCAAAACTACACAGAAAAATCCTGTCTCGAAAAACCAAAAGAAAAAAAAAAAAGAAACTCAGTAAAGCCAAGTAGTGGTGGCTCCCGGCCCCAGCACAGAGCTAAGCCCTTTTAACTGTACTTGGCCTTGGCCTTCCTGAGCGGACTGCTGGACATGCCCGCATGGGTGCCTCCACACAGGTTCAAGCACCTTCAGGTAGGTTTACGCCACCCCCTCCTACCTGCTGTACCAACTGGCACCTAGGGTAGCCTGGCCTCCTACTTTTCTCTCTCCACAGTACCAATTTTATCTGCAAACACCCTCTGCCCACTCTCAGTGGGGTCAGGTCTCTACTGCCCTATCACCTCAGCTCCAAGCTTGGCTTTTAGTTTTATGGCTAGACCCATCACTTGTACTGTGAGGTTAGACTGGCTTGAGACCTCCCAGTCTCTGAGTCCCGGTGCAGCTGAGTGACTTTATGTATATCCTGACACATGGCACCCAAAATACACAGTATGAAGCGTGGGGATTCTGATGCAGATGCTCAGGGACAGGCTGTTAGCAGAGACTGCGCCCCATAATGTTTGGAATAGTTTGGGTTAAATGGATGTCCTGGAGTTTTCAGGAACTACTTTGGGCCCCAAGACATTCCAACAGGTCCCTGTTAGCTCTCAGGTAGATCTCTTCTGTCTTAGTTAGGGTTTCTATTGTTCTGAAGAGACTCTATAACCATGGCAATACTAATAAAGGAAAACATTAATTGGGGTGGTTTACATTTTCAGAGTTTTAGTCCATTATCATCATGGCAGGACATGGTAGCATGCAGGCAGACATGGTGCTGGAGGAGCTGAAAGTTCTACATTTTTTTTTTTTTGAGTTCTCCATCTTGGTGTCTACACTGAGCATAGCTTGAGCACAGGCAACCTCAAAGCCCACCCTCACAGTGACACACTTCCTCCAACAAGACCATACCTACTCCAACAAAGCCACACTTCCTAACGGCGCCGCTCCCTAACAGTTTATGGAGGCCAGTTATATTTAAACTCCCACCGTCTCCCAGGCCACTAGCTGGCCTGTCTTACGGTTCGGGTGTGACGTCACAGGGCTGAGGACTTTGACCTGCTCCCGACTGTATTTCTGGATCCAATTGCTCCTCTCCCCGCTCCACCTACCTCTCCCATCTGTTATATGAGGAGCTTGGTCTCAGAACACCCATTTCTTCCTGATAGTCTTGGGGTTTGTGCACCTGCAGTCTTTTTGCCCCTGACACATTGCACCCCAGTTACTCCCAGACATCTCACCTACAACAAGCACTTCCTAGGTCTGGCAAGGAACAGCTCCAGAAAGAGACGACCCTGAAATGGGTGCCACCGCCCTGGATTCCCCGGCTCAAGAACTTTTGTACCCACCTCATATCTGATACTCTGCCTCCTGCCAAACACTCGAAACCCAGTTTGGGATTGAAGGCATGACACACTGCTTCCAGAGCCAACCAGAAGGCAGCTTCCCAGCTCCGGCAAGTATGGGAAAAAAAAAGGCCGGGCGGTGGTGGCGCACGCCTTTAATCCCAGCACTCGGGAGGCAGAGCCAGGAGGATCTCTGTGAGTTCGAGGCCAGCCTGGTCTACCAAGTGAGTTCCAGGAAAGGCGCAAAGCTACACAGGGAAACCCTGTCTCGAAAAAAAACCAAAAAAAAAAAACCAAAAAAAAAAAAAAAAAAGGAAGTGGCTCAGTGTGGCCTCAGAGAACACAGTGGTCAACACGGGATGGTCTCTCGGCCCTAAGGGGCAGCTGTTGAAAGGAATGTCTGCGGCCAGGAAAGCAGGGACTTCAGAGGGAGTTCTGGGGAACCAGGTGGTACAGGGCCCCTCCAGAAGAGTATTACAGAAGGGTATCATGGAGAGGGAAGAGTAGGGGGCACAAGATCCCGGACTCTAACTGGCATCGTGGGCAAGAAAGCTAAAGTGTCACTGGCTCTCAATGTGGCCGGCTCAGCAGGTGGCTCTGGAGGGTGCTGTCCACTGCCATTGCAGTCTGGGCGAGTGAGTACAGAGAGCTGTAGTCTGTAGTGAAAGTGTCCAAGTGTTAGCTTTGAGTTACACTGCCATCTTCCAGGGAGGAAGGTGAGCCCGGCAAAATTAAAGAGCCAGCTCAAGGGTCTGGGGAGATGGCTGTGTGGGTGAGACTGCCCTCTAGGAAGCCAAGTCCCCAGAACCATGCAAAAAGCACTGCCGGGATGGGATAGGAGGCGGAGACAGGAGAATTGCCCATAAGCTGGCTGGCTGGCTAGCCTGGCGCACGCAGCACAACAGAAACTAAACCTCGCCTCAGAAGCTGGAAAGCAAGAACCGCCTGACTGCCAGGCAGTGGTGGCACAAGCCTTTAATCCCAGCACAGAGACAGAGGCAGGGGGATCTCTGTGAATTCAGAGACAGCCCAGGACAGCCAGGGCTACAGGGAAACCCTGTTGGGGGGGGGAACAAAACAAACAAACAAAAACAAACACCGACTCTTGAAAACTGTTCCCTAACATCCAAATATAATAAACAAACAGACAAAAAAACTTGTGAAAGACTCACCCCTTGGGCCTGGAGAGATGGCTCAGCGGCTAAGTGTCTTGCTGCTCTCAGCCCCCACAGGGTAGCGCTCACCCACCTGTAACCTCAGTTCCAGAAGATCTGACACCCTCCTCTGTGGTCTTTTACAGGCACTGCACCCCGGAACCATGTATGCAGGCAAAAAAAACATTCATACGCATAAAATAAAAATACAGCCGGGCGGTGGTGGCGCACGCCTTTAATCCCAGCACTTGGGAGGCAGAGCCAGGCTGATCTCTGTGAGTTCGAGGCCAGCCTGGACTACCAAGTGAGTTCCAGGAAAAGGCGCAAAGCTACACAGAGAAACCCTGTCTCGAAAAATCAAAAAAAAAAAAATACATATTTTTTTTCCCCTCAGAGCTGAGGACCAAACCCATGGCCTTGCGTTTGGTAGGTAATCGCGACCACTGAGCTAAATCTCCATCCATGAAAAGAAATAAGTCTTAAAACAAACAAACGAAAAGCTACCTCTGGCTGGGAACATAGCTTAGTGGGAGAGGGCTTACCTACCATTCATGAGGCCTCAGGTGATTTTGACAGAACTGGTCAGGAAAATTCCAAGGGCTAGCTTGTCAAATGGGCATGGCGGCTCGCGTCTGTAATATCAGCACTTGGGAGGCTGGAGCGGAAAGGCTGCCACGAGTTCTAGGCCAGCCGAGGATAAAGAGTTAAACGCTGTCTCAAAAAAAAATAAATAAATAAAAGCCCAACCAACCAACCAAAATCCCCAAAGTGCCTCCTTGCGAGCACGAAACCGGACTCCCCCACGAGGCTATGCCGCGGGCGACCTCAAGGGGCCGCTGCGGCGAGGCAGAGGCCTGCACGCCTTGGGGGCGTGGCCCCTCCACTCTACCCCGCTCAGCGAGGAGAGTGCGGGGCCGGTGCGCATGCGCGTTGCCTACTCGCCCGCGCGGTCGGCTGGGCACCAGAGACATCTGCGGCGAAACCACCCAGAGGAGAGCGCTGCCGGGGACATGTGGCGGCCGGTGAGGACCCCGCCCCCGCACGCCCTGGACCCGGGCCCTGACTCTGTGCTCTCCGCACCCCTGCGTTGGGTCTATCTAGTTCGGTACCCCCGAGGTCCTGGACCCAACCCAGGCCCGAGCCCTACCCATCGACCCCCAAAGGTCCTCGGCCTCCCTTTGCTCCCCAGATCCCCCTTGGGAAGACTCAGCATCACTTAACCTTACCTCAGGGTACCCCCCCCCCCCGCCCTTATCTGCAGCCCATCCCCCCGGGTCTCCAGGGGAAGCTGCTCTGTTTCCTCTACTTGCTTCTGGGGAGAGAGACACCCCATGATACCCGCTGGATTAGGCTTGCCCTCGCTTCCTTGGCCCCCTAGGGGTTCTGGCCTTGGAGATGTCCTCGCCTATCCCCTGCCCTTGGAGTATGGCCCCTTCTGCAGTTGTATTGTTTTTAAACTTGGACTTCTCTGAGGTTGTTTTTCTAGTACATCTGGCCTTGCGGGTTATACTGATAGGCACAGAGTTGGGTTTAACTTTTGGCTTGCTGTGAGCTGCCCTGCTGTGGGCGTGCTTTCTGATGGAGTCTTGTCAACTGGTACGGGCCTTTCACACAGCCCCTTTACAATTGCAAAACTTCTCCGTGTAACTTATCACTTAGTCCTCCAGACAGCCCTAGGGAAAGGCGAGTTTTGTTTTTTCGAGACAGAGTTTCTCTTTGTATTCCTGGGTCCTGGAACTAGCTCTGTAGACCAGGCTGGCCTCAAACTCACAGAGATCTTCCTGCCTGTGCTGGGATTCAAGGCATGCTCCACCACTGCGGGACTGGAAAGGCACATTTTAACCTCTGATTAGGAGCTGCTGCCCAGTACAGTTGAGTCCTGTTGCGGGATGGTATTCCTTGTAACATCCACTTTAGCTCAAATTTCCAGTCTCTTCGCTCCCAACTTTGGGAAATGTTCTGTGCCTTGATTTCCCTTCCTGTTGAGGTGCACTGGGCCATCTGTCCTGTGCACCTTAGTCTGGTCACCTTTTTGAAGGGCCCTGGCCTGAGGCTTGACAGTCACTTCCTGCTACGTGCAGGCTGGCTCATATGGACATCTTTCATCTTCTGCTAACCCACTGAGTTTGGCTGTAGGGTTTTCCTTAGAGCATGATGAGTTTTGCTGCTTCATGCAGTCATTGGAGAAGAACTCTGTTTCTGCAGACAGATTGTCCACACAGTCCCTGTAAAAAGCATGAGAACTACCAGGCACGGGGGGTGGGGGGTGGGGGGGTGCGCACAGCACTTGGGAGGCACAGGCAGGAGGATTTCTGAGTTCAAGGCCATTCTGATCTACACAGTGAGTTCCAAGCCAGCCAGAACCATATAGTGTGACCCTGTCCTTAAACAAAACAAAACAAAAAAACAACAACATGAGAACCAGGTACAGGGAGCTTATGGCACTGTCCAAACTGGAAGGGGTGAAGGGGCTGTGGGACAGTTGTAGACCATCATCACCACAAGCTGGTGAGTATGGACCTGGTCTCCTGGTGGAAGAGAACGCACTGACAGCCGTGTGGTGGCCGTGTTCTGAGCTGCCACCACCAGTGGAGCTGTGGGCATCACAGGGACCTGGACAGGAGGAGGGTCATGGCAGACAGAGACGTAAGACTCTGGGGTCACTGCAAGAATAAAGTTTGTATTTCCCCCACTACTGTTTATATAGCGTTGAACTCGCTGGCGCCACAGGCAGAGCCTCTTATCCGAGTCCTTCCTTCTGCACTTCCCTGCCCCTGTGGCCTTGTTTTGCCCCAGAGGACACTCCTCCTTGGCCTTAGCTCCTGCCTGCAGTTTTCCCCACAGCCATGGGGCTGCTGCATGTGGGTCAGGGTTTGGGCTTGAGAACGGAACTGCAGACCATCTGGACCCACAACACTGGGTGGTTTTTGTTTGGGCTTTGTTTGGATTTTGGCAGGTCTGGCTGTAGGTTTGACACCCACCCACCCCCATGCCTTTTGGGGCCTAAGATTCTTTCTCATTTGATGGGGATTTGAGAAGATAGCTTAATGGGTGCTGGGTAGCCTATCCTAGAAGGACCCAGGCATGTGAGTAACCCTCGGAGGGGGTGGTAGCTCTGGGGTTTTCAGCACAGGGCTTTATCTACCTGACATCATGACTGTTATCTCCCACCTGACTGTGACCTTTTGCTGTAGATAAGTCCTGATGGGGTAGAGGGCATTACAGGTACCTCCTAAAAGAATCTTTGTTCTACATCCTGAGTGGGGAAGGTTAAGAGGCAGCCAGAGCCCTTCAGTTGCAGTGCTAATTCCTAAGAAGTTACGGGGGGTGGGGTGGGGAGGGTGGATGGCCCCTGACCTTGCCTGCAAGAGCAGTTTGTACCATGCTGGCAATGGGGGAGAAGGCAGTGTGCTCCAACCAGTCCTTCCTCACCAGAGCCCCGACAGTGGTAGTCATTGGGAGCTGGAGCCTCCCGTATGGTCAACAGCAGCATGTACCTTTAGTGACTTACCTGTGCGTTCTCAATGTGTCCATCTCCCCAGCCTTTTAGAGATAAGAGGTGTGACACAAGTCCCCTTCTGGGCATGGGTGGACTGACTTGGCCAGCCTTGTCGCCTCTGCACTATGCCTTCAAAAGGAGGTTGCCATCTAGACACTGTATTGTCCCTACATCACCAGAAAACCCAAGGTGCCACTGACAGCTGGTGCTTAGCTGAGGCAGCACGGGCCTCGTTGGAGATGAGCGATCCTGAGACACTTCTGAATCTCCCTGAAGGACCTTGTCTACATGGAAGTTTTGGGTCATGAACAATGAGCTCTCTCAGCTTGGAGCTCTGGGCTGCTCCTTTACGTCAGCAAGGGGCTTATATAGGCCCTTCCCGCTCAGTCTTGGTGTAAGACTGGGGCTTCATGCTGGCTTCAGCCTGGGATTCTGGACAGGTTTTTGAGTCTGAGCTCTGTCCAGCACAGAGGGCTTCCGTGTGTGAGATTTCCCGGCTTCTGTTGCCTTGGGTAATGTATATAGCCTGCCTTACTCTTTCAGCTTCCGCCTGTTGGCAGAGGGTTTGTGCATCCTCTTGTGAGTGATAAGTCTCAAGGACCCGAGGCCTGTCCGCTTTAGTCATTCCACGCTTCTCTGCTCTCAGCAGTGACAAGCCTGATTCAGTGGCCCCCCTTGAAATCTCAGCCAGTCCTCTCCTGCCCTTTTGCCCCAGCTACTGAAAGTCTTTCTGCATTCTCAGGGTGGAACCTGTCTGCCTCTGTTGGAAATGGTCTGATTTCCCTACTGAGAGAAGTAAACTGGGTTTTTTCCCCATTGGAAAAGCAGTGGGGCCGAGTGGTGGTGGCGCACGCCTTTATTGCCAGCACTTGGGAAGCAGAGCCAGGTGGATCTCTGTGAGTTCGAGGCCAGCCTGGTCTACAAAGTGAGTTCCAAGACAGACTCCAAAACTACACAGAGAAACCCTATCTCGAGGAAAAAAAAAAAAAAAAAAAAAAAAAAAAGGAAAAGCAGTGTGTGTTGAGGGGGTGGGGTGTGTGTGTGTGGTGGCACAGGCCTTTAATTCCAGCATTCAGGAGGCAGAGGCAGATGGATCTCTGAGTTCAAGTCCAACCTGGTTTACAGAGCTAGTTCAAGGATAGGCAGGGCTACACAGAGACATTCTGTTTTGAAAAGAAAGAAAAGGAGGAGGAGGAAGAAAAGGAGAAGAAGGAGAAGAAGAAGAGGAGGAGGAGGAGGAGGAAAAAGAGGAAGAGAAAGAGGAAGAAGAGGAAGAGGAAGAAAAAGCAATGAGAAGCTGATACTCAACAAACAATTCAGTCTGGAAAGTGGACTCGGGATTCTTATCTGTGTTAGATGGAGAGAGCTGAGGACACTGGGGACCAGCTCAGAACTGGCACAGGGCCAGAGCCTTGGAGTGCTATGTGGGCAAATCCTTGATCCCAGTGTGGCCTTGGTGCTTGCCTGCTGGACACATATTCATAGTGTTTGGTATGTTAGGCAATGCTCCAAGGGTTTATAAATCATTTTTGTGAGCTTAACTCACTCTTTTATTATGCAGTGATCCATACTTTGCAAAGCAAGAAACTGAGGCTTATTGAGGAAAATGAACTTGGTTTGCATAGATAAATGCTATAGCCAGGATCTTCTCCAGAGTCACCCAGGGGCTTCATTTGCTCTGCTGGTGTGAATAGCATCTCTAGTCTTTACCTTCCTGGTCCTTAAAATCCCCTTCTCCCATGATAACCCAGGCTATGGTGAGACCCTCTTTCAACAAAACAAAACAAGAAACCCTAAAAAGCACAATTTCCCCAAGTCAGGTCATAGTAAGAGTCTCTAGCTGATGGCAGATATCCCAGGCACAGAATCATCTCAGATTAGGGGCCCTGCTCTAAAATATCGGTCTCATTTGCAGAATGCTACCTCCTATCCTGGGATTTTGTTATTATAGAAAATCTTTTGTAACGTTTTCCCCTTGTGCTACTGGGTAATGAACCAGGTCTTGTGCATACTACCCCTTTTTACTTTTTTTTTTTTCCCTCGAAACAGGGTTTCTCTGTGTAGTTTTGGTGCCTGTCCTGGATCTCACTTTGTAGACCAGGCTGGCCTCGAACTCAGATCCACCTGACCCTACCTCCTGAGTGCTGTGATTAAAGGCGTGCACCACCACCGCCCGGCCCTTTTTTACTTTTATTTTGAGTCAGGGTTACTTGTGTACACCAGGCTGGCCTCAGACTCACTGCGGCTCAGACTGGCCCTCAAACGTTAGTGATTCTCTTTCCTCGGCCCACTAGGTATTAGGATTACAGGTGACTGCTACCATGCCCAGATGTTTAGTTATTTTGGCACAGGTGTGTGCATATTCGTTGAGTACAGGGACTGTATCCTCATGTGTGCACAACATGCAATGCTCAGATCAGCAGTTAGCATCTACCGCCCCACAGTTGTGTCATTGAAAAGCATTTAACAATGGAGGTAAAATAATCAAGTGGTATATATATTTAACTGTTCAGATACCTACTGCCTGAACCTACTAATGCCAGAAATCCATGGAAGTCTGTTTAAAGGGCAAAGAATTTATTAAGGGGAAAATCTCACTGTACAGAACAGAATTGACACCAGTGATAATAAAATTAAAAAATCAAATAAATAAATTACCTTCCTACTTGAAATTTTTTTGTTGTTGTTGTTGGCCCATTTGGAAGTAAGTCACAGATGTTTTATTTTATTTTATTTTTGGTTTTTCGAGAAAAGGTTTCTCTGTGTAGCTTTGGAGCCTGTCCTGGAACTAGCTCTGTAGACCAGGCTGGCCTCGAACTCACAGAGATCTGACTGTCTCTGCCTCCTGAGTGCTAGGATTAAAGGTGTGCACCACCACCACCCCGAGACATTTATTTAATACTTAATTTAAAATTTTTTTTAGAGACAGGGTTTCTTTGTGTATCCCTGGCCAGAAGTCCTGGAACTAGTTATATAGCCTAGGCTGGCCTTGAACTCAGAGATTCTCCTGTCTCTGTCTCTCAGTGCTGAATGCTGGGATTAAAGGCATGCTCACTACAAACTTGCTATTGTTTGTTTTTGAGACAGAGACTCACTGTGTAGCACTGGCTGAGTGGCCTTTCTTCTGCCTCTGGAGTGCTAAAATTAGTGTAGACCACGCCCAGCTTTCTTTTTACCCCCTAAGGCAAGGTATCATGTAGCTCAGGCTGGCCTCAAATACACCATGTAGTCAAGCATAGTGGTTTATGCCTTTAACCCCAATACTCAGGAGGAAGAGGCAGGAGGATCTCTGAGTTTGAGGCCAGCCTGGTCTACAGAGAGAGTTCTAGGACAGCCAGGGCTATACTGAGAAACCTGGCCTTGAAAAAAAAAATTTAATTTACAAAAAGGGGCTGGAGAGATGGCTCAGAAGTTAAGAGCACTGGTTGCTCTTTCAGAGGTCCTGAGTTCAATTCCCAGCAACCACATGGGAGCTTACAACCATCTACAATGAGATCTGCTGCCCTCTTTTGGCATGCAGGCATACATGCAGGCAGACCACTGTATACATAATAAAAAAATAAATAAAAATTTTTAAAAAGAAAAAAAAACCAAAAAACTGGAAGGAAAAAGAGAAATGTGGTGCTGGGCATGGTAGCGCACACCTTTAATCCCGGCACCTGGAGGAAGAGGCAGGCGAATCAAGAGAGACAGTGGCTGCATAACCCTGAGCTGGATGGAGTATCGGGCAGCAGACATGGGACAGAACTTGTGCTTCAGTAGCTGTAGCTCCAGTGTGCAGGCTGTGGTCCTGGTATCGTGCTGTGCATCCACTTGGTTCCAGCACCCTTAGACTCAACACCTGACTTTTCCCGCCTTCACTGACCTTCCAGAATGTAGTCACTACTCTAGTGGGACACTTGGCCTAGATCCTTCACTTCCTCACTGCTGGATAACTGCCCAGGCCTCCTCTTCCATACTGCCATTGGTACTGGAGACTGCTAGGGCGTGTGTCAAATGAGCTGCCAGGTCGATGGTACTGACAAGTCTCCCATCTGCCGAGGCTGGTTTCCTTGAAAACCAGGGCCTGTTACATGCATCTCGTCTCTCGCAGAGCAGTGTCCAGTCAGTAGGCTTTTCTGGGAGGGTATGTTACAGACCCCATCCTTTGACTTCTGTGTTATTCTTTTATTATTGTTTTTTAAGATTATATTTATTTTATTATGTGCACAGTGTTCTGCCTGCACGTATGTTGTATGTTATTTTAATTGTATTCTCCCACTATTTCAGTAGGCTTTTCTGAGAGGGTATGTTACAGACCCCATCCTTTGACTTCTGTGTTATTCTTTTATTATTGTTTTTTAAGATTATATTTATTTTATTATGTGCACAGTGTTCTGCCTGCACGTATGTTGTATGTTATTTTAATTGTATTCTCCCACTATTCTCTCTTCTCCTCTTCCCACTCTGGATGATCCCCTTCTTTCTAGCTAGTCCACTTTCCACTTTCATGGTGTGTGTGTGTGTCGTGTGTGTGTGTCCGTGTCCCAGTGAATTTCATTATAGTCAGGAGCATGGGGCACTGCTTCAGAGGAGCATGGGCACCTTACCAGTGGCTTACTGCTGAGTCCCTCTCTTCTCCATGACGGGCTATTGATGGGTCCAGTCTTACGCAAGTCTCACAAAGGTAACCATAGCTGCTTTGTACAAAGTTCAAGACTGCAATAGCGCCGGGCGGCGGTGGCGCACGCCTTTAATCTTGGCACTCGGGAGGCAGAGCCAAGTGGATCTCTGTGAGTTCAAGGCCAGCCTGGTCTCCAGAGTGAGATCCAGGACAGGCACAAAAACTACACAGAGGCGCCGGGCGGTGGTGGCGCACGCCTTTAATCCCAGCACTCGGGAGGCAGAGGCAGGCGGATCTTTGTGAGTTCGAGGCCAGCCTGGTCTACAGAGCGAGATCCAGGAAAGGCGCAAAGCTACACAGAGAAACCCTGTCTCGAAAAACCAAAAAAAAAAAAAAAAAAAAAAAAAAAAAAAAAAAACTACACAGAGAAACCCTGTCTCGGAAAACAACAACAACAATAACAACAAAGACTGCAATAGCCATGTCATACCCAGGGAAGAGCATTTCAGAGCATTTTACCCCATCCTCGGGCTCTTCCGTCTCTCCCATGGTGTTCCTGAGCTTTGGAAGGGGTGATGTAGATGTCCCACTTAAGGCCAAGGACAGTCACTTGCTTGTTTCAGCACTTTGACTGGTTCTGAGTCTCTGCAGTTATGGCTGCCCACTGCAGCGAGAAGCTCCCTGACGAGCGTGATAGTAGCACTACTCTATGGACAGAAACATAATAATTTAGAAGACAATTGGATGGGCACATCATGGCCACTTAGCGAACAACCACTGCCACTTCCTCACGGGGCCTGTGACTTCCCAGCTGTGGCTCTGCCCAGATTTCAGTTTCAGCTCTCCTTGAATCTTTCTGCTTTCAGAATAAGGTCCAACACAAAAGCCACTTCTGTGAGACCACGCTCTTAACAATTGGTGGGTGGGCATTGCTAACACTTCTCCCATGGTGTGGCCCACTTCCTCTGGCCACCGGTTAGTGGTGTCAGCACCAAGAAATAGTAAAGGACAGGTTAGGGGTGCCACCACAAAAGTGATGTTGGCCCTGATCACAGATAAGTCAGGTCCGGACAAATTTTCTTCCCTCAGAGATGAGGCATTTTCAGGAATGTCTTTCTGCTCCTGCCTTTAGCTTTTTCATCCAGTAGACACCCTGTGTCTTTATTGCTAAGACTGGTGTCTAGGCAGCTTCCTGCCTGGAGCCCTGGAAGCATGGACAGCCCTTCCTGAGTGAGAGTTTGAGGATGCGTTGTTTGGTGTGGCTCTGCTCCAGGCTTCCGGAGGTGCCAGGCAGCACCAGAGGCGTGGGTTGTGCCCCTGTGTCCCTGCCCCTGCCAAGCCTTGCCATCTACCCTCTTCACAGATGCGACTCTGCCACTTCCACTCCACTCTGCTGCAGAACAGACAGAAGCCCTGGCCGTGCCCTGCCATATTCTTCAGGAGAAACTTCAAGAGCCCACTGGCCAGGTAATGAGGTCCCTGCAGCCGAAGGCGGGCCCCCTTCCCAGGCACGGAGACGACTGCGTAATCACAAAGATGGGGAGGCCCACCCCGGACCCCCAAACAGGATGCGTTTGTATCTGTGGCATCTTGGAACCTGAGACCACAGGGTTCCTGACCTGTGATGGGTCACACTCAGAAACATGTGCTCTCCATAAGAACTTTGTGATGAGCACACACTGACAAATTGGGAGGACTACAGACAGAGGTCCCCAGTCCATCAGAGACACGGGGGTCATTTAGAGATGGCGGGTGCGATTGCCTTGATGGGGCGTCAAGCAAGGTGTGAGAACAGCCAGAAGAGGTGTGGTGGCTGCATGGCCCTATGAGCAAGGAGGAAGGCTGTCCTTTTTTCTTTACTTCCCTACCTGCCTCAGCTTTCTGAGTGCTGGGATTAAAGGTGTGTGCCACCACTCCCTGGCTGGAAGACCCTTTCTTTCAGTGTACCATGGCACAGAGAGGAGGCCGTGTGTGACATGGATGATGTTCCTGCTGCTGCTGTAGTCAGCATCTGTGGATGTTTGCTGTCTTGGGCAGTATGGGACTCTAGTCTAGTCTTGCTTCAAGTTCTTGCTCAGTTTGGTTTGTGCTGGCTTTAGTACTACCAAGTCTCACTTTCCATTAGGATCTCTTGCACCATCAGAGTGTAGACTGCAGATCAGTACTGACCTGCCCAATGAGGCAGCCGAAGAAGGCCACCTCCTCCAGCATCTGGCATTTGTGCTATTGTGGAGCCTAGGAAAAGGGCCTTGAATGTGTTGGGTGTCTTCTGGTGGCCACATGGTCCCAATAGACAGGACTTAGAGTTGGCTCTGCTCAGGCAGGAAAGAGGGAAGCTGAGGCCCCAGCTCCCTCGTGAAGGAGCAGCGCTTCCAGCACCTGTCCATGTCTCCTCAGGACCTCAAGAACCAGGCTGCTGTGGAAGAGGACACTCTCTGTCACTATAGTGGGGGTGCCCTTGCTCCTCGGAACCCGCTATTTCATGGCAGAGGCGCAGGAGAAGAGGAAGATCCGACTTGCGGTAGACGGTATTGGGCGCTTCGGCAGGTAGGAGGGCTGTGCCAGACCTGGGATAGCTTGGGAGGGATGGCCTTCTCCACATTCCTCTCCTCCAGGGGCTGTGGGGTGGTTCTCGGACTTTGCGGTTAACATGCAGCACACAGACAGGAAGGTGACAGTGTCCCCCCAGACGTTAGCAGGTCAGCCATAGCCTGGAGGGCAAGGGCTTCAGCCCTGGACATAGAGAAGCTGCTGGGATTGAAGGCATGTACCACCACTGCCTGACTCCTTCTCTGGCTCTTAAAGAACTTCTCTCTTCCTCCCTTTTGCAAGTGACCCTCCTGGGACCATGATGCTGTCATGCCCAACACTGCTTCCTCTGCCCACAGCCCTCATCCCTCTCCCCACTGGAACTTAGCAGTCTGTGCTTGAGTAGTATTCCGTGAGCTCGTAAGGACCCAAGTTACTAGAGGCTGACCTTAGGCACAGGGGTTAATGGGTAAGGCCAGACTTTGGGCTTAGGGCAGAAGGACCCCCAGGATCTAACACACTCCCAGCCTGCCTGGGGCTGAAGTTGCTTCTGCCTGCAGGTCTGTGAAGGTCGGTCTGCTCATCTCCCTGGACTACTGGTGGTGCACAAATGTTGTCCTACGAGGAGTGGAAGAGGTTTGTCCTCATATCCTGAGCACATGCAGGGAGGGGACACCGGTGGTACGGGGTGCTGGGGGGACCACGGAGTGGCTACCTGTCCCCAGCCTTTCTTCCATGCCTGTGGTCAGAACAGCCCGGGGTATGTGGAGGTGATGTCTGCATGTCACCAGCGTGCGGCTGACGCCCTGGTGGCAGGAGCCATCCGCAATGGGGGCCTCTATGTGAAACTGGGCCAAGGGCTGTGCTCCTTCAACCACCTGCTCCCACCCGAGTACATCCAGACGCTGCGTGTGCTGGAGGACAGGGCTCTTACTCGGGGCTTCAGGGAGGTGAGTCCAGCTGATGGGGAGGAGGAAAGAGGTTGCTGCCTCAGCAGCCCTGGCAGTGACTCCGAGCACATTCTTGCCAGGTGGACAATTTGTTCCTTGAAGACTTCCAGGCACTTCCTAATGAACTCTTCCGGGAGTTTGATTATGAGCCGATGGCTGCTGCGAGCCTGGCTCAGGTGCACCGTGCCAAGCTCCATGATGGCACTGATGTGGCTGTAAAGGTATCTATGCTGCTGCACACTAGATGGATCCTGGGCCAGTGGTGAGCCTGGATTTCAGTGTACCCTGGCCTACTGCAGGTACAGTACATTGACCTACGAGACCGCTTTGATGGGGATGTGCACACACTGGAACTCCTGCTGGACCTCATAGAGCTCATGCACCCCACCTTCGGCTTCAGCTGGGTCCTACAGGTAGTGCCCCCCATAGCAGGTGGGGGAGGGGCAGCTAGTGGTAAATGCTAAACCCAGATGTGACTGACCCGTCTGCCCATATATAACTTCTAGGATTTGAAGGGGACACTGGCCCAGGAGCTGGACTTCGAGAATGAGGGCCGAAATGCTGAGCGCTGTGCTCAGGAGCTAAAGCACTTCCGTTATATTGTTGTTCCTCGGGTGCATTGGGACAAGTCCAGCAAGGTGGGCTGGGTAGAGCTTTCCCTGAGGGTGGGGCAATGCACGGCTGCTGAGCTCACTCCGCCTCTTGCTCTCGCAGCGGGTGCTGACAGCTGACTTCTGTGATGGCTGTAAAGTGAATGACATGGAGTCCATCAAGAGGCAGGGGCTGGCAGTGCAGGACGTGAGTACCATGTGCTAGGGCAAGACCGTGCGTGGATGCTGGGCAATGGTTGTTGTCATGTATTCCCTATGCTCTCCCTAGGTAGCGAAGAAGCTGATCCAGGCTTTTGCTGAACAGATATTCTACACTGGCTTCATTCACTCTGACCCCCACCCTGGCAATGGTAGGAAAGCCCCCAGGGTGGGATCTCAGAGGGGTGGCTTGAGCTGACATGCTGTGTTCCTAGTTCTGGTGCGGAAAGGTCCAGATGGAAAAGCAGAACTGGTGCTCCTGGACCACGGGCTCTACCAGTTCCTGGATGAGAAGTAAGCTGGGACAGGAATGGGGGTGTGGGGGGGGAAACGGGCCTTCCTTGGGCCCCTCTTCCTGCAGCTTGGAGCTTGGAGCTCAGTTAGGCCTTCCTGCAGGGACCGATCCTCCCTGTGCCAGCTGTGGCGGGCCATCATCCTGAGGGACGATACTGCAATGAAGATACATGCAGCTGCTCTTGGGGTACAAGGTAAGGGTGCGTATTTGTGGAACAGGCAGAAGCGTGCCACTGTGCACCAAAAAGGAACTCCTGCCTTCTCCACAGACTATATGCTGTTCTCTGAGGTGCTCATGCAGCGACCTGTGCGCTTGGGCCAGCTGTGGGGTTCCCACCTGATGACCCGTGAGGAGGCGGTCTACATGCAGGACATGGCTCGTGAACACTTTGAAGGCATAATGGAAGTGCTCAAGGCACTGCCACGGCCCATGCTACTCGTGCTCCGAAACATCAACACAGTACGTGCCATCAACTCGACACTGGGCACCCCTGTGGACCGCTACTTCATCATGGCCAAGAGGTTAGTGACCCAAGGGGAAGCCTGGAGGTGGTGCTGCAGGTCAGCAGGCTGATGTGTGTATCTGATACAGTGCTGTCTCGGGTTGGAGCCGCCTGGTGGGTGCAGCGTACCATGGCATTTACAGCAGCAGCCTCTTGCGCCACATCAAGGTCATCTGGGAGGCATTCAAGTTTGAGGTGGCCCTGAGGTGAGTGAACATGGGTGCTGGATGGGTGGCTGGCTGGCCAGGATCTGCTCCCCATCAACTTATGACCCTTTACCCTGCCCCTCTAGGCTGCAGACCCTTGCCATGCGGCTCGCGGCCCTCCTGTTGCGTGTTCTGGCCCGCCTGGGCTTTGCCCCCAAGGCTGAGGAGGTCTCCCAGTACCTGGAGATGTAGGTCTCTGAGCCAGAATGACTACAAGGCTGCCAGGGGTCAGCAGAACTTCCAGCCTGGGCACACTGAGCAGGCCCAGTGCAGATATCTTTCAACCCGGGGCTGGAATGGGGAATACACTATGGGACTCTTAAACACAATGACCACACACTCATCTGAAAGAAATCGTTTTTCTTTTATACAAAATGGGTAGAGAGAGATAAGTGTACAGTGGCAGGGTGGCATCACAGAATTAGAAGTGAGCGGTGACACGGTCTGTCTCCAGCAAGTCGTCCAGGATCTGTGGGATGATGGGGAGGTAAAGATGTGGGTGGGTAGGGCAGGTAAGGCAAATGGGCTAGGGTGAGAGGTGGTACTCACAATGTCAGGTGTGGTACCTATCTTCTTGGCCAGCTCACTGCGCTCCATAGTGCTAAGGTATAGGTAGCGGTTTAGCAGCTCTCCATCAAGGACGTTGCGCACAGCATTCTGTAGGATGCGCCGGTCGACATGCAGCATTCTGGGGTGGTGGACATAAGAGGGTCAGAGCACACCGGGGTGCAGGGACAGGCCAGGGAAGGGGCACACTCACCGGAAGGCACGGGGGTTGAGGCCAGCATGGTGGGGTAGCATGGTTGTCAGTGCGTTCTGCAGCATCAGCAGCCGTCGATAGGTCTTCTCTTGCATGGGCAGCAGGAGCCCGATGCCACCATCCAGGGTGGCTGAGGAGATGCCGTGTGAGCCAGGCTGGCCCTCTCGTCCCTGGACCCCAGGCTGGCCCCCCGTCCCTGGAAACCCCACCCCAACACTCACCAAACCAGGTGATGTGCTTGTTCTCCCACACAACTGACTTCTTGCTGGGCCCCTCAGCAGCGCCTCGGCACGGGGTCCTCCAGAATGTGTTCACGTGGGCCCCCACGTGGAAGTCTGCTCGGCGCAGCAGGCGCATGCCCCCAAAACTCTCTTTGGCTGGGGACAGGAACTCAGGTCATGGCCTGCCCACTACCTGGTACCCAGCCCAGGAAGAGATCAGAGAGGAACCACTCACCTTCTGGCAGATACATATACACCATGAGATTGCGGTCTCGGTCGGACACTGATGAACAGAGAGACCAGAGTCAGCCTCAGCTACCCCCCCACCCCCACTAGCGCAGCCTCCAAGGAGCCACATGCTCACCTAAGAAGCCCAGCTGGGCATTGTCCACCATGAAATCCACACTGTACACCTCCAAAGGCTTGGCATCCTGGGGAAGGGAAAGGACAGTGTGAAAGCAGGCACTGGACTGGTGCCCACCTGCACATCTGTCCCTCTGAGTACCCGGGACACCAGGCTCAGCGTCTTGCTCTCCTCCTGGTAACGCAGCAGTGAGATGCTCTTCATGACATCTGCTGCCAGGATGAAGTTCTTGACACTGATCATCTGGTGGATGTAGAGCTGCGTGTCGATGAAGGCCATGCCCGTCAGCTCGCTGGCCCGCAGGCTCCACAGGAAGATCTGAAGGGTGGGAGATGGTGAACAGGGCCGCTGTTAGAGGCAGAACAGCGCTCCAGGAGGGAAGGGAAGGACAGGAATAACACACCTTTTGGCCAATGGCTGACACCAGGTGGCCATTGCAGTGGCACAGTGCAGTCACGGGCCCCTTCTGCTCCTTCTCGTACAGGACCTTGAACTTGTTCTTGGTCAGGGGCTGCCCAGGCTCAGGCACCACTTCAATCACGTCCATGATCAGGATCTGGAAGGGCAAGGGAATGTGTGGAGATGGCAGATTGTCTGCTGGGGGCTGCCTGCCCGCCCCCCACCCAAAGGCCCTTACCCGCCCACGGCACGTGACTTCCTCCCCCTGCATGAGGCAGGTCCCAGCAGCCACATAGCCCTTTAGGCCTGAAACGGTCTCCTCACTGCGCAGTGACACTGTCTTCATGCACGTAACATGCTCCCATTCCTCTAGCTCGATCCTGCATGAAGCCAGGCTTTGTCAGCACTTGCCACCTCCAAGCTGCCAGCAGAGCAGCCCCTGGTAGATCCAGCCTCACCTGGCATTGGGAATGGCCTCCCAGCTGACTGGGGAGATGAGCTGGATGGAGAAGGCTTCTTGCTGGGGGTGGATGTATCTGTCATCTGTTGAGACAAGGAAAGTGAGTCACCTTGTAGACAGTGTACAGCCGAGTTCTGCCCCACCCTACCCTCAAGTGTTGCATACCTCTCTCAATGGCCTCAAATTCCTTTTCCTCACCAGTCATTCGTGGGATTCGAGTGCAGGGTGTGTTGGTGCTGGTGGCCACAGCGTACACCTGGGGTGTTAGAGGGTGTCACATGCCAGAGGCCAGGCTCAGAAGGTGCCTGGGGGATGTGGGACAGGGACAGACCTTGGACTCTACATGGTAGGCCACATAGTGGGCTGTGCAGCGCAGTGGGATCTTCCTGACAGGCCACGGAGCATCATAGGACAGGTAGGCAGGCAGGACACTGATTCTCAGTTCACCCTAGGGGTGCAGTGGGCAGCAAAGTCAGTTTGGTCTGGGGTGGATAAGGATAGAGCCAATGAACCTAGGCCTACCAAAATGTTCTCTAGCTCTGTGGTATGGGATATCAGGACTGCTGTGTTGGGTAGTGGCCTGGAGAGACTAAAGCTTTGTCTAGGCTCATTTCATGTTGGTGGACGGTAGTACAGGGCATGGGAAGGCCAGGGCCAGAGGACACCCCAGGGACTGGACACAATAATAACCCCAATAATAGACAAAGGAGCCAATGTCCGTGACCCCGGCCACCCTTCACCAGCAGTTCTGTGTTGTTAGCCCCTGGAAAGCACCTGCCATCAGCCTCAGAGGCATGTGCTTGTACACAAAGCCATACAGCAACTAAGAAGCGGAGCAAATGGTAAAGCCACCTCAGCCTGGCTCTTTAACGAAGTCTGAGGCTGTACCTCAAGTGCAGGATGGTGACCTCACTGGTCTCCCCTCCACACCCCCACTGTCTCATCCTTGGCCCCACCAGTTCCCACTGTCTTGGCCCTCTGCTCCCACAGCTCGTCTGGCCCAGGGCAGTATCAGTGGCATTGGAGGAACTAGGCTGAGCCTCCTTACCTGTCTGTTGAAGTACAGGAAGCCACGGGGGCAGTTCACATTGTGGAACGGAGCAAAGGAGTCAATGGGGCCGTCAATGCCCATGGGATGCAGACGCAGAGCTCCACGGCCAGTCACCAGGAGCCAGTGAGGTGAGGGTCCACAGATGAAAACCTAGAGGCAGGCACCTTTGAGTACACTGAGAGTGAGGCGCCATCCTCCAGTCCTGCCAAGCCACTTGCCTACCCCTGAATAGCCATAAATATCCTCGAAGGAGCGGAAGCGCGCCACACGACCCCGGACTCCAGACCCCTCCTCAGCACTGCAGCCTTCCGTCTTCTTCTTAGACGGCTTTGGCTTCTTTTCACGGAAGTTGATGTTGTGGGGGACCTGGCAGAGGCCACAGTAAGCGCTAGGTCCTCCAGACCCTGCTGGCCTGGCCTTCCAATCCACCCCATGCCCAAACAGGGTCTAGCCACTGGCACCTTCTTGAAGCGGACTTTGAGATTCCCCTGGCCCAGCTGAGAGTCGTGGGGGAAGGCTTCATAGATAAGCAACTCCTGGTCCACATGTACCTGGGGATCCAAGCAGGGATAGCGCTGAGCTAAGTGGGGGGGCATGAGGATGGGGCAGGCCTTGGGGGGCAGGTGGTAAGAAGGAACCTACCAGCAGGTAGGGCCTGCTCTGTCGGCTTCCCAGGGCAACCAGCAACACCTCCTTGACCAAAGGCAGCTCCCCCTGGCGTGTGGCCTCCTCCTTTCGGACTTCACCTTGTGTGGTGGGCTGTCCAAAAGAGCTGTCCACCAGGACCCGCTGTCCCACAGGGAAGTTCTTAACTAGGAACACCAGCCGCCAGTCTGGGAGCTGGTAGATCTGGAGAGAGGACAATGGTTAAGAGTGGGGTCAAAGGTTACCGTGCTGTGACACTGCTGTGTATGATGCACCCACCTCCATGGTGCCATTCTCCCGCACCAGCAGGCACCAGTGGGTGGGGTCTACCCTGAAGGGTGCGGGG
Source organism: Peromyscus californicus insignis (assembly GCF_007827085.1). Taxonomy (NCBI): domain Eukaryota; kingdom Metazoa; phylum Chordata; class Mammalia; order Rodentia; family Cricetidae; genus Peromyscus; species Peromyscus californicus. The sequence goes on from NW_026294503.1 coordinate 41,476,621, forward strand.
TCACGGTCAGCGGGGGGCTGGTTGCTCCTGCGGGCCTCCTCTTTGCTGGGACTGAAGAGGGAGCCGGAATCCCCATACAGCATCTCTTCCTCATCGTCCACGGTGGGGCTGGGAACCAATAGGTAGATACGTCACAGCGTGCCATGGTAACACTGGCATCTCACATACCAGCCCCTACGCACCTTGTTTCCGAGCCCAGACCTTCAGCCTCTGAGCCACTTCGGCCCCCCAGTTCGTCACGGGCCCCACCCAGGCGGCTCTCGGTGGTGAACATGCCACTGACGTCACGGTACAGGCAGAGTGCAATCACCTTGGACTGCTGTAGGAAATGGGATAGGGTTCAGACAGGGGCAGGGGGCAGGCAGGGGGAAGACAAGGGCATCAAGGGTAGGGGGCCTACATGATGCAGTGGAGGCTTGTGTAGTGCCAAGCGGTGGTGGCGGCCACCGTATGAATCACTCTTGAGCAGGAACATGGTAACGTGGCCCTCAGCACTCATGATGACCACGTAGGGATCAGCCACAGCACACTGCACGATGGGGGCACCCAGGTCCACAGGGATGAAGTGCAGTTGATTCACTGTGGACACAAGGTCATTAGGGTGAGGTGGCAATCCATACCACCTCAAGACCCATTCACACAGACCTGCCCACCTACCGCCTTCCAACAGGCGAATGCCCAGAGGTGAGACTTGGACAATGTAGCGATTGTCCCCAATGTTTCCAGCGAAGACTGTGGGGCCCTGTGTGGCAAAGCCACTGGTGTCCAGCTCCATGATCTCCTGGCCAGTCTGTAGGATCTATGGCGACAGTGGTGAGTGGTGCCCTTCCCCAGGGGACCCTGTCCCTAGTCCCAGACTCGACGTTTTTTTTACCATGGTTGAATCTTCCCGGCTAAGAATAAGGAAGCCATGCCTGCGCCCGTCCTCCTCTGTTTTGGGGGCAGCAGGCTCCTGCTCTGTGCTCTCTGCTTTGGGTGTTTCTTCCTGTGAGGGCAAGAGAGGGGCAGAGCAGGGGCCACAGTCTAGCAAGGGCAGTGTGTGACTGTGACCACCTGGACCCCAGTGTCCCCAGGAGCTGCACAATTCCCTGCCCCTCTTGGTCTCCTCCTCAGCCCAGTTTCTACCTCCTCTTTCCGCACAGGAGCGATGACCGTCCACATATCATAGCAGCCAGGAAGTTCAAAGGTTGTCACCACCTGGGGCCGGATACTCTTCTGGATAAAGATGGGGTGGGAATGAGTGCTCAGCCCTACTAAGCCGTACCAGGAGCCCCGTCCGTCCGTCCGTCCGTCCGTCCCCCCCCCTGCACACACCTGCAACACTGACAGGGCCCCATTCTTCCCGTAGCCGGAGCAAACCACAATCTCCAGGTCTGGCTCAGGACTGTTCTGGAACTACAGAGCAGGGTAAGGACACAGCTTTCCATCCCACCTCTAGGCTCTATCTACCTATCATCCCGGCCCCTTGGGTACCTCTTCAGAGAGGAAGGCAGGCTCGCCCACAGCAGCGTTGGCACAGGGTCCAATGTTGAGCATGCTGTCACACACCTGTGGGCACAGCAACGGTCAGGTAGGGTCAAGCGAGTGGATGTCCACTGCCTTCCCCAGTCTTACCTCAAAAGAGTAGGTGGCCAGCTGTGTGCCTGACTGGGCCTCGCTGCCATATACTTCAATTTCATCCACCTCATCCTGTGGCACCGTCTTGCCTCCTGCAGCAGACAGAGTCCAGCTGAGTCCAAGCATGGACTCTGGCCCTCCCTTGCTCATCCCAGTCCATCCTCTCACCTGTCCAGCCCACTGTAGGGTCCACTCGCTTCTTCTTAGAGGGAGGCTCTTCCTGTGAGGCATGAGAAATGAGTGAGTAGCCCTGAGGCTGTCTCACACATGGGGGCCATGGAAGGACAGGCCCAGGGACCCTACATTGTGGGAACTTACCTTGTCAGCAGCCTCACGGACAGAGCTGGCGGGGGGCTCCTGCAGCTTCTCTGTGTACTTGAGGAGAAGGGAGTTGCCCAGGCGAGAGCCTAAGAACAGGTATCCAGGCTCCATTGTGACCATCTGAGGGAGAGGTGTGAGTAAGATACAACCAGACCTGACCCAGGACACTCCCAACCCCGTTCCTACTCACACTGGTGGTAAGGACACTAGCAGCTGCCTTGTCAAAGTGAAATGCTCGGACACTGCGCATGCCATCAGTGATGAGGGTCAGCACGTAACTGTGGGGAAAGGTAAGGGCATTGAGTGGGCAAGGGACACCGAGGCAAGGGGAAGGGAGCATATGGGCATCCCAGAGGTCAGGGGTCATAGGCTGTGGGCTTACATCTCGCCTCCCTTGAGGGAGATGACCATCTTGTCATAAGAGATGAAGGCTGCCTGTGCGCAGTCCAGGGTGATCCGTACGCCCTCTTGGGTACCTAGGGGGTACATAATGATCAGGCACACTGGATGTCTTGCCCTGAACAGAGCGCACTCTGCACCAGGCACATCCCACCTTGCCCATAGTACACCCCACTCACGTAATGGGAAAGCTGTGGTGCCTGTGGTGAGACTGTTGAGAGCCACACCGTACGGGGGCACACTCTGGTTCAGGTACAACAGTGAATTGACAGCGAAGATCACTACCCCACCTGGAGGTAGACGACACCACTGTTACGCAGTTCATTGCCGCCCCCTGTCCCCATTGCCATTCAACACAGCCACACCCTCACCTATGGGCTTGGGCACAGCCAGGGCCTGGGTACAGTCAAAAGGCAAGCTGGTGAGGGACCAGATGACCGGATGGACTTTCTGTGTGATGTTCAGCGAGATAGCCACAATGGAGCACGTGTCCTGCCTCACAGCCACCCGCCTAGAGCAGCAGGTAGGTCATCCAGAGGCAGTCACATTGCTCCCAAGGCTAGTGACCCAGTCACCCCACCCCCTCTCTATAGCCCTGCCCGCGCAGGACCTCTGGGGGCCCGTAGCAGGGGCCCCGGCCTCACCCGGGCCAGGTCTGGGCAGGACCTCTGGGGGCCCGTAGCAGGGGCCCCGGCCTCACCCGGGCCAGGTCTGGGCAGGACCTCTGGGGGCCCGTAGCAGGGGCCCCGGCCTCACCCGGGCCAGGTCTGGGCAGGACCTCTGGGGGCCCGTAGCAGGGGCCCCGGCCTCACCCGGGCCAGGTCTGGGCAGGACCTCTGGGGGCCCGCACCCGGGCCAGGTCTGGGCAGGACCTCTGGGGGCCCACAGCAGGGGCCCCAGCCTCACCCGGGCCAGGTCTGGTTGGGTTCAAACAAGATCAGCAGGGTGGGCTCATAGTAGCCATGGAGGAACTGCAGGTCGATGATGTTGAGCAGCTTCTCATCCAGAGCCCGCACGTCGATGATGTAGCTGGGCAGGAAGCTGGACCTCTGCCTACAGACCAAAGGTGTCAGCAGGAGGAGTGATAGGGCAGAAAGCTCAGGGCTCTTGGGTGCTCAAAACCACAGCCACCCCGGCTTGGTACTCACCCTTCGCCCATGAGCCCCTCATGCTCCTCAGCCAGGCTCTCTCTGCGGAAAGGCAGAACTACCAGCCTCGTGCCGTAGATGAGCATGGCTGCACAGCGCCCGTCAGGGTCCACCCGCACACGAGGCGTGTGCACATTCTGCACAAAGCCATCCTGGGGGCAGAGGGGACATCAGTTAGGCTACACAAGATCTGAGGGGACTCCTGGGGCAGCAGAAGAGATACGTTAGAGAGAATTGCTAGGCTTAGCCTGGGCACTCTTGGGCTTGGCTTACCCTAAGTTCAGGCTCCTCAAAGTAGTGCAGAGACAGGGTCTTCAGGTCATGGGTGCCTGGGTCATACTCCACCACTGACAACTGGAGGCAGGAGGTCAGAAGCGTGGCCCGTTCAATACCAACCCTGAAACACTGACAGACCCCAGCCCAGCACTGCTCTCTATAACACGCTCACCTTAGCATCTTTGAAACTGAGAAGCAAGGCATCACGTTTGGCGCCCGCAAGCTGCACGCTGGCCATGGACATGACATTGCCAAAAAAGGAGAAGGAAGCTACCAGCTCCAGTTTCTCTCTATGGGCCTTCCCCTCTGGAGTAGAGGTCAAAAAGTCAGGACTAGGCCCTGTTCCCAGGCCACCCATATACGCCCCACCCAGGTGCAGGGCTAGAGGGGCTATCCCACACTTACCTGTGCTCCCATCATTCTTGGTCAAAGCCTGGAAGGGAAAAGGGAGCAGTAAGGAACCACACACCAGGTAGACCTATCTCATCCATAGTCATCTGAAGGACAGGGGAGTCCACCCAGGGCTGGCCCCGGCCATCAGCAAGCTCTACTTTGCAAGGTCAGTGTATCAGCCAGGTGATCCCAGGCAAACTTACATTCACATATCCTAACCCTATCCTCAGGGCTCCTCACTGGAAAGCTACACGTCTAGCTTTCCTGGAAGCCCACCCCTATGCCGCACACAGTCATTCTCTACAGTCTCAAACTTGCTCAGCTGTGCACCTGTAGGCTTATACCTGAGACCAAGCAGCTCAGTGCCAGCTGCAGGTCCAGCTGGATACTAGATAGCTGGACCAAGACAGAGTCAAGGGATACTAGAACCAAGAGGTAACAGGCATGGTAGCACATACCTGTGATCCCAGGAGGTCAAGACAGGATTCTAAATTCCTATCCAGCCTGAGTTACATGGCAAGACCCCCCCCCCAAAAAAAAAAATAACAACAAGACAGAAATGAGGCCTTGAGCTTTCCTGGCAACTCCAGGTGACAGCTGTACCGGACTGGGTGTCCCCACAACACACAGCTGCATATTCTAGATGCACAGGAACAGACTCAAGACAGCAACAACAAAGGACACATTTCCCTTTAAACATACTGAGGGCTGCTCTGAAGGACAGGTTGTGGGAGCAAGGACCATGTCCTCCTGGAAACCTAAGTTCTAGGAAGATGTCTGACAAATCTTAGGCCATAAGCTGCCAGGATAGGCACACAGAACAGAACAGAAGAATGGACAGGTCACAGCCCAGCCTGCCCCTTCTGAATTTGCCCAAACCTGACCACGGTGTGTCTTGACACACTGTGCCCATCTATCTTAGGTAGCCTGTCTCAAATCAGTGACTGGACTGAGCCCTCCATCACTTCCACCCCTGTCACTTTGCACTTCAGTCTGTGGGACAAGGGAAGCCATACTGTTCTGCTAGGGACAGAAAACGAGGAACTGCTATTGGTAGCTGCAGCTTTTGTTTCAAAGATCTCTCTTTACAATGTACCCCAACCATTAAAAATGTAAACACTCAGCAGGCAGAGACGGGAGGATCTCTGTGAGTTCAATGCCAGCATGGTCTACAAAGCGAGTTCTATGACAGCCTCGGCTGCTATACAGAGAAACCCTGTCTCGTCGTCCCCCCCCCAACATACCAAAAAGCAAACACTCCCGTTAAATCCCAGTGTACAGTTATGCTGCTTTCTCCCTCACCTTTAAAAACCTTTCTCTTGACCTGAGTGCCATTTTTGTTTTTTTTTTTTTGAGACAGTTTCTCTGTGTAGCTTTGGAGCCTGTCCTGGATCTCACTCTGTAGCCCACCGACCGGTCTGAGTTCCATTCTTAACACTCATATCAGGCAGCTCACAACCACCTGTAATTCCGGCTCCTGGAGATCCAATGTCTCTGTCCTCTGTGGCACTTACACTTATGTGCACAAACTGACACAGAGACAAACAGACAATTAGAAATAAAAACAGGGACTAGAATGATGGCTCAGAGATTGAAGAGCACTGGCTGCTCTTCTAGAGGACCTGGGTTCGACTCCCAGCACCCACATGGCAGCTCACAACCATCTGTAAGGATGATCACTAGTGGTGCGGACACTCAGATACACAATAATAATAATAAAATTATTTAACAAGTAAAAATTAAGCCTTTAATCCCAGCACTCTGGCAGAGGCAGAGGCAGGCAGATCTCTGTGGGTTTGAGGCCAGCCTGGCCTACAGAGTGAGTTCCAGGACAGCCAGGGTTGTTATACAGAGCAACTCTGTCTTGAAAGAACAAACCAAACCAAACCAAACAAACAAACAAACAAAAAAAAAACAAGTAAAAATTAAAATGTCTAAAACCCTTGCTCTCTCCCAGTTACTGCTCCGTTTCTTTGCTGTCCTTTGTTTGTTTGTTTTTTAAGACAGGGTTTCTCTGTGTAGTTTTGGTACCTGTCCTGGGTCTCGATCTGTAGACCAGGCTGGCCTTGAACTCAGAGATTCACCTGCCTCTGCCTCCCAAGTGCTGGGATTAAAGGTGTGTGCCACGGCCGCCCGGCTCTTTGCTGTCTTTTGGACAGGTCTTCTTCCAGCCAGCTGATTCCCTGCTACCAATTCTCCTCCACAGGCCTCAACCATCCTCACTGGCACCCCATAGCCTTTTGTCATAATCACCTAAGGCTAAGAGCACAGAACCAGTGCAGGACCCTCTTCCAACTCGTTACCCTCCCAACCATGTTTCCTGAGTGGCTCTCCGCTCCTGGCCACCATGGAACAGCAACACTACCCCTGTAACTGCTAAGACCAAATCCAGACCTGTTATCCACAACCCCGACAAAATCTTGGCATGATTCTCAGTTCCTCTCAAACTGCACATCTGTCCATCCTAAATCTGATGGCTTCCCATCGCCACATAGCTACCCTGCTCCAGGCCACCATTAATTCTTGCCTAACAGCTATAGCCACTTCCTGACTAGTCTCCTCGGACAGCTGTCAAACCTAAGTTGGGTAAGATCACTTCTTTGACAAAATTCCCTGCTTGGAGAGTGTGGCATGGAGCCCCACCATGTTACTTCTCTCCCTGCCTATAGCCTCTATCACAGAAACAGTTTTGCTTGAAACTACTTTGTCTCACTCATACATACTTCTCCAGACCTCGTTGTCTATTTAAATCACATCTTCTACAGGTGAGACTTCGCTGCAGCCCTGCCCAGCTTTGCTGCCTTAACGACACTGCATCTCCTTGTCTTTATGTGACCTGTCATTCCCTGGGGGGCACACTCCGCAGAGCAGGCTTCTCCCCAGAAGTCTCATACAGCAGAAGCTAATAAGTGTCTGAGAAAGCCAGGCAGTGGCGGTGCACACATTTAATCCCAGCACTTGGGAGGCAGACGCAGGTAGGCCTCCGAATTTAGTCTACAGAATGAGTTCCAGGGCAGCCAGAGCTAGACAGAGAAACCCTGTCTTGGGGGGGGGGGGGAGAACATTGGCCCTCTCTCATAGTACCCATGATTCTGCCTGAACACCTCCCCTATCAGCAGAGGTATGTGCTGCACCTTGGCTAAGATGCTGCCTCTTTAGGGGCTGGAGTGATGGCTTAGCCATCAAAAGCACTTGCTGCTCTTACAAAGGACCCATTTGGCACAACCATCCATAACACTGACCTTCATGAACACTAAGGATTCATGTGGTGCACATACACGTAGGCAGAACACATAAAATCAAATGAATAAACCTAATTTTTAAATTTCAGGGGGGAAAAAATGGAAGAAGTTAACACCCTTCAGGCTTCATTTTTGTTTTGTTTGTTTGGTTTTCTTTTGAGACAGTCTCACTATGTTGCCCTGGCTGGCTGGAACCAGTTTAGACTGGAACACCCAGAAATCTGTCTGCTTCTGCCTGAGACTGAAGGCATGCACTACCAAGATTCCACAGAAATTGCCTCTTTGCAAGAAGGCTTCCTGAACCACTTGCTGTCACTCCAGCAACCAAAACATCCCTATATCTTTATTGATGGGTTTGTTCCACTTTACTACATTTACTGCCAGTAGTCGGTCCCCAAGCTGCATCCAGCCTTGCTCCTTTAGGTAGAAGTGTTCTTCCCCCAACAAACCCGATCAGTCTCAGAACAGCTCTGGTTTGGAAGCACCCAGCCTCCTTCACCGGCTCTCACTCCCGGAGATACTGCGGCAGTCTGTATATATTCATTTACTAAAGGGTCATCTCCCTCAAGGGTCTGGTTCACTGCCATGTCCTTACTGCTAAGCACATGGAAGGTCTGCAACAATCTCCTGGAAATCCCAAACAAATAGGAGACCGTAGGCAGGCAGGGGCATTCGCTCAGGGTAGGATGAGGCCAAACAACGTGGTAGTGGAGAACCGGCTCTGGGGACGAGAGGCCTTAGGCAAAGCTAGGTTCCTGCCCTGGGGAACCTGCCGAGGGGACTGCGGCACGGCCTCGGCATCTCTGCTCCGGAGACAGGGCTTACCTCGGCGTCGCGGTTCAGGCGGTACACATACAGCTGCGAGGTGCCGGCCACCACGAGGTTGCGCTCAGTGTTGTTGAAGAAGTTGCAGTACATGGCAAACTCCAGCCCGGTGGGCGGGTGTGCCTGCTTGTACACCGCGTACATATTGCCGCCACTGTCACGCCGGAGCCGCCGACTCGGGGGACAGGGACGGCAGCGGACTCGGCCCGGCCGCGCGCGCAAACCCGGCCACCAGGTTCCGAGCTTCTGCGCCTGCGCTTCCCGCCCGGACCTGCCTTCTAGGAGGACCGACCTGGTAGTTGAGAAACACAGTTCCGGACTACTTCGCCTATGCGCCTGCGCGCCGAGGCTGCACTCGAACAGCGGCCTCTAGTGGCCTAGTTTGATAAGAACTGAAGATCCTGGTCCCAGCGCTGGAGAGCTCCGGGACATCCTCTCGTTCCCACTCTGCTCCCTCCAAGCTTTTCCTCATTAGCTAAATCTAGAACCTCGAAATCCCAGTGCTGGGATTAAAGGCGTGCACCACCACTGATCGGCCCTAAGATCTCTTTTTAAAGAATTTTGTTGTTGTTTTCTTTTCTTTTCTTTTTTTTTTTTTTGAGTCATAGTCTCGCTATATGGAGGGCTGTCCTGGAACTCTGAAGACCCAGCTGGCCTCGAATTCACAGAGGTCTGCCTGCTTCTTCCTCCCAAGTGCTGGGATTAAAGGTGCACAGTCAAGCTGGCACATACACACATAATTTAAAAAATAAAATCTTAGCCGGATGATGGTGGTTGTAAATATAAATCTTTACCTATACTTCTGTAAGTAGCACGCCTTTAATCCCAGCACTTAGGAGGCAGAGGAAGGAGGATCTCTGAGTTCGAGGACAGCCTGGTTTACTGAGTGAGTTCCAAGACAGCCAGGGCTACACAGAGAAATCCTGTCTCATAAACCAGAATAAAATACAACCTTACAACCTTAAACTGGGCGTCGGTGGCGCACGCCTTTAATCCCAGCACTCAGGAGGCAGAGCCAGGCGGATCTCTGTGAGTTCGAGGCTGAGGCTAACCTGGTGTACAGAGCGAGATCCAGGACAGGCACCAAAACTACACAAAGAAACCCTGTCTTTGTGTAGAAAAACAAACAAACAAACAAAAACCAGACCTTAAAAACAAGTCTTGAAGACCTCTCACACGGTACCTCACACTTGTAAGCCTAGCACTCTCAAGGACTGTGTACATTTGAGACCAATCCGGTTACCTAGTGAGCCCCTGTGTTAAGTAGCAATTGAAACAATCCTCCAAATTGAAACATTCTGTTCTAGAGAGAGGTTGTTAGGACTCCAGAAGTAAACAGCATTTATAAGGTTCAAGGGTTCCTGAAACTCCCAGAGTGGACTTTCCAATACCTGGAACTCTAAGGTGAGAGTGGTCACGCAGGCAGGGTGAGCTTTTTGTGTTTTTCGTTTGGTTGGTTGGTTGGTTGGTTGGCTTTTCAAGACCACGTTTTTAGCCGTCCTGGCTAGAAGGCTGGCCAGGAACTCAGAGATCTGCCTGCATCTGACTCCCTAGCACTGGATTTAAAGACCAGGCCTGACGCTAGGTGAACTTTTTGGTGATGCAGCTGCTTATGAATCATCCTCATTCCTGTAAATATAACTCTTTACCTATACCTCTGTAAGTAGCCCCAATAAACTCATTAAACTAGTTTGCCAAGTTGAACTTTAGTGAAGTAATTTTTTCCTCTGTTGTGATAGCCTATCTGGGGTAAAGACACATTTGTTCATATCTCCCCAGGAAACCACACAACACACTTTCTTTCTTTTTTTAACTAAATAAATCTTTAATTTTTTTAAAAAAAATTAGCAGGCGGTGGTGGTGCATGCCTTTAATCCCAGCACTCGGGAAGCAGAGCCAGGAAGATCTCTGTAAGTTTGAGGCCAGCCTGGGCTACAGAGTGAGTTCCAGGAAAGGCGCAAAGCTACACAGAGAAACTCTGTCTCGAAAAAACAAAACAAAACAAAACAAAATCAGTCTATGTACTTTAAAGATGTGTTGGCCTCAGAATGGAAACCAGGATATGTGTTACATTGGAGAAGAGGTTTTGCTTTTGTTTCCACAGGAGAAGAAAAACTTTGGATACCATCAAAATTGATAAAGATAAGATTTGAACAAGAGACACCTCTTGATTAGAAGAGATGATAGTTCATCAGCCAGTGTGACCATTCAATCTAAACTAACTTATAAGACTAACAAATGCTTTTTCTTTATTTCAGATGTAAATTGCCAAAAGGGAAACTCCCCAAAGTTAGGGTTGGGACAGAGTTTTGTTTTTGTCTTTCCAGGAGAATGAAGGAATCCAGCTAAAGAATCTGAGGACCACTGGACAAGTGAGACATCTGAAGAAAAAGGATGAATCATACAGAGAAAATGTCCCATGAAAAAGTGTAAATTGGCCTATTGGTATATCACATTTCCAACAGGATAAAATTTCATAAATCTTTTTTTTTTTTTTTTTTTGGTTTTTCAAGACAGGGTTTCTCTGTGTAGCTTTGTGCCTTTCCTGGAACCTACTTGGTAGCCCAGGCTGGCCTCGAACTCACAGAGATCCGCCTGGCTCTGCCTCCTGAGTGCTGGGATTAAAGGCTTGCACCACCACCGCCCGGCAAATCTCATAAGTCTTCTCAAAAAAAAAAAAAAAGTAGCGACCGGCGGTGGTGGCACATGCCTTTAATCCCAGCACTCGGGAGGCAGAGTCAGGCAGATCTCTGTGAGTTCGAGGATAGCCTGGTCTACAAAGCGAGTTCCAGGAAAGGTGCAAAGTTACACAGAGAAACCCTGTCTCGACAAACCAAAAAGAAGAAGAAAAGAAAAATTAGCAACAGTAAAGTACACAGGTCTTTTTTTTATTATTTATTCATTTATTTTTCTATTCTCAACTTGATACAGTATAAATTCTTATCCTAATACTGAAATATTTCATTGAGGCTTGCCTAGTAATTGAGTAAAACCAAAACTTATTATAAGCCACAGTCATCCTAGGCTCCCCCCTGCTATATAGCCTCCCTGGTTCTGTGGGTTGCAGTCTGATTGTCCTTTGCTTTATATCTAGTATCCACTTATGAGTGAGTACATACCATGTTTGTCCTTCTGTGTTTGGGTTACCTCACTCAGGATGATGTTTTCTAGTTCCATCCATTTGCCCGCAAATTTCATGCTGTCATTGTTTTTCTCTGCTGAGTAGTACTCCATTGTGTATATGTACTACATTTTCTTAATCCTTTCTTCAGTTGATGGGCATCTAGGTTGTTTCCAGGTTCTGGCTATTACGAATAGTGCTGCTATGAACATAGTTGAGCATGTATATTTGTGGTATGATTGAGCATTCCTTGGGTATATGCCCAAGAGTGGTATGACTGGGTCTTGAGGTAGATCGATTGCCAATTTTCTGAGAAACCGCCATACTGATTTCCACAGTGGTTGTACAAGTTTGCACTCCCATCAACAGTGGAAGAGTGTTCCCTTTGCTCTGCATCCTCTCCAACATAGACTGTCATTAGTGTTTTTGATTATAGCCATTCTGACAGGTGTGAGGTGGTATCTCAGAGTCATTTTGATTTGCATTTCTCTGATGATTAAGGATGTTGAGCATTTCTTTAAATGTCTTTCAGCCATTTGTGATTCTTCTTTTGAGAATTCTGTTTAGCTCTTTAGCCCATTTTTTAAATGGATTGTTCAGTATTTTTTTTTTTTTTTAGATTTATTTATTTATTATGTATACAGAGAAGGGCACCAGATCTCATTACAGATGGTTGTGAGCCACCATGTGGTTGCTGGGAATTGAACTCAGGACCTCTGGAAGAGCAGTCGGTGCTCTTAACCTCTGAGCCATCTCTCCAGCCCCCGATTGTTCAGTATTTTGATGTCTAGTTTCTTGAGTTCTTTATATACTTTGGAGATCAGTCCTCTGTCAGATGTGGGCTTGGTGGAGGTCTCTTCCCATTCTGTAGGCTGTTTTTTTGTCTATTGACCGTGTCTTTTGCCCTACAAAAATTTCTCAGTTTCAAGAGGTCCCATTTATTAATTGTTGTGCTCAGTGTCTGTGCTGCTGGTGTTATATTTAGGAAGTGATCTCCGGTGCCAATGCGTTCAAGAGTACTTCCTATTTTCTCTTCTATTAAGTTTAGTGTAACTGGATTTATGTTGAGGTCTTTGATCCACTTGGACTTGAGTTTTGTGCATGGTGACAGATATGGATCTATTTGTAATCTTTTACATATTGACATCCAGTTATGCCAGCACCATTTGTTGAAGATACTTTCTTTTTTCCATTGTATAGTTTTGGCTTCTTTGTCAAAAATCAGGTGTTCATATGTGCATGGGTCTTCAATTCGATTCTATTGGTCTGTATGTTGGTTTTTATACCAGTACCAAGCTGTTACTATAGCTCTATAGTAGAGCTTGAGGTCAGGGGTGGTGATGCCTCCAGAGGTTGCTTTATTATACAGGATTCTTTTAGCTATCCTGGGTCTTTTATTTTTCCATGTGAAGTTGAGTATTTTTCTTTCCAAGTCTGTGAAGAATTGACAACACCCTTTCTAAAAAATAGAAAACCAAAGCTCTTTGTAGTGTGCACTTTAACCCCAGTACTCAGGAGGCAGAGGCAAGCAGATCTCTGAGAGTTTAAAGCCCCGGTCTTTGTATGAAGTTCCAAACCAATCAAGAATAATGAGACCCTCCCAAAATTAAATAAATAAAACATAACATTTATGTTATATAAATATGTAATTTACATATAACTGTATATAATATAAAGTATATTTATATAAATGTATAAGTTCATATAAATTTACATGCAGATGTCTTAATTATGTATATTTTATATAAATTATTTATAAACTATATTATATATCCTTATATAATTTTACTTTTTTACTTATTTAATTTTGGTTCTTCGAGACAGTTTCTCTGTGTAGCCCTGGCTGTCCTGGAGCTCACCAGTAGACGAGTGCTGGGGTTGAAGATATGCACCACCACTGTCCATTTATTTATTTATTTATTTTTGGTTTTTTGAGACAGGGTTACTCTATGTAGCTTTGGTGCCTGTTCTGGATCTCACTCTGTAGACCAGGTTGGCCTTAAACTCACAGAGATCTGTCTGGCTCTGCCTCCCGAGTGCTGGGATTAAAGGCATGCTCCACCACCACCTGGCACATTGGCAACTCTTCCAGAGGTCCTGAGTTCAATTCCCAGCAACCACGTGGTGGCTTACAGCCATCTGTAATGGAATCTGATGCCTTCTTCTGGCATGTAGATAGAATACCATATACATAAAATAAATCTTGAAACAACAACAACTTTTGGTCTTGCTTAAATGCTTTGGAGTGTGTGGTGGCTTTCTTGAGATCCCAGACCCATTTCATGTGCCCAATGACAACTTGTCTTTGGTCTTCTGGCCTCCAAAACAATGAGGGAATACATTTCAGTTGTTTAACGCACCTAGTCTTAGGTAGACTTCTGTGTCAACCTCAGAAGACTAATGCAGCGGGATTTGAGATAGCCAATCCTGCCAAGGGCTGAGGAGCAGCTCCGTATCAACAGATTGACCTTTGCACACCTCTAGGCTGGTGTTCATGACAGAAAGGAACCCTCATGTATGTGAGCAATACTGGTGATGTAGTTTTGACTGGAGACAGGAACTCACCAGATCCTGGAGAACACTGACCATTCCCCAGGCTTAATCATAGAAAAGACAAGCTGTCTATCCATAGGAAATAAAAATAGCAAGGAAGGAGGCGGAGCCCTGCCCTAGAGCTTTCACAGGGAGGCGCTACAAGAAGAGAAAGCATTCGGTTCTAATGGACAAGAGGTCTTTATTGAAGTCAGAGCAGGGAAGTGAGAGCTGGACCCTCTGGCTACCCAGTGGATCCCAAAGTTAAAGTCTCAAGAAGGTGAAGCAATCTAGACAGGGACGAGGACTGGGAAGGGGTAGAGCCATCAGAAGGTGATGTTGTCTTCGTACAACGACAGCAGCAGCAGGACGGCCCAGCCGCCCAGCAGACCCACATTGTGCAGCAGGAAGAGAAGCCAGGGCCGCTGGTCCCGCACATTCATCATGGCTGGGAGCTGAGGAGAAGTGGGGCGCCAGTTCAGTAGCCAGCTGGGTGGACCCCACCCCACCCCACCCCACCCCCGTTAGTTCCCCACCCCGGCATAGGCTCTCCACCATCCTAACCATGTCACAAAGCGCCACATAAAGGAAGAGGCCGGTGGCTACCGCCAGAATCCAAGCTTCGCCCTCCTCCCCTACTCCGACTGCGAGAGCCACATAGAGGCCAATGAATGCTGTGAGCGCTGAGGCCAGGTTCAGCAGAAGCGCATGCTTCACAGTCAGCCCAGCATGCAGCAAGGCAGCGAAGTCCCCTAGGACAGAACAAGTCTTAGTAAGAGCTCTGCCCGCCCACACGTCAGGTACAGCCCATCAGACCAGTTAACACTCTCATCCCAGACAGACACACCCATTCAAAGGCCAGGCCAGCTCCAGTCCCCCTCCCACCTCGCTGCAACCCACCCTATCTCTAGCCACGCCCACCGATGATGACGGGGCGCTGCCATCGAAAGGCCTTGTTTCTTCTTCTATTGTCTTGCTCATCTCCAGAATAGATCACTCCCACTGAGCCCCGCCCACTCACGCCACGCCCCACCGCTCACCCAGTTCGTGGGGCAGCTCATGGCAGAACACTGCCAAAGAGGTGGCCAGCCCAGTCTTCCAAGAGGATGCGAAGGCTGCGCCCACAGCGAGCCCGTCAGCGAAGTTGTGCACCGCATCGCCCAGGGTGATCAGATAGGGCAGCAGCCTCAGTTCTGTGGGCGCGTCAAATGTGAGTCCTGTAGGCCAGGTTCTGCACACATGCCTAAGGGCAAACCCCAGATCTACAGCCCTCCCTTGGGGCTCACCTGTTTTCAGTCGCTGGGACTCTGGGAACAATAGTTCTGGGCTCTCCTCTGTCACCTGCGGGGAGCGAGAGAATGAACCCAGCCTCAAACAGGGCAGAACTAAAAAGGGCTCCACGTTGGGTAGAATTCACCACTTACCAAATCTGAGCGGGAGCTGTCGTGGGGCTGTTTGGACTGCCGGAGATTGCTGGGTGTCAGCTGCATCGACACTCCATGGCTGTGTCCCCCGTGGCTGACAGGCCCATCCTTCTCAGGATCCTGTGAAAAAAAAAACTGTTCAGAACCTATCGAGCCCTCCCTCCCTCACCCGTCCCACCTCCTGGTTCTCCAGAGCCTGACCTGGTCCCTGGGCAATAAGAGGTTGAAGAAACTCTCAAACAGGAAGAAGATGTAGAGGCCTCCAAGTGCAGCCAGCAGGCGCCAGGTAGACTGTGCACCAGTGCCCACTTCCTCGTGGGAATGGCCTTCCTCACCGTGTGTGTGCAGTCCCAGCACCTGAGGAGGAAGGGGGTGCTGACCGGGGACCTCAGGGCCACAAGGGGCTGGGGCTGGGGCTAGGGAAGGGCAGGGAGGGAGGTGAGGACGCTGTTGAGTGAGGGTTGACCTTGGGTGTCAGGTGCAGAAGGGCATCGCCTGTGAGTGCCCCCACGGCCAAGCTTAGGAAGGTCTGCATGACGTAGTGGGTGACTGTGCTGCATCTGGTACAAGTCAGCAGCAGAAGGCCGAACACAGCGCAGAGGCAGATGATCAGTGTAGCCAGGGAGCCATACAGATACCCTGTGGGGAAAAACGACACTGAGAAGACCCAGCTTCCTAGAGAGGCACCCAAGGCCAGCCCAGGAGTGAGCAGGTGCTCAACAGATCTGTGGGCTGTCAGTTGGGGCCCTCTTGCCCCACTAAATCCACTATCCTTCCCTTCCTTACTGGCTTCTCAGTCCTCAGTGCCCATTCCCCGCTCCCCCCTGGAGCCCAATGACATGAGGCCAGCACCCAGGGACTGAGCCAGCCAGGCACACCTCGGGGTAGGCACTCACTCTCGGCTTGGCTGAGCTGGTCCTGAACATGGGCAGTGGGGTGGAGGCTGCAGGCTCCACTTAGCTGCTGCTGGACTAAGGCAGGGCTCAGCTGGGCCCAGGCCTCAGGGCTCACCCCAGCCTGTTCAGACAGTCCATACACAGCCATCACATCTTTGGCACTCAGGCACACCTGGAGGCAGGGGAGTAAGACAGGAGTCAGGTGTCTGAGCAGACCCGGGGAAACCCACCTTTCTCCAGAACTGCAAGAGGCTCACCGTGTCCCAGACACTGGAGCTACTGTTGTGGGTAGTGTGGTGCTCGGAGTCTTGGTGATTCGCTTCCCTGGGCAGATGATCGTGGTCATCGTGGTCACTGTGATCCTCTTCTCTACCCACCCCAAGTTGATGCATCAAAACCTCCAGTTCTGGCAGGAAGAACAGTCAGTGAACAGTCTTATGGGCTCCAGCCTTGTCCCCTCCTCCCAGGAGTAGAGGCTGAGGATCTCAGCCTAGGCCTCACCAGCCAGCGTGATATTGGGAGCCTCGCTACCGCGTTGCCGGAACACAAAGTCCACAAAGTACTGAGGGCTAGGCAGGCCTTGGAAGCAGGACCCATTAATGACATGGTCCAGCAAGGCAGTCAGGACCAGGCCGGGGCTTCTGGAAGCTCCTGCTTCCTCAGCCTCCTCCAGCAGTTGGGGAACATCTACACAAGTCTGGAGAAGAAACTGGCCTCAGCTCTAACCTCAGCGTCAATCTCTGGAGTTCACTCTAGAGCAGCCCACTGGATGGATTGTCCATCACCTCCCCCAACTCACTCTCCCCACCCCCCACCTCCTCAGACTACTCAGATTTCACCAAAGACATCAGCTGGCTACAGTCCCTCCTTATACCATAGCCTAGTCCTGCCCCAGCTAGTCACAGCCTTCACTCTGGCCTCCTCTGGGCCTCAGAGCTTTCCTGACCAACACTTCCCCAAAGGGTTCCCCCAGACTGCAGTCCCTGTCCTACTCAAAATTGAACACCCAATTTTGATGCCCCAGACACTCCAGCCTCCCAAGTATCAGCTCGGATGCCAAGGAGGCTTCACATGGGACATGTTCCCTGCTGGAGCAGTCCCCCTTCCATGGCACTTGGGTCCTTCTCACTACTCCCAGCAGCCCCCTGGGTCCTCACCTCCTCCCCGGTGGTTTGGTTGGCATCATGGGCCTCAATCTTCTGCAGTAGCTGGCTCAGACCCAAGGTCATGGCCTCTGGACTCTCCAGTAGGGTCAGGTAGTTGTCCACACGGGAGGCCAAAAGGCCATTTTGGATGTCCTCACATGTTTCCTCTGGGTTGCTGAGGTAGAGGGCCGCGGCAGTACTAAGGTGGCTAATGTATCTGGACTCCAGGACTGGTTCTGGGGCAAGCCCTGGCTTGTCGGGTCTGCCTAGGGCCAAGACATCCTCCACAGTCAAGCACTACGGGCAGACAGGTAAACAGGGTCTGGGCTGGATTGGGCCCACCAGGCACAGCCAGGGAATGGATTCTATCAGCTATCTTACGTCCCGTTCTGCCCCTTGCATGGTTATCTTGACTAGGAACCTACACAGAGGGGTCCCCAGCAGTTACTCCCCCATCCTGAAGAGGGGAGGGTGGGTGGTCCTGGGTTCACTGCAAATCTGACAGCCTAGGAAGGGGAACTATGTGTCCTAAGAGGGAGGCCAGGCCTGTGTAAGCCCCCAAGAGGCAGAGGAGGCCCGGCTCCAGCCTGCAAGTAGGCTCAGACAACCAGCCTCCAGACCCGCCTCCTGGAGTTTGCCCAGGTCCCTTTGCTGTCGGCCACAGGGTGGAGCGGGCAGGAAGGGGCCGGGGCTGGGGGACCCGTCGGGTGGGGCTGTTACCTTTTCACACGGCCCGTTGGTGCAGTGCACACGGTCCGCCAGCGTATTTAACAGGCGGTCCAGTGCCTGCCGATCCAGAGCACCCTGACCCGAGATGAGCAGGCTTAGCAGGCGATTGGGCTGGACCACTGCTGCTGTGACCACCAGCATGGCCAACAGGAGCCCCAGTGTGAGCCGGGCTGGGAACCCCATGCCTCAGGCTCCCAAAGTGCTCCTTGCTTATGGTGCTGTGTGGAGACCGCTGGCGTCGGGGCTGGCTGTGGACTTGCTGGGGCGTCCTGAGGCCAGACTGGGGCTGGGCTCGACTTGCGTGGCCCTAACTCCAGGACCTCTCCCAGGTATTTCCTGCACGGCTCTGTGATTGGCTGCTGGGTTAACCATTCCAGTGGCAGATCCTCCCTGAAAGTCTGGGGGCAAGGAGCTGCTGCTTCCAGGGGCTGGAGCTAGAGCTGGGTCCCTTCCCTTGGGTGGGGGGCTTGAGCATCCCCTCCCCTGCCTGTCACACCCAGATCTGCCACGCAGAGCCGCCTTTGCTCCGTGAAGAGCCCAGGTCACCCCCTCCTATGACCTTGCCTATGGAGCTCAAGCTAGGGGACCAGAGGCAGATCTGCATAGACGTTACCAAGTCAAACATGGGTGTTGTATTTGACATTTTCAGGAGAGCCCTTAGGCCTGCCTCCACCCTTCCTCAGCTGCCTCTCAGCTCAAGCAGCTTAGACAAATCCCAAGTCTTGCGATCTGGGTGGGGGTGGGGGTGAGGGTGGTGTTCTTGGATCTTGGGCTACGGCCTCAGGGCCCAGCATGAGATTTCTGAAAGGTACTTGCTGACTCATGTTCCCCACCCCCAGCCCTCAGGGGGAAAATCCCCAGGAAATGGCTAAAGCCCCAAGCCAGACAAACAGGAAGAGAAGATGTGACCTTGGTCCTAGCCAACATCTGGCCAGCCTTTGGGGTCAGGAGGAGGTTGAGGACCTGCTGTGAGCTCTAGGCCTAAGCACAGGAAGATTGGGGTAGGGCTGGGGTTCCCAGCTTTGACCCTCCCTGATCGGTCCCTTTAGCCTTTGACCCAAGAGCCTTATCGCTACCCAGGTGGCAGGCTGGAGGAGGAGTTGGATCACCAGGGAGCTGACAATCCCCAGGTCACAAGGCCTTCTGAAAGGGGTATTGGGCCCTCTTCTACCTAGGTTCATAGCACTCAAGACCCTAGGCCTCTGGGGTGTGGTTTGGGTGTGGAGCTGGCAGCCTAATGCCTAGAGGACTCTGTCCCCTAGTATTCTGGAGGGTAGGGCAGGGTGGAGGAAAGAGTCTGGCTGAGTATCCTGAGCCTAGGGGTCAACTGCTTTGGACCTGCTCCTAGCACACATACACACACACACACACACACACACACACACACACACACACACACACGTCAATGATTCTTAGGGCTAGGGTCCCTACAATGTAGCTTCTAATCTTGGTCCTACGGAGGCACTATACTTGAGAACTGGGAGTATCAGTGTGAAGACAATGAAGAGAACATTCCCACATGTAGCTCTGAAGATGCCATATACCCAAACTGGCTTTTCTATTTCCACTGCTGGGCTGCTGGGGGCTGAGCCTGGACTGGTTTCCTTCCCCTGCAGATTGGCTGCCCACTGTTTAAGCACTCAGCTGTGGGGGACCCAAAACAGCTTGACCACACAGCTGCCATGATAGGCTTACTGGCAGGTACTACTCGGTCCCCAGGAAAAGCCTAAGCTGATCCCACCCAGGGAGGACCAGCATCTAAGCAGAAAGGACCTGACATCCCAAATATTCTAATCCTTAGATAAGATTGCCAGATGTTGGCTAGGCAGTGGTGGCACACGCCTATAATCACAGCACTCAGGAGGTAGAGGCAGGTGGATCTCTGTGAGTTCGAGGTCAGCCTGGTCTACAGAGAGAGTTCCAGGACAGGCTCCAAAGCTACACAGAGAAACCCTGTCTTGAAAAACAAAACAAAATGGCCAGATGTCCCTGAGCCTAGCACACATCCATTTCCCC
This sequence comes from Peromyscus californicus insignis, assembly GCF_007827085.1. NCBI lineage: Eukaryota > Metazoa > Chordata > Mammalia > Rodentia > Cricetidae > Peromyscus > Peromyscus californicus. Next base: position 41,496,705 of record NW_026294503.1, read on the forward strand.
TTTTTGCCAAGACACCTCTAGACAAATGTCAGCTCATCAGGGTCCTGAACCTTGGAAATTCCCTCACCTCAACCTCTACTATGATAAAAAAAAAAAAAAAAAAAAAAAAAAAAAAAAAAAAACCCACTCTGCCAGAGCTCAGGGCTCTCTGCTCTCCCTGCTGCATCAGATAGAGAGTCCAAGCTCGAGTTTGAAATAAAGGCTCTTTGCTTTTGCATATGGATTTGGTGTCTCCATGGTGGCCTTTGAGGGGTCCCTGTGATCTGGGCATAACATCAGCCTCTAGGGAGAAATCTTCGTGTAGGCTTGGCAGTCCAGGCTTCCCTAGATTTCTCCTTCAAAGGGGGGACCTGGAAGGCCAGCACAGCCATGTACCTGTGTCACTGTCCCTGTCTCCTTTCCAGCACGCTCACTGCCATTGCCACTGTTATATAAAAAAGTATAAGACCAATGTCTGGAGTAGGTGAGATGGCTCACGGGGTAAAGGCACTTGCCACCAAGCCTGATGAACTGAGTTCTACCCTTAGGATTCACATGATTAAAGGAGAAATCCAACTCCTGAAAGTTGTCCCCTCACCTCTATTGTATGCCATAGCAATTGCTCCCGCAGGCAAATAAATAGCAAATGGGAGCCTTACTACAGCTTGGGAAGATGAAATTGTAGAGATGACCATAGTGTGGATGGGCTTAATGCCACTAATTGTGATCAAAATGATTATAATGGCAACTTCTATATTTTATCACAGTAAAAATTAAAATAGAGCAAAACAATTCTACTTGGTTATCAATTCCTTGTGGTTATTGCCAGCCTTAATTCAGCAGCTACATATAATATATAAAGAAGTGAAAACCAGGCTTCATGGCATACATCCCTCATCCCAGCACTGGGGAGGCAGAGGCAGGCGGATCTCTTTGAGTTAGAGGCCAGCCTGGTCTACACAAGTTCCAGGCCAGCCAGAGCTACATAGTGAGATCCTGTCTCAGAAAACAATGAAAGTAGCCTGCATTTAATCCCAGCACTGGGGAGGCAGAGGCAGGCGGATCTGAGTTCCAGGACAGCCAGCCCTACACAGAGAAACCCTGTTTTGGAAAAAAACAAAAACAAAACAGAAAACAACAAAAGTGAAGGTGTTGGAGCAGGCCTGATCTGGGCTTGGTGGCATACACTTGTTATTCCAGCACCAGGAATCCAGAAGGCAGGAAGGAAACCAGAAAGGCAGAATCAGAATTGTATTTGAGGCCAGTATGGGCTACATAGGGAGACCATTTCTTTCTTTCTTTCTTTTTCTAAAATTTATTTATTTTTATTTTATGTGCATTGGTGTTTTGCCATGAGTGTTGGGTCCCCTGGAACTGGAGTTACAGACAGTTGTGAGCTGCCAGGTAGGTGCTGGGAATTGAACTCAGGTCCTCTGGAAGAGCAGCCAGAGCTCTTAATTACACTGAGCCATCTCTCCAGCCCTGTGAGACCATTTCAAACAAAACAAAACAGAAAGACAAAGAGGGGTTGGAGAGATGGCTCAGCAGTTAAAAGAGCTGACTCGTGTTCCAGAGGACCTGGGTTCTGAGCACCAACATAGTAGCTTATAACTACCTATAACTAGTCCCAGGGGATACAAAGCTTTCTCTGGCCTCCATGACATTAGTCATGCATGTAGGGCATAGACACATATGCAGGCAAAATACTCATATTCATAAGATTAAAAACAAAAAACAAAACACCCAAAAAACCAAGAGCTGTGAATGTAGCTCAGTGGTAAAGCATTGCCTAGCAACATGCACAGGACTTGGGTTTAATCCTTAGCACCAAAAACACCATTTGCCTAGCCACTGAAGGCAGGTGCTTCAATTAAACCCTGCCATAAGGTTGGTATTGGTGGCAAACACCAGCAATCTCAGAGTTGAGGAGGTTGAGGCAGGGGTATAACCTTAAGTTCAAAGACAGTCATAGCTACATCATAGCAAAACCATGTCTCACAAAAACCAAAGGCCAGGTGTGGTGGTACACGCCTTTAATCCTGGCACTCAGGAGGCAGAGCAGAGCCAGGAGGATCTCTGTGAGTTGGAAGCCAGTCTGGTCTATACAGCAAGTTCCAGGCCAGCCAGAGCTACATAGTGAAATCCTGTCTCAGAAAACAGGAGTAGCCAGGGTGGTGGTGGTGGTGGTGGTGGTACATGCCTTTAATCCCAGCACTCGAGAGGCAGTGGATCTCTGAGTTCAAGGGGAGCCTGGTCTACAGAGTGGGTTCCAGGATAGCCAGGGCTACATAGAGAAACCTTGTCTCAAAAAACTAAAACAAAAAACAAAAAACAAAAGCCGGGCAGTGGTGATGCACGCCTTTAATCCCAGCACTCAGGAGGCAGAGGCAGGTGGATCTTTGTGAGTTCGAGGCCAGCCTGGTCTACAGAGCGAGATCCAGGACAGGCTCCAAAGCTACACAGAGAAACCCTGTCTCGGAAAAAAAAAACCAAACAAACAGAAAAACAAACAAACAAAAACCAACCACCCCAAAGTGAATGGGCTCCTTATTTCTGACAACACAGATGCCACCACAGTGAACTTTGGAGGACTACATGTCACATGGCAGGGTCACAGTGCCTAACTCAGCATAGTACAGCAGAGGGGACCTGCCCGTGGTCTGGACTGGATTTATGGAGCCTGCAAACTACCTAGAGCTCTCAGGTGGAAGGCAGTGATGGCCGGCAAGGAGGCAGCCACCAAGGTTGTCAGATTCCAGTCACATCTGGCCCAGTGGAGGGTCTATGTGAAAGGACCAAGCAGATGCCATAACAGGCTGCTCAGTCTTCTCTCAGAGATCAGGCCTTAATTTCAGTTTCCTGAGACTTGAGCAAGCAGTTTCTGGGAGGGCCATGAACAAAAGACTGCTCAAAGTTCAGCCAGATGTTTACTTTCTGGGGCCCCTCACCAACTTAGGGTTATGTGCAGTACGTGCTTGGCCAGCCAGCCCCCATGGTGGCTCAAGGACAAAGCCTGGGACTTGTGCTGGACTGCCCCCAAAGTAATAAATTGTAACCACCAACCAGTAAATTCAAAGGTTATATACCCTCACCCAATTAAAAGAGAACAGAGATAAAAATAAACCAATCCGAGTTGCACCCGTGCAAAACTCCCCCAACCCCCCTGAAGGGCTTGTGGATTTTGCCTTTAAAAAGCTAGCCACACAAAGAAAAAGCAAGTTCCTCCTGGCCTCACGACTATGAGTGAGTGCTTTGGATCGAGCTTCCCTGCCCGCAGCTTGTAAACAAACAGAAATAAACCATGCTAATTGCATTCTGAACCTAAGGTCTGTGGTGGTTTGTCTTTGGGGTCCCAATCTGGGCATAATATATGCATGTCCCACTCTAGGAGCTGTGAGGACTCACCTTGCCGCTATAATTGACCAGCTAGCATCTCCTATGGAGGCAACTCTGTGTGGGGGGCTGAACAACAGGGCCACAACACTTTGTTGGTTTAGGGGCAGTGGCTTCAGGGGCTCTGTACCCCTCGGGGGCAGGGCTCTGTTCCAAGGTCAGGAGGGTAAATAGAAAAAACAGGGCAGGCTCAACATAACTACCCACGGCAGGAAGGTCAGACAGATCTTTATTGGGGGTAACTTTCCGACAATATAGACATCTAGGACAGGCGTAGATACTGGGGGGCTGGGGCGGTACATCTCCATGAGTCTCACTCCTGCCTCGGTCAGGCTCAGGCATGTAGGAAGCGGTTGAAGGCATTGTAAGCTGACTCCAGATCGAAGAGCATCTGGCGAACCTGGGAGTCATCCAGCTCATCAGAGGCCGACATACCACTCAGGGTCTGCAGCCTAGGGACACAGGCACAAGTGTGTATGAGCAGTAGGACTATAACGCCACCGCGAGGCTCCCCCTGCTCAGGAAAGCCACTCACCATTGGCTGACTGTTTGGCGGCCCTCAAAGTCTGCAGGCAGGTGGCTCATTCGGTGCATGGTCTCCATTAGCTCCCGGAGGTCTGGTTGAATCTACAGATACAGATGCCAAGCTGAGACCCTATCTACCTTGCTTCTGTTCCCCTCCACCCAGGCCCAGGTTTCCTGCCCAACTCCTGCACCTCGTCCATGGCGCGGATCTCCAGACGCAGCTTGTCCATGATTGTAATGAAGAGCTGGGGGGAGCATATGCATTAGGCATCTCCTAGTCAGTTGGGGTGCAGAGACCCTTTGCAGCTTATAGGCCTGTCACAAGGGCCGGGTTCCCATCCATTTTCCTCCCCACACCCTGTACTCAGGGCTCCTTTCTGTCTGAGAGCTACACCTTTGAAGACCTGCCTAGATTGACCTTTGGGGTCCACAGACATTGGGGGGGTCACAACTGTGAGAGCAATGTGGGAATCTAGGGTACAGTTCTACACAGCCCCTCAATCCATGGCTCTGCCAGAGTAGATCCTGTGTTATGTTTCCCTCCACAGAATGGAACTCAGTCAGGTGGGGCTCAGGCTCCATGGATGCTTCTCCCCTCACTCATAGCTGAGGTGATCCCTCCCAGGTTACTGCTTAGCTCCAGAAACTCCACGAATACACACTCATGACTGACCCAGGCTGGTAGTCCCTTCCCCCTAATTCCACAGGGCCCTCCCAGGAGCTGTGGGACACACCGAAACTACGTCTGCGATGCATCGGTTGAGGTTGCCCTTATCATCCTTGATAGTGATGGGTCGGTCCTCCTTGATCCGCTCCATGGCAAGTGGGCAGTCCAGCTAAGGAGAACAGACATGGGTTTGGGGCATCATCAGGCCTCCAGGAGGCCAGGGTATCATCCCCACGTTCCACCACACCTTTCCTGCAGGATGGAGGGAAGGTTTGGCTCACTCACTCTGAACTTCCGGCAAAACTCGTCAATGGAGCTGATCTCTGAGCCTTGAACCTGTCGAAAGGCAGCTTTGTACTGGACCAGGAGCCTGGAGCATGCTGCAGTGTACCTAGGGAGAGGAGCAGTTGCTGCTGGAGACAGACCAGTCTAGCTTGGCTCATTGTGCTCTCCCTCAGCAAGTCTCAATGCAGCAGCTTTCATGGTAGGCTAGGAGGGTCAAAGGTCTCCTGATGGGTCTGTACATGAAGAGAGCTCTGGCCAAGAGCAGGGAGGTATGCCCTATTACAGGGAATCTATGTGGGCTGACTGGGAACTCAGCACAAGAGCCCAGATGTCTACTCTGTTCGCCCTAGACCAAGGTGTCAGACCTCCCTTACCACCGGGCAGCTCCTGGTCCAGTCAACTGGCTTATTATCTCTGAACAAAGCACCAGCATCCGTGTTGGCTACCCAGACTGGACATTGATACCTTAGACTATGCTGTCCCCAGGCTGCAGCTCACCTTCTGAGGTCAGAACCATACTCACCCTTACAGAGTGTCCCTGGCTGATATGGCCCTGAAGCTGGTAGCCACCAGGAGCACCCTTATAGCTTGAGCTCCAGACCTACATTTGTGCTGCCTACTGAACCCACAAGCTTCACAGAAGGGAGAAACATGCTTCTGAGGGTTGGTGGCCATCGACAGCTGAAGCCACAGGCTTGCTCACTCATTCGGGGTGACGCAGTCCTTGATGTATGCTTTCTCCAGGGCCTGCATGGTCTTCACCACTGCAAACAGCTCTGCCATGTTGTCATACCTACGACAAAGGCATCCATCAGGCCACAGCTCCGAGGCAGGGACGCCTAGGCATCTGGAACCTAGGGCAGCCAATTGCTGCTCTGCAGCCATGGCACAATTCAGCCCACCTCTCACTCCATCCCTGGAAGATAATCCTCAGGCACTATCTCCCTAGCCCGACCTCATTTCCTCCCCAACCATTGGTGTGGCGGTGGGTTTGGGAGGAGACCGTTGGGCCTGCCACGGAGGCTCAATGGGCCCACGCACGCGCGTGTGTGTATGTGTGTGTGCTGGTGGCAGCTCAGATATTTGACTTACTTCTCCCGTTCCCGAGCATTCTTGTACAGCTTTACTTCCTGTTGGAAAAGTGGGCAAGTCAGTCGGCATCAATAGGTGGTTACGGAACCAGTGACAGCCACGTGGTCTTCGCAGGGGCCATGGCCAGTTAAGTGTCTGCTACTCACCTCGTACAGCTCCGGCTTGTTCCCAGGGGCTGCAACAAACAGAGCAGGCAGGAGCTGACAGGTGGTCCCAAGATGACATTTTAGCTACGTCCCTGAGAATGTCTCCCATGTCATGCCCCAAAGAGCTCAGAGGAAGCTACAGAATAGAGGCTCTAGCTTCTCCTCCTACCGGTACTGTCTCCAAGAGGCTGCAAACTGAATGCTGGGGTTAACTCTCCACCCACAACAAGGTGGTCATACTTTGTCGACAGAACCACGATATGGTACAAATATAAGTCTGTCACACACTTCAAAACCTAGGGTTGGAGACCCAGAGATGCTCAGGATGCCAGAGGTTCTGGCCACATTGAAGTCCATTATCTTTATTAAGCAGGGTACAGCTAGGCCCTCCGAATTCCACCATAAACAGCTCTGGCACTAGGCACTCCCCAAGGCCTATGAATATGAGATGGAGGTGGCAGCGTGGTCCTTTCCCAACAGCCCCTGCAGCAGGGAAAGCCTGGGCCCCTCCATTTCCTTCCAGCTTAGGCTACACTCACCTCCAATGCCAGGAGTAGCTGGGATCCCGTGAAACATCCTTCAGGCCCTGGCAGCTACAGCACAGAGACCTGGGAAGCAAAGCCAACACTAACTCAAAGGGTCCCTTACACCTCAAGAATTGGGCTTTGTGGGGTCAGAGCCTTGTGAATAGCTTTCCTGCTCCCTATAGAAACAACACAGGATGCTATAGGACTGTCATGGGGAAGCCAGGCTTGGAGGATAAAAACTGAGAGAGAAGGTGCCAGGGGAGTCCTGCCTAGAAGCTTGGTTAAGGTAGGGAAGAGCAGCTGATAGAAGAATTGGGGTAGCATCTTGAGCTTGGAGGAAGGGTCCAGTGTTGCAACACCTTTCAATGGAAACGATCTTGGAGTGTCTAGGGCTCTGGGAGTGGGAGTAGAGGACAGTTTTACTCTAATTCTGTGGGAGCTACTGGAGGAATGAATAAAGTAAAGCTTGTTGGTTGATGCAGTCTAGAATGGTGGAAGCAGGGCCCAGGGAAGGTCCTGTCTAACAAGGAAGTTGATGTCAGTGGCTTAGCCAGTTAAAAACCCGCCTCAGGATTTGAAATGGGGTGAAAAGAAAACAAAGCTCAATGAAGGCAGGCAAACTGAGATGGGGTGGCCTGATGAGAAGCCTGAGCTACTGAGGTCGCAGGAGCTAGGAACAGCCAGCGCAGTCCCCGAAGAAAGGTGGATACCCTCACAGCCAGGGAAACCTGAGCTATGAGCCAGTAATGCCACCTGACAGCGCCCACCGCCTACTGAGACACGGACCGCGCGGCAAGGGCCGCTGAGCCCAAAAGGAGACGGGATCGGGACATTGAGCCCAAAGGATTCCTTTGCTGCGGGACCTGGCCATAGCCACTGCGTACCTGGGGCGTTTGGAGTCCCGGAGATGGCGACAGCAGCTCGGCGCTCGCTTTTTCCGCCTGCGCCTGCCGGGAAGCCCGATCGGCAGCTCGGCGCTCACTCCTGCAACTTAAGCCTACGCACAGAGCCAGACCAATCAGTGGGTCGGCGCTCGTCCTCTCTGCCTGAGCCTGCGCTCTGAGGCAGCAGCGGCTGTCAAGGCTCTAAGTCTCACATCGTCCACCCCTTTCCCAGACAGCCACACGAAGGGGACAGCAGCTTAATTTATTAAGGTTTTATTTTTTTTGGGGGGGGGGTGGGGGGCCAGAAACGACGAGACCAGGGTCAGAGGCATTTAAAGAAGAGCTTGGGACCTTGGTCCAGTGAGCACGCGCCGGCCGGCCGTCTCTGACACACGGCGTCTCGGTCCCTCGTGCTCAGGTGTCTGCTGCACAACTGCAGCTCCTGCAGCTGCACGAAGATCTTGTCCCAGAGGTCGGAGTTCAGGGGCCCCTGGATGCCGCAGCCTGTGGGGGTGGGGGCGGGGAGAGGTAGGCTTAACTGGCAGGCAGGCTTTTCAGCCTCACACACAGGAGGCGGGGTGCTCATGATCTACCGCAGAGCCTACATTTTGGCTTGGCCCGACAGAAAATGTACTCAACAGGGCTTTGAACATCTCTGTACATTCTGGGCCCGAGGCTCTCTGGAAGGCTACTGAATGCCAGGACTTGATCATTAGCCCAGAGATCTCAGTAGGCTTAGGATATCAGGGAGCGGTCTGAAAGGGCACAAGTGCCAGAAATATCGGTGTGTGCAGGAAGCGGGGGTGGGGGGGTGGCGTAAGGCACAGGACAACCACAGGGGCTCCCCTGTGCTCAGGTTTTCTCAAATTTCAGCTGAGCAAGGCAATGCCTGGCCAGTCTACCAGCTATACCTGTAAGGGGGAGATTGCCTTGGTGTAGCAAAACAAGCTCCCCTACCAGTAGGCAGAGTTTGAGTAATCCCTCCTGCCAGGAAGGAGGAAAGAGTTTGCCCTTTAGTGGAGCTTGTACCACCCTGGAATCCATCCATCTTCCTACCGACAAGAATGAGGAAATAACTCTGCTGTAAATGACAATGGTTTGCTACTCTCCTGACCCAGAAAACCCTACATAATCATGCAAATCAAGAGGTTCAAAAATCTTCCTGTTCATTTTAAGAACACCTGTGAAACTGCCTAGGCCTTCAAGAGTATGCACGCACATCTGAAAAGCCACCAGGTATCTATCTGGAAGATGGCACTTTAAAAAAGCAATGTGGCGGGGGGGGTGGCGGCACAGGACTTTAATCCCAGCATTCGGGAGGCAGAGGCAGGCAGATCTCTGTGAGTTTGAGGCCAGCCTGGTCTACAGAGTGAGTTCCAGGACAGCCAGGGCCACACAGAGAAACACTGTCTCGAAACCCCCCCCCCCACACACACACACTCCAAAAACAAGCAATGTGTGTGCTGTCCCAGAGGTCTAATGGTGGAGTCGGAAGATGTTTGCCAGGGCAAACAGCGCTGTTGGACACAGGGTCATGGTCTCAGTGAACTTCAGATGTAGATTCTCTAGTCACAAAGCAGCTAAGATGCACTGCACTGTGGATCTTAGAGAGTTCATGGTGGATTAATCCATACATGAGCTCCCACGGCCTCAATGACATGACCCTCACTGAAAAGGAATAAACTGTTCCTAGCCAGGAGGCTGCCCAGACAAAAAGATAACACAGAAAAAGACAAAGAAAAATTTATGACACAAGAGTAAATTCAGCATAAAATACACGTGAATGGGGGACTGGAGAGAGAACTCAATGGTTAAGAGTACCTGCTGGTTTTTTTTGTTTTTTTTTTTTTTCTCGAGACAGGGTTTCTCTGTGTAGCTTTGCGCCTTTCCTGGAACTCACTCTGTAGCCCAGGCTGGCCTCGAACTCACAGAGATCCGCCTGGCTCTGCCTCCCGAGTGCTGGGATTAAAGGCGTGTGCCACCACCGCCTGGAGAGTGCTTGCTACCTTTGCAGAGGGTCTCCGTTGGGTTCCCTGACGCCCCATGGTTAACTGCATTCATCAGTAACTCCAGTTCCAGGGTTACCAGATGCGCACATGGTGCACGTGCATACATACAGGCAAAACACTCATACAAATACAAGAAAAATAAGCAAATCTTTTTCTTATTTGTTTTGAGACAGGGTGACTATGCAGCCCTAGCTGTCAGCTAGTCTAAATTCTGGGATTAATGGCATGCTCTGCTGTGTCTTACACAAAGTAAGTAAATCTTTTTTTTTTTTTTTTTTAAAGTTTTTAAAAATAAATGCAAACAGGGCTGGACAGATGGCTCAGAGGTTAAGAGAATTGGCTGCTCTTCCAGAAGTCTTGAGTTCAATTCTCACCACATGATGGCTCAAAACCATCTATAATGAGATCTGGTGCCCTCTTCTGGCCTTCAGGCATACAAGCAGGCAGACCACTGTATACATAATAAATAAATCTTTTTTAAAAATGCAAACAAGGGGGGCTGGAGAGATGGCTCAGGGCTTAGGAGCACTGACTGCTCTTCCAGAGGACCTGGGTTCAATTCCCAGCACCCACATGGCAGCTCACAACTGTCTGTAACTCCAGTTCCAGGGGATCTAACACCTTCACACCAATGCACATAAAATAAAGTTAAATAAATTATTTTTAAAAATAAAATGCAAACAAGGGCTGGAGAGATGGCTCAGGGGTTAAGAGCACTGGCTGCTCTTCCAGAGGTCCTGAGTTCAATTCCCAGCATCCACATAATGGCTCACAACCATCTATAATGAGATCTGGTGCCTTCTTCTGGTGTACAGGCATACTATATACATGGTAAATAAATAAATCTTAAAAAAAAATGTAAACAAAAGTTTTAAAAAGGAATGAAGAAATATACCTATGGAAAAGGCCCTTAATGCCTTTTTTTTTGTAATTTATATAACTTTATTTTATGTGCATTGGTGTGAAGGTGTCAGATCCCTAGGAACTGGAGTTATAGACAGTTGTGAGCTGCCATGTAGGTGCTGGGAATTGAACCCAGGTCCTCTGGAAGAACAGCCAGTGTTCTTAACCATTGAGTCATCTCTCCAGCCCCGGTCCTTAATGCTTTTTGTTGTTGTTGTTTTGTTTTTTCAAGACAGGGTTTCTCTGTGCAACAGCACTGGCTGTCCTGGAACTTGGTTTGTAGGCCAGGCTGTCCTCGAACTCACAGAGATCCACCTGCCTCTGCCTCCTGAGGTCTGGGATTAAAGGAGTATGCCACAACTACATTTATTTTCATTAATTTTTTTTTTTTTTTTAAGCCAGGCAGTGGTGGAGCATGCCTTTAATCCCAGCACTTGACAGGCAGAGGCAGGCAAATCTCTGAGTTTGAGGCCAGTCTGGTCTAAAGAGTTAGTTCCAGTATAGCCAGGGCTTCACAAGAGAAACCCTGTCTGGAAAAAATCAAAATAAACAAACAAACAAATGAAGTTTGTTTGTATGTATACTGGTTTTTTATCTGCATGTACATCTGTGTATCATGTGAAATCAGTGTGCCTGCAGAGGCCAGAAGGCAGCTTCAGGTCCCCTGGAACTGGAGTTACAGAGATTGTGAGCTGCCATGTGGGTCTGAGAATGGGGGTCCTCTGAAAGAGTAGTCCTTCACTGCTGACCATCTCTCCAGAGTCTCTTGTTTTTTTGAGACAGGGCTTCAGTATGTAGCTCAGGACACGTTTGAAGGAGTCTGCCTTAGCCTCCCTAGTGCTGGGTTACAGGTATGAGCCATACCTGGTTCCTTCCTGCCGTATTCTGAGCAACAGGACAGAGGCAGTCTCACCTTGCCCCCGTTACACCACAAGCTGCCTTTCACCACGACAGTCCCACAGAGCCTGGCTAGTGGCAATGACCGCCTCTTCCTCTGGCAGGTCCCTGGGAAGTAAGTCCTGCATTAGGAGAGGCATGGCAGGAGCCGCTGTGGCTTCCAGCTCTTACCTGACAAGCCAAGGAAGCTGAGGCCTTGGGGCCGCTCTTGGAGGGCAGATAAGAGCTCCTCCAGACTGGCACAGCTGACCTCAGGGTTGGCAGACAAGTCCAGAGAGACAAGTGAGGGGCAGCACGGGAGACATCTGGAATACCATGGGAAGTGAAGGGATGAGCTTCCGGGAAAACGGTAGTTTTATTACCATAGGGAAGGCTGACCCAGACAAACCCACAGGTCTGCGAGCCAGGGACCACGCCTAGCAGAATGCCTAGCAGAATCTGCTGCAGCTTGGTGCAGGTAGGACCTCTACAGTACCTGTCTGGGGCAAGACTGCAATGGCCAGCTCTGGGCAACTCCTGACACTGCCCTGAAGGACAGCTGAGGCTCTAGGAGCATGACGGGAGGGGGAAGGGGCATTTTACCAAGGAAAACAAAGGGTAGACCAGAGAGAAAAGTTCTCGAACGACAGAGACTTGGGAGGGTTAATATGCCTGCCAGAGCCATCCCTGGAGACACGACCTGACCCATCTCCCCCGGCCCTGGGTTGTTCACATCAGGCTCCCTCACAGGACTGTCAGTGGCTGAGGGGTGGGATGTTACCTGCCCAGTTCTCTCACAGCCTTGTCACTCAGGTAGTTTGCAGACAGGGTTAGGTGGGTCAGAGCACAGCCTTCCTGGACATAAGCACAGAGCAAAAGGCCATGCCTAGTGGGCACCTATCTGCCTTCCTCCCGGCAGAGACCCACACCCAAGAAGGCTGTTTGGAGATGGAAACACCTCTCTTCTAGGATATGGGTTATATAGATGCTTTGTAAAGATTACAGGGGCCTGGTGTGTCCCTTGGAACTTGTCTGAAAAAACAACAGCCTGCTCCCAGGAGTCTATGGGTGTTTCCTCCCAACTCACTAGCCCTTTCCTCAGACTATACACCACTGCATGGTTTGAACTGTAGGGCCTGTAGCTATAGGGGTTTTTGGCCTATAATGAACAGAACATTGTGTTCTGGTGTGGCAGTCCCCTCCGTACCTCATACCTTGGTCAAGTATTTGACAACGGGATCCACAAGATTCAAGTCGCTCTTGCTGGCTGCCACGGAGCTAAGCTCCAGGCGCAGGAGGGCACGGGCCGGTAAGCTCTGCAGCACCCTGGCCAGGGCTGGAGCACCGAGCGTATTGTAAGACAAGGACAAGGTCTTCAGGTGTTCAGCGTCTGTACAGTGCAAGAACTTTCGTTAAGCCATGCAGCTACCCACTGCCCTTTCCCTACCCTAGAGTTCTGACCCCAGAAGCCTTGTGAACCCTGTTAAAGAAACTGTTACCCCTGGATTTTGCATGTGGAGATTGAGAAGCAAAGGCTTGTGTCCAGTCTCTTGAACCCAGTTTCCCCCATTTCCCATGTCTGGCTGCTGGGGATGAGGCTCTGGGCCAGGACATCTGTGAATGGAGGTCAGGACAGTGCTCTGACCACGGCCACCTAAGCCCACACCCCACCTTCTTCTGGGTGGCCCCAGTTCCCAGCCCTCTGGACTGGGGCAATGTCACTGAATCAGGGGGCCCATGAGGAAATTGCCTCAGGAAAGTAGAAAGCTTAAGCTACAGGTGTAAAGGGACTTTGAGGGCAGACATGGCATCTCTGAGACTCTATGTGTGGTGTCTGGGGACTGGGATGAGTCCTGAGAACGGCCAAAGCTGGTTAAGAACCAATTTCTGCTGGAGCCCCAGCTAAACCCACATGTATACCTGGGTGCTAACAGGAACTGGGCCTTCCCTCAGAAGCCAGGTCCTTGTATCCTGGGGACCCTCTGCTCAAGGTCCTAATGCTCTCAACACTGGGCTCAGGGAATACACTTTACTGGTCATCTTACCTTGGAAGGCGCTACCCAGAGCAGCCTGGTGGCTCTGGAAGAAGCTGGGGCTGAAGCCACAGGCTTGTAGGCGCAGGGTGCTGAGCATGGGGCAGGCCCGCAGAAGGGAGGCCAGGGCCTGGCCACAGCCATCTCCTAGTGGATTCATGCTTAAGTCCAGTTCCTCCAAGTTCTATAGAAGATATGGGTTGGGCACCGAGTTCCCAGATACCCACGGGCCCACCTCCCCACAAAGAGTCTGATATCTATATGGGTCCCATTCAAGGGCCAAGTACTGCCCAGCTCTCCCAGCCGCACCACATCACCTATGAGTGGCTCAATGGGAATACGAATGCCTTGCAGTTGATGGCCCACTGTGCCCTGGGTCTTTACCTGCAAAGCAGCTTGGCCCGAGGAGCCTTCAACAAGCTGGCGCAGACCTTCCTGGCTCAAGTGATTGGAAGAGAGATCAAGGAGGACCAGGTTAGGCATGGTGCCCAGGGTAGCCAGCAGCTCAGGAGCACACGCATCGCCTAGTCGGTTCCCAGCAAGGCGCAGCTCCCGGAGCGCTGTGTGTAACTTGAGGGCCCGCAGCAGGGGTGTGAGCTGGGCCTGGCACAAGGCCAGGGAACAGGCACTAAAGGAAGGGCTTGAACTCTGGTGCTCCATGGCCTGCAGCACTTGCTGGTGCTCCCCTGAGAAGAGAGACACAGGGTCGCCAGGGTCAGAGCTTGAACCTGCCCTCGAACCCTGCAGGCAAAGCCAGTGGCCCCGGAGGTAATACTGAGGACTGAGCCCATTCCTACACGCCTTGGATTTAGTGCAAGGAGCTTGCACATAAATCTGGGGGGGCTCTGATCTCCCTCAGCCATACTCACACCTTCCAGTCTCGGAAACAAGCTTCCTGGTGACCTCCAGCCCCTCCCTAGGCTTTACCTATGACTAGGTTGCTTCGGGAATTCTCATTCCAAGAGCCCATGATCTTAGAACTGTCTGTTCCTACCCATCACCCACATGTGTGAGTGTAACAGGTATAATGCTCGGAGGAGAGTTGGGTTTCTCCAGACATGGGTATGTGCAGGGTAGATGGAGACTACTTGCCCAGCTCCTCTTGCCTAGGCCTCCAAATCGAAGGCAGGGCTAGCTCACCTTGCCCCAGGCTCTGGCAGGCTCTGCGGTAGCGGTCAGTTAGCGGGGGAAGGTCCCATGAAGTGACTTCAGCCAACACCTAGGATGTATATCTGGTGAGCAGCCCTGAAGAACCCAGTAACGGGGGAAGCCTGTGCCCACGGCCCTGGCCCTGCTGCCCACCTCATCATTACTCTGCAGCACATCGGGAATGGGGTCCTGTGGAGCCAACAGTGCTCCATCCTTCCGTAGGGTGAGCTTTGGAAGTAGCCCACAGGTTTGGTAGTAGCGCTGGGCAGCTTGCTCTGCTAGCCAAGCCACAGAGTGGACATCACTGCTATAGAGAAGAATGACATGCGGAGCTCAGACGCCCGACCCGGGGTCCTACTATGGTGCCCAGGATCTCCAGCTCATTCACCTGGCACTTCCATCCCTCCTCCAGATAACTAGCCTCTTATCTGGGCAGCCCAGCAGACTACCTGCTCTTCTGGCCATTTCTAAGGCCCACAGAACCTTCCTAGGCTGTGCTGAGGATCCCCGGGGCGCAAAGGAGTAGGGTGCCAAATCAGGAGTCTCTCTCACACATCCCATCCTGATACGCACACAAGGGTGCTGTGTACCCTACTGCTGATAGCTCAGGCAGAGCTGCAGGACAGACAGAAGAGTCTGGGAACAGGAGAGGGCAGATGCCTTACCTGTGTGGGACAGGGATGAGGAAAAGGTTATCCTGAATTTGAACTCGAACCCGGATGGGAGGAGGCTGGACCAGAAGCTAGCAGGTAAGGACAGAGGGAGGGACGGTCAGAAAACAGTGTTCTACCCCGACCTGTCTCAAGTTGGAAAGACAATGCTTATGC
Source organism: Peromyscus californicus insignis (assembly GCF_007827085.1). Classification (NCBI taxonomy): domain Eukaryota; kingdom Metazoa; phylum Chordata; class Mammalia; order Rodentia; family Cricetidae; genus Peromyscus; species Peromyscus californicus. Next base: position 41,512,000 of record NW_026294503.1, read on the forward strand.
ACCCACCAAAGGCTGGCCTGCTGCGCAATTTTCCCTGTTGGGTCCCGAGGTCCTAGGCATGCTGAGGTTCTCTGGAGACTCTGCAGCCAAGGTGCCATCTCCCGCTTTAGTCCGTGTACCCCAACCATCAAGACACGTCAGGCGACTCTGCTTGCCACGATTCCGGCGTCTGACAGGGCATCGCTCATAGTCTGACCCTGAGGTACTGGGCCTGTTGCTATGGGTCAGAGGTGTATCTAACTCCAGCCATTCCCCAGCCAGGTATTCCTCCTCGGGAATGAGCGCTGCCTTGGGGACAGGGACTTCATCTGAGCCCCGAGGCAGGCTGGGTACCAATCGACGGCTCTGGGCACTACCCACTCCTCGGATGGCTGCTTGGTAGGCAGCCCAGCAAGCACTTGACGTGGCTGTCTCTCTACTTTTGGATGACAGGTCAGCTGTCTGGGCTTCATCCTGCTGTGCTCTGGTAGAATGTCTCAGTCTTTTCTGAGATGGCCTGCAGGGACCCATGCTGTCCTCATCCTCTGAGCTGCTACTGCTACTGGTCGGCCTGTGCCTATTCCTTCGAGGTCTGGACACAGCAGACACGGCTTCCTCCAGAAAGACCTCAGCAGGGCCTGGAGAGGCCTCTGGAGGTCTAGGGGTACCCCGAGAGGGTTCTGGACAGGGGCTTGAGCGGGGAGAGGTCTCAGGGTCAAAGAGATGGTTACTTGGAATGGTCTGGAGTACAGGGGAGCCATGGAGGGCTGAAGAAGAAAGAAAAGATCATGAGACAGGACCCCACCTCTAGGGCTAGAGACAGAGGAGGCCCTGCTTACCTTGGCCTGAGGAGGCCATCTGGAGCCTCCTCTCCATGGAGGCCGCCTTCTGTCTTGTCTCAAGGTCAAGGTCCCTGAAGTACAGCTTCACCCACTGCTGCAGTGTCTCCAGTGGGCTGAGGCCCTATGCGGCACTCAGTTGAGCAAGGTAACAAGACTCCATTACAGTCCCTGTTCTCCCTGCCCATGCCCTGGCTCACCTTCCTGGTACGGAGAGTTACAGATGCCCCTCGCTCAATGAGTAGTTCAGCTACCTCAAAGTGGCCACAGTTGAGGGCATCATGCAGCGGGGTGATGCCATCACACCCCTGGCCACCTGGGTCATCCACTGCTGCTCCGTGGTCCAGAAGGAAGCGGACGATCTCTGGGGGCGAGAACACGTGGACTCAGTTCCCAGTACCATTCCCACTTACCTCCGGACTCACATGTCCACCACATGCTTGGCCTGACCCTGCTTACCAAGATGCCCATAGTTGCATGCTTCATGTAGAGGTGTCCAGCCGCAGTAGTCTCGGGGATTCAGAGGATGGCCCTAGGATCAAGGAAAGATGGGTCTTGGCCCTGGTCCCAGCTGAGATGGCTTCATGGTTGGGACCTGTCCCAGAACCCAGAGTGGGCCTCAAAGGTCTACTCCTTGGTATAACTCTCTCTTTCCCTCGTTAGGTATTACAAAGGAAAAAGGGGAGGATGTGCCTGCCTCTCCCAGTGCCTCACTGGCCTCACTATCATAGTAGACTCCTAGGCTGTGTGCCATCCTGTGCCTTGGTACAGATAATGCCTGACTACAGGGCTTGGAACAGGAGGGAGGATGCCAGAGGTCTCAGTCTGTCAGCCATTCCTGTCCTGGCTTAGCCAGCCCATTCATGAACAACAGGGATGCTATACAGGTACTTGGCATCTTGTCTCCTTTTTTTTTTGGTTTTTTTTTTTTTGTTTTTTTTTGTTTTTTCGAGACAGGATTTCTCTGTGTAGCTTTGCGCCTTTCCTGGATCTCGCTCTGTAGACCAGGCTGGCCTCGAACTCACAAAGATCCGCCTGCCTCTGCCTCCTGAGCGCTGGGATTAAAGGTGTGAGCCACCACCGCCCGGCTGCATCTTGTCTCTTTTAAAACCAAGCAATAAAGGAGATATTGCCTGGGCCCACAGCTCCCTGAGGAAGCCAGGGCTCAATGGTCTCTCTAGTGATTTTGACCCACCTGCCTCACAAGGTCCTGGACGCGGCGCAGTTGGCCTTCGATGCAGGCTCGGTGTAGCAGGGTCTCTCCCATGTCATTGCGCCGGTTCCACTGTAAGAGCAGTTGCCCGGACATGGGGCAGAAGTGTGAGGGGCGGGAGTGCTGCTGGGTGCAGTGCTGCCAGATAACAGGGAGGGTAGGGCATGTTGTCCTCACCTTGTTTACCTTCCGCCGGCCCAGGCAGCCCCGAAGCTCCTCATCTTCCTCCCTGTCAGCATCATCCTCTAGAAGAGTAAGTCCACCGACCTTTAGCCTAGAGCATACTATCTCCCCTGACCTCTAGGGCAGAGAGAGCAGCCAGGAGCTGGAAGGTTGAACTCTGGGGTCTATGAGCTCTGAACCCAGGTAAAGTAAAGCGGACTCCCAGCCCAGCCCAACTCCACCAACAGCCCGCTCATGTATTATTTGTTTGTTTATTGATTTTATGGTTTTTCGAGACAGTGTTACCCTGTGTAGCCCTGGCTGGCCTCAAACTCACAGAGATCCACCTGCCTCTGCCTCCCGAGTGCTGGGATTAAAGGTGTGCGTCACCACCCCAGCCCACTTCTATCTCACTACTCCACTACACACAGGGGCTGAAGAAAGGGCGTTACCGTTCTGCGCCATCATCAGAGGAACTGTTCACTCATCTCCTGTCTATCAGGTGCGGGTCTGAAACCAGACCTGCCCTGCAGATGAGTCTCCATTATAGACTTTCTCTCTGAGGAAGCACCCTTGTCAGGGTTTAAGTCCCCTGCTTCGGCCTGCTGCCTTGTATGTTACTGGCCTCTTTCTAGTGATTCTTGCCAGATGCACCTCACTAAGCATCCCTTCTGGCATCCTCTGGCCCTTGCTATAACACTTTTCTTCTCTGCTCTCTCTTGTGGCTGTGGCTACCAGCTGAACGACACTCCCTAAAGTTGAAGTAATTGGTCTCTCTTTTTGATCATAACACCTATATACCAATATTCAACCTGACTCATCCTCTTTAAGACATGGCCCAAATACCCAGGTACTGAGGCGCTAGCCCTGTAAGTTCACACCTGAAGTCAGGCTTTCCTAGAAACCAAATCCACAAACCAGTCGGCTGGAAATCAGCCCTCAGCTCCATGGCCTCCTTCCTGCTTTGTCCCATATAGCCAAGACACTCTCATTCTCAGCACTGTACCACCAGACCCCTCAACACACAGGCCTTGAGCGCCAGGAACAGGAGGGAGCAGCTGGATCACTGCCAACACTGCTGGAAAGTCTCATGTGAGAGGCACAGCACGGGGCCCCAAGCACGGTCTACCACCCATAAGGCCATCCATGACACACCATCTCACTGCCCCTGGACACGGGCTTCTACTGGGACCATCTTCCTAGGCTTTGACCCCAAACAGCCTTTCCTGTCTGATGCCCACTCTGCCTCTGAGCAGTAATTTCCTGAGAGAGCTTCTGACTACTATGTCCCATGTACCACAGAAGCGGCCAGCCTCCTCCATTCACTCCCGCAGATGAACTGATTGCCCTCCCTAACTTCGGCAGGCTCCATGGAGACACATCTCCAGTACACACCAGTCCATCCCAGGTATCATCTCAGAGCAGAGCCAGCAGAAAAGGCAAGTGTAGCACAGGGGGCAGCATTTGGCCCTCACCGCTCTCTGAGAGCTCCAGTTCACTGGTCTCCGGGGCCTCACTGGCTTCCTCCTCTTCTTCCTCCTCCTCTTCCTCTTCCTCTGCGCCTTTTGCCATACTCAATTCCTGCAGTTTAATTTCGGTGCCAGGGGCTTCTTGGGGCTGCAACTTTAGTTGCACGGTATAAAGGTGCTGTAAGATCTGCCTCTGAGGAGCAGAGATGCCCAGTTCAGGAACAAGCAGGACCACAGAGAGCAATGAATGCAAGGAAAGACAGGCTTGAGGCAGTAGGATTCTAAGTTCAAGGTCAGCTTTAGTATCTTAGTGACACTGTCTCAAAATGAAAATACAAAAAGAGCTGGGGATATATACAGGTCACAAGTAAGGTCTTAGGTTCAAAAGCCAGAAAAAGAGAAAAAAACCTAGACTTATTTTGGAATCCAGTGGTGGTGGGGTGGGCTCTTATACCTGTAGCTGGAACCGCTGGGCCCGCTGGGCACAGCTAAAAGCCTTCTGGAAGCATGGTGCTAGCAGTTCATACGTGTCCCCAGCTTCCTCACGTGACAGTGCAATATTGAACCAAGTCTTAGCTTCCTGGAGCAGAGAAAGAAAGGCAAGGTTGGTGGCTGCCTAGCACACCCAGCTGGCCAGCCATAAGCTGGCTTCCCTTAGCTGGTCACATGAAACTGGAAGATGTGCTTTGTTCCTGTCCTAGCTCCAACTGACGGCCCATGACAGTCCTCGGAAGGAACAGCCTTTCCAGGGGAAGCATCCACTCATACCCACCGCTGGAGAATGGTGGGCTCAAGGCAGAGGCACAGAAATACACCCAGGGACAAGGGCATGTCACCTCCAGGGCATTGCCCTTGCGTAGCCTCAGCTCCTCTTCATAGTGGTGCACAGCCCTGCGGTGATCCTTCATGTCTCCCAGTGTGGTGGCCAGGGATACATGGATGACAGCCAGCTCGACATCTGGCCTGTTCAGCAGCTCAGCAAAGTGCAACTAGGAGGCCAGCAGTCACAGTAAGGCTCAGAACCACTTTATCTATTGCTGGCACTTTCCTCCCATCCCATGAGGGGGCGTGGTGCTCACCTGCTTCTGGTAAGCTTCTAATGCCTTTGGGAAGTCACCTGCCTTGGAGAAAAGGTCCCCCAGTTGTTCACAGATAGCCATGGCACGTTGAGGATCACTGCCCTCGGCCTCTTCCAGCTGCTGCTGCAGCTGGATCACGGCCAATACTGATGGAAAAAGTCTTGTGTGAGGGGGCAACACAGCACAGGACCCCAACCACAGCCTACCACCCAACAGCCATATTCCCTTAGGCAGGGAGCCTGGGAGCCGGGGAAAGTGCCTCCATGTGACTATTGGTAAAAGGGGGGGTGGGGGAACGGACTGACCACTTGGGACTTTGGAAGGTTAGAAAAGCAGGAATGCTTAACAGCCTAGAGCGGTGCTTGGTTTGAAGATCTGAACATACTGGCCATCACAGCCAGTTTCTGGGCTACAGCATGCCACCTATGTGCCCATTTGCTAATGTTGCTTTGTGACAAAGCCACAGTCAGTTTCCCGCACACCTTCTTGTGCCCTAGACATGCTGTGCAGTAGGCTTGGACAAAAGCAAGGGTCTTCAATTGGCAGAAGTCCACCCTTACTGTCAGAGGCCCATGTTCAAGTTGCCACTTCCCCAAGAACATAAGCTTGGGTCTCTCCTGCTGGGAGAACAGAGCCCTTTTCCCACCCCTGGGGCTCAGTTCCAGGTCTCCATGCAGCCTCACCATACTTGAGACTCTGACAGACAGCCGCTCTCTGGACAGGCTTCTGGGAGCCCAACCTATAGGCCTTCTTCAGGGATCGTTTGGCAGCCAGGAAGTCCCCCAGATCTTGGAGAACCTGGGAAGAGAAAAAAAGTGAGACCCATAGACTCCCTCAGGCCCAAGCTGAAGCAGGTGAAAACAGGAGAGATGATACCTGGGACACCACCATGCAGCATTCACTTTCCATGAACCTCATCTTCATAGCACGCGCACACTCCCGGGCTCCCTCCAGGCAGCGCATGGCCTGAGAATGCTGCCCTCCGCGCCAGTGGATGGCACCCAGGTTGTATCGGGCCCGGAACAGATCTTCATAGAGATGGTTCTGCCTGTGGAGGATGGGGTGACAGGAGCTCAGGGTGTGCCTCGTCCACCAGCTTTGGAACAGTGGACACTGAAATACCTACGATGCTACTGATGCTCAGCTAGTTATGGCTATTAACACCACCTAGGCCACAGCCTGACTACGCTGTGGTTTCAGGTCTAAACCTGCTTCCCTCAGCCTGCAGCATAGATGTGAATGGAAAAGGAACAACTTAGACAAGCTGTCCTCTTGGAAGGATCCCAGGGGACCACTTGTTCTCTCTTGGGATGGGGATGGTGCCTCACTCAGCAAGGAAGATGCTCTTCTTGAAGTAGTCATTGCAGAGGGCTGTCTGCTGCAGACTCTCAAAGGTGAGGCCCAGGTTGAGATAAAGCCGAGTCCTCATCTCGCTCAGTTCTCGCTGGGTCAGCATCCCTGGAAGAGAACAGCTCTAGAAACTCAGCTGCCTCCTCTGGATAGGGTTTTTTTCCAGGTACTCCTATTCTTTATCCCAACTTGTATTGAGGGAACCAATAGTCTGCCGCAGACAGTATACACAGAAATAACAGGTGCCTGATGAGTTCAAGTTGGTAATCAACACAGACCTTGGGAAGGGAGGGCCCAGAAAGCAGGATATGGGAAGAGTCCGGGGAAAGGGCACCTACCCTCTAGTTTCTCATCCACAATAGCTAAGCTCTTCTCAAAGGCAGCCTGGGCCTGCAGTAAGGCATCTCTTGACTGGCAGTGATCATACACATCTAGATGGGTTCGGCCAATGGTGGCCCAGGCTCTCTGCAGCTCGGTGTGGTTGGAAAGGGAACCAGCCAGATCCAGGTAGAGATGCTGGTGCTGGGGTGGGAAAGAGGAGCTTTTGAAACGATCCCACTTCTAGCAAACCCAGAAGTCTGACCCCAGGGGAAGCTACCCTTGTACAAGAGAACCTTCTGTTTCCCAGATTTCAACAGAGTTGGCTATACACATGTCGTGGTATCTTTTCTGTGCCAAGGACTGTCTATGGTGATAGCTGCTCTGCCGTGCCTGTAGCCGGCCAGGGCTGTCAGGCCAGACCACTAAGGGCTGCCTGAAGTGTTGCTCCCAACAGCAGTGGGTCCTGAGTCCCTCTCCTTCCACAGAGCAAAAGCCATAGTTCCTTAGTAGTTCCGGTTGTCACATTCATGCCCCCAACCCCCTACCAAGAGCCAGGCAGCACCCGGAGCAGGCATAAGGGTGTGGCTGACTGCCATGTCAGCTATTGTGGGATTCTTATTTGCATACTGACCCTCTCTCTACAACAAGAAGAGCCCAGAAGGGCAGGCCCTGTACCTTCAGAGCCGCAGAGTAATTCTCCATCTCAGCCAGCCGTTCTCCGATCTTGCGGTGGGCCACTGCGCAGCCTAGGGTGTCCTGGACGCTCTCTAGCAGATGTAGCTCTTGCTGGTGCTCCTCCAAAGCTTCCGTGAAGCGGCCTGCCGGAAGAGGGGAATGGAGTGCTCAAGGTGCGACATCACCCAACCCGTCCCCAGCCGCCAGTCCGCCCTCTCACCGCTCCGGCTCACCGTGGCCCGCCAGCAGCTCCCCCAGCTGGTGGCAGTAGACCGCCTCCTCGCGCAGCTGCCCATTCCTCTGGGCCCTGGCTTTGGCCTTGCTCAGCTCTGCCGGGAGGAAGGGAGGATCAGGGCTGACCCGGGAACTGATCCGCACCCTGCGCTCCCGACACGCACGCCCCAAAATACTCACGGCGAAGCTCCTGCTCCAGAGTCATAGTTACCCAGCCACTACCGCCGGGAAAATCTAGACTTCCCGCGCTTCACTGGGACCACGCCCATTTACCTCGCCCCACCCCCAACGCGCAGGCCCCACCCAGTCTTCTGAACGTATGTCTAACCCCGCCCCTTCGGTGGTAGACGTGCAGCAGCGCTTGATGGAACCGGTAGTTCTACCCGAGGCCTCCTGGGAGCTGTAGTCCGACCGGCTCAAGCAATCAGGAGCGGAATTTGTGTAGGGTTTTCCTGGTGGCAGGCAGTGTAGGCACCCAGGTAGGCGGTGTCCTTATTTAGAGACCCCCTTCGGGTGGGTTCCCAGGACTACAGCCAACCTGTGAACGGCATGACCCTGCTGTCCTGGAGTCTACCTGCCTTTTTTTTTTTTTAATTATTTATTTATTTATTTTTGGTTTTTCGAGACAGGGTTTCTCTGTGTACGATTGCGCCTTTCCTGGGACTCACTTGGTAGCCCAGGCTGGCCTCGAACTCACAGAGATCCACCTGGCTCTGCCTCCCGAGTGCTGGGATTAAAGGCGTGCGCCACCACTGCCCGGCCCTTAACTTACTTATTTTGTGTGCGTTGGGTGTGAAGGTGTTAGATTCCCCCAGAACTGGAACTGGAGTTACAGACAGTTGTGAGCTGCCATGCGGATGCTGGGAATTGAACCCGGGTCCTCTGCAAGAGCAGTCGGTGCTCTTAACCGCTGAGCCATCTCTCCAGCGCCCCTTTCTCTCTGTCTCCCTCTCTGTCTCTCTCTGTCTCTGTCTCTATCTCTCTCTCTCTCTCTCTCTGTCTCTCTCTCCGTGTCTCTCTCTCTCTCTCTGTCTCTCTGTCTCTCTCTGTCTCTCTCTGTCTCTCTCTCTCTCTCTCTCTCTCTCTCTCTCTCTCTCTCTCTCTCTCTCTCTCTGTCTCTCTCTATTAGCTGGAGCCGGGCAGTGGTGCCTATAATCCCAGCATTCAGGAGGCATAAGCCGGTGGATCTCTGAGTTTGAGGCCAACCTGGTCTATGGAGCGGATTCCAGGACAGCCAGGGCTACACAGGGAAACCTCGTCTTGAAAAAAAAAAAAAGAGATTTATTTTCTGTATGTGTTTTACTTGCATGTATGATGTGCACTTCCAAGTGTGCTGGGTGCCAGCAGAAGCCTGAAGAAGGCATCTGATCCCTTGGGACAGGAGTTACAGTGGCTTACAAGTCACCGTGTGGGTGCTGGGAACCGAACCTCTGCAAGAGAAGTACATGCTCTTAAACTACCTAGCCAGCTTTCCGACCTGCCTTTTTACAACAGTTGTTCTGTCATGCTACTCCCACTTTCTCTAGAAATTAAAGCATACACCACCTATTTATATTTGTAAAAAAAAAAAATTTAAGGACAGATGCTTACTATGTAGTCCTGGCTGGACTCTGAGATCCTCCTGCCTCTGCCTCCTGCATCCTGGGATCAAAGGCCCGTGCCACCACACCTAGCTTGTAAGTTTTACCTTTAAATTTTTTTTTTTTTTTTTTTGGTTTTTCGAGACAGGGTTTCTCTGTGTAGCTTTGCGCCTTTCCTGGAACTCGCTTTGGAGACCAGGCTGGCCTCGAACTCACAGAGATCCGCCTGGCTCTGCCTCCCGAGTGCTGGGATTAAAGGCGTGCGCCACCACGCCCGGCTAAATTTTTTAATTATTGTTTTATCTGTATGGATATTTTGCCTGTATGTATGTATGTCTGTGCACCATGTGTACCTAGTGCCCATTGAGGCCAAAAGAAGGCATCACCTAGAACAGGTGGTACAGGGGGCTGGAGAAGATGGCTCAGCACTGGCTGCTCTTCCAGAAGACCCAGGTTCAATTTCCAGCACTCACATGGCAGTTCAAAACTGTAACTCCAATTCCAGGGGATTAGACACCCTTATACAGACATACATGCAAGTAAAACACCAATGCACATAGAATAAAAAAAAAATAATTAAAAATAAAATAGAAAAGTCGGGGGGCTGGAGTGATGGCTCAGCAGTTAAGAACACTGGCTGCTTCCAGAGGACCCGGGTTTAATTCCCAGCACCCACATGGCAGCTCACAACTGTCTGTATTTTTTTCCTTTTTTTTTTTTTTTAAAGATTTATTTATTATGTATACAGTGTTCTGCCTGCATGCCAGAAGAGGGCACCAGATCTCATTACAGATGGTTGGGAGCCACCATGTGGTTGCTGGGAATTGAACTCAGGACCTCTGGAAGAACAGCCAGTGCTCTTAACCACTGAGCCATCTCTCCAGCCCCAGCTGTCTGTATTTGTTACTCCAGTTCCAGGGGATTGGACACCCTGACACAGACATACATGCAAGCAAAACATTGATGCACAGAGTAAAAACAAAATCCAACTAGTGGTGGCGCACACCTTTAATCCCAGGACCCAGGAGGCAGAGGCAGGCAGATCTCTTAAGTTCCAGGCCAGGTCTACAGAGTGAGTTCCAGGTAGCTAGGGCTGCACAGAGAAACCCTGTGTTCGAAAACAAAAACAAAAACAAACAAACAATCAAAAAAACAAAAAAAGCAAGGCAATACAAATAAATAAATAGTTGGGCACGAGGACTTACTGGAGCTGTCAGATGCCCTGGGGAACAGCCGCTTGTAAAGGACACAGAAGGTCTCTGGATGTAAGAAGGAGAGTGTGCTTTCGGAACTAAACAGAACAAAGTTTCTTTTATGTGGGTATCGGTATTCCCAGAAGATGCAGTAAAGACACTTGGAAACTGCACAGCTTTGTACCGAAAGGCAAGTGAGTTACAGTCTTGGCTGGAGAACTGAAACTAACACAGATTCCTCACCTGCAAAGGGCCTGGAACTGTCCTTGGAATCCTGTGATTTGGGGCACTCTCTTCCCCAGTACCTTGAAGACCAGACACTTGCCGTGACTTGGAGCTCTCACCCTGGCTGTAAAGCAAGCTCACACTCGGCATCTACTGGACTGTGAACTGAGGGTCTCAGTGGAAACAATGCAGGACCCCACAAAGCCAGAGAAGTGGGACTTAGAGGAGTCTTTCTGAGTCAGGGTCTCTCCCCGCACCCCCACCCCCTTGGTTTTTTGAGACAGGGTTTCTCCAAGTAGCCCTAGCAGTCCAGGAACTCACCTTGTAGACTAGGCTGTCCTTGAATTCAGAGGTCTCCTTCGTTTGCCTCCAAAGTACTGGGATTAAAGGCATGAGCCATCACCACCACCATTAGGCCTTGAGTCAGGGTCTTATGGAGTCCAGGCTGGCCTCACACTTAAACATGTGGCTGAGGATGACCTTGAGTTTCTGATCTTTCTGGTTTCACTTCCCAAGTGCTGGGGTTACAGGCATGTGTCCACCACACTTGTAGGCAGACAAGTTTGTTTTCTATTGTAATCAAAACAGTGGGAGCACACCTTTAACACCAGCATTCGGGAGAGGCAGGTGGATGGATGTCTCAGTTCAAGGTCCTCCTGGTCTACATAGTGAGTTCTAGGACAACCAGGGCTCTCGAGAGAGACCCTGTCTCAAAAAACAAAAATAAACCAACCAACCAACCAAACCCCCAAAACCATGGAGAACACCCAGCTAGAGGACAGGTAGTAACATCTGCTGAGAAGAGGGATATGGAAGGCACACAGGCCTAAGAAGGGCCTCCTGATCCAGCTGATTCTGTTAGCCTCCTGCTGTTGTAGGCTGGGACTGGGCAGGTTTGGGTCTTGCTACCTGAAGGCTGCAAGCATGTGGTAAGATCTTTCTTGTAGAATTGCGCAGGGTGAAAAGGAAACCCAGACACAGACCGACCTCGTAGGAACGGCAGCTGTTAGACTAGGTCCCCATGGGTCTCAGGATGTCAGAGTAGCTAGAGGCCTGCATCTGCCTCTGAGATCAAGTCCACTCTCTAGAAGGCAGGCTGGTGAGGTGTGTGAGGGGCACTGTGAGGGAAGAAGGGTGGAATGGGAGGAAGGTATAGAATCAAGAGGCTTGAGACATGGTGCAGGCCCCCAGGGCTGATGGAGAGACCATAAATTCTTTCCCTCTAGCCTCAGGGTTCATAAAACAGGAACCTGATGAGATCCGGCTGCTCCGCTGCACTCTGTATTGTGTTGTGTGAAAGTGTGCTCTTAGACTGCCTTGCCCTGGAAGACTGGATTTGACAAGCATTAAAAATTATGATTATTGGCCGGGCGGTGGTGGCGCAAGCCTTTAATCCCAGCACTCGGGAGGCAGAGCCAGGCGGATCTCTGTGAGTTCGAGGCCAGCCTGGTCTCCAAAGCGAGTTCCAGGAAAGGTGCAAAGCTACACAGAGAAACCCTGTCTCGAAAAACCAAAAAAAAAAAAAAAAAAATTATGATTATTATTGTTATTATTATTTGTGGGCCACACATGCCATGGTATGTGTGTTAAGTCAGAGACCACTTTGTGGATTCCCTTTTGAGGCAATCCAACTTCTCTATCCAAGTGCTTCACAGGACTAGCGGCCTGGAATGGGGCACAGGCTCATCAGCAAGGGAGTCTAGCAGAGCAGAGGAAGCCCCCCTCTGAGGCTGTCTTCTGGTAAGGAAACACAGACAAGACATGGTTTGGAATATTTTTTTAACTACAGGTACATACAGAAAATACTCAAAATTCAAACCACAAAACTGACAGGTAAGTCATTTCCAACAACCATAAAAACACTTCTTGCTCTGCTCTTTTAGAAAATTATTTTTATTGTTTTGTAAATGTCTCACTTTGGGCCAACTGAGGGATGTGGTGCTCACAGGAAGTGGGGATGAGACAGGTGGAAGGAAGGGGGGAGAGGCCTGGCTTGGCCTATGCAACCCCCTCTGGCAGCCTCCCCAACACCTGCTGAGGCTGAACCCCTCTCCCATCCTCAGAGACAACAGATAAAGAGCCAGGTTAGGACAGTAAGATAACAAGATTCTGGACACAAGCCAGGAGACATGGTGTGCCCCCCCCCCCCCCATAGAGGTCCCACAGTGACAATGCTAAAAGGTTTGTATGCCAGTCCCTTGCACAGTCAAGAGACAGACTAGTCTTCTCCATGTCTGGTTCCTCTAGGCTGGAAGGCTCACATGACACTGTCACTGCTGCACGTGACAGTCATAGTGTAGGGGCCACACTGAGCATGTCACTGAGAGGCCTTAGCAGTTCTCCTGGGTACCGTTAGACACACCACACCCCTGCGTGGGTCTCACCTGGGCCCTGCCCCAACCCTCTGTGTGCCTTGGGGTATGCCTCTGAGCCCCTGCCACCCAGCTGGCTTGTGCCCATGGGGAATAAGCCTCCTATCCTGTTTCTCCCCAGGAGACCTTCAGGCAGCCTTCTGCGAGTGAGTCTCTCACACATCCAGACACAGGTTATTAGGGCAAGCTGGCCCTGCCCTGCCTTTTCACACCATCACCATGGAATCTAGAGGGACTTCCAGAGGGGGCCTCCTGTTTTCCAAAGATCCTCTGTACCTGCCAGGTGAGCACACTTGAGAGGCTGTCCCTAAAGGCACTGCTCCCATGGATGTGCTGGAATCTGACATGGGGTCCTTGGTAGTAGACAGAAGCCAAAGACGGGCCTTCTCAACCCTCCCGGCCAGGTCACATTAGCAGAAGAGAACTCCCACAAGCCCCACGCAGTAAGCCAAACAAAGTGCTGAAAAACTTCTAAGCCTGTGAGAAGAGAGAAGGAGGGCCACACTGGCCTATTCCTGACCGTGCTCAAGAAAACAGCTGAGGCCTGTACCCACGTCACAGTTCCTTCTCTCCATTCCTCAGCCCTTTGCCCTCTCAAAGGTCAGGGTGGGTGGAACATTAGCACTTGAGCCCACATGGCCAGGACTACCCTGTCCCTTAGCTTGGACAGCACAGGGCAGTTCAGGCCCAGGCAGTTTGCATGGGGTGGTAGGAACTACTGTGAGGCATGTGGAGGTCTGGTTAGGGCAGAGGAAACCGGTTCTTTGGTATTAAAGCAACAAAAAGCTATGACAGAAGAGCCTCATCTCCTAAGCAAAGACGACGGAGGCAAGTCCGCCCCTTCTCAGTATCTCTGAGGAACCCAAGGAAGTGAGGGCCGGGGCCTCGCCCTATCAAACATGGCTGCTTCATATTCTGTGAGGCCCTAATACTTGTCCTGCTTACAACCACCACTCAGAGCATCTGTGAATGGCCCAGCAAGGGGAAGGCCTACCTTGCCTAGGCAATAAACCATGCTGCTCTGCCTTGGTCCTGCGGTGCCCCCACCTCCATTAAATGCAGGTCTCACAGACAGTGGCAACCTCCTTGGCACCCTGAGGACACCTGGCCCTCTATGCTGAGTTAAGCGAATGGACTGTATCTCACTAAAATCGTATCACTTAAAAGAGCCTGTAGAGTTTAATTTTTTTCCTGGAAGAGACAGAATTTCACCCTGCATTCCGAAAACATTTGCTGAGTCCTACTAGCCAAGTCCTGCTTCCTCTGAGTGGTCAATGGCTGGGGAGCCCAACCCTCTCTGGCTCACTGGCCAGGCTTTAGTCCCAACCTCTGATAAGACTGTGGGGGAGGCAGTGTCTCTTAAGTCTCTCCTGGGGTGCACACATAGGTGCAGTATTGGGGACGGGACAGGTTCAGACCACCAGGCCAAACCAAATCTCCCATGAAGTCCATTCACGGCCACGCCTTCCCCTCCAACAAAACAGAAAGTAGGAAACAAGGCTGCCTTTTTAATTGCAATCAAATATGCTGTCTGAAGTCAGCCAGGGCCCCTGAGCCCGGCCAGGGAACCACCGTGCCACCTCGATGTGAGGATGGGAGCTGGGGTGAGGGTGGTTGGCTCCTTGCCCTCCTCACCACCTGTACCTGAGGAGCCCAGAGTACTGTTTCCACTGTGGTCAGCCCAGCCTCTGGCTGCCTGCAGGAGGTGGGAGGCAAAGGGGAGGAAGGTGAGCCAGAGGCAGGGACCCCGTTGCACACGCATGCAGACTTTCTCAGTGTTTGATTTTCTTGGTTCGCCTCCTTCGCTAAAATGATCAGATAGTTGTGTGAAGCTGCTGCCAAGCCAGGGAGGGGTGGGACAGCACTACTGGACTGCAGCCCTCTGCTCCTCAGGTGTCCCGGGCCCATCCTACTTCTGTATTTGGAACAGGAAGAGCCGCAGGTTAATGTTCTTGGCGGCCAGCAGCTTGTTGCACTCCACCGAGTCGATGATGGGCAGCGGCACGTAGTCCGTCTCGTTACTCTCGTTGGTGAAGACGAAGTGGTAGATGACGGGGCTGATCCTCACGTCGTCGTAGGGGCCCTTGAGCAGAAGGAAAGAGCACTCCAGGGGCGCCGTGACCTTGCTCTTGAGGAGTAGCTGGAAGGAAAGCGTGCGCTTGCACGACAGGTTGGGGTTGCGCTCCGAGTCATTCACACGAGCCTTCAGGACCCATGTCTGGTTCAGCACTGTGAACCGTGGTGTCTCATAGTACAGGCGTGTGATGAAGTCGTCTGTGCGGTAAGGCCGGAACTGAACCTCTGTGGAGACAGACAGGGCCAGACAGCCAACTGTTAGTGCTGGGGAGGGCCAGGGGGTGGCGCCTTCCCCAACAGGCCAAGGACAGGCTCAGCCAGGGAGGAAGGCAACTTACCCAGATAGCGCGTTCTACTTGTCACAAGGTAAGTCAAACGCAATTATGGCAAATGGAAGTGCACAAGCTTTGGGGAACAACTACATACAGAATTAACACCAATTAGCTGGAGAGTCCTGAGGCTGTGGGACATTAGGCCATGTGGCCCAGGTGTGGCCAACCCACAGAGCCACCCTCCTTACCCTCAGCCCCCTGTCCCCGAAGGGGCGGGGTAAGCAGACACACAGACAGGATACAGTTCTGAGAACAAGTGCACTTTATTGGTTCTGATACAAAGCTGCCAGAAAAGCCGGCAGGTGGGCATACGGTATCTGGTCCTGCCCAAGGGGAGTGCCAAGTCCTTGAGGTTGCACTGTGGTGTGGGTTCTGCCCCGCTGTCTGTGGGGCCGTCGCTTAGCAGGCAGACCTGCCTTTGCAGTCCTGTGGCTGGCACGTCCTGCTGTGGATGTGTGGGCTCTTAGGCAGCCAGTCCTTCTTTCGTGGACAGGGCTTCCCACCCAGCCTCTGCTGTAGCCACATGGCCTGGCCCACCCAGATCCCACAGGCCATGAGATCAGCCAAGGCTACCGTTAACCAAGAGCCAGAGTTTTCTGCTGATGCAGGCCCCTGGGCCCTTTGCATCTCAGGCCTGTTTGGGCTAGTCTAGGCAGCATAGCATGACTGACTGTCCAAGACTGCCCTGGGAGCTCTGAGCTGGCCACCTGCTGTAGGCTGAGCAGTAGAGGGAATGAAGTTTCCCTGAGTGGCCCCAGTATCAGCAGGTGCTTCTTGTTCTCTGGCCCAAGTTGTGGCCTGGCTCCTGCTCCCCGACATGTTCAAAGCTGGTAGCAGATGCCTGGGAGCCATGAGATCCAGTGAGCATAGGCCCAGTCCATTCTACTCCTGTGTGGGCAATCCACTCCCAGTTCTACAGTTTGAGCTGAGACCCTCAGCTTGTTCTGGAGCCCTGTCCAAGCTTCTTGACAGCCTCAGGAGGCCCTGTGGCTTTCAGTGAACATCTGCAGACAGGACCTGACTTGATGGAATGTTCTTCTTGTTCTGTGCTCCAAAGGTAAGGCCCCAAGCTCCCAGACTGCCCAAAACCTACCCCATTTTCTAGTTAGACCCAACATCCCAAATCTGTGGAGCCCCATCCAGTGAGGGGGAGGTCATCTTGCTGGGGAGGTGGGCAGAGACAGGGGGGACAGGTGGGAAGGACCTCTGGAAGAGCCATGCAGGTGCATCCCTCTTTCTGCTCACTCTCCAACCTATCTTCTTCCCCAAGGCATCTTCCTGCCCATCTGGAGCTTGTCCAGAGCCTGGCCTTCGGCGCAGCCTGTGCCCACTGCCCAGAGCCTACTGCCTCCCTGGCTCTTGGCTGTCAGCCCTCTAACCCCAAACAGTAGCTGTGTGGCATGCAGGGGAATGCGGGGTGCCTCACCTGTGTAGCCAATCTTCTCAAAGCTGAGCAGGCTGAAGATGCTGTTGTAGAGCTGCATCTCCTTGCGGTGGCTCTGGTCCATCTCATCGAGGATCTCCATCAGTTCATTGCCTGTCTTGGTTGGGTGAGCACATGCAGCTTCATGCACTGTCAGCTCATGGAAAGGGCCATGCCATGGGCAGCCAATACGCTTGTACTTGCACTGTGTCACCCTGGAAGGAGTTGAGGAGAGTGGTCAACTCTGTGGCTGGGGTAAATGGCCATGCCCAGTAGTCTTTCAGAGGCTACTTCTGCCCAACCACAAACCCTTCCCTGTAGGACACAATGGACTGTGAGCCCAGCCCCTTGGAGCACATGTAGGCATGTATGTGAAAGACGCAGGGGAGACTGAAGGAGAGAGAAGCACTATGCTGTTAGCCAACATGCCTCCCGTGCCCTGTACTGCTGTCCTTCTGCCTGGAGCTAAGTGGCTGCAACCGTGATACCAGACCCCACACAGCCTCATTCCAGGAAAAAAGCTCTTGGTGCCAGGGCCTTGCCAGGCAAGTGGCTGTTTCTATGTGCTGGGACTGGGTTGCCAAACAAAAGAGGACTCTCCCTCAAACTCTCCAGAGCTTTCAAACTGATCCTGCTGTACTGGACTTTCTAAGGGCCTACCCAACAGCCACAGAGACTCCTAGAGGGCCACCATCATATCCAGAGAGCAACTAGTGGAGACCTTAACTGTCTTTTGTGGAAAGGCATGCTCTCACCACCTGGGCCTACAGGGTTATCACTGGGCTGCATATGTGGTCCCCAGGGCCCAGCCTTCACCACGGTTACCTGTCCTGGCATTCCTCTTTCTGGTGCCTCTCCAGGAGGGAGCGAGGGAACTGACGCAGACAGAAGCCACACTCTGAAGGCAGCTCACTCACAGCTTTCTCCACGGCCAGGTTCCGGCAGCAGAGGCTCTTACTGATCTCACAACGACAGTTGGGACATGTGGCCTGCTCCTCCTTCAGCCGGGCATCTGCTAGTAGGTGGATAAAACAGCCAGCGCACATCAAGTGACCGTTAGTACACTGCGAAGAAGGAAAGGGAGGTGAAGCTCACAGGCCTGTGGGATGCTTGCACGCACACACACGTGCTCACCCACACTTGCTGGCTTCAGCCAGACCAGTTGTCCTGAGGGCGTTTAGGTGGAGAGAGTAGAGGAGTACCCACTGGTTCCCAAGTCTTGCTGGTACCTAGCCAACACTGAGAGCTGCTTGGAGGGTCACGCTGGACACTGGGATAGACCTAGCTCTGGTTTTGGGAAGAGCAGGGCCTTATCAGGTCATGGGGGTCCTGGCTACATCTACAGCAGACCCTGATGGCAACTGACTGATCACATTTGGGCTTGGAACCTGGCTTTTCCACTTTCCCCATCACAGAAGCCTGTTTTTTTTTGCCTGACCTGGAAAAGGTATCCAGCAAGCAGCTGCTCCTGGGGTCACGGTTGCTGCTGAGGCAGGCATTTCCCCCCTTGGCTTTCAAAAGGCTGTTCATGTGGGGACTAGAAATGGCTGAGGCTGATCAACCCCGGCCCCTCCATATCAGCCCTTGCTTATAACATAGGTGACAATTAGCAGTTGTTAGCACCCAGGGAAGGCGACTACCTACTGGGGTTGCTCCAGAGCCAATGGCACAAAGCCTATGGCAGGCAGGAGGCTAAGCTGGCTCAGGTTAAAGGTAGGTGGGACCTGGTACTGAGTTAGGCTGATATAAATGGGATCAGCAGGAGCAGACCTGCCAGCTGGAGGTCCTTGCTCACACAGACCAAACTATTAGAACCTGGGTCTCTTACTGAGTCAATATACACTACCATTTGGTGCCACAAAAGATACTGGATGGGCTGAGAACCCTATACCAGGGTGGGCTTCCACTATGAGAGAGCCCTCTCACACCAAGAGGGACTCAGCTTTAAAGGGGAGACCAATAGCCAGGTGTGGTGGTGCACATCTTTAATCCTAGCACTCGGGAGGCAGAGGTAGGCAGATCTCTGTGAGTTCGAGGCCAGCCTTATCTATAGAGGGAGTTCCAGGACAGCCAGGTCTATACAGAGGAACCCTGTCTTGAAAAACAAAAACGAGAGAGAGAGAGAGAGAGAGAGAGAGAGAGAGAGAGAGAGAGAGAGAGAGAGAAAACGAGAACAATATATCATGCCTATCATTCTAAGGCTGCTCTGTACAGTGTAGTGTGCGTTAGGGAAAGAGACATATGTAGCCACTACCTGGCCATGCCAGAACTGCCATGCTTAATAAACCTTAGCTGCCAACTTATTGCTTTAACAGGCTCTCTGAGCCCTCAGTGAATGATGGAATTTACATGCTGGAGACTGATGGTGATAGAAGCCGAATGCAGAATCCATGCCTACAAGGATACCACATGATTATCTACAACCAACCCTAAGTTTGGCTGAAAAATGAAAACATGCACTATGAGGAGAGTAGCCTGGCTGAGCTGGGTCTGGATGAAGAGGACATGGTAGGGGCCAGCCAGAATGTGGGCTACCTGAAGTGGAGATGGACAACCCATCTGCTGTGTCCACCCCTAGAAGTCAATGGGAATGGGCTCAGGACCTGGGTATAGGTATGGCAGGTGCTGACCAAGGGCCCAAGTCACAGTCCTTTAAACACCATCTGCCCGGGGAATTCCTGGGACAATGGCTACTGTTCCTTCTGGAAGGCAGAAGGGACTACAACACAAAATTAAATGTTCACCTGTTTTAGAGAGGCCATCTCAGGATGCCCCCACAGAAGCAGGGCGTGACCACATAGCAACCTCCAAGAACTCTACCCAGAACTGAGAGTGGTGTAAGCTTAGAACTCAGGAGGCAGAGGCAGAGGCAGAGGCAGAGGCAGAGGCAGAGGCAGAGGCAGAGGCAGAGGCAGAGGCAGAGGCAGAGGCAGAGGCAGAGGCAGGACTGTTTGAGGCCAAGACTGGAATACAAAGTGATTTCTGGGCCAGCCGGGGTTACCTGAGACGCTGTCTTAAAAAGAAAAAGAAAAAGTTCACCCAGCAAGACATTGGCACTAAGATACCCAAGGACCTTGTGGCCCCACCACTCATGTGCACAGCTTTAGTCACTTTCCAGTAAGAAGCTGCCTGAAACTTAGATGAAGCTCTGGCCCAGGTCTGGAGTCACTTTTAGGGTTTAGCAGCTTGAGCAGAGGTGCAGCAGTCTTTTTCCTGGCTGTAGCCTGATCCTCTCAAGGTTTCTAAGCCAGGCTGCAGATACCTGCTTCGAATCTCAGCCCAGGCAGACTTGGAAAGGAGTCCGAGGCTGCCCATCCTATCACTACTCAGTATCACTCCTGCTCCCAACCTCGGAAGCCACCTAAGCCTGGGCGGAGTCTGGCCACAGGGCCTATCCTCCTGGGAATTCCAGACTCAAATTCCACACCACAGGGAAGTGGTGCCTACCCTGTTTTTCTCTGGGTCCCTCTGGGCCTCTGGGAAAGTCTACAAGGTCTGGGAAAAGTGAGGTGTCAAAGCCCTGACAGTTGACCTCCCAATGGCAGAACAAGCCCCAAGATGTTCTGTGGCACACTGGCCCAGCCAAGGGCCAAGGTACACCTCCTGGAGCCCCTCACCAGCCATTTAAGGGATGGTTTCTAAGTTAGCACTACATAAACAATGCACAAGTCTAGCACCCTTCCATAACTTCCTGAGCAAGACCTAACTTCAACTGTAGGTCCAGGGCAGCCATATTTAGCCTTAGCTGGACACACTGCCTATCCCCTAACTTGTGCCCATTGCCTATTCAGAAGCTTGGCCACAGATGACTCCACAGTGCTCCTGCAATGGCCAGGCCAGGCTGCCATCCCATCATCAACCAGGCAAACTATGGACTTATATCCAAGATAACACTGTAGGCCCTCTTGTGACAGACACTGAGTTGGAGCTCACAGGGTTGAGCTCCGCCCTCAGCCTATAGGTCACCAACAGCATGATCTTGGACTTATCTTCTCTCTGCTGGTCTCAGTTTCTTCCCGGGCACAGGATGAGGTAGGAGAGGCAATGTGTCACAGCAAAGCTTGACACTCAGATTACAGCAGCCCCGGAACAAATGCTCCCCTTGCAGTTATCCATGTCAAAGCCTGTAGAGCTCCATCCCCATGGGGCTGAGGTCCTAGGCTCCTCTAAATTGTCCAGAAAACAGTCATCTGCTCCTACACTTCCAGGCCAGCACCTAGCCCTTTCATCTACCAATCTATGGGAAGCTTACATGTACTCAGACAGTGCATACATACCCAGGGCAGGAGTGTTCTATTTGAGCTAGGCTCTCCTTTTGGGTGAAAAGAGGTAGATGGAATAGCTATGCTCATGGAGAAGCCCTAGGGGCCCCTGACCCATAAGCAGGTCTTAGAAATGGGTCCTTCACAACTTACGGTTGGTTATATGTTCCCTGTAGTCAGTCGGCCTCTTTCAAGCCTGGAACATAGTCCCCACAAACACAGGGGGTCCAAAGTACTGTGTATGCTATCTAGACCCATATGAATGCCTACCCTCCCACTCAGAGTATCACGGACTCCCAGATTCTTGACAGAAGCCACTGGTACCCCAAATGCACTAATACCCAAGTGCTGCTTGGCCGCCTGAGCCTCTTTCTTTTTAGCCTTCCATGGTGTCCTGGATACAGGTCAGGCTCCATCAGGCCTAGTGGCACCTTGAGGCTTGACCCAGCTTCTTGAACTTCCGGGGTCAAGCAGGGGCCTGAGCAGAACTGGCTCCTTGTCAATGGGCACACAACCAGTACGGTGGAATCAAGAACAGCACGAGAGCCTTCTGCTCAGGCTGGAGGTGAAGTTCTAGGCCAGCCACATCCAGGACTCGGGTAGGGCCCAGCAATCTCCCAGAATGCGGCTTCTACTCAGAATCGAACACTGATTAGATTTAAAAAGGAACTCAAAATAACAACCAACCAACACACACACACACATACACACACACCCAAAAACCGAAACAAAAAGCCTGTAGTCCTTCCTTGGATACCTAAGCAGACCTTTTCTCAAGGCTCTTTTCTGCCTCAAAGAACTAGTAAGGGGCCGAAGAGTTGGCCCAGCAGTTAACAGCACCTGCTGTTGCTCACAATCATCCATAACTCCTGTTTCAGAGGATTTGAAGCCTTGTTCTGACCTCTCCAAGCACCAGGCACATACATGATGCACATACATATGGGTAAAACACTCATGCACATACAAATAAAAAGGAGGAGGAGGAGGGAGAAGAAAGAACCATCATTATTGTCAGTGCCAGGGGATGCCAGACCATGTGTGTGATAGCCCCTGGACACCAAACAATCTCAGAAGGGGTCTTGGGGAGAGACGGAACAAATGTTTTCTGGGCTTTTTCTGAACCAGATAGCCAGTTGCCCATGTTCAGAGGCAAAAGCAGAACATAACCATCTTCTGGGGCCTGGGGCAGAGTAGGAAAGGATAGGAATCCTTGTCAAAGGGAGAACAGAAGGCCCCGGATGGGTTTTGTTACAGTCAGGCCCAAGAGGAAGCAAAGAGGCAGGCAGGGATGTGGAGAGGGCAGCACAAGTGAAAACATGTCCGACAGTGGAGTAGTGACAGGGGGCCCCGGTCACAGAGTGCCTGGGCTCTTATCAGATATAGGTGGAGTCACTGTGTGCCATAACAGAGGCCCATTTAACTGATCCCTGAACTCAAAGGCTTGGGAAGGGTGGGAAGAACGAGCAGAATCCTTGCCAGATGCAGTGCTAAGAGGCTGACCTGGCTGACACTCAAGGAAAGGGTCAAGGCTGGGTCTATCTTACAGAAGTCCATACTGGACTGTACGTGAAGGACTATAGCAGGAAAGCTAGGGGACGTAGGTCAGGGCTCAGGCTACAGCTGCAACACTGCAGGCTGGGACTCCCCCAGACAAGGCACTACCATGGGTAGTTACTGACTGATGACATTGCCCTCTGGCCTCACGAAAACATCCAGAACAGGGAGCCAGCACAAACTGCCTGTCCATCTGCCCAGTCTGGACTAGCTAGTTCTTGTGTGGGTTCCCTCCGGCCTTCATGCCACCTACCAGACACCTGCCATAGTGCCTGGCTGACTTGGGAAGGGCCCACCCTAGACTACACACCTTGCCAGGCCAGTTGCCCAGGATACACCTAGCGCCCACACAGAGAACATCAAAGCATGCACCTGTAGTACCTGCTGCAGCACTTGACACAGGCCCCGGGGATAAGAGCTACTTGGCTGACAGCCTTGGTCAGACAACCTGAGCAAATTTCCTAGTCTGTGATATGTCAGCGTGTATGAGTATGGCCCATGGGAATTGGCCCTGCAGGTCCAAAGGCTATCTCAGGACCAGGAGGATGAGCCCACATATACGGCCTGAGTCTGTTCCTGTCCGCTTCCCTGGCAGCACAGGTGGCATTCGGATAATACACTCTCAAGTTACCACATACCCAGCCAACTCCAGCAGCCCATGGAATTCTCCCCACAGTTCATGCCAGGCATAGCATGGTTACCCACTCCTTTTCACTCCAGCAGAGCATCTGAGTCAGTTCCCAGAATGCACAGCATGGCTGGGGCCACCTGGAGCCATGTGTTCTGCTGAGGTCAGGCAAATCTTGCCATCGAAAGCTGAAGGTGGAAACAGTCTATCAATATGGGTTAGACAAGAAGATGAGCAGAAGATAGAAGAGCTGAGCTTAGGCAGAGGTGGTGACCAGCAGTGGATCCTGGCCAGGGATACTGACATCTGTGCTCAGATCCTGAGAAGACTAGGCAAGAACCCTGAAGTGGCCTGTCTGGTACCTTGGTGGGGACAGCAACAAGACCCTCCAGAGCTACACTGCATATGGTAGGAGACTGCCACAGGTGTTTCTGGCAGTATTCTAAGATACTAGGAAACTTCCTCTCGCTGCACTCCCATTTTACATGGTATCTGTGCATAGGCAAAGATAATTTGCTCAAGGGTTCTTCCAAAATCACATATTCTAAAGAATTCTCCCAGTCTTTGCGGGTGACAGGGAAACAGAAGAGAGATAGGAAGGGGCCTAGTGGCAGAGCCTAGAGATCAGTGTCAATGCCCATAGCTCCTCTGGGTCACCAAGTGTGCTCCAGGAATACCCTGGCTGCCTTCAGCCTGGGACAGGACCTGGGAAGGCAGCCCCCCTCCACTCACACCACTCATTACACTTCCTCAGCTGCCTAACTCCAGCTGCCCAAGCCAGAGCAATTCCTAACACGGTGTAGACTGGTTTGAACCTGCTAGTCTCATTAGTCACTCTGGACAGAAGCAGGACGGCGGCTCCCTGTGTAGACCAGGAGCCAATATCATGGGGCCTATCACCATGCCAGGAACAACCAAGAACCTCCTGAATTCCCTGGGACCCCCTTCTATTGCCTTGTCTTGCTGGACTCTCACTCAATCCTAGGAAGGGAAGAACTCTTCCACGAAGAAGAACCAAGAAGCCAAGCCAAGACAAAAGGTTGTGAGCAGGTTCTGATGGCCTCTAAAGTGAGAGGCAGATACTGGTGCTGGAACCAGCAGCTGTAGGAAATGGACCTCCAGTTGGCCCCAGCGTAACACCTAGGAGGGTGACTGTCCCCATCCAGGTCACTGGAATCTCCCCCCCCCCCCCCAACACACACACACCAACAACCTCAGGACAAGGCAAGAACATAGAGATCCAAAGGGTGGGGGAACAGCTACACAAACTAGACCTATGCTGGCCCTCAGCCAGGTCCTCAGTCCAAAGAAAAACAGGGAAACAGGCCTCACCAGCTACTTTCAGCTACTTTAAGTACAAAGAAAGCTGACAGAGGCCGGGAACTGAGGTGGAAAGAAACCAGGGAAAGGTGGACAGACAATTCCCACTGAACCAGAGGTCTGCTCTCTTCTGCCTGGGAGAGGGCATGGTAGGCCCACACAGACAAGTATGCTGAGTATACTCCTGGCACACTGGGTCTTCAGATGGGAAGGGTTAGGACAAAGTTCCTAGGCCCTGACAACTTTGGAAGCCAGCTTGGCATGGGTGAGATGGGCCTGAGTAGGAAAACTGGCCAGGTTGGGGCAGGAGAAAGTACCCAAAAAGGAGGATTTGATGCAGCTGGCTTCATCCAGATTAGGATTGGGAAGGGATGAGAGACCCTTCCTTCTTCCAGTTCTTCAGAAGGAAACTGTGCTTCATAGGGCAGAAAAGGAGGTATACTTAATGTTCAGGCATGGAAGGGCACTCTTGGGGGGGGGGGGTGTGGCTGCCAGAATTGGAGCCCTATCTCCAGATAAGAAGCGTCTTCATCCAGGGAGTCTAGAAGTGAGGGGCAGTGTTGATGAGCAGTAGGAAAGGTGGGAGGACACCTGTTCACAGATCTCTGCGAGGTCAGCTGAACGGGATCTGGAATATGTCAAGGAGGGCACCCTGGGGGAACCAGAAGACGTAGACAAGAGATCTAAAGAGGAGAGAAGAAATTCAGAGGGAGAAGTAAAGGGTAACGCAGAACACGGAAAATGAGATTCGAAGCAAGAAAAGACAAGGAGCATTGAGACAGGAGCAGGGTTTCGAAGGCCTGGAAGGTGGATGTTTGGATAGGAAAGGGTTCCCGGCCACCGGCCCCCGGCCTCCAGGCGACGCAGCGCCGGGTCGGGCCGGCGGCCCTACCTGGTACACAGAAGCCTTGGGCAGGTCCAGGCACACGGTGCAGCACAGCACCGAGTACAGCCGCTCCTCCAGCTTCCCGCTGCCCGCTGCCACCGCCGCCGCCGCCGCCTCGGCCGCCTCGGCCGCCCGCAGCCGCTTCTTGGGCGGCGCGTCAGGGTCGCCGGCCGCCTCTTGCAGCTGCCGAGCGCCGGCCAGGCCCGCCTCGTCCGGGAGCCCGGGCCCCGCCGCCTCGCCCAGCGCCGCCGCAGCTGGCCCCGCGGCAGCCCCAGGCCCGGCCCCTACCCCGACCCCGGCCGGCACGGCACCCGCGGGCCCCGCAGCCGGGCCACCCCCGCCGGCCTCCTCGGCGCCGGACATCGCGGCCGGCCGGCCCGGCGGGCGGATGCCGGCGCGCTCGCCGGCTGGAAGTTAGGGTCGCCGCGCGCCCCTGCCGGCTCCTCGCTGCCGCGGCGACCTTGCAACCTGCCCACCGCGCCGCTGCCTCAGTGGGCCTGGCCCGCGCGTCGGCCCGCAGCCGCCCCGGCCACCAACCCCGGCGCGGCCGCCATCTTTGTTTTCGCTGCGGACCCCCCCCCCCACGCCACCGCCCCCTCGTCCTGCTGGTCACGTGTGCTCCGCGCGGGCAAATGGTAGCGCCGCGAGGGTCTAGACGCTGCGGGGGCCACCGCCAATGGACGAGCGAGAATGCCGGAGGGCCCACCCACTGTGGAAGGTGAACAGAAGTGGGGGCCAGGAGGCTAGAGTTGGGGGGGAGGGATAGGGGGCAGCAGGGGGTGCGCCCCTGGAGAGGTACAACCTGCTCTGGGGTCCGGAGAAACACCCAGACTTGGACTCCTGGAGAGTGCAAAGCGCCCCTAAGACTCCCATGTCGGGGTGAGCCTGTACCATTGTCCACAGAAATTCGGGCTTACGTGCGTGCGCCAGGCTCTGGCCTAGCTGACTAGAGTGAAAAACCCACTGACCACCACTCTTGCGCGACAGGATAAACGTCGACCGGGCAGCGAGTACAGGAACAGCGAAGGGCTGGGTACACTCTAACCCACCCCTCGGCCCAGCCCCAGGATTGATTGGAGGCTGGAAAATAGAGTCCATACAGGAAAGTGAGGGTCTTGAGTTATAAGACGTGGCTTGTACAGACAAGAGGGTGTCAAAAACAAAAAAAAAAGGGATGTGCAGTTCCTGGGAATCACTGAGGTACAGCCCTCCTCTGCCCTTTACTAACTTGGCCATCAGCTTGTGAAGGTCACTGCCCCAGAGGGCCACCTGCCAGGTCCACCAAGGATATATGCAAATCTACTTTGTCCCAGGAAACCAAGACCCAAAAACTGTCTTTTCAGCATGGAGTTTCTTTCTTTCTTCCTTCCTTTCTTTTTTCTTTCTTTCTTTCTTTTTTTTCTTTCTTTTTTTTTTTTTTTTGGTTTTTCGAGACAGGGTTTCTCTGTGTAGCTTTGCGCCTTTCCTGGAACTCACTTGATAGCCCAGGCTGGCCTCGAACTCACAGAGATCCGCCTGGCTCTGCCTCCTGAGTGCTGGGATTAAAGGCGTGCGCCACCACCGCCCGGCCCTTTCTTTTTTTTAATACAGGATCTCACTATATGTAGCACTGGCCATTCTGGAATTCAACCTATGTAGGCTAGCCTGGTCCAGAACTCACAGAGATCCGCTTGTCTTTGCCTCCCAACTGGGATTGAAGGCCTGCACCACCAAGCCCAGCACACTGGGGTTCTCTTGGCAAATCTGCCAGAATGCCAAGGTGAATAATGCCTTCTACTAGTTAAAGCACATCATCCCTTCTTTACTCAGGGAAATCAGCTGATACCCTTGGAGGCCTTAGGGAAGCTAGCTCAAGAAGAAGCAGATTCCATACTCCTGTATATTCCTAAGGTTTATTGGAAATCCGGCCTCTGACTCACAACCATGTTCCTCCCAGAATCGGGCCCCAAGTGTGCTGAAGACCTGTTGCATTCTGGTTTAGGCAAGCTTCCACACATGCACGACCAGAGAAGGGACAGCGCACCCACGCTCTGCCCCTGATTAGTGAGTCCACAGGGGGCTCACTTCCAGAGGAAAGAAATCCTATCCCTAACATAGGCCAGGAGGAGGGAAGTAGTACCTGGAACAGAAGCCCCGCCTTGCTGTGTGAGGCCCACCATCACTCCCACTGTGGACGCTGTGTTTGCAGGGCCCGGCAATAGGCCCAACTGCCCGCAGCCAGGGCCCAGCGACAGACATCCTCCTTGGGCAGCAACAGCAGCCTGTCCTCTTCCAGGCGGCTCAGGAGCCCCGCCACGCCCAGTATGGCACCCCCCCCACATCCCGTAAGTGTTGGCCGTGAAGACAGCTACAATAAGGATGGTCACGGCCACCACCAGCAGCACTGCCTGCCCGGCCACAGAGCACCCTTCAGGGCCAAGGTGGTCACCAGCTACTGCCAACACCATGCCTCCTCCCAGGAGCAGGTTGGCAGAAGAGCGGTCCCCATTCACCCAGTGAAAGTCGAAGGCCAGAAGAGGCAGACCGATGACCGTGGCAACCCAAGCTCCAGCGAGACAGTCTTCGTGTGTGTTCAGCCCCGGGGCCAACATAGCGATGGCTGCAAAGGTCTGGAGCAGGAAGCCAGCAGCAGCTCCTCGGCTGGACTGTTGACACAGGGAAGACAGACATGTTAAGGAGCCAGGAGTCACCCTTCTAAAAAGAGTTTGGGGCTGTCAAGGAGACCCTACCTCATCCATGCCTCCTGCCACCTTCTTTCTAGTGCAGCGATCTACATGGTTTGTGAAAGTAAGAATATTCACCTGTACGGAGCTCACCGCCGCATGCAGAGACACGGCTGCCAGCACCAGGTGGGACAGGAGGGTACTCCATTCACTCCTGGGTTTGGAGACCATGGCACCTCGAACAGTCTAGTGAGTCTGAGGAGGCAGGGAAGGGATCTTCGAATCTGGAGAGAAGAAAGCCCGGAGGCCGGCGATTTCGAGTCCTTCTTAGTGCCGCTCTTCAGGAATCTCAAATTCCAGAGACCTTTGAGTAGACATGAGACTAGATTCAAGCCCCAAACTCTTCGGAGCTCTGAGGTCACTGGACTCACCTACAGGGAAGAAAGACTAATTTATTGGGGAAGGGGACAGGGATTGGAATCTTGGCGCCCAAGCGAGGTCCTCGGGACAGCAGGACGCGCAGTCCCTTGCTGTGGCCTGGGCCCGAGTCCTAGCACTTGGAGAGAAATGGTCTTCCACGCCCCGGTAGGGAAGGAGCGGCAGCGCAGGCCAGCCCGAGCCAGGCAGCGCGCAGCGCACGCACCTGGCGACACCGAGCCGAAGGCCCGATCCCGCCCACAACAGTCAGCCCCGCCTCCTAGCCCGCCCTCCCTCGGCGCTGACCACAGCCGCCCGCTTACCTCCACCAACGAGAGGAGCTCCGGCTAGAGCGGCGGGGCGGGGCCTGCGGAAGGCTCTAGAGGGGTGGGGCTGGAAGGGTGGAGGTCACGGCCAGAAGATGTTCGGGACGGGTTTGTGTTTTAGATCGGATCTCTCTATGGAGCCCCGACTGTCCTGGCACTCGCTCTGTAGCCCAGGCTAACCTCAAACTCACAGAGATCCGCCTGCCTCTGCCTCCCGAGTGCTGGGATGAGAGGCGTGCGCACCGGCTTCAGTACGGGTTTGCTCGTGCACCGGGGACGGTGAAGGGTCCGGGATCCGAGGCGGGGATGTAGGCGGGGTTTCCGAGGAGTAGGCTGGGACTGAGAGAAGAGAGGTGGCGCTTCGAGGGGTCTAGGGCGGAGCTGTGTGGCGGGGGCGGGGTGAGGCTTCCAAGGAGGGTTGCTGGGCTGTGGGAGGGGCGAGGATGTGACCGAAGGGGAGATCTGGGCGGGACTGGGTCGGGCTCCGGGGGAGGGGTGGGGCCTGGGCTGGGCTACCGGGGGAGGAGAGGTTGTACACCTGTGCACCGAAGGCTGTTAAGCGTGTGCGCGTACCTTGGCTGGGGCGGGGGGGGGTCTCCGCGGAGTGCGGGCCAGGATTCCCAAAAGAGGCTAGACAGCCGTTGGAGCTCTTTGCGTCCACTCTTTGCGAAATAGGGACTGAAAAAAAAAAAAACAAAACCGCTTGACAGGGCAATAAGGACAGGTTTTGCGGCTCCCCGCGGTCGCCCCTCAGCGTGCGCCCTCCGCCCGCGGAAGATCGTCCGTGGGGGCGGCCGCCGCGAGCATGCGCATGGGCACTGCGGCGGGCGGGTGCAGAGTCCTGGTGCGGGGACGCGGGGCGGCGCGAAGCGGTGCTCTCTGCCGCCCCGCGCCCCCATGTACGCCTTTTACTCTCTGCTCATCTACATCTTCTACAGTCTTTTTCGCAGGGATGGCGGGGCTGCGGCGGCCACGGACCCCGGCGACCCCACCCAGGTGAGCGGAGTGGGCCTGCATCCTGGTTGGTTACCACCATCACCCTGAGATCTGGTCGTGGCCGACTTGTGCAGCTTATGTATGTCCTTAGGTGCTGGCTCTGGGGAATAGGGCTGTTCCGAGACTAGTTTTGTCTCTGCAGGTGTTGGGGTCATAGACCTCAGCCCAAACCCCTTGGCCCGTTTCAGAAGGGAAAGAGCCCCTCCATGCTGCCAGCACCCTCACTGGCGCCCCATACTCTCTTCTCAGAGAAGCGATGGCAAACCTAGGGGTCGTCGTCGCCCCGATCAGTTCACATCAGAGCTGTGGACCGAGCTGAACAGCCTAGCGGGTAGGTGCATGCCAAGGAGCTCCTGGGCAAGGGTCTTGAGGGAGCCCTGCAGTTGGAGTACTGTGACCTCACTGGGAGGGAGAAAGGCCTAGCCTCCAACTGGTGATACGGAATGCCTCTTCCTTCCACTACTTGGCCTCGAAGGCTGCTCAGAATCTGAGGATGGTCAGAAAGGAGCCGAGGGTGGAGCACCTGAGGTGTCTCTGGAAGAGGCACTCATGCGCCTTGCTGAGTTCCTCTCCGTCCAGTTGGGGGCAGAAGAGAGCTGCGGGACTCCTGACCCGAGCAAGGTGAGCATACCACCAAGAGCAGTTATTCAGTTCCTCGGCCTCTGTGCTTCCCACACCCCCAACACCTCTGCTCTGGTTCTTATTTCCTTCACAGCCTGGTGAGGTCCCCCCACTGTTGACAGTAACAAGTCAGCTCTTGGCCCTTCTGGCGTGGACACGGAGCCCTCGGGGGAGGCAGGCCCTGCTCCAGGGGACACTGACAGCCTGCCCAGTGCAGCCCTCCACTCCAGATGGTTTGTAAAGGGCACCACTGTTTGGGGGTGGAGGAGCAGGGTCTATCAGACTCGTCTCTGCTCTCTAGGCCAGACATTTCCTTACTTGTAACCTCTCTTTAGGGTCTCTGTCCCAAGAAGAAAGCGCCTCTCAACCCACTCCCATCCTGGATGAGGTACCAGGGGATGAGACCCAGGAACATCAGCTTCCCCAGCTGGAGGAGGAACAGAGGGCTTGGCAGAGGCTGGAACAGCTTATTCTTGGACAGGTAAGAGAATCGGGAGCAGCAGGGACTGGACGGGTGTGAGACCCAAAAAAGGAATCGCATCCTGTCCCTGACTCCTCCGCAGCTGGAAGAGCTGAGACAGCAACTGGAGCAGCAGGAAGAAGAGCTGAGTAGATTGCGCCTGGGAGTGGTGAGGCTATCGGGGGACAGGGGCCCAGGGAGCAGACTGAAAATCAAGGGAATTTCAGGTGAACCCTGATGGCATCCCTCTCTGTCAGGGGGTGACAGATTCAGAGAAAAGAGTTCAGCATCTCACACTGGAGAATGAAGCCTTGAAGCAGAGCTTGAGCCTGACTCGGGACCTCCTGCTGCACTGGGGCCCTGGCCCCCTCACCAGAGCTCCACAGGTACTCTATTTGGCTGTTGTGGTGTCCGCAGTCCAGGCTCCTGGTATAGTACTTAAACCTCCCCGGGACTCTGTGGTTGCTTTAGTCGGGGGCCATCTCTAACTAGGGAGAAACTCTGGGTGATTCTTTGTAGGGTAGCCCCGTCGGTGAGGCTGATGCTCATAGAAGACCCCCCATACCCCACCACAATTCTTGGTCTCTTTGAGTAACCTTAGGAGAACAGAGACTGGACAGGGAGCCCGGCACAGAGTTGGTGCCAGGGGTTTTGTCACTTGCCACCCTTGATTTGACCTTCCGTCTGTGAAATAGCATTATATATATACATATGTATTATAAGGTACCCTTTCCTGAGTTCCCATTTGGCTCGATGGCCCATCTGGCTCCCACTCTCCTATAGGAGGAGGCAGGGGCTCTGTTGGAGCTGCAGGGCCAGCTTCAAGAGGCCCAAGACACCACAGAAGCCCTCCGAGTCCAGGTAGGCTAGGGGACCTAGGGATAAGGAGGGCTGGGATGCTGGGAGGTGAAGTCTGGGGCAGGGCCTGGTGCCTGTTTCCTCAGTGACTGAAGTGGGGTTGGGAGGGACAGCTGGGGGTGCAGGAGATGCAGCTGCAGGGCCTTCGAGGGGCCCTCCAGCAGCTCCAGCAGGAGACAGAACAGAACTGCAGACAGGAGCTGCAGCAAGTTCATGGACAGCTGGCAGGTAAGGGCTAGGAGAAAATGGTTTCTGGGAAAGCTCTGGAATCTGTTCCTCTCCTCTCAATGGCCTTCCTCCTCTAGGACTTCGCGCACGAATGGCCAGCCTTCGTCAGGGCTGTGGGGACCTCCGAGGACTGGTCAGCACCTTTACTCAGAGTTGTCAGGGCTCGCTGAGTGAGGCCCAGGGCCAGGTCAGGACTGCTCCTCTCCTAGTACCTTCTCTGTGAGCAGCCTGTTTGCTGTTCTTCCTAGGGGAGGGAGCCTCTGTTACTGTGTCTCCCTTTCTGTCCCTCATGAGCTGCCTGTACCAGTGGGTCAGTTGTAGGCAGTTGGATCAGAATGATTTCTGAGTGGCCCAAAATGTCCTCATT
The DNA here is from genome assembly GCF_007827085.1 of Peromyscus californicus insignis. NCBI lineage: Eukaryota > Metazoa > Chordata > Mammalia > Rodentia > Cricetidae > Peromyscus > Peromyscus californicus. Next base: position 41,544,108 of record NW_026294503.1, read on the forward strand.
TCTTTCTTTTTTTTGGGGGGGGCAGTAGTTTTGAGACAGGGTTTCTCTTGTAGTCCTGGCTGTCCTGGAACTCACTCTGTAGACCAGGCTGGTCTTGAACTCAGAGACCTGCCTGCCTCTGCCTTCTGAGTGCTGGGATTAACTGTGTGCCACCACCTGGCTGAGTCCTCATTTCTGTGCTGTGAAAACTGGCAATTGCTGAGAAGCCCAGAAGGACAGCCGATAGAATGAATATTTTTGCCTGTGATTTCCTAGATCCTGTCTCACACTCACTGAATGATGCCCTCAGGGGTCCGTACCCACTGAAAGTTGTGTGCCACCACAGCCGGTCCTGGTGCTCTCGGCACCCCGCTTCACTTGGAGTTGCCTGAGTGCTTGTCTTTGTCTTCCTCACAGGTATCCTGGGCCCTTGGGGCTCTGTCAGCTGGAGGGGCTAGGACTCAGCTCCCAGAGGGGCAGCAGGGACCCCCAGCTGGATGCTCAGGGCGGCTTTTGGAACTCAAGGGTAAGATCGGCTTTGGGAGTGGAGCAGAGGAGACTACAGGGTGGAAGAGGAGGAGCTTTCTATGTTTCAGGGCTGAGACAATCTGCTGATGTGGTCCCCAATGCAGGCAATATCCGTGTGCTCTGTCGACTGAGACCAGCTGAAGGGATACCTTCTAGCCTGGTGAGCGTAGAGCCTGGACAAGGGGGAACCATCACCACCTGCCACCGAGGACGCCAGCACCGCTTTCGCCTGGACTGGGTCTTTCCTCCAGATGCCAGCCAGGAGGAGGTGACAGCCACCTTTGCATCTGTCCTGACCCTTCCTTAAGAGTCCCCTGGGTCCAGGAGAGGCCCATTCCCTCTTCCATGACTATCTGAGTACCTAGAAGGCGGGAGGGAGGCTGGGCTGCATCAGGGAAGGGAGCCACTGAAAGCCCTTGGAGGCAGGATTGGCTGCCCAGCTGAGTGCTAAGGAAAATGAACCTGTCCAAGGTGAGTTACTGTTTGTGTGGAACTGGCTGCAGAGCATGGACGGGTACCACAATGGTAAAGACAGGGCTATGATCCTAGGGGTGATGGCTTGGAGCCTTTTCCACCCAGGCTTCATGACACACCCTTCTTCTTATGATTCAGGCTCCGCCCATCAGTGAAGGCAGACCCTCTACTTGCTTTGTGACCCTAAGGCAAGTTAGGTGGGAGCGTAGCTGATAAGTGAGCAGGGCAGCTGCCAACCCCAGTGCTGCCCTACTGCCTGCTCCAATAAACCCCACTCTTCCCTCTTTTCTGGCCAGACACCCGTGGGAAAGCAGTCTAACCCAGCTTATTTCACACACGGTCTCCATTTGCACATTAACTGTGCCACTGCAGTCTCTGTGACTGAGGTGGAGGCTCAGAGCGGAGAGGGATTAGGTAAGGGACAGAGCTGGCCAAAGAAGCCCCCGCTACCTGCTGGTCTCAGAAACGGTATAATGTGTGACTAGCAGGGATAGGTCCACCACTGACTGACTTCCCATCTATCTCTGTCTGTCCTGTACACTGTCCTGGCCTCATCTCCCACCCCAGTCTGCAGCCACGCACAGCTCCCTACACTTTTCTACTGTACTCTGGGCAGCCTGGACCGGGTCCTCAATCTAACAAACTGGACCAAAGGTATCTCTCAGGAAGTTCCTCACCAGTATTCCTCATCTTTATACCACCCAGTCCTGAACTTTTCATCCTCACTCTGGTAATCCTAGACTTTGTTTATCTGATCATCCATCAAGACATCAATCAGAAGTGACAGCCACTCAATCTCTAGGGACCTTCTGATATGAAAGTTGGCCATGTAGATACTCAAAAGGCTATTATTAATTGTGTCCACAACAGTTCTGGCCAACATTATGAATGTTTCAGCCCCATGTCTCACTCAGCTATTTCTCAGAGCCTGAGTTCCTGTAGTCTTCCCTAGTGACTAACCCCCATGCCCACAGAGGCCCTCTTGGATTTTTTTTTTTTTTTTTGTCTTTTTTGTTTTTTAGATAGGGTCTCACTGTGTATCTCTGGCTGGTCTGGAACTACCTATGAGACAGGGTGGCCTCGAGCTCAGAGATCTGCCTGCCTCTGCTTCTTGAGGGTTAAAGGTGTGAGCCCCTACTCCCTGCTTCGGTTTATTCTTTTCTTGTCCCATACCGCTCAGGTTCTCCAGCACACATTTCTATTAGTTGCCCTAGAGGAATGACCCAGAAAAACATAGAAAGGATGATTGGTATCTGGTTTAACCTGGAAGTCCAGCCCTGGCATCTAAGCTCTTGACCACTCCCCCAGGACCTCCTAACTGGTCCCTAGGACTCTGCATTTTCTCCCAGACTGCTGTCTTTTGTTAATGTCCCCACCCCACCAATTCTTAGGGCCACTCTCCAGGGGAATTACACTTTGCCTGCATTTCGTTGATTGCACTTACCTCCAGGTCTTGACTAGGGAACAGGGAAGAGCTGAGGACACTCTTCCCACCTGTTTTTTGTCCCCAGGTCTTCAGGCAGCTGGAACCAGCTGTGCTGTCTTGCCTCCAGGGCTACAGCGTCTGCATCTTCACTTATGGTCAGACTGGGACTGGGAAAACCTACAGCATGGAGGTGGGTTGGAGTTCACACTTGGGGGTGGGAGGTGGGGAGCCTCAGGGGTTTGTATGAGAGTCCAATGTGGCACTGCACACTGTCCTCAGGGCCCACCTGAGGACCCTGGCATAGCTCCTAGGGCACTGCAGTTGCTGTTCCGGGAGATGGGGACTGGAGGGCACCACCATGTGACCCTCAGCATGGTGGAGATCTACAACGAGGCAGTCAGGTCAGGGATGCGTGGGCGGCTCTCTCCCTGCCCCAGGGTTCTGCAGCCACCTGTAGACCCATAGATCAAGCCCACCCTTTCTCACCAGGGACCTCCTAGCTACAGGGCCTCCAGAGCGCCTGGTTGTGAGGCAGGGGCCTGCAGGGCAAGGGGGAATTCAAGTGGCTGGCCTCACACACTGGGATGTGCCTAACCTGGAAACCCTGCACCAGGTAAGGCTGCCCTCTTCAGGGCCCCTGTCGGCTCCCACCTGGGGGCAGGGACTGTGTGTGTGTGTGTGTGTGTGTGTGTGTATATATATATATATATATATATATATATCTGGTATATATGTATATATCAGGTATATATATACACACACACACACATATATCCAGATGCTGAGTCTGGGGAGGAGCAACCGAGCTACAGCAGCCACGGTCATGAACCAGCACAGCTCACGCTCCCACGCCCTAGTTACGCTGACTTTGCGTGCAGCATCTCCACCTCGTGCCCAGGGTATCACAGGTATCACTGATGGTGCTTAAGTCCTGCTGGGTTTCCAGGTCACTAGAGGGCTCCCTCCACATGGGCTTCATTTGCACCTGCAGGCACACTGCACCTGGTGGACCTGGCAGGATCCGAGCGTGTGTGGAAAGCGGGGGTGGCCAGCACGCTACAGAGAGACCCGAATGGCGCCCGGCGCCTGCGGGAGGCCCAGGCCATCAACCGCTCTTTGCTGGCGCTAGGAGGGGTGATGGCAGCGCTCCGAGCTCGGCGGCCGCACGTACCTTTCCGAGACTCACAGCTTACACGCCTGCTGCAGCCCGCGCTTGGCGCGGGCACCACCGCAGTGCTGCTGCTGCAGGTGGGTCCCTGGGCCGGTGCAAGCCTGAAGCACTGTGCACCGGAACTATGCATGAGTACCCCTCTCTTGCAGATCTCCACGAGGACCGAAGATCTTGGCGAGACCATCTGCTCGCTCAAGTTCGCCGAGCGAGTGGGTCAAGTGGAACTGGGGCCAGCCCGGCGCCGGAGGGCCCCACGCTCGGGAACCCCTTCTTCTCTCAGTACCGACACCCCACTCACTGGGACTTCCTGCACCCCTACACCATCTCCTGGCACCCCTCCAAGTCCCGGCCCCAACAGCTGTTCTGGCTTGATTCTTGAGCCTCCAGGGGACCTGCCTCCGTAGATCTGGGTCAGAGCCCCTAGGACTGGGCTTGAGCGCATACCTCTGCTGGCAGAGGGCCAGTGAAGTTCCTATACCCCGTCTCCCAGGTCAACCTTTTTTTTTTTTTTCTTTTCTTTTTACACTCAGGCCCTAGCTGCCCCCAGAGCCCCACAATTTCCCCCTTGCCCTTCTGGATCTGGCCAGGGAATGTTGTGCTTGGAGAAATGATTGCCCCCACCCTTCCACCCCCAAGTGGGCCACAGGCCCTCTGCTCTCACCTTATCACCATTTGCCCTTATCACAGCACACAGCAGGGGATCCAGAGCTGCAGGAACCAGACCCCAGACCAAGTGGTTTCCCAAGTCACCACCCTGCCCCCAATATCAGACTTGGAATTAAAGTGTTGTAAATTCCTTTACTGTTAACTTCTCCCCTACTTCCATCCCCCACAAATCATGTAGGGTCCAGTCTTTCATTTCCTAACCCTTCCCCCCAAAAGGTGCTACCTCCTACCCAGGCAGCTGAGGTGGGGGGGGGGGAGACTTCAGATTGGACCCGCTTTGGCTCTCCCTCCCCCAGCCTGGAGCCAGGAAGGCGTGGTGACAGAGGGATGGATAGATGGATGGCATGAAGGCCTGAGAAGGTGAGATCAAGAAAAGAAGCACTACTCTCGCCTGAGCGCTTTCTCCAGACCCGGTCCCTGTGTGTGGGAGAGTCGAAGGCATGATTGGCCAGACCTGTCATATCTAGCAGAGGCAACCTTTCTGGAGTAACCCAATTAAAGTTGTGGGTTTTCAGCAAGGCTGTGCCTGGTGTTTTAAAGCTGTTGTTGTGGACGTGCTCCTGGCTCTGGTTCTCCCATCAAAATGGTATCCAGGGGTGGAAGGGAAAAGCAGCCCCTGCCTGCCTTGAACTATTACAGGCTGTACCAGGAGAGCAGCCAGCCCGGGGCAGGAGCAGCCAGGTCCCGAGGGTGGCTGACCCACACATCATAGATGCTCTTGTTGGGTGGTACTCCCTGGAAGAGGGAATCTAGATCACAGAGCAGGTCCTGGGACTCTTGGGATTTAGTGGCTACACTCCAGTAGGCTGGACTGGTTGAAGATGGACACTGGGAACAAGAAGTGGGAGGTGGTGTGGCCAAGGGCATTACTACATTGGGAGTGTAGACGGGCAAGTAAGAAGTGGGTAGCTGTCCCCACAAGGGAGCTCTGCACCCCCTGTTGGACATTCCCATGGGATCTGGGGAACCCTGAAGTAAATGGACAGGCCAGGTGCCTTGCTCTGGGGAAAGGGGAGAGGGCCTGATGACTTCCCCTTGGGAAGATTCACCCTCTATTCTTGTGGGCCCAGGAAGGGAGCAGAGGGGCCACAGAGACTTCTCAGAGGAGTTAGGGGGTACAGTGCACATCCCTTCTCCCCCCTTGGACCAGGTGCCTGCCTGAGCTAGGCTGCTCTGTCCAGCTAGTTCAGGCTGCTGGGACCATGTTGATCTTTTCCCAGGGTCCCCTAACAGGGACTTGATGCTGAAACCTTCCCTGGATGGTGGTGGGGGACTGAGTGGCTGATAAGGCTGGCCGTGGAGGACGTAGGGGCTCAGGTCCTTGACGAAAGTTCTGTGTTTGCCCCGGGTCTGCCATCGCCGGCACAGAGCAGTGTTCTGAAGACGCAGCGCCTCTGCTGGGATCAGGCTCACATCCACGGCCCAGAAGTTGCCCTTGGCCTGGGGCTTTGCAGGGTCCCTGGGCACCTAGAGAGTGATTGGTTTGGGTGTGGCTGTCCCATTCAGAGGTTCAGCGTTTCCTCCCTCGCCCATACCGTCCCCAGAGTTTGACCATAGACGACCCTACCTTACGGAAGCACGGGTTGGAAGAAAGGTTGTGGCGGATGGAGTCCTTCCAGCCTTCATAGTCGTCCCTGAAGAAGGGGAACACTGCCTGGACCTGACGGATGATCTGAAACCAGGCAGCGTTTGCCACAGTGAGGCAGGGATAAGAGCAGTGCCCTCTCCCTCCCCTACAGCTGGCCCCAGGGCACCCCTTTGCAGAGAGACAGACCTCTGTGCCTGAGGGCAGAGTGGGTAGGGGTTGTGGAAGAAGGGTCTTGAAAAGTCCCTGGGCTCTCAGGACTGGTCTCACAGGCAAGGAGGAGTGGACTAGGTGAGGCCGAGCGAGCCTGGGCCTACAGTTAGTGGGGAGCGGGTCTGGGATAGGTATGACCCACAATCATGAGGGACCCTCTCACCTGGGCCAGTTTCAGCCTGCGGAAGGGCGAGGCCTGAATTACCAAGGCGATCATGGCCAAGTAGGTGTAGGGGGGCTTGTCATGCCGCAGGTATCTCTTCTTCCTCCTCTTGGGGGGAGACTCTGCCATTGGAGGTCTCAGCTGAGAGTTGCCGCAAGGCTCCATGCAAGGGAGGCAGCCCTGGGCCGGAGTCTGGCCTTACGGGGGGCTCAGGGCAGACAGACCAGACCGTGTGTGGAGGTTGGGTCCCAGCCTGAAGCCATGCTGGGACAGGCAGGCCAGTCCCTCCTTTCTTTATCATTCTGATGGAAGGGGGAGGGGTGAGAGGAAGAGGCTGTGGGGGAGGGGAACATGTGAGGGCTTCCACAATTAGCAGGTTTCAGTTAATCTTGGAGGGAAGGGCAGAAAAGACTCCAGTAGGGACTTTTGGTGACCTCCTGAAGTCAGTCTCCATTCCCAGGCTGCCTTTGGGTACCTGGGCATCCCCCTATAGCCTGGTAGGAAAAGCCCTTGAAAAAGGTCTACCCCAGGATACCTTATCTGTCTGGGTCAGGTCCCTAGCTCCCATTTAACAGATGGGAAGTGACTTCCCCAGCCAAATTACCCCAAGAGAGATGGGGGATTCCCAGGAATTCAAGACAAAGTAGTCAAAAGAAGTCATACCTTAGGTTGGGGGTCTGCAGCCCAGGACTTGACTGGGGATGGAGGACGGACAGATGGGCAGATGGAGTGAGGGACAACTTCCTGGATCAAAAAGGCATACAGCATGTCCCCATAAACAAGGGACCGACAGAGACTTAAGTTATTTTTCCAGGAGTATGCTACAGGAGCCCATGTGGGCCCTACCTCTTCTTTGGCCATCTAACCGGTAGCTCTACCCTTGAGCCCCGTCACCATCTATGTTCTAAATGTGACCCAAGTTCCCCCTGGGCAGGTCTGCACTGAGGGTCTAAATCCTGGCACTGACAGCAGAGGTTGGTGCCAGAGTCAGTGGTCCCAGACCGACATCAGCACTAGCCACTTTGAGATTTCACCTTTTCCTGGGCAACCTCTCATTATACCATCAAAGGACTGGACCGGGACCCTTGCTGGTACCAAGGAAGGCACAGTCATGAGTGCAGGAGGGAACAGTGTGTGTGTGTGTGTGTTGTGTGTGTGTGTGTGTGTAGGGGGGGGGGGATGTAGTGGGACTTCCCTTCTCCTGACTGTCCTACTCCTGGCTGAGTTGCGTTCTTATCCCAGACTTTTTTTTTTTTTCAGTTCTCATCTGCCTTCCCCTGGAATCCTATCACCTCCTGCCCCTCTGCTTTCCGTTCTCAGGGCTCTAGCTGAGAGTTCCTGTGTCTCGCCAGGCAAATACCGCTGGCCTCAGCCCTGTCAGCAGACACGTCTGAGGTCTCCTCTTTCCACTGGTCCTTCCTTGCTTCCAGGCTAAAGCCTGGCTTCTTGGTCCGACATCCAAAGGTCCACATCCTGGCCGCTTCTCCCTGACCATAGTGTCCTAGGGCCCAACCATCATGCAAACTGCTGCCCATCTTCTGGGATACGCTGTTCCCTCCTTTGACCGACGATGCTTCTGCTTTGAAGGAAAGACTCCAACCTGTCTTTCAAAGACCAGGATAGAGATCACCCTTCCGGGAACACCTGAACACTTCCTGCCCTTCCTGCCCCACCCGAGATGCCAGTATATTCATGCCACTGAACAGAGCGCGGAAAAACCTTCCATAGTATCAACCAATCTCCCGGGACTAGCCCCGCCCCTTGAGGGCGCTCTTTAGGTCCCGCCCTTGTAGACTGGCTCTGCCCAGGACTCCCACCCAGCACCGCGGCTTCCGCTCCGGACACCTCGGGCCGGAAGTATCGCGTTGCCATGGCGAGGATGGGCGCGGGGCCCGCCCCCCGTGGCGCCTGGAGCAGCGCCGGGACCCAGGGTCGGCCGGGCCGGGTCCAGGAAGCGGTTAGCCGGCCTCCAGGTGAGACGGCCGGCGGGTGTAGGTGAGGGTCGGTTCTGTGTGGGAACGTAGGAGCCGTCGGGGCGAGGCCCGGCGCGGCGCGGCGGGGCGGGGCACGGCGGGTGAGCCGGCGCTGCTGTCTGTGCGGCCCGGAGCTGGCCCTGCGGGGCAGTGGAATGGGTCGTGAGGGGCCTGCAGAAGGGGCGCCAGCGAGGCGGCCCGCGGAGGTTTTTTTTTTTTTTTTTGTGAAACCTAACAGCGAAGGTAGTTCTTGCAACCTGTTGGTCAGGTAGGTCGACCGACGGTCTTCATTCTGACATGAGGGCAGCGAAGGGACTTGGCTATGCTTCGTGTGGGCTTTGGAGTTCAGTAAAGCACACGCTAGAGCCTCTTAAGGCTTCGAGTGCCCTCGCCTGGAGGCTGTGCCTCATGGATTGTGGTTAGGAGAGGAATGTAGACCAGCCTGTGAAAAGTGTTTGGGCTTCTTTGGGTGCCTGGCTGTGCCAGTACCGGAGGCTTGAGGCAAGGAGGATTAATTATTACGGGTGCCGAAGAGAGGTGAGTATTGGCTTGCCCCAGACTCGGGAGACAGAGCAAAGCTAGCTGACCCCTAAGCATGCCTTTCTTCCTGGTCTTTACTTGGGAGGTGCAGGTGGAGGCAAGGACATCAATACCACAGTTAGCTCTCTTTGGTGTCTTTGCTCCCCAGGACTTCCCTTATAGGATTGGGGTTTACTTTGAAGGCTTTGCCTGGCTGCAAGCAACCTAGCTCTCTAGAAGGCCGCCTGATTCACTTCAAGGAAACCACTGGCCCAGCATGGGAACTGAGTTGGTTGAGGGACTGTTGGCCTGGGGAGACCTGCCCTGACGCTGGCCTTGTGTTGTCATGATGATGGGACATTTAGTGCTCTGAGGGGCCACTTGTCTGCCTTTGCTCCAAGTTTTGCTCAAGGAGGCTCTTTCTTTCTTTCTTTTTCTTTTTTTTTTTTTTTCACTTCCCTCTCCTAATGCCTGGGTTAGGTTTCTTCCCTATTGGCTCAGGCCCTCCTGTCCCCCCTTTCTTTTCTTTTTTTGAAAAGAATAATTCTTTTAAATATTATTTATCTATTATTGTTTGGGACGGTTGCATGCCATGGCGCTCATGTGGAGGTTAAGGACAACTGTGTGGAGTCCATTCTCTCTCTGTGTCTCATTCATTTATTTGTTTGTTTGTTTATTTATTTATTTATTTTTGAGTCAAGGTCTCTCTACATAGCCCTGGAGGTCCTGGAATTCACTATGTAGGCCAGACTAGCCTTGAACTCATAGAGATCCACCTGTTTCTGCTGGTGGCTACAGGCCTGGACCACTGCCTCTCTTCTCCATTAATTGGTCCCCCTGCGTCTTCATCACCAGGGTTGGGTATAACTGGACGCTGTTCTGGGCTAGCAGGTGTCTTGCAGCAGGACTTCTATACTCTGAACTCCATTTGGGAACTATCTGAGGGATTCTGTGTTATGGTCTGTTTCACCAGCTGGTTAAGGCAATGCCTTTACCACAGGCGGCTGAAGTGTCTTAGTCACAGACAACAGACTCCCATCCCTGAGGTTCCACACTTTCTCTGTCCCAACTGTGTCCCACTCCAGTGTCTATTCCACATCCACTTACCGGTCAAAACGAGATATCCGAGGCAGTCACAGGCTCCTTCCCCACCTCTAGGCTCTCTTGGAACTTCCTCTTATTTGTCCCTTGAACAGTACCACGCACACCAGAGTGAGGCCTGTGTATGTCCTGGCCGTGAGTCCCATTCTGTGTTGTGCTCACACCCATGGTGCTGACATATTGAGGGACTGTTCATCTGTTTGTTCCTCATTTACTGAATGCTTCCTGTAATTCAGGCACTGGGCTAAACTCTAAGGATTAAACTGCAATAAATGCAGTGTAAGTGGCATGTCAAAGAAAACATGATGACATAACAGAGTTATAAGGTAGCCATGGGAGACTACTGAAGAGGTAATACTTAAGATTAAGGTGTGATCTAGGTGGTTCTAAGATACAGAACTTTCCAGACAGACACAACAGTGATTTTTGAGGTGGGATAAGGGTAACAGTGGTAGTACCAGATAAATGTGACAGACTTGGGCTTGGAAAACCTCAGAATGTTTCAGATTTGTCAGCCACATGATTTCCTTCAAGACATTTCTGCTGTTTTGTAGAAAATCAGCCCCAGACCACACACAATTAAAGAGCTCTTGCAATAAAATGAATATTTCCTATCATATATTGAATGGTATTCTTGAATTGAATGTTACCTTATTATTTCTAAAAGAAATTTTTAAAAGATTTATTTTATGCTCACTGGGTTTGGTGGCGCGCGCCTTTAATCCCAGCAGTCAGGAGGCAGAGGCAGGCGGATCTCTGCGAGTTTAAGGCCAGCCTGGTCTACAGAGCCAGTTTCAGGACAGCCAGAGCTACACAGAGAAAGCCTGAAAAACCAGGAAAAAATTGTTTGAAGTGGTCCTGTTTTTTTTTTTTTTTTTTTTGGTTTTTCGAGACAGGGTTTCTCTGTGTAGCTTTGCGCCTTTCCTGGAACTCACTTGGTAGCCCAGGCTGGCCTCGAACTCACAGAGATCCGCCTGGCTCTGCCTCCCGAGTGCTGGGATTAAAGGCGTGCGCCACCACCGCCCGGCAGTGGTCCTGTTTTTATCCTTTCATGGTCTATAGTTGTTGTAGTATGTTCCTGTGTGCATTTGTGTGTGTGTGTGTGTGTGTGTGTGTGTGTGTGTGTGTGTGTGGCAGGCGGGGATGGTGGTGTTGGGGTTGGTTTGGTTTTGGTGATGCTGTGGATTAAATCCTGGGCAACAATCGCAGGGCATCTCACATGCTAGGCAAGTTCTCTCTTACCTACTACATCAGCCTTTCTGCTTTGTTTAACTGTATAACAAGGGTGGCCTTGAACTCGTCATCCTTCTACCTCTGCTTCCTTGTTGGGATTACATACATATGCCATTATACCCTGCCCCAGCACTCAGATTTTTATTTTGAGATGGGGTCTTGCTATGTATAGCCCAGGCAAGCTTGGAGCTTAGTTTCCCAAATTCTTTGGTTACAGGAGTAGATTACTATGTCTGGCTTCATTTCCAAACTCTTTGAGACAGAAACTTTCTGTTTATTAAACAAGAACTCCTGTTCCCCTCCTCTAGTGCTGGAGGGTTGTGCTGTACTCTGTTTCCTTGTATAAGTGCCTCACAGAGGCTGAATCATAATAATGTGGCCTTTTATGTCTTACACCTTTGAAGCATGTGTCAGAATTCCATTCCTTTTTATAGGTGGGTAATATTCCACTGTATGACTGTGCCCAGTCTTGTTTGTTCCTGTGTTGAAGGTAGTTGGATGGTTCTCAGTTCTTTTCTAGTGTGAATGCCGCTGCTGTGAATATGACCGTGTAGGTAAGCAGCTTGTAGTTTTTCTTTTGGGAATGTACCCACAAAGTAATGTTGTTGCTCTTTTCTTTTTCTTTTTCTTTTCCTTTTTTTTTTTTTTTTTTTGCTGGCTTGTTAAAGCTACATTTCATTCTTTGAGGTTCGAAGTTCTGTAGTGCTAAAATGGAAATAACATTGATCTCTCTTTAGAACTAGGTGTGCAAATTAGATCATTTTGTCTGTAGAAGCCATGTTCAGGGTGAAGCTGCTTTCTCACTTGTCCCCAGGCCCATTTGTGATATCCTGTGTTAGTTTGTTTGAGATAGGCTCTCACTCTGTAGTCCAGGCTGGTCTTGAACTCAGTATGTAGAGAAGGCTACCAAGATTACACCACATTTGACAATCTTGAGGGATTTTGTTTGTATGGATGTTTGTTTGTTTGTTGTTTTTTCCAAGACAGGGTTTCTCAGTGTAACAGCCCTAGCTGTCCTGGAACTCACAAAGGTCCGCTTGCCTCTGCCTCCGAAGTGCTGGGATTATAGATGTGCACCACCATGCCCTTCGTGTGTTTTGTTTTGAGACAAGGTCTATATAGTCTAGGTTGGCTTCAGACTTCTGAGGCTGACTTTGATCCTCTGTGAAGTACCCATCTGTGTGCCACCATGACCGACTTCTTTGAGATACCTGAACTTCATCATGCTCTGTTCCTTAGTGACTTTAGGGCCAGATCGGTGTCTTGCCAGCTCCCACCCTTTTTTACTCCCATCTCATTTCCAGGAGTTTGCTAACGAAATATAATTGGTTTTGTTGTTGGTGGTGGTGGTTTTTTTTGTGGGGGTGAATGTCTCCATGGATCACATCCTGTGTATAAAGTGTATAAGGGGAGTATCAGAAGCATGACCATTGTTCATTGTAGGACCCTACACTCCTTGTTCTAAGTCTGGAACCCTTAGGATTGCGCTTCTGTCCACAGTTCCAAAACCGCTGCCATAGCCGGCCGCTTGGCCCCCAGGGTGTTTGACCTGCCTCGTGTGTATTTGAGTCACGGTCTCTCTGGGCCAGAGTTTGAGTCAGAACGATCTATTGTGTGCTCTTCAGAGCTCACTTTTGTTACCTTGTGTTGCTTTTGTGCCTGACAGACTTTCGTTTCCAGTTTACAAGGGGGTCACAGCTCAGTGGAGACATAAGCAGGACAGTACATGGGAAGCAGTCCCTGAGGCCACTGGATTCTTCTCTGTCTGCTTCCTTTGTCCCGCCTCATCCTCAGGAGTGTCAGTGCAGATGTCTGCAGCTACGTTTAGCCTTTGACATGTCGCTTCAGTTAATTAGATCTAGTTTGGAGCCAGATGGCAAAAGGGAAGTAAGTTGACGAGGAAGATTGATTGAAGAGCCTCCTTTGCTGTCTGGGAGGGGCCTTCCCAGATTCTCTACTCAGCCCTGGGTCCTGAGCTGCCTGGAAGTATTATATGTGCATTTATGTGGGTCCTTCCCATGGGACAATTAGCCCTGTTGTTACTGAGCTAAATAACGTGTCACCCCCCACACACCCCCACAGGGTTTCTCTCTGTGTGACACTGGCTGTCCTGGAACTCACTCTGTAGACCAGGGTGGCCCTGAACTCACAGAGATCCACCTACCTCTGTCTCTTAAGTACTGGGACTAAAGGTATGCGCCACCACCGCCCAGCAATACTGTTCATTTTTGTAGATCAAAAATAGGGGAACATTGAATTTCGTATGGTTCTCCTGCTTATGTCAGGGGAGTGGGAACACTGAAAAAGAACACAGAGCCCTAGAGGAGAACAGAAGACAGCTGAGACCAGAGCACGAGCAGGCTGAGTGGCGTGTGCAGCAGGATCAGAGAAGAGACTTAAAAAATCTTTTTTGAGACAGAGTCTCCCATGATCCAGCCTGGCCTCCAGTTGGCTGTGTGATTCAGGGGTGACCTTGAACTACTTACCCTCCTATTTCAGCTTGGAGTGCTAGGATTGTTCCTGAAGATAATCTCAAAGCCTGGACCCTAACAGTCCCAATAAACTGGGTTTGGTCACTCCTCCTTAAGCCAATTCAAACAAACTAGTAGTAAAACGCTGAAGGAGATGTATGCAGTGTGGCCCACTGAGAAGCAGACTCCCTTGGGAGGGGATTATCTCTGGATCTCTTTGTCCCTCTTCCCAGTGTGGCCACAAGTGAATACATCATTTTTTGCTTTTTACTCTTAATTTGGTTCTTTTAGTTGTTTTATTGAGTGTGGTCAAGATGGTAAAGGTTCTTGCTGCCCAGCTGATGACCTGAGTTCCATCCCTGGGACCTCTGTGGTGGAAGGAGAGAACCAGCTCCTGTAAGCTGTCCTCTGACTTCCACATGTGCTGCATGGCATGCACACCCCTCAGGAGATAGATAGATTCAGTAATTGGCTGAATTGAGGGTAGGTGGTCATGTGTGGTTTGTTAGGGCCGGGCCTTAGGCTCTAACTTTGACTCCAGCAAGAAGGTTTTAGGCATGTGCCACCCTGGTACTTTTTTTTTTTTTGAGACAGGGTTTCTCTGTGTATCTCTGGCTGTCCTAGAACTTGCTCTGTAACCAGGGTGGCCTCGAACTCAGAGTTCCACCTGCCTCTTCTTTCTGAGTGTGCACCACATGGCCAGCCCCTACTTGGATTATACAATGCTGGGTATTGAACTCACCCATGTTCATGCATATCAGACAAGCACTCTACCAACTGAGATATGTTCCCAGAGAGGAAACTCTTCTTTTCTTTTTTCTTTTTCCCTGAGACGGGGTTTCTGTGTAACAGTCTGAGAACTCTCTTTGTAGACCAGACTGACCTTGAACTCATAGAGATCTACCTACCTCTGCCTCCCTAGTGCTAATATTAAAGACATGTGCCACCACATGGTTTTTTTTTTTTGAGACAGGGTCTCATTACATACCACTGGCTAGCCTGGAATTTGCTACAGCTACGTAGACCAACCTTTCCTTGAACTAACAGAGCTCCACCTCCCCAGAGAGGAGACTCTTTTTTTTGGGTTTTTCAAGACAGGGTTTCTCTGTGTAGTTTTGGTGCCTGTCCTAGATCTCGCTCTGTAGACCAGGCTAGCCTTGAACTCACAGAGATCCCCCTGGCTTTGCCTCCTGAGTGCTGGGACTAAAGGCGCCCCCGGCGGAGAGGCGACTCTTGATAATGCACAGCACACAGGTAGACTGAGGTTCAGGCTGGTCCCTGACTGTGAGCTGAAGGGAAACAGTGGAGCCTGGAGTGGACTCACATGGAAGTGGAAACATCACAGCCACCTGAGTGACTACGGTTGGGTTGCAGAGATGGACAGAGTGCTTTGAAGTCTGGTGTACTCTGGCTAGACACAGATCACTCACAAATGTAGTGATTTTAAATCAACATTGAGCTGGGTGTGGTGGCTCAAGCCTGTAATCCCATTGTTTCGGAGGGTCAGACAGGAAGATTCCTGTAAATTTGAGGTCATCCTGGGTTCCATAGTTATAGGCTAGCCTGGGCTACAGTGAAGGGACCCTGTCTCAAAATATTGGAGGTGAGTTGGAAGCTGGACATGGTGGTTCATGCCTTTAATTCCACTACTCTGGAGGCAGAGGTGGAGGCAGGAAGATCTCTGTGAGTTTGAGGCCAGCCTGGGCTACAAAGTAAGACCCTGTCTCAAACAACAAACAGAAATTTGATTATTCTGAGGTCTTTGTGGTCAGGGATGTGAGAAACACTCAGTTGGCTGGTCTGGCTCTCTTCCAGGATTGTGGTCATGCTGCCAGCTAGGACTGTGTCATCTCGAGGCTCACCTGGGCCTGAGGGTTTGCTCTTAGGACTGTGAGATGGAGGTCAGTGCCTCCAGTGGACCTCCCCTAGGACTAGGGGTGTCTCTAGGCCAACTGGCCTCTTGCAGAATGAGTGGTCTGCAGGAGTATAGGGAAGAAGCCATAGGCCTTTGCTGGCCAGACACACTGGGTTCTTTACATGATGGGCACATTTGAGCTCTGTGCTGGTCCCTTAAATGATTCGGGGGCCCAGAAAGGACCCACGTCTCAGAGGAAGAGGTCCACCTTAGGAGAAGGTTGAGCTCAGAAAGCACTTGGGGAGTGAATAAGTGATTGAATGAATAAAATAGGAAGAGCACCTGGGTGATGGTCACAGTGATGGAGTTGCAGAGATACAGTGGAGGGACTCATGGCAAGGACCCTGATACTGAGGACACTCCCAGCTGTGAGCTCAAGTCCATTGCCTAGTGAGTTGAAGCTGAACATGGGGAGCCACAGGAGCTATTGCTCATGAGTTACACATTAGAATGTCTGCAGGGGTCTAGAGACAGGCAGGCAGGCAGGAGTGGAGCCCTACTGAAGACAGCAAGTGTCTTAGGGCGTGGAGGAAGGGCCCTGTTGGGGCCGGTAGCCATCCTCCTTTGCTGGCTTGAGATAGCTGTTGGCTTGCAGCAGTGGTGGTGAAGTTACCTGGACTCTACAGGGTGAGCCCAGAAACCCAAGCCTCTCTCTTGTGGATTCTCAGCTTTCTCTGGCTCGAAACTGGGATACTTATTCTGACATCCCAGGGCTTCCTTCAGGTGCCTTCTCATGGCAGTCCTGTCCACTTGGGGTTCCATGACAACTAATTTTTTCCCACAGTTCTGCTGCTCAGACTATCCTGTTGGTCCTTATTGCTGGTGAGACCAGGCACTCCGGAGGCTGTTACTGTGTAGACGGAGGCGGAGTTTTCTGTCCTTACTGCCCGTTTCCAAATACATGCCTCTGTCCCACAGGCACCTGTGGTGGATGACTAGGACATGCTTCTGTCCCACAGACATCTGTGTGGATGACTAGGACATGCCTCTGTCCCACAGACACCTGTGTGGATGCCTAGGACATGCCTCTGTCCCACAGACACCTGTGTGGATGACTAGGACATGCCTCTGTCCCACAGGCACCTGTGTGGATGACTAGGACATGCTTCTGTCCCACAGACACCTGTGTGGATGACTAGGACATGCCTCTGTCCCACAGACACCTGTGTGGATGGTTCTGTCCCACAGACACCTGTGTGGATGACTAGGACATGCCTCTGTCCCACAGACACCTGTGTGGATGGTTCTGTCCCACAGACACCTGTGTGGATGACTAGGACATGCCTCTGTCCCACAGACACCTGTGTGGATGACTAGGACATGCCTCTGTCCCACAGACACCTGTGTGGATGGCTGGGACATGCCTCTGTCCCACAGACACCTGTGTGGATGACTAGGACATGCCTCTGTCCCACAGACACCTGTGTGGATGGCTGGGACATGCCTCTGTCCCACAGACACCTGTGTGGATGACTAGGACATGCCTCTGTCCCACAGACACCTGTGTGGATGACTAGGACATGCCTCTGTCCCACAGACACCTGTGTGGATGACTAGGACATGCCTCTGTCCCACAGACACCTGTGTGGATGACTAGGACATGCCTCTGTCCCACAGACACCTGTGTGAATGGCTAGGACATGCCTCTGTCCCACAGACACCTGTGTGGATGACTAGGACATGCCTCTGTCCCACAGGCACCTGTGTGGATGACTAGGACATGCCTCTGTCCCACAGACACCTGTGTGGATGACTAGGGCATGCCTCTGTCCCACAGACACCTGTGTGGATGGCTAGGGCATGCCTCTGTCCCACAGACACCTGTGACAGATGACTAGGACATGCCTCTGTCCCACAGACACCTGTGTGGATGACTAGGACATGCCTCTGTCCCACAGGCACCTGTGTGGATGACTAGGACATGCTTCTGTCCCACAGACACCTGTGTGGATGACTAGGACATGCCTCTGTCCCACAGACACCTGTGTGGATGGTTCTGTCCCACAGACACCTGTGTGGATGACTAGGACATGCTTCTGTCCCACAGACACCTGTGTGGATGACTAGGACATGCCTCTGTCCCACAGACACCTGTGTGGATGACTAGGGCATGCCTCTGTCCCACAGACACCTGTGTGGATGGCTAGGGCATGCCTCTGTCCCACAGACACCTGTGTGGATGGCTAGGGCATGCCTCTGTCCCACAGACACCTGTGTGGATGACTAGGGCATGCCTCTGTCCCACAGACACCTGTGTGGATGGCTAGGGCATGCCTCTGTCCCACAGACACCTGTGTGGATGACTAGGACAGGCCTCTGTCCCACAGACACCTGTGACAGATGGCTGGGACATGCCTCTGTCCCACAGACACCTGTGACAGTGGCATGAGAAGTCCACAGTCATTCATAGCTCCCATGGTCTAGTCTTTGTTGTTTGTAGAGACAAGGTCTTAGTATGTAGCCTTTGCTGGCCTGGAGCTTGGTATATACACTAGGCTGGCCTGGAACTCACAGAGATCCACCTGCCTCCAGAGTGCTTGGATTAAAGGTGTACACCACAGGGTCTGGCCTAATCATTTGGTCTTTTAAGTATTTGGTGTTGCTTTTTCTTTTCTTTCTTTCCTTCTTTCCTTCCTTCCTTCTTTCTTTCTTTCTTTCTTTCTTTCTTTCTTTCTTTCTTTCTTTCTTTCTTTCTCTTTCTTTCTTCCCTCCCTCCCTCCCTCCCTCCCTCCCTCCCTCCCTCCCTCTCCCTCCCTCCCTCCCTCCCTCCCTCCCTCCCTCCCTCCCTCCCTCTCTCTCTCTCTCTCTCTCTCTCTCTCTCTCTCTCTCTCATCAAGACAGGGTATCACGCTATAGTCCAGGGTGTGAGGGTGAACCTGGAACTTACTACGCAGCTGAGACTGAGGTTGGGCTTGAACTCCTGATCTTCTCTTCAGCCTCCTGAGTTCTGTTCTGTGATTACAAGCTTTAGCCATCACAGCAAGAACTTTTTTTTCTTTCTTTTTTTTTTTGTAAAGTCTTATTTGTGACCCAGGCTGACCTTGAACTCCTGCCTAAGCCTCCCAAGCTGTTGGCATTACATGTGTCTTTTTAGATTTTTTATTTTATGTGTATGGGTATTTTGCCTACCTGTACATCACATATGTACCTGCAAAGGCCAGAAGGATCACCTGGAACTGGAGTTAAAGATGTTTGTGAGTTGCTGTTTGGGTGCTGGGAATTGAACCCAGGTCTTGTGGGAGAACAGCAAGAGCTCCTAAACACTGAGCCATCTTTCCAGCTCTTGCTCATTCTTTGTTGAAGTAGGTTGGATCACATACAGTAACTGGGAAGTGAATCATCGAAATCCCTTCCCTAGATTCCCTCTGGTGATGCTGTGCCTATAATACAGATTTCAAAGCGGTGCAATGTGCTGACGACTATGCGGGTTTCAGAGCTTCCCGTGAACCTGTGTATGCTTGTTAGCCCTGTGCAGTCAAGTGAGACAGTCTAGTCCTTCTACCCCCAGCTCCCCACCCCTTCTCGGAGAGCCTCTGGGCAGCAGAAGGAAGGAAGTTTGTTGTCTAGCACTGTGTATGTGCCGTGCTAGGACTGCTCTACCAATAGTCTTTTTGTTTTTAGAGACAGGGTGTCTCTTGTAGCTCCAGCTGTCCTGCAATTTGTAGACCAGGCTGGCCTTGAACTCAGAGAGATCCCAAGTGCAGGGATTAAAGATGTGCACCACCACCACACCCTGGCCTTCTACCAACCGTCTTATAGCATACCACCTTTTTGCTGCCAGCATCCGTCAAAACCATACTTGACAGCTGGGACAGACCACAGTTTCTATAGCTGTCCACCTCTTCCAGACAGGCTGTTTCCAGTTCTAGCTGTTATAAATAGAGCTCTTGTGAACGTTCGTGTATAGATTGGAGTTTTTAAAGTTTTACTGTTATTTATTTATGCATGTGGTGTGTATGTGTACATGCATACCCAAGGGTTGTATCTCCTGGAACTCAAGTTAGCTGCCCAATGTGGGAATGGAAGAAAAGTGTATTCTCTCTCTTTTTTTTTTTTTTTTGGTTTTTCAAGACAGGGTTTCTCTGTAGTTTTGCGCCTTTCCTGGAACTCACTTTGTAGACCTGGCTGGCCTCGAACTCACAGAGATCCGCCTGCCTCTGCCACCCGAGTGCTGAGATTAAAGGCGTGTGCTACCACCGCCCGGCGAAAAGTGTATTCTCTTAACTGCTGAGTCATCTCCCCTGCCCCAGATTGTTTTATTTCTTTGAGATTAATATCAAGTATAGTTTTGGTCCTGTGGTGGCTGCATGTTTAGGTCTTGTTTGTTTGTTTGTTTTTCGAGACAGGGCTTCTCTGTATAACAGCCCTGGCTGTCCTGGAACTCACATTGAGTCCAGGCTGGCCTCAAACTAACAGAGATCCTCCTACCTCTGCTTCCCGAGTGCTAGCATTAAAGGCATGTGCCACCACCTCCCGGCCTACCTGTTTTTATAGGCGAGATCTTGATGTGTAATCTTGGCTGGTCTAGAACTCTATGTAGATTAGGCTGTCTTCAAATTTATGGTGATACCCCTGCTTCTGTTTCCAGGGTACTGGGAATACTGATATGAGCCACCATGCCTGGTTCTCACTGGTTTGTTTAATTTATTATTATTATTATTATTATTATTATTATTATTATTCATTACTTTTTTTTCCCCCCGAGACAGGCTTTCTATGTGTAGCTGTGGCTGTCCTAGAACTTGCTCTGTAGACCAGGCTGGCCTTGAATTCACAGAGATCCTCCTGCCTCTGCCTCCCAAATGCTGGGATTAAAGGCGTTTGCTGCCACCACCTGACTTTGTTTATTATTTTTTTGAGACAGGGTCTTATGTGGCCTCTGATGGCCTCAAACTTACTGTATAGCCCAGGATGACTTTTAACTTCTGATCCTCCTTCCTCTACCTCCCAAATGCTGAGATTAATAGGCATGCACTACTTCACCTGATTTATGACATGCTGGGGGTTGAACTCAGGGCTTTGTACATGCTGGCCAAGCACTCTACCAACTGTGCTACATTCCAGCCCAGGTTCACTTCTTTGAGCGTGTGTGTGTGTGTGTGTGTGTGTGTGTGTGTGTGTGTGTGTGTGTAGTGGTGTCTACCATTATGCTTTGATCCCAGCACTCAGGAGGTAGAGGCAAATAGATTGCTGTGAATTCTGAGGCTAGCCTGGTCTACATAGTGAGTTCCAGGCCACACAGTGAGACCTTGTGTCAATAAAAAAATAAATATATAAATAAATAAATACAGGAGAGCAATTAAGGATAATGCTAACCTCTGGCCTCTCCATGCATATGCACACATGTGTATACACACACCACTGCACACACACACACACAGAGAAACCCTGTCTCGAAGAACAACAACAAAAACCTGGAGCTCTGTGATTTGGTTAAACTGGCTGGCCAGGGTGCTGCAAGATCTGCTTGTTGCCCCGACTCCACTCCCCTGGGGTTGCAGACACACACCTCTGGCTTTTATGTGGATGTTGTGGATCATAATTCAGATCCTTACGCTTGCACGACAAGTGCTTGGGTGACCGAACCCTCTCCCCAGCTCCCCAGCCCCCCAGCCCCCCAGCCCCCCAGCTCCCCAGCCCCCCAGCTCCCCAGCCCCCCAGCTCCCCGCTTTGTTTCTTTATCCTTAAGCAGACACTCAGGGGCTCAGTTACTGAGTTCATAATGAACTGTAATATGTAATAGCATAGGTAGATCAGACTCGCTTGTTCATGATTGTCCTGCTTCTCCCATGCACATTCGCATTTAAGTTTCAAATGCACTGTTGGAACTGCACAGACTCAGACGAAATCGGGGAGTCACTTTACAGTTCTGAGTCTTCTGACCACAAATGAGGTGTCTCCCTGTTTACTTAGGTCTTGTCTCTTATCTGTCAGTATTGTTTTATGATTCTCTGTGCAGGCCTTTTGTTAAGTTTCTTAGTAAGTATTTGTGTTGCGGATACTCTGGTGATAGCAGACTGAGGGTTCCTCTGATGCTGTCTTTTCAAGATGCATGTTTCACTTGAGGGGAGGGAAGCAGTGAGATTTCTATAGCATCTAGGCTGTGACACTCAGGACCAGACAGCTCTGTCCGTGTTAGGAGCTCTGTGGGTTTCCTTAGGGATACAAGAGGATCAGAGAGCTCAGAACTGAGGCTGGTCAGGGTGCAGGGAAGGAAGCGGGGTAAGAACAGAACTGTATGTGGGAATGCTGGAGTGTTGGCGTTGGGTTAGGGTCATAGGAACGCAAAGGAATGGGGATTCGCATTGAGACTATGGGGGAGGGCATCTACTCTGGTGACTAGGTGGAGGATACAGTTGGGACAGAGGACACAGCTGCAAGGTGGCAGAGACCTGCAGGATTATTCATGAGAATACTCAGACCATCAAGAATTCAGCTACAGTATGGGACAAGACTCCATGGAGAGGAGACAGTGTTTTGCAGGTATAGTAAGGAACAAAGCGTCCATGTGGGTGAGATAGTAACCCACTGAGAGGGCTGTGGGTGGGATGGGAGTAGCACTAAGAAACTGCAGTCCCCCAAGAGAGGGTGTGGCCCACCGGCAACCATTAAATCAGCCCGGAGGTGGTGGTGGTGTACACCTTTAATCCCAGCACTCAGAAGGCATATCATTGCTGAGGTAGAGGCCAGCCTGGTCTACAAAGGACAGCCAGGGCTACATAATGAGAACCTGTTTGGGAAACAAAACAGAACAAATTCAAAAACTTATTGTTGGGTTTTAGGCCTTGGGGACATGTGGAGCATAGGTCAAAGCTTCCTTCCCATTTAGGCTAATGCTGTAGTGAGGGGTTCCCTCTGTAAGGCTGCTGCTGAGCTGCAGGGATCTATCTCAGCATGCTGAGAGCTGTGAGGGTCTCTGTGTTGCCTGTGCCTAAGTCCAATGGGTCAGGATCTGAGAATGCATGCTGTATAATGTTATGTAGTAGATATAATGTTCTGGCTGGCCTTGAACTCACTGGGATCCTCATCTGAGCCTCTTGAGTTCTGGATTTACAGGTGTGAGTCACCTTACCTAGTGCGCCATATAGATTTTATTTTGTCTCCTTTTTATAATGCAGACATGTGAAAACTAAGTGTAATCGGATTTGTGGGATTTCCTTTCAGTTTCTGGGTTTTGTGTCATGTTTAGAAAGCTCTGGTGTGTGTGTGTGTGTGTGTGTGTGTGTGTGTGTGTGTGTGTGTGTGTGTGTGAAGCTTATGAAACATTTTCTTCCTTCTTTTGGCTTTCTTTTTTTTTTTTCTGTTTTTGTTTTTCAAGACAGGGTCTCACTATGTAGTCCTGGAATTCACTCTGGGATCAGGCTGGCCTTGAACTCACAGAGATCCGCCTGCCAATGCCTCCTGAGTGCTGTGATTAAAGGCATGCTCCACCACCCCTGGCTGGCTTTCTTTTTCTTAAGGTCATGTCTGTGCTGTCTGGAGTTTAGTTTGGTGTGAAGAGCGTCTTGTTTCCCAGGCAGCTTTCCACTGCCAGCACTTGAAGCCTTCCCCAATTTGGGTCTATGTGGACCTTGTGTGTCTGTAGGGGGGCCATGGGCTCTGTCTATACCCCTGATGATCACTGCCATTTGGGCACTTTTCTAGACTTCGAAATGCCAGCAGTCTATCTCTAAGGGCTCCTCCATCGGCCCTTCTCGGCCCCTTCCTCCCATGTAGCTCTCTGTTGTTCCCAGTCCTGTTCCTCCTAATGTGTACTATTCCTCTGGAATGTCTTCCTGCCCACTTCCTGTGCGATAGCTCCTTGCCCTACCACCTCACGTCCCTCAGTCTCTGCCATCTGATTGTGTCTCTCATTGGTTCCAGGAGTCGAGATGCTTCATGATGGCTTGGCTGTCTAGGTGGCCTTACCACATTTCCTGACTTTTCCTTGCCTAGTGCTTGTGGGCTTTCTTCCTCCAGGTGCTAAAGTATACCTGTGCAGGGGCGGTTGACACTCACCTTGCCCAGTGCAGAGCTCTCAACATAGTTTCTACAGAGAGTAATCTTCATGTGGTCTAAGGTCAGCTACTCTGTACCAAGCACAAGTACTTCCCCATACCTGTTCCCACTTCCACTTATTCTTGTGGCTGTTTCTCATGTTTCCCATTGTAAATGCACAGACTGTTGCTGTGTGTATGTGTCTATAACAATGGGGATTGGACCCAGGATTTTGTGACTACTAGACAAGTACTCTACTATAGAGCTGCACCTCCAGCTGCACCGTCTTTGAGATGGCATCTCAGTATGTTTCCAAGGATGGGCTGAGATGCTTGGCCTCAAGCAGTCCCTCTAGTTCTGGAGATCCCAGGTTCACTGCTGTGCCCCACCCTGAACTTTTATGAAAGCTTGCTTTTGTACAATGTATTTTTGTGTGTTTGGGTGTTTTGCCTGAATGTCTATATGTGTACCACATGCATGCAGTGCTTTCAGAGGCCAGAAGAAGGTGTCAGTCCCCTGGTACTGGAGTTATGAATGGTTCTGAGCCACCATATGGTGCTGAGAATTGAACCTAGGTCTTATGGGAGAGCAGCCATAACTGCTCTTAACTGCTTCTTTTTAAAGATTTATTTATTTATTAATATACAGAAGAGGGCGCCAGATCTCATTACAGATGGTTGTGAGCCACCATGTGGTTGCTGGGAATTGAACTCAGGACCTCTGGAAGAGCAGTCAGTGCTCTTAACCTCTGAGCCATATCTCCAGCCCTTTTAACTGCTTTTAACTGTTGAAAAATACCAATCCATCTCTCCAGCCTTTATTTTTTAATATATCTTTAAAAAATGGATTTTTTATTTTTGGGAACAGGTCTTACTATGTAGGTTTGGCTGACCCAGAACTCACTATGTAGACCAGGCTAGCCTCAAACTCACAGAGATCTGCCCGCCTCCTGAGTGCTGGGATTAAAGTTGTGTATCATACCCGGCAGATTTATTTTTAGTTATGTGTGAGTGTGTGTTCGTGTATGTGTGTGTGGTGTCTTTAGAGGGCAGAAGAGGGCTTCAAATCCCCTTCAAATATAGGTAGTTGTGAGCTGCCTGATGTAGATACTGGGAACTGAACTTGGGTCCTCTGCAAGAGCAGCAAGTGCTCTTAACCACTGAGACATTTCTCCTGTGCCTCTCTTTTTTTTTTTTAAATTTATTTATTATGTATACAGTGTTCTGCCTGTGTGCCAGATCTTATTACAGATGGTTGTGAGCTACCATGTGGTTGCTGGGAATTGAACTCAGGATCTCTGGAAGAACAGCCAGTGCTCTTAACTGCTGAGCCATCTCTCCAGCCCCCCTCTATATTCTTTCCTCCTTCTCTCTCTCTCTCTCTCTGTCTCTCTCATTCTTTCATTCATTCATTCATTTTTTTCAAGACAGGGTTTCTCTGTGTAGTCCTGGCTATCCTGGAACTTGCTTTGTAGACCAAGCTGGCCTTGAACTCTGCGATCCACCTGCCTCTGTCTCCTGAGTGCTGGGATTAAAGGCATGTATTACCACTGCCTGGCCTCTGTATATTCTTTTTTTTTTGGTTTTTCAAGATAGGGTTTCTCTGCGTAGTTTTGGTGCCTGTCCTGGAACTCATTCTGTAGCCCAGGCTGGCCTCAAACTCACAGAGATCACCTGGCTCTGCCTCCCAAAGTGCTGGGATTAAAGGTGTGTGCCACCACCGCCCGGCTCGCCTCTGCATATTCTTATTTCATTTATTTTTACACAAAAAATAGTGCAGTATATACACGATCATATATACATATATATTTAATATTATTCTTTTTATTTATGTGTATATGTGTGTAGGTCCCCACGGAGGCTAATTGGTGTCAGATTCCCTATGATTAGAATCACAGGTGGTTGTGACCTGCCTGGTGGCTGCTGGGAACTGAGCTTAGGTCCTGAACCAAGTAAGTTCTCTTAACACTGAGCTGTCCCTCCAGCCTGATCTTACATCTTTTCTGTTTGTTTGTTTTGTTTTTCAAGACAGGGTTTCTCTGTGTAGTCCTGGCTCTCCTGGAACTAGCTCTGTAGACCAGGCTGGCCTCGAAATCAGAGATCCACCTGCCTCTGCCTCCTGAGTGCTGGGATTAAAGACACATACCACTGCCTGGCTTTTTTTTTTTTTTTTTTTTTTTTTTAAATAACTGAGTAAGCGCTGTTTCTTAGAGCTCTCTTCCTCATAGTTAGGTTTTATCTAGTTAGGTTCCTGTTGCTGTGATAAAACACTGAGCAGAAACAACTTGAGGCAGGATACAGTCCATCATCGAGGGAACCCTCAGAGGAACACCGCTCACTGACTTCATCTCTATGGCGTACTTAGCTTGCTTGCTTATATAACCCAGGACCACCTGCCCAGGGGTGCCACTGCCCACAGTGGGCTGGGCCCTCCCATATCTGTCATCTGGATAAGCAAATCCATTTTCATTTCACACCCAGGAGTGCTGTCTGGGAGTAGAAACGGTACAAGGAAGTCTCAGTGGGCTGCTGGCCATATGGAGGGCACAGGTGGGGATCATCACTGTACTGCTTGGTTTTATCATCAGCACGACACAAACTGGAGTCACCTGGGGACTCCAAGCGGGAACTCCCCCACCTGAGAAAATGCCTCCGCACACGCCTGGGGGCCATTTTCTTAACTGCTGATGTTTGTCTATCCAGAGTCCTATCAGCTTCTACATCCATGCGGCATCTTACAGCCATCTCCGCAGACACTGATCTGCATAGACTTGCAACAGAAATGAACATATAGGTATTATTCTACAGAACAGTGTAACCTTATGGCTTCTGGCTTGCCCGTAAGTATGGATTTCTAAGGAGGCACCTTTCTTGCTACAGACCAAATAAACTCTGCTGGTTGACTTCATCTTGTCACAGTCAGGGACTCTTTCATCAGCTGCCACATTGCTGCCCCGTGTCTTAAGGTGCCAGCTTCCCCTGTGATGTGCAGCCAGAGGCATGAGGGCTCTGTCTCTGCCTCCTTGACTTGCTAAATGGGCTTTAGTAATAGGGGGTCCTAATAGATGGTGTCAGAGAGAAACATTCCAGGTCTGGATGTGGACCTTCAGAGATGTACTATTTGGACCCATCTGTGAGCATCCGAGCCTGCAGCAGGTGCATTGGGTTTTTGCCCCACTCTGTAGCTGTTCTCTGAACGTTTCCCTCCTTTTCTCTCATCTCTTCTGTCCTTTCTCTGGACACCTGTCCTTCGTCCCCATTTCTGGGTCATCTGTCTCCACCCATACCATTCCTTGTTCCCCATGTGTTTAGGCTCCTTGCAGCTGCCAGGCAGGGGGCTCACTGCAGATACCATGTGGTGGGTCAGAAGACACTGTGCTGTGGTGATTAACAGGGCCGTGCTGGCTACACATCGATGGGAAGCTGTCATTGCAGGACAGTGGGCGACATTTGGGCAGCTGATAAAGGAGTTCTTGGTGTGACAGGGCTATCTCAGCAGCCTGTCCATCCCTCAGGTCTGGAGTGCTTAGACCTACTGGAGTCAGTTCCTATAGCTTTCTCAGCCAGTGGAATTGGTTTTGTCTGTAGCTAAGGCTATCTATCATAGCTTGGTTTTCCTGAGTATA
Organism: Peromyscus californicus insignis; assembly: GCF_007827085.1. Classification (NCBI taxonomy): domain Eukaryota; kingdom Metazoa; phylum Chordata; class Mammalia; order Rodentia; family Cricetidae; genus Peromyscus; species Peromyscus californicus. The sequence continues at coordinate 41,571,127 of NW_026294503.1, forward strand.
AATTGGGGGTGGTAGTAAGTGCTTCCTGAAGGGCTGTACAGTTGGGAAGGGTAGGGAAGGTGAGGGCCCCAAGAGAATGGCTGGGTTCTCATTGGAGCTGTAGAGAATGGGTTGGGGTTAGGGTGCTGGCCTTGTGTGATGAAGGCTGCCCAATGGGGCACTCTGTACACTGGGTCAGTCCAGTGGTGCTCAGGCTGAAGGGTGGGGGTTGGGGTCAAAGTCCTTGTAGGAGGCTTCCCTGTGCTGGGTCCCACATTCCTGGTTCAGATCAGCCAGGCTTGAAGCCCAGATCTGAAGTAAATCAACAAATTATCTGTTTGACATTCCAGAGAGGCTCTGGGAAGGACTTGTGGAGTTGGGCAAGAGCTGCCCAACTCAGCCGGGTTTGGACCTGGGTGTAGTGTTGTGGCCATTTGGTAGAGCTGCTGGACTGGCCGCCAAGCCTTGTAGGTTAGCTGTCTTCATGACCCTGGCAGGCTAGGAGGAGGAACCACACCTTAGTCAGGGTCAGCTGGGTCAGACAAGACTCAGCTAGGAGGGGGTGGCTTTCCTAGAACCTGAGAAGAGCCCGCTGGCTTTCAGCTGGCCTCTTCCCTTTGAGGCCAGCTTCTGGAGGAAGGCCAGCTAGACAACTCCTGGAGTCAGAGGACTGAAAGCTTAGAGCTCAGCATGTGCTGGAGTTGTGCTGGCCTGCCCTTGGAATAAGGACTGTTTCGTGGGCTCTATGTGTGGTATGCCTGGACTGCCTGGGCTCCCCTGTACTCCTATCCCAGCTCACACAGTCTGTCTTCAGGCACATTCCAGAAAGACCAGGAAGGTGGGTCCACAGGAGTTAAGGACTGTATAGCGGGGAAGACGGCCTTGGGGCAGTCTGGAGCAGCTCTGAGCCGTGCTTATCTGCCCACTGCAGCCGGAGAGCTGTCTCCAGATGTGCCTCGATGAGAGAACCAAAAGCCAGCATGCTTTCTACTTGAAAAGTGGTTGTTGGCCGCGGAGGTTTTCTCTTCTTCAGGACAAGGGCGTCAGGACATCTCTCCTTTTGTCTAAGGATGGGGGCAGGGAGATAACTCTTAGTTCCTCTTCCGCGTGGATGCCGGTGTCCCCATGACTTCAGCTGAGTGCCACTCAGGATGGCAGAAATACTGACTGGCCTGAACTGGCTCCCGGATGGGAGCAGGGCAGATGCCAGGCCACAGTGGGCTTGCTATCAGGGAAGAACCCTTGCCCAGCCCAACCAGGACTCTGAGTTTGGCCCTGGGAAGGCCATGGACAGCCTAGCTGGGTGTAGGCAAGCTTCCTGGTTCTGTTTCACTGTTTAGTCTGCACAGCCTTTCTGGAAAGGATGGATAGGGGTCTGAGGTACCCCTTGACCTACTCTTTCCTAAGTGTAGGGGGAGGAATAGGGTAGAGTGTAGAGCACCCCAGGATACACTGTTGACTCTCGGTGTGCTATGGGCAGAAGGTGGGTCCTGCACAGGACTCCTCTGGAGCCCTCTTGCCTCTTCCCATGAACTGACCTTGATGTGTTTCCTTATTCGTCTTGACTCCTCAGGTGTGTGTGACGGCTGGAAGGGGAGGCTCCCTTGAGAAAACATTGACAGGCCTCCTGTCTCCTAGCTGCCTAGAGATTGTCACCCTTGGACACTGGAAGCTAGGACCCCAGAACTGACCATACGCCTGGCCTTTGCTGCCCGCCTCCTTACACTCGCCGTGCTGACTGGAAACGAGCCAGAGGACTGAGGGCAGCCAGCATGGAAGAAGAGCAGGGGCTGCCAGGGGCTGCCAGGGGCCTGCTGCTGATTGGCCCTGCCCTCCATTCTCCTAGGCAGGGTGCCAGGAAGCTGGAACTTTGTTATCTGGGTAATTAGCTTCAGACCCTGGACCGAGGCCAGCCAGGTCTTAGGGGTACTTCCCACAGGCTGTGCACCCTGACCCCAAGAGGGAGGCGAGGCGCTGTGTACAGAAGCTTCCCAGCTGAGCAGCTGAGGTGTCAGACTGGCCCGGGGAACGACTGCAGGTTCCCCCCCCACACCCACACACCTTCCACCCCACCCCCTGCCACGCTGCCCTCCCTGCCTGGGCTCTGCCCCTTAGGGCAGCTGGGCCTGGTCATAGTGTGGGGCCTCCCATCTCAGCCTTGTCAGGGACAGAGGGCACCAAGTCTTGGGAAGGGGATGCCCCCAAGGGTGCCAGTCCAGCCAGCTGCCCCACCCTTCAGGCTTGGCCTGGCCCCCCAAACCCGAATCGTGGTGCCCCAATCAGCCCTGTGGGCAGACATCCACCACCATGGCCGAGCACCTGGAGCTGCTGGCAGAGATGCCCATGGTAGGCAGGATGAGCACCCAGGAGCGGCTGAAGCATGCCCAGAAGCGACGTGCCCAGCAGGTAAAGATGTGGGCCCAGGCTGAGAAGGAGGCCCATGGCAAGAAGGGCCGCAGGGAGCAACCATGGAAGGAGGTGTCTGGCCTTGGGCCTCGGAAGCAGGTCCTCTTCCCTCCCAGCGTCGCGCTTCTGGAGGCGGCTGCCCGAAACGACCTGGAGGAAGGTGAGTGTGCTCGAGTCCCAGGGCAGGGCACACACAGCAGGCACTCCCATCTGCCTGGGTGTGGCTCAGAACCAGGCCTAGAACTGTCTGTAGCTCCTGGACTCTAGCCCCAGCTCTGCTACCAATAGTCCACTGTCCTTAATAGGGGGTGCATGCAAGAGGTCCTTCTGTGAGGAAAGCCAGGTTATGGGATGGCTGGACCACAGGGTAGACATGGGCTTGCAGAGAAGTAGTGCTTGGGCTGATAGCCATCACTACCTCCTAACAGAGTGCAGGGCTGCCTGTGAATCCGTCCTCTCTATGCATGGCTCCCAAGCCCCTTCTCTGCAGAGTGGGATAGCATTGCTCACCTCTGGTTAGAGATGGAGAGCAGATGTTGGCCAGGTCCGGTGTGGGTCCTCAAGCACACAGGGCCTGGCACTACAGCACACTGACCCAGGCCCTGCCTTTGACTTTTCTCTTCTTTGACTGGAATCTTCCTAGTATGAAGACAAGCCTAACCTTAGCAGGCCCCCTTTCTTCTCCTGTGCCCTGTGCTTGTAACTTCTGGGGCCTGGAGGAAGAGGCATCTGCTAGCTCTTGAGGACCTTTCCTGCCTTCCCCTTCTTGCAGTCCGCCAGTTCCTTAGTAGTGGGGTTAGCCCCAACCTGGCCAATGAGGACGGCCTGACCGCACTGCACCAGGTGAGCCCTGCAGGATGGGGGTGGGGCGGGCCGGCTTCCGGGTCAGGGTGTGGGGCTCAGGTTGCTTGTTTGCAGTGTTGCATCGACGACTTCCAAGAGATGGCCCAGCAGCTCCTGGAGGCCGGGGCTGACGTCAATGCTCGGGACAGTGAGGGCTGGACACCGCTGCACGCTGCAGCTACCTGCGGCCATCTGCATCTGGTGGAACTCCTCATTTCACGGTAGGTCTGCTGGCTGTCCAGGTGGTGGTCAGGTGACCCCTTTGGGATGCTTTACCTCCTCTGTCAACCTACCTGGGATCCAGGGGGAAGAGTGTGTTCACTGTGCTCTTTGACCTGCTCGACAGGCTAGACTTCCAACTCTGAACCAAGGGTTCAGTTTGCATAGGAAAGTGCCATTTGGTCAGTGTTGAGGATGGACTTGGTAAGGAGGGAAGGAGAATGAAGAGAGCATCTGTGCCTAGGAGGAAGTGCCAGGGTACAAGTGAGGCCTTCACCTCCAACAAGGAAGGGAGAGCAGAGGAGCCTTCTCCAGATTCAAGAGCTTCTCTAGTGGGTCAGAGTATAGAAGCGTGGTCACACACAGGTACCTCAGTCATGGATCGGGGGGGTGTTGCTAGCAGGTTCCTTGGGCTCCTCTTGGAGCTGGTGATGACCTGCAGGCATCCCGGTTCTGCTCTTCCACCATGCATGGACACCCCTTCTGTGTTCTGGGGGCCCCAGAGTCCTTGCACATCTGCAGTTGCCTCTACTGTGTCTATGGGGTAGATGGGTGTCATAAACCTGAAGCCTCGGTGGATAGAGACTGCTAAGCCCAGCTTGGAGTCAGGATCTGGGCTGAGGGTTAGCAGCCAGGCCGGAGGCCAGCGTTTCTAGCAGGAGCTAGAGCTTTGTTTTCCTCTTGCCTGCCCTGTCCCCATGAGGACGTCCCAGGCTGAGGGCCTCTGTTGAGTGGGAACTTGCTGCAAGGGGACTGAGGACTCCGTGAGTGACGAGCTGTTGTTTGGAAGTGCTGAGGCGGCGGCTTGTCAATCTTCCTTGTAGAGATGCAGATCTCCTGGCAGTCAACACCGATGGGAATATGCCCTACGACCTGTGTGAGGATGAACAGACACTGGATTGCCTCGAGACGGCCATGGCCAATCGCGGTGAGTGTGCTGTGCCTGCCCACAAGGGGTGATGCCCTAGGTCATGCTTTCTCTGAGCCAGCTTGCCCCTCAGGTATCACCCAGGACAGCATTGAGGAGGCCCGGGCAGTGCCAGAGCTGTGTATGCTGAACGACCTCCAGAGCCTGCTGCATGCTGGGGCCAACCTCAGTGACCCTTTGGACCATGGAGCCACTCTGGTGAGGACTCAGTCACTTGGGGGTGTCTGTCCTGGGGCAGGTACTTGGAAGGGGTGTGGGGCTGGGATTCAGGGCTGAGTGGTCTGCCTGCAGCTGCACATCGCCGCTGCTAATGGGTTCAGTGAGGTGGCTGCCCTGCTGCTGGAGCAAGGAGCCAGCCTGAGCGCTAAGGACCAGGATGGCTGGGAGCCTCTGCATGCTGCAGCCTACTGGGGCCAGGTGAGTGTACGCAGGAGCAGGGAGAGGGTAGGCTCCTGCCTCCAGTCGGGCCCTCAGCCAAGCAGCTGCTGCTGGCTGCCTGCAGGTGCACCTGGTAGAATTGCTTGTGGCCCATGGGGCTGATCTGAATGGAAAATCTCTGGTGGACGAGACGCCCCTCGGTGAGTGTGGAGTTGCCTACATCTGGCAGAAGGGATAGGCCATGAAGGTGCCTGTGACACCTCTGTCCCTCTCTTCCCAGACGTGTGTGGTGATGAGGAAGTAAGAGCCAAGCTGCTGGAGCTCAAGCATAAACAAGATGCACTCCTGCGGGCCCAGGGCCGTCAGCGCTCCCTGCTGCGCCGGCGGACCTCTAGTGCAGGCAGCCGTGGGTAAGCCTCCCGCTGCAGGTCACTGGGTCTACCTGCTGAGACCTAGGCTTTGCCCCTGGGGATGCCAGCTGGCCGCAGAACCCCGTAGGACGTGTGGGCAGAGGTTGTGAGCTGGATGACAACGTCTCAACTTCCTCTCTCCAGGAAGGTGGTGAGACGAGTGAGCCTGACACATCGCACCAACCTGTATCGCAAGGAGCATGCGCAGGAGGCCATCGTGTGGCAGCAGTCCCCACTCACCAGTCCAGAACCTCTAGAGGATGAGGACAGGCAGACAGATGCTGAGCTCCGGCTGCAGCCCCCAGAGGTGAGCATGCAGCCTCTGTCCTGTCCCAGATTTGGAGCAGTCTTGGCATGTGATCTTGTTATTTAGTACCCAGTCCTCTAGCCTAGCTAGCCCCCTGTGGAGGCGATAGGCCCAGGGACCCTGTGCTCCTCATGGGCTAGTGACCTCAGGTATAGGCTGCTGACTTTCCCACTCTCATGTCCATCTACCCCCACTTCACATAACTTGAAGCCCAAGGCCGCTGTAGGTGAGAAAAACCACCTCCTGACGGCCTCTGGGCTCCTGGCCCTGCCCACAGGAAGACAGCTCTGAGGTGGCCAGACCACACAATGGCCAAGCAGGGGCCCCCCCGGGGAGGCACCTGTACTCCAAGCGTCTAGACCGGAGTGTCTCCTATCAGTTGAGTCCTGCGGAGAGCGGTGCCCCCGAAGGCCTCGCCCGGGACAAGGCCCACCACACACTGGCAGAGCTTAAACGTCAGCGAGCAGCTGCAAAGCTTCACCGACCTGCCCCGGAAGGGCCTGAGACCTTTGAGCCTGGCCTGCCTGTTGACACGGAGACCTCCCAGCCCGACTGTGGCTTCAGAACACCTGGGGACCCACCCCTGCTCAAGCTCACCGCCCCCTCGGAGGAGGCTCCTGTGGAGAAGAGGCCATGCTGTTTGCTCATGTGAAATGTGATTCCTCAGTGTGGCAGGGTTCAACCCCATGCCCAGCCAGAGGTTTCCTCATGATCTCTGGCCTGGTGGCCCGCTCCAGTACGTGCCCAGTGCTGTAGGGAGCCAGCACAGAGCCTGTACCCACTTCCAGCCCAGGACACTGGCCACCTTGCTCAGGGATGGACTATGCAGAGCTGTACCTATGGGCCTCAGGCCACAGACTGCTTATCCTGTGACTCTTGATAAAGGCGGTTTGCCACTGAGTCTCCCCGCGTGTCTCACTGTGGAAGGGGCAGGTCGTGCTGCTGGGTTAGGAGCCACCCATGCCCAGGAGCACCCAAACCTGTAGATGCATGCTGGCATCTTGCAGATGGCAGCCCCAGCTTTTGTGGGAGGGAAGCTGAAGGCCCCAGGCAAGGAGCCCAGCCTTTACCTCCACCTCTGCTAGCTGGTTCAGCTTCTTGGAGGCTTCTCTGTAACCCTTTGCTTTCCTGAAGGCAGCAGGAAAGTTTGGAAGAAGACTCTTCATGGGGAGTACAGGGGGTAACCATGCAGAGGGGCAGGGACCCTGACTAGTGGGGACACAATGTTTTCTATAGGATTGGGCCAGAGCCAGCAGGACGAGACAGGCAGAAGGCTGGCGGTAGGCTCTTCCCAGGGTCATGGTCTCAGTTCCTGGCATATAGCCCTGATCTTGGGGCATATCTGCCAGCTTCCGCCTGGGCTGGTATAGGTGACAAGCACTTGGCCACTCAGGCTGTGCTGGCTAGGCACAATGCATCAGAGTGAGAGGGGCCCTTTAGGGGCCTCAAGCTGGAGGGAAGAAGGCAGTTCTAGATCATGTCCATTGCATTTGGCTTGGCATGGGCACTGACCTGGCCAGCCTCGTGTCCATCTCCAGGGCCCGTCCTTCCTCTAGCACCTGTGGTTGGAGGGTTAGTGTCCTTGCAAGGGCTTGGGGGGAGGGTTGGAGGTGGCTGCTGGTTAAATTTAGAGTGGCTCTGTGCTGCTGCCTGCCGTCCACCTGCCAGCACTACTGCTCCTTGGGCCCTGCGGGGAGGCAGGCAGGGGCAGGCTCTGTCAGGGCCAAGTCTATAGTCATCTGTGCTCTGGTCTGAGGGCCAGACAGAGGCCAGTGAGCCGGGAGGCCACTGTGGCATCAGAGCCAAGAGATCCGAGGTGAGTGTGTCCCCACAGGGCCTCGTGTGGTGTTTCTTTCAGCCTGCAGGGACAGAGGGATCAAGGCTCAGCTCAGGCCTTCCTATCTGCTGCCCAGCTTAGAAGTCAGGCTCCCCAGCCCTCAGCTTGAGCCACAGATGTGTGTGTGTGTGTGTGTGGGGTGCTTAGATGACCAGTGCTGAGCGTGGCCTGTAAGCTTCCTGCAAGGCCAGTGGGAGTGGGGCTCTCTGGGCTTATCAGAGCTCACTTCCTGCTCTGTACCAATCAGGAGCAAGAAGGAAGGGGACTTAGTTCCTTTGGGCCTGGGCTTTGCCCTAAGGGCAACCTCAGGCTGATGTGTATTGAAAAGACATGAGGGTAGTCCAGGGTGAGGTGTCCAGGACTCTGTGTCCTGTCTCTAGTCTCTTCCCCTCCCCCCAAACCCTTGCAGTGCTCATCAGGGACCAAGGTCCACCCATAGCACTCTGGCAGTCCCCATGGAACCTAGAGACTGAATATCTCCCTCCCCTCCCCCCGGGCTCCCCAGATTCCTAAGGCCTGGCCTAGTTACCTAGGAGACAAGTCCACTTAAGTAAAGATGGGGTATGTATGTGTCAGGTCTGAGAGGGCTAGACCTCAGCTGGGCCTTGCTGGGGTCAGTCTCCAGTGGTCTTAGTAGGCCCAGGTGCTGAGTGCCCTCTTTGCCCAATGTCCAGGGTGTCAGATGTTAACCCGTCCGTCTGTCCCTACTCCCCAAGTGGGTCTCCTGCTCCCTCATGGGGACATTAGGCGGCACTGGGCCTCGCCCCAAGCCCCGCCTGCCGCCTTACCAACTCCCTCTGGCTCCCTGGGGCAGATCTGTGCCCAGACTGGTGGGGCGGGGCCCACGGTACTCCAGCTCCTTCAGTCCTTTCTGCCCCTTTCAGTAGGGCCAGAAGGCTGTGGTGAAGAGGGTAGTGTCTTACCTCAGCAGACTTCCCCATTCCCAGCCCTGATTCCCCATCTGGACCTTTCTACTTCCTGAGCCAGTATCCTTCCCCGGGCTGAGCAGTCATGGCCTCAAGAGTGAATGATCAAAGCCAGGCTTCAAGGAATGGACTGAAGGGGAAGGTGTTAACTCTGGATACCATGAACCCATGTGTGCGGAGGGTGGAGTACGCAGTTCGAGGACCCATAGTACAGCGTGCCTTGGAGCTGGAGCAGGAGCTGCGGCAGGTACTACTTTGGGCCACCTGCTGCCCTTCTCTAAACTCGGATTGCTGAATTAGTCCCCAGCCCAGTGGAATGTGGGCCTGCAGCAGTAGGATGGTGGTGCCACATCTCACTGCCTGCTCCCCTTCTTTCCCAGGGTGTCAAGAAGCCCTTTACTGAAGTCATCCATGCCAACATTGGGGATGCACAGGCCATGGGACAGAGACCCATTACCTTCTTCCGCCAGGTTAGGCTGCTGCACTGCCTGTGGTCACCCCCCTTCCCCGCAAATGCCCTGGCCTCAGTGTTTGGTTCCCCCAGGTCCTGGCCCTCTGTATCTACCCCAATCTTCTGAGCAGTCCTGACTTCCCAGATGATGTCAAGAGAAGGGCAGAACGTATCTTGAAGGCATGCGGGGGCCACAGCCTGGGTAAGTGCCTGCTCCAGGTGGAGCCCAAGCCTTAGGGAGGGGCAGAGAGAGAGACGGGTCCCTTGGGAAGGTTGCAGGACTTGCCCCTCTCACTAGCTTGTCCTCTTTCAGGTGCCTATACCATTAGCTCTGGCATCCAGATGATCCGGGAAGATGTGGCACAGTACATAGAGAGGCGAGATGGAGGCATCCCTGCAGACCCGAACAACATATTTCTGTCCACCGGGGCCAGCAACGCCATTGTGGTAGAGTGGACCAGGCCAGAGTAGCCCTATGTGTTGGCTAGATCAGGCTCAGTCTGGTGCAGCGGCATCGGCTCAGGGCAGCGGTGGGGGCGGGGTGGGGCGTGCAACCCTGGTTGCACTAACGCTGCGCTCCCTATCCCGCCCACAGACAGTGCTCAAGCTGCTGGTGGCCGGCGAAGGCCGTGCCCGCACGGGTGTACTCATTCCCATTCCTCAGTACCCACTGTACTCGGCTGCGCTGGCGGAGCTGGACGCCGTGCAAGTGGACTACTACCTGGACGAAGAGCGTGCCTGGGCTCTAGACATCGCGGAGCTGCGGCGCGCTCTGTGCCAAGCACGTGACCGCTGCTGCCCTCGCGTACTGTGTGTCATCAACCCTGGCAACCCCACCGGTATGCCTCCTATCTGCTCCGCCCCATTTAGTCTCGCCCTTCCCTGCTAGCTCCGCCTCCTCGTGCCCCTCCTATCAGCCCCGCCTCTTCCTCTGAGACCTGCCCTAGCTCTCCTGACCCAAGCGCGCCGGGGCTGAGCAACAAGTGAGCTTGGTTCTCTGTTGCCCATGGCTGACCCTATCTGTGCTGCATCTCCACACTCCAGGGCAGGTGCAGACCCGCGAGTGCGTCGAAGCCGTGATCCGCTTTGCTTTCGAAGAGGGGCTCTTCCTGATGGCTGATGAGGTACATTCGACGGGGTGGGGTTTGGGGGGGGACGACGACACCTGGCAATGGACAGCAGTTCGGCAGCCAGCCTGAATAACACTGCTGCCCCTACAGGTATACCAGGACAATGTGTACGCCGAGGGCTCTCAGTTCCATTCATTCAAGAAGGTGCTCATGGAGATGGGGCCACCATACGCGACTCAGCAGGAGCTTGCTTCTTTCCACTCGGTCTCTAAGGGCTACATGGGCGAGTGCGTACAGGCGCAGGTGGTGGGAGCGGTGAAGCGGGACGGGTAGAGGACTTTTTCGGGCCAGTGCCACGGCTCAACACCCAACACCCTCTTCCCGGACCAGCCTCAACTCATGTTCTCCCCGGCAGATGCGGGTTCCGTGGTGGTTATGTGGAGGTGGTGAACATGGATGCTGAGGTACAGAAACAGATGGCGAAACTGATGAGCGTACGGCTGTGCCCACCAGTGGCGGGCCAGGCCCTGATGGACATGGTGGTCAGTCCGCCGGCACCCTCTGATCCGTCCTTCAAGCAGTTTCAAGCAGTGAGCAGACCAGACCAGGCCGAAGACGTCTGGTGATCCAGCTTTGGGTGGAACTGTGGGGGACACATTGAAACCCTCTTCCATAATTCCCTCCTGTGGTTGCAGGAGAGGCAGGAGGTGCTGGCTGAGTTGGCAGCCAAGGCTAAACTCACGGAGCAGGTCTTCAACGAGGCTCCTGGTATCCGCTGCAACCCAGTGCAGGGAGCCATGTATTCCTTCCCTCGAGTGCAGCTGCCCCCACGAGCAGTGCAGCGTGCTCAGGTGGGGAATGCAGGGTCATGTCGGGGCTGAGCGGGGGGTGGGGGGTGGGGGTGGGGGGGGTGGGGGGGGTGGGGGGGGGTGGTAGGGTAGGGGTGGGAGGGGGGGTGTTGGCCTGGGTGCTGTGACCTGACCACCCTGCTGATCCCCAGGAACTGGGCCTGGCCCCTGACATGTTCTTCTGCCTGCGTCTCCTGGAGGAAACTGGCATCTGCGTGGTACCTGGAAGTGGCTTTGGCCAGCAGGAAGGCACTTATCACTTCCGGTGAGACCTGGTATGTGTTGACCCCACCGCAAACGGGCCTGTGTCCCAGGCTTACTGTCTGTCCTTTTCAGGATGACCATTCTGCCCCCCTTGGAGAAGCTGCGGCTGCTGCTGGAAAAACTGAGGCATTTCTATGCCAAGTTCACCCAAGAGTACTCCTGAAGTCACAGCTGGGACCACTCTGGACGGCCTCTGACTGAACAAACTGAGGGTCCTTGGGAGCTTCAGTATTTGCTGCTTTTGCCTAGGGCCTGGGTACCTCTCCCTGCAGGTCCCTAATAAAGCTGGGTGTCAGCCTGACTTGAAGTGGCTGCCTGGGGGACCCCAGCTTTTGATTTACCTGATTGGCTTTGAATAGGCACATGGACCCCACTCGAGGGACACTAGACACCTCATCTAAAGGAGTTGTTAAGGACGGCTCCCAGGAGAGGGCCCTTCAGGCTGTCATTCATTCATTTGTCTTAAGAGACAGGTGCATCTGTAGGCTAGGTCTTCATTATCATCTTAAATGTGGGGCATGTGATGACCCGTGAAAATCAACTAACATACAAGTAAAGAGTGTGAAGGCAGGTGTGGATCACATCTGCCTTTTAGGGCCACTCCAGAGGCACTGGGGAGGGGGATGAGTTGCAGGGAATTCCAGGGGAAAGAGACCTTAGAGGTTGCATCAGAAATAGTAAGTTCCCTAGGATACACAAATGTGTGCCTTGTTCTGGGCACTTCCTGTGCCAACCACAGGGTGGCGCTGTTAAGCAGGGTTACGACCAAGTTAAGAGTGGCAAGGGCTTGGGAAGACTGGTGCGGGGCAATGCAGGGGAGGGTCTTTGCAAACCTCCTCTCGGAACCCTTGGGGCAGATGGGTGCTAACGGGAGAAAACATCCTGGGGTGGGGACTCAGGAAGGTATGCGCCCCCGTGCACAGTAGGTACTGCTGTGATTCACTGGCGGGGCCTGCGGTGCTCCTCTGAGGGAGGCAATAGCAGTCATCCCTCCCCCCAAGTTATTTGTGGTGCTAGGGACTGAATTTAGACCATTGAACTATATCCTGCCCACCACCCTTCTTCAATTTTAAGACATGGTCTTGCTAAGTTAATCCAGTCAACCTTAAATGCATGATGCTCTTGCCTCAGCCTGAATTGCTGAAATTATAGGTGCTCACAACCATGCCCCAAAGTAGAACCCATTTTATAGATATGAAAACCTGGACCCTGAATCTATCTGGAAACGACAGGACAGCCTCTCAGTGGAAGCAAGGCAATGCCAGGATGCTCAGACTTGGACACAAAGGCAGTACCCAGTTGTCCGTTATGGAGGCAGTTCTTAACCCATGGTCTCATTGAACAGCCTTATTGTGGTCTTGGGCGGGCACAACTCTGGGAAGGGGGAAGAGATTGGGCATGAGCCTTCCTTGCAGGGCCAGAATCATGTGTGCCGGATGAGCTACCCTCACTGAACACTGCAAGGGAAGGGGGAGTCACGGGCAGGATGATTGGGTCCTGACCTTTCCCACAAAACTCCAGCAACTGAGGTAGCATTGCCTTGGGGAGGAGGCTCTGAGGCCACAGTCATAGCAAGGTATGGGGAGCAGAGTATTAGAAATGCACACACCGGGGTTGGGAATTTAGCTCAGTGGTAGAGCATTTGCTTAGCAAGTGCAAGGCCCTGGGTTCGGTTCTCAGCTCTGGAAAATGAAAAAAGAAAGAAATGCACATGCCTTTAATCCCAGCACACAGGAGGTAGAGGCAGGCAGATCTCTGTGTTTGAGGCCAGCATGGTCTATAGAGTGAGTTCCAAGACAACAGGGCTACACAGACTCTGTCTCCCATAAATAAACAAACAAACAAATAAATTTTAGAAAGTGCTTCTGGAACGAATCTGGCAACCATTGAGCAGAATGGAAGATTCCTGTATCTCAGCTTCCTTCCCAGATACTCCTACAAGCGGGAAGCACGAGAAGCAGGCAGCTGCATCCCAGTTTGTCACCAGGGGCGCCAGAGCAGATGTTCTCGGTCTGCGAAGGCATCTGTAGCCTGCTTGACATTCGTGCTGGGGATTTTGACCAATTGAGGACTAGACTGCGGAATGAACAGGGAGTTGGCTCCACCCTCAGCCAGGGAAGCCCCGCCTCTCCCATAGCCTGACCCCTGCGCAAAGCATGCTGGTAGCCATGGGCTGCGCGCAGGCCCATCACGCTCAGATCTGTTCTGCGCTTTCCCCCCAACTTCGGTACTTCCGGGATATTGGGGGAGCGGGGGTGGGGAGCCCGGTGCGCACTCGAGATCCCGGCCTGATTGTTCCTGACCCTATGTAGACGGCCTAGACCGTGACTTTCCACCCTGAGCCATCTGGTGAACCACGAGCTGGCCATGCATGGGAAGCTGCTGCTGCTGGCCGGCCTCTATCTTGTGCAGGGTCTGCCCTATGGACTGCAGTCCAGCTTGCTGCCCATTTTACTGCGGGCCCATGGTCTCTCCCTGACGCGTGTGGGTCTGACCAAGGGATTGTATGTCCCATGGCTGTTAAAACTGGCGTGGGCGCCACTGGTGGACAGGCGGGGCTCCCCTCGGGTCTGGTTAACACTCAGCACAGTGGCCCTGGGCCTGGTGTGTGGACTGCTGGCTGTGTTGCCTCCCCCGCAAACTGGCCAGACAGGCCTGCCCATCATCATGATGGGGCTGCTGCTGCTGCTGAATCTGGGTGCAGCAGTGCAGGACGTGGCTCTGGACACAGTCGCTGTGCAGCTGCTGGAGCCAAAGGAGCTGGGAGCTGGGAACACTGTACAGGTGGTGGCTTACAAGCTGGGATCAGCACTGGCTGGGGGGGGCCTATTGGTCCTCTTCCCGACCCTGTCTTGGCCATTGCTTTTTCTGCTCCTAGCTGCCACCTACTGGCTGGCTGCTGCCTTAGCCTGGGCTGCACCAACCTTGGGACAGCTGCCTTGGCCTCAGGTCTCAGAGCATACCACCCCCACATCCTCCTATCTTCTACAAGATTTGATGGCTGTGCCTGGGACCCTCTGGACAGCAGGCTTTGTGCTCACCTACAAGCTGGGTGAGTGTGGCTTTGAGTTAGGCAACATCAAGCCAGGAGCCCTAACTTCCCTGGGGCCCTGAAGCCCACTTAGGGTACTGCCCTACTCTGGGGTATCAGCGCAGCCCTCCCCAGAGCTCTGTCGCTCGGTCTTGCCTCACCTTCAGCCACAGCCCACTGGTAACCCGGATAGTGCCTCAAACTAACTGGGCTGGAAGGCCCGGCCTTTTCTAACACCTGGGGCCCATGAAAATGAAGGAGAGCAGGGGCCGAGGGGTTAGAGTGCTGAGGCCCGCCCCAGGAAGGGAGAAAGGAGAAGGGACCATCCCTGCTTATGGTCTCCTGCAGGTGAGCAGGGAGCTGGAAGCTTGTTTCCACTTCTCCTGTTGGACCATGGTGCTTCTGCCTCAGACCTGGGGCTATGGAGTGGCTTGGGTGCCGTGACCTGCTCCATTGCTGGCTCCTCTTTAGGTGGGGCTCTACTGGCCCGGCACTGGTAAGCACTCCCCACCCCTAATCTGACCCTCATCTCCACCCCTGTCTCCCAGGGAATCTTACCATATCCAATTCCCACTCCAGGCAGCCTCTCTCCCTATTGAGGTCAGTGCTGCAGCTACGCCTTGGGAGTTTGGCCTGCCAGACGGCTCTGCTTTTCTACCTCAGTACCCCAGGGGCCAGTCTGGACCCTGGTACAATCACGAGAGGTGAGAGGTTAGCCTTGAGGAAAGAGGGAGGGGGCAAGAGCCTGGAGCCCCACTGACCTTTGTTCTCCTAGGGACAGCTTTGCTGAGCCTGTGTCTACAGCAGTTTCTGGGTGGTGTGGTCACCACCGCCACATTCACTGTGATGATGCACTGTAGCCAGCTGGCACCCAGAGCCCTGCAGGTAAGATGGGGGGGCAGGGATGCCCAGGGGCTGCAGGGCTAGGGAGCCACTAGGCCCTGATCTGTATTACCATCCCCCAGGCCACGCATTACAGCCTCCTGGCCACTCTGGAACTGCTGGGCAAGCTGCTACCAGGTACCCTGGCTGGAGTGCTGGCTGATGGCCTGGGCCCACACCTCTGCTTTGCTGCCTTCCTTGTCCTCTCAGGGCTGCCCATTCTGGATCTCAGCCTGGCACCCAGTAACCTGACCTGAGCTGTCCGTAAAGCCAATAAAGCTATCTATGGCCTGGCTGTCTGAAACACAAAAGATGTAGCTATCTTGAAACTGAGGACTGTGTTACCAGAAAGGACAGAAAATTACTGAATGCTTTTTATTTGGCACTTTGGATCTTCTTGTTCCCTGCCTGCAGCGGGGAGGTTTTGCCTACTGGTCAGTGATGGCTACATCATCGCCTTGATGAGCAGATGAACCTGATACCCTCTCTGTAGTGGCCACAGTCTGGCTTGCCTCATGTCTCCATCATGTAGCACTCTCCCATGGAGGGTGGTTATCGGCCTATCAGCAGGAGCTCTTCTGTAGCCAGGCGCATCAGGGCGTGGAAGTTCAGATGTAGATACTTTCTCCAGAAGCGCCGGTCCTGCCCATATACCTGGGCTGGGTAGCATGGACTTGCTATGATGGAGAAAAAACAGGCTTGAGGACTCAGCTCGACTCTAGCCCAACTCCTGCCTACATCAGGCAGCCCCGTGGTCCTCACCAATGCCATGGAAGATGCGGGCCACAGCCCGTCCTGAAAACCTTTCCTCTGGCCTCACAGACAGGAGCTGACGGATATCACGACGAATATGGTCCTCCCAGTCCTGAAGCTGTGGGAGGATGGCATGTGACCTCCCCTGAGCCCCCATGGCATCTGTCACATAAAATCACACCCCAAGCAGCTCAAGAAATCTTGAGCCAGGCAGGGCTTGGAGCGTGGTTGGGTTGTATGCTGGTATATCATTATCCTTGGCTTTAGGAATCATCCTCAGAGGGGTGGCACTTACCTCATTCTGCCCGGGCTCTGGACCCTGCTCATCCTTCACAGATTCCTCTTCCTCAAAGTAGTGGCTGAGCAAGGTCTTCAACTGGTTGCTGCGCTCCTCATCACACTGCTCTAGACAGGGTCCACAACTGGGGAAGGCCACACTGGGGAGGAGACAAATCTGTCAAGAGTGCCCAGAGGGTCGGAGTGGGTGGCATAGGCCCTGCCTACCTTCTTCCCACCTGCGAAAGGCCTTAGATATGTGGCGTAGATGGGTCAGGGCCTTGCGTTCACGAGCCTGCACACGGCTGTACAGAAAGTCACAGATCTGGTCCTTCTCCTCATCTGTCAGGTCTCCAGGACTGTGCAGGTAAAAGGCCAACTCGCTGAACTCCACATGCACCCCTGTGCCCCGTGGCGCACCTGTCAGCGAGTGTGCTGGTCAGAGGCGGACAGGCGGCTAGCACGAGCCCGGCTGGGGAGGGATGGGCATACCTCTCTTTGGCTGTTGGTCCCACTGCAGCTGGTGGAGAGCCCGCCGTACAGAGGCCAGCTCCCAGCCCATCGAGTCTGCCAGCTCCACCATGTCAAACTCGAAGGAGCTGCTGCCCTGATGTGTCTCTGTAGGTGGCCACTTGGCCCAGCATGCAGTCAAGGGGGGACACCTGTGCCCAAGGGGACAAAGCAGCATGTGGCCGGCAGCCCTGGTTCCTGCCTTTATCCTTAGCCCGAGGGGAGATATGCTCACCTGTGGGCCAGAGCTTGCAGCTGGGCACGGCCCCCAGGGCAGCGCAGATGGCAGTGGGCATAGGTGCATGGCAGCAGCTGCAGCCAGTGGCGAGGGTGTAGTTCCAGGTAGCACAGCAGAGTCTCAATAGCTAGAGGCAGAGGAAGGCTCAGGCGCTGTGGGGGTAGCCTCTCCCTCCCATCCCCGCATCTTCGCGGCTCCTTACCCTCCTCTGTCATGTCCAGAGCCTGTACTGTGGACTGCACCGGGAGCGCCCGCTTATGGCCCGGGCAGGCCGGTCCCACTTCAGGGGGTACTGGCTGGCCATCGTGCTCTCTGGCCTCCTCAAGCAGGGATTTGGTCACAGGCCTCGGGGTGCACGTGCAGGGCGGGAACACACGCTGCACCAATCTCTTCACAGCCCAGAAGTCAGTGCCATCAGCATGGGCATGTCTGCGCAGTTCCCAAAGGTCTTCACCCTGCATCGAGAGTCATGTGCACACGGCTATAGCCCTTGGGGCTAGCGTGGCAGCTGCAGGTAAAACAGGATGGCAACTGCGACTGAAGCGGCATGGCGCAGGAGCAGTGGAACCCCTGGGTCTAGCATAGCCTGGGGAGATGGGGGTGCCGACCTGGGGCTGCAGGAACAGGTGGCAGTGGGCAGGCTTCCCATCACGTCCCGCACGGCCAATAGCTTGCACGTAGCTCTCGAAGCTGGGAGGCAGCCCCAGGTGTAGCACAGCCCGAACATCTGGCCGGTCCAGCCCCATCCCGAAGGCTACGGTGGCCACCACCACCCGCAGGTGGCCCTGCATGAAGGCCTGCTGCACGCGTCGCCGTTCCTGGCCGCACATGCCAGCATGGTATGCTTCGGCTACAGCCTCAGGGCCACAACCTTTAGAGAAAGGTGTACAAGCGGTTGAGGGGACCACAGCAGGCACGCAGAGGAAAGGGTCTCTGGGGGCCGGACCCCACCCACGTCTACCTTTAGGCCTTGGATCCGTCACCGCAGACAGGCAGGTCCGGAGGAGGGCAGCCACCCGTTCTGTGTCCTTCCGCCGAGTGCAGTAAATGATAATAGAATCCAGGGTGCGAAAACGGTCACCTCGCAGCAGTGTCACCAGAGCCTGGCAGTAAGGAGTGATTAACATGGCAGACGGGGGGCTCCTGATGGGGTCCCTGGTATGTCCACACCTACCTGGTCTGAGTCTCTGTCCATGGACACGGAGAGGTGCAGGTTGGCAGGAATGGAGGCTAACCCACCGAGCTCAAGCTCTCTAGTTATGCCCAGGTGCTGGGCCACATCACGCGCAGTGCTTCGCGTGGCTGTGGCTGTGAGACCCAAAAAGCAGCGCACACCCATATGCTCCCGGAGTACCTGAAGCAGGGATCGGATCGAGTCACGTAGCCCACCTGGGTCCCGGTCCACCTCCATCCCGACCCCGACGAAGGCTCACTTTGCATACACGCAGGTAGCAGGGCCGGAAGTTGTGGGACCACTGAGAGAGGCAGTGGACCTCGTCAATGCAGGCGAAGGCAACTGGAGGCAGCTGAGTGGCCTGGGGGAAGCTGGCCCCACACCCGACCAAGGCCTCGGGGGACACAATCAGCACATGCACCTGGGCTGCCTTCACCTGAAGGGAAGAGGGTTGTGGACACTGCCCGGATGGATGCCCACTACCACCCGTCCATGGGGGCCCTCCTGACCTTTTTCAAGACAGATTCTCGTTGTTTCTTGGTCATACCTGAGTGGAGGCAAGCTGCCTTCAGACACAAAGGCAGGTCAGACACCTGTAAATGCAATGCTGTCATAGCCTAGCACAGCTCAAGCTACTCCTACATTCTCTCAGAGCTACTCCACCCACTGGAAGGGAAAGCATCAGATGCTGGGTCCTGGGGAAAAAAACCTCAGTGCCAGCCAGCCACCTATGGGCCTGGGCACCCCGGAGAGAAGGCACTAGATGGTAAACACTGGGCACTAGGCTGTGCTACCCTTAGGAAGGTCAGCTGGCCACTGGTGTGTTCAAGGAGCGAGAAGCCCCGAAGGGTACCAGAGGTGCCCGTTTTCAAACTTTTCAGGTACCTGGTCATCCATGAGTGACAGGAGAGGAGAGACCACCAGGGTGAGGCAGGGGCTTCGCCGGGCATAGAGCAGCGCAGGGAGTTGGTAGCAGAGAGACTTGCCAGTGCCCGTGGGCATCACTAACAGAGTGGAGATGCCTGGACAGGACAAAAGGCAGCTTTGAGGCTCAACTGGCCGGACACAGCCCGGTGCAGGTCCTAGGCAGCCGCACCTACCAGAAAGAATCCGCATGACTGCACGTTCTTGTCCGGGGCGGAAGGCGTGGTGCCCTAGCTGCTGTAGGGCCTGGAACACCTCAGCAGGGCTTTCTGTGGACACAGTTGTGGTGGTTTGATGAGAACGGGCCCTGGAGGTGCATCTATTTGCAGGCTTAGTCCCCATGTGCTGAACTATTTGGGGAGGACTAGGAGGTGTGGCCTTGTTAGAAGTGTGTCACTGGGGGTGGGCTATGAGGGTTTCAAAGGTCCAGGCCAGGTCCAGTGTGTCTCTGCCTGTCGATCAGGATGTAAAGCTCTCAGCTACTTCTCTGGCACCATGCCTGCCTTTCTGCTTCCCACCACGATCATGGACCAAGCTGCTGAAACGGTATGCAAGCCCCAATTAAATGTTTCATAAGAGTTGTCGTGGTCATGGTGTCTTTACAGCAATAGAACACTGACTAAGACATGTGTTGGTAAAGACTCTGGACCAGCAGGGCGGTGGTGGCGCACGCCTTTAATCCCAGCACTCGGGAGGCAGAGCCAGGTGGCTCTCTGTGAGTTCGAGGCCAGCCTGGGCTACAGAGTGAGTTCCAGGACAGGCTCCAAAGCTACAAAGAGAAACCCTGTCTCGGAAAAACAAAAACAAACAACAGACTCTGGACCATTAAATTTCACTTACCTGCTACCTGCCCCAAGGGCCCTGGTGGGTAGAGGGGCAACACTGGGCGGGGCGGACAGGGTACTTGTAGCTTTGGCCCATCAGGTTCTGTGTCCTCACCTATTTAGATAGGCAGGCAAGAGAGGGTGATGTGGGAGCACCAGAATAGACACAGCCATCCGGGCACGATGGTCTCCCATTCACCCATTCACCGGTCACATTCACCCATTCCCCCCTCACTCACCAGAGAGGTGACAGGAAGTAATGCCTGTCATCTGTGCTACTTCTTCCAAAGCGGGAACGGGCTGTTTGTCATCCCTGCCGCCTTCCTCCTGGAAGGTCAGGGTGGAGCCTGGACCAGGGTTAAGAGCTGGTAGGACCTTGGCGTAAGTAGTCCCCCCCCATCCCCACCCCAAATGGTTAAATGATCCAATACTCATGGCAGAGGCTTACCTGGCTGGGAGCACTGGGATGCCCAGTGACCAGCTTGTCCACACCGGAAACAAGTGTCCTTGACTGTGGCTCTGGGTCCACTGCCCCCAAACTGCTCTCTTTTCTTCTTCCACTTTTGCTTCCAGACCTGGGGAAGGTCCACAGGGACTCTTTAAGAGGGAGATGGGCCGGGCGGTGGTGGCGCACGCCTTTAATCCCAGCACTCGGGAGGCAGAGCCAGGTGGATCTCTGTGAGTTCGAGGCCAGCCTGGTCTCCAAAGCGAGTTCCAGGAAAGGCGCAAAGCTACACAGAGAAACCCTGTCTCGAAAAAAACCAAAAAAAAAAAAAAAAAAAAAAAAAAAAGAGGGAGATGGGAGGAGAGGAAAGGCTGGCCTGTTCCATTCAACCTATCTCACCTGCTTTCGGAGAAGCCTGCCTCGATTGGCCCCAACTCGTACGTAACATTTCTGTTTCATGTTGAGCCGAACGTAGTTCCCTCTGTCCAGGAAAGCTGGTCGCGGGGAGCTGGGGAGCTGGGCTGTGCCCTCAGCCTTCTCTGTCCTGGCCTGATTTGAGGACTTGCGGGGCTGAGATGCATTCACTTGTGCAGGCTCTCCTGGAGGGTCTTTCTCATGTGCCGCAGCCCTGGCTCCCTCAGATAGCAGTTCCGCTTGGCTGCTGTCCTGGGCTTGTTCAAAGTCCTCAGAATTCTCACTCCATTTCCGTTTCCTGTCTTTATTGTTGCTGGATTTGGGGCTCTGTGGCTGCAGGGCTAGGGCCTCTGGGCTCTGTGAAGATCCTTCTGAATGGATACCAGGATCAAGGACATTCACCTTGCCTGATATCTGAGGTTGTGACTCCTTTGCATCCAGGTCAAGCCCACAGGCACTGGGAACCTCTGAAACCCCATCCCGACACCGCTCCAACCAGCCAGGGTCTAGGGAACTCAGCCTCAGGCTCAGGGAGGCCTGAAGCTGTTGGAGCTGGCCTAGCCTTGGCTGGGGCTCAGGAGGCCGAGGAAGTTCATCATTAGTTTCATCTGGACAGGTCCTCGGGTCTGGCGGCTTTCGGTTGGGCACTGTGGACAAGGATCTCTTCTGAGGCTGGAGTTTGGGGCTCAGGGTTGGCCTAGTCTAGGTTGGGAAAGACAGAACAGCAAGTAGGGTCTCAGGACCCTGGGCTACTGCAGAAGTTTGGGACAGACAAGAAGTGGAGAGTGAGGTACCTGTGAGCACCTTAGGAGCCTAGCCCCACTTACTACAGGAGCCTGTGTGCGTGTGTGTGTGTGTGTGTGTGTGTGTGTGTGTGTGTGTGTGTGTGTGTGTGTTGTAAGGAAGGGTGGACATAGAGGGGCCCTGGCAAACTACCCCAGAGCCAAAGGTAGTTCTGGGTTCACCTCCACTTCTTACCTGTAGCTTTGTTTTTTTCAGATTGGCTTTGAGCCTCTTCCCATAGTCTTGTACTGAACTCCATGGTCTCTGCCTGGGCATAGGCTGTGTATTCTGGGCTGCAGCTCGATTCAGGTGGGGACCCCAGCAGCTAGGCTCCTGCGCCTGCAAGTAGACAGTAGCGGCCTAGACCAGTTTAAAAGATGGAATGGGCACAGAGGTGCCTCCAGAGCTTCCCTTTAAGCCCCATGGGAGGGCCTGGCCACCCAACTTTTGTGCTCCGTGGAGGCCTGGTTGCAACAGCCCTTGGCTCCTGCCATTTGACCACACCGAACGCTGACAGGGATCAAGGGTCAGTATACCTCCTCAGCCGCCTCGGCGGCGAGAGACTGCTCTGGGATGGGGTGTCCGTCCTGAGCCTGGCGCGCTGCCTGTTTTAGGTTCCGGTACTCACGGTAGAGCGCTGAGAAGGCAGGGATCGGGGGGGGGGGGGGGGGTGTCAGGGCACAGCTACTAACGTCAGCCCCGTCCCAGGCCCGCCAGCCCAGCGCTCACCGCGGGTCTCCTCGGGTGCCGCCTCCACATCCTCCTAGGAGAGAAGCTGGTCAGCCACAGGCTGCACTTGGGTCCCCACTCCCCGCCCTGTCCGGCCCCCAACCCCACCTCACCTGCGCCGGCCGTCTCCCGTGCAGCCGTGCGAAAGCGCGTTCCCACTCCTGCAGCCGCGCGCGGGCGCTCGCCAGCCGGTCCATGGCAGCCAGAGCCGGAGTCTCGGGAATCTCCCGCCGTCAAGTGAAGTCTCGCTCTTAGCCAATGGGAGCTGGCGGTGGGCGGCGCCGGGCGGCCAATTCGCTGGGCCCTCGAGGGGGGCGGGCCACGCGGGGTGTTACGTCATCGCGGCGCGCCACGCTGCTGCGCGGCGCTGGGCGAGGCTCAGCGGAGGGGCTGGATGGAGGCCTTGGTGCTGGGGGGGCGGATGAGTTGGGGCCGCTGGGCGGGGAGCCGAGCGGGGCGAAGAGTCGGCAGCCGTAAGGGTCACGGCGCTTGGACGGCCGCATCGACGGGGGCTGGCGCTTGAAGGCCGGGGCTGCCGCGGATTTTCGGGAGGTGCCGCTGCGCGGGGATGGGCCCGGGTGAGCCCCGCAAGAGCAGGGCGACCTAGGGGCGGGTGAGGATGTTCTCCACCTGCAGGAGCATGCTCGCCTGGGTTAGTTGAGGTTCCGGGCTTGATTCTTGAAGGATCCGGGCGTGCGGCATTACCCCCAGAAGCAATCCTTGCTTGGAGGCCAGGCCGGCTGCTTTTCTCTTTTGACAGGTGCTCGATCGCTTCGTCCTGTCAGCGAGGCAGTCCTGGCGAGATTACAGTAAGGTAGAGCCAGATCGAGGATAGTCACGCGGGGTTTCCCAGGGACTTGTCCCTGAAGGACTTGTTCAAGATGTGAGAAGCAAGCAGACCCCGGAGTTCTACAGCCTTTCTGCTCCCCACCCTTTGTCTGGTGCTCTAACTTTGGTCTTAGTTTTCCAATCCGTTACAGGGTGAGGACTGTAATGTGGTTCTGAGGGTAAGGTGTTTGGCCCACAGGAAGTATAATGATCCTGTGTATCAGGAATCCTTCGGCCTTAGGGGTGTTTTGCATGTGTCCTCTCATCTGGAATGCTTTGATAGTCTCCGGCCTGAATCTTTCTGAATTTCATGCATTTAAGACTTGGTGGTCTCTGTACAATCGTTTCTCAGTGAAGAGAGGATTCCCAAATAGGAGGCAAGGACCATAGAGGGTGAGAGTTACTTTTCCTCAGGGATTTCTGTGCTACTTATCCTGGAAAACTTGTTATCTCTGGAGTTCACACTTAATGGCCTGATCTCATAGGCTGCACAGCATCTATGCTCAGGATCTTTTTAGAAAATCTAATCCCAGCACTTGTAAGCTGTGCTTTGATTTCCTTAAATCCCAGGGCACATCTGTATGGATGGTTAGGCAATGGCCACTGGCTCTGTGGAAATTCTCCATCCATTCTTGTGCTAATGGGAAGAGAGGCCTGGGCTCTATTTGACTTTAAAAGTATTTACTTTCCCTTAATTGTGGATGTCCATGTCTGAGCGTATGTGCACACACTATGTGCATACAGGAACCTTCTGAGGTCAGGCAAGGGCACCTGCATCAGATCCCTTGGAACTGGAGTTTCAGGAGGCTGTGACACACTATGTGTGTCCTGGAAACCAAACCTGGGTCTTTTGCAAGATCAGTAATGCTCTTAAACACTGAGCCATTTCTCCACCCCTTGTCTTACAAACAAACAAATAAACAAACAAAAACCTAAAGCTATTAGAACTCAAGTACAAGATCTTTCTGTTTTCTGCTGACTCCAATGCTGGATTTCCAGAGGTGTGTTACCCAAACCCTGATTTTACATAGGTTCTGGGCTCTGAAGTCAGGTTCTCACTTTTGACTTTTGTTTGGTAAGCACTATACTGAAAGGAATCCCCCAGTCCCTTATTTTCTTTCTTTCTTTCTTTTTTTTTAGATAGGATGCTACTATGTATGGATAAATAGATTAGGCGGGCCTTGAACTCACCAAGATCTACCTGCCTCTTGCCTCCCCTGGTGCTGAAATTGAAGGTGTACAACTCCATGCCTAGCCCTTCTTTTACTTTTGAGGAAGGATTTCTGAGTCCTAGTTGTGACTTGGGCGGCCTAAAGTATCACTGTTGGTCCCCGCAGGGCAACAACTGTGCATCACAAGGCCACACATAGACAAGCAGGTTATTGACAGTGCTCTACTGTTCATGTTCTGCTGGACGGTTTGCTTTTCCTGTGCTTCTGGGGTATGGACTCGTCTTCTGTCCACTCTGCACAGCTCTAAGAACATACTAGGAATTACTCCTGCCAGGAGTGATGGCACCGGCTTGTAATCCCAGAAGAGGCAGGAGATTTGCTACAAGTCCAAGATAAGCTTGGGCTAAACAGAGAGACCCTGTCTCGAACCAAAGAAGTGTTCTTTTGTGCAGCCCTCCTCTACTAACTGTTAACTCCAGGCCACACAACATGGTGGGCTTTTGTAGCATGGATAATGTGGAGAGGGTGTGGCCTGATACTGTCTTCCCTAATGAAGATCCCTCTCCTGCAGGTGGCTGTCTGCCCAGTCCAGCACCATGCACACACTTGTGTTCCTCAGCACACGGCAGGTGCTCCAGTGCCAGCCAGCTGCCTGCCAGGCCCTGCCCCTGCTGCCCCGAGAACTCTTCCCCCTGCTCTTCAAGGTGGCCTTCATGGACAAGAAGACGGTTGTACTACAAGAGCTGGTGCACACATGGCCCTTCCCACTGCTCAGTTTCCAGCAGCTGCTGCAAGAGTGTGTCCATTGCAGCCGCGCCCTGCTGCAGGAGCGGCTCAGCACAGAGAGCATGCAGGCTGTGATCCTGGGCTTGACTGCCCGGCTTCGCACTCCAGAAAAGGAGGCTGGCACGCAACCCCTTTGCAGGTAGGCATTTATCTGAGGGGCCCACAGGCTAGGGGTACAGAGAGGATTCACTGAGTTGGCTCCAGGCTGTGGTCCTGAGGTGAGAAGGAGTGTAGTATGGGAACGGTCATATCTGTTGCTTTTGTATAAGGTGGCTGGGAGGGATGGAGGCCTCGTCCACTCATTCCCTGCTTCTGGCCATCCTTGTTCCCAGGAAGCATGCACTGCGGGTACTGGACATGACCGGTCTTCTGGATGACGGTGTGGAGCAGGATCCTGCAACCATGAGCATGTGGGACTGCACAGCAGCTGTAGCCAGAACGTGTATTGCCCAGCAGCAGGGTGGGACTGCTGAGCCAGGACTGTCACCGGCCCCTGTGGAAGTTCGTGTAGACCTGCGGGTCAACCGGGCCTCCTACACATTCCTTCGTGAGGCACTCCAGAGTAGTGTGGACAGCCCACTTCGGCTCTGTTGCCGGGACCTCCGGGCTGAGGATCTGCCCATGCGCAACACTGTGGCCCTGCTGCAGCTTCTAGATGCAGGCTGTCTACGCCGTATAGACCTGCGCTTCAATAATCTGGGCTTGCGTGGCCTGTCTGTCATTATCCCACACGTGGCCCGCTTTCGGCACCTAGCTAGCCTGAGGCTGCACTATGTGCACGGGGACTCGAGGCAGCCTTCTGTGGATGGCGAGGACAACTTTCGCTACTTTCTGGCCCAGATGGGCCGCTTTATCTGTCTTCGGGAGCTCAGCATGGGCTCTTCTCTCCTTTCAGGCAGGCTGGATCAGCTGCTCAGGTGAGTGGTTTCTACCATTGCTCGGCCCCTTCTCTCTGTGAGGACACTCTCCTTGGCCTACCTGCCCATGACCCTTCTCTAACCCCTTTGTCCCTGCAGCACCCTGCAGAGCCCCCTGGAAAGCCTAGAGCTGGCCTTCTGTGCACTGCTGCCTGAGGACCTCCGCTTCTTGGCTCAGAGCTCCCATGCTGCCCACCTCAAGAAGCTGGATCTGAGTGGCAATGACTTGTCAGGGAACCAGCTGACACCCTTCCAGGGGCTGTTGCAGGCTGCCGCGGCCACGTTGCTGCACCTTGAGTTGACTGAGTGCCAGCTTGCTGACGCCCAGCTGTTGGCCACACTGCCCACCCTGACTCGATGTGCCAGTCTCCGCTACCTTGGTCTCTACGGCAACCCTTTGTCTATGGCAGGACTTAAAGAGCTGCTTCGGGACTCTGTGGCGCAGGCCGAGCTACGCACTGTGGTGCACCCCTTCCCTGTGGATTGTTACGAGGGCCTTCCTTGGCCACCCCCTGCCTCAGTCCTTCTGGAAGCCTCCATCAATGAGGAGAAGTTTGCCCGAGCAGAAGCTGAGTTACACCAGCTCCTGTTAGCTTCAGGCCGCGCCCACGTGCTCTGGACCACAGACATCTATGGGCGCCTGGCTGCCGACTATTTCAGCCTGTGATCTCCAGGGTCCTGATGAGGGCTAGGACAAGAGCCTTTGGGACTCTGCTGGAGGCCCGACACGAGGCTTTCTTAGGTTCTCTGCAGTTTGCCTTGCTCCTGGGTGTACCTCGAGTCACCCATGTTTTGCAGTATCCTTCACCTGCTCCCACTGTCTGACCGACCGACTGTTGGTATCTTAGGACTGTACTCCCTTACCTTGTGTGGCTGCGCTTGATGGCTCTTCTGGGTTGCAGCCTCTCTGCAGAAGAGAGTCCCTGGGCACATCCCATGCCCTTAGAAGGAGTGCAGTAGATGAGGCAGAGATTAGGATGATCTGCTTTAGGGAGTCTTGGGAGTACCCCATGCGGTCTGGGGCCTCATGCTGGGTATCCTGTCTGGCACCTGAGGCACTCTATTACCCGACTCTGTGGGGTGTGAGCAAGGTACAAATGTGCAGTTTCTGGAACCTGAATCTATGGGCTTTTTGTGGTGTGTGTGTCCTGACTGGATAGGAAAGACTTGCCTACATTTCTGGTGTTGCCTCATCATGGCAAGTTGCTAAGCATCATCCAAGCTACTGCCCCACTTCCTCACTGTTATCACACTAGTCCAACTGTCCAGAGCCAGCGTGGACTGCCGGAGCTGGCGGCTGGGGACACCTTATCCACGGCCCCGGTCACCCACAGACCCCCGATTCCCGACCTGACAACCCCAACACACTCCGCTCTGTAGCGCGATTCCCGACCCGAAGGCCCCAACACACAGCGCTGCAGCGCGGCTTCAACTTTACTAATGAGCATGTGCAGGGCTGCACCGGCCAATCCCCGGTGCCCACGTCACTGACACGCGCGGCGGCAGGCTTAGCAATGGATCTCATAGGCGACACGTGGAGGGAGGCGTAGCCCAGACATGAGCCCTTCGGGAGGGTTTTGTTCAGGCGGCTCCTCGGGCGGTACGTCTGCGAACAGGGGCTTGGAGCGGTCAATGACGAACATCTCGTGTCCACGCTCATCACGGAATTCCTCGAGCTGCGCAAAGGTGCAAGGCCCGTCTGAATAGTCGTTGACGAATAGTGTGCCTTCCCCCGGCGGCGCAGGCACCTTTTTCCGCCGGCGTCGGCGCCGGCAGATCATAGCAGCCAGCAGCAGCGCGGTGAGCGCCAGCAGCGCGATGGCCGCTGCGATCGCCGTCTGCGTTGCTAGGCCCAGGGCACGGAAGGCCATGCTGCCCGTCTCGTGCCGGGGCTCGTGTCCCACGGGGCGTGTAGCCGGGGCCTGCGGGGCGGGTGGCTGCTGTGACTGCTGCCGGGACGCGTTGACCAGGAGATGAAAGGGCACACGCGCTTTGCCACCAGCATTGGCGGCCTCGCATTCGTACTTGCCGGCGTGAGCCAGTGTGATGTTGGTGAGGAAGAGCATGCCGCTGCCGGTGTCACGGGTCGCATGCCCACCCAGGCCTGATGTCCCACCTTCCAGCTGGGCTTGGGCTTGGGGTTTGCCATCGCGAGGCTGGGGCACCTTTCTCCAGACCACCAGGGGCTGTGGGTATCCCGATGCCTGACAGGCTACCTGCAGGTCTTCCCCCAGGTTAGCTGTGAGCTCCGGGGGCTCCACGTTCACAGAGGGAGGAATGCAGATGAGGCTACCACCAGATACTTCCAGTAGACTCTGTAGCGCCAGGCGAGGGGGCTCTGCACATGTGATCTTCTTGTCTCTGGAGCTCAGCAGCCGGCGGCCCCCCTCTTTGATCCAAGAGCCCAGCCAGTGAAGGGCACAATCACAGCGCCATGGGTTCTCTGTGTAGGGCAGAATACAACCTAGGTAGATGGGGTCCTGCTGATCCAGACAGAAGCCCTTTCCCACCTCTTACAGATGCCTATGGAGTCCCAGAACCCTTACCACCTCTTCCCTCAGTCCAAGTTCCTAGGAGTGTGTGTGATCCCAGTTCCTGAAAGAGCATCAGCTTCTCTGAAGTCCCATTTTGCAAGCCTCCACGTCCTTGCATATTCCAGCCGCACTGAAAACCCTGTCGTCAAATGCGCTCTCTCCAGTTTTTGCCTGCCTGCCCTCTGATGACAAGTTGCAAGAGCCTCAGTTCTGTTAAGTTACTCTGTGGAACTGGTACTTGGCTTCCTTACATGGTAGGGTCCTTTACCAAGGCTGCAGGTTCTGGTGTGACCCCGCAGAGTAATGCCCATGGACTGCCAATAGTGAGGCAAGACGGAAGGGAAAATTACAGGGACACAGGAAGGGAGGCAAGTCTCCATAGAATCCGGTTGAAACTTCTCACCAAGTGAGACTCAAGGATTACGGCACAATTAACATTTGCTTTGAAGATTGCCAACATAACAATATTTCTTTTAAATATAGAAGAATGTTCAAGTAGCAGTGAACCATACTTAAGGCCCAAGTGTATATAAATATGATCTTCAAGAATGACCTCACTCCTTTTGTAGGTAATTTCTGGGGGAATCACAAGAGTAAACCTTTGTTTACAGTAAGGGCATCTCCCCCGGCAACCCTTGTTTCCTGGGGAGTTGCACTATCATCTGTAACCCCATCCAAGGCAGAGAAACCACCCTATGGTCTCACTTAAGTTTTGTTTGTTTTATTTTCCAGACAGGGTTTCTCTGTGTAACCCTGCCTATCCAGGATCTCGATCTGTATACCAGAGTAGCCTTGAACCCAGAGATCCTCCTGCCTCTGTCTCCCGAGTGCTGGAACTAAAGGCTCGCGCCACCGTACCCAACTCACTTATGTTCTTTAACCATCCTTTGAGATGTAACTTCTGAAGCCATCAAAACCAGTGTATGTGGCTGCTGTAAAGGCGCTTGTGACTGTAAAATCCACACCAATGCTCTTGTGTGTCTTTCGTCCACAGCACCTGTCTTAACCCTCTTGTTTTACATCTGTGTTAATGTCCCCTTTAATAAACCCCAACTCTGCTATATCTTGGCTTATTCTTTTCTGCAGTGAAGTGAAGAACCTGGCTCTACCTGAGTCAGGGTCTGTAAAAAAAAAATTAAGAGAACTCCCCAGGCTGGTGTGGCCACAGTGTGGAGTGGTCTCTGTTCCTACCATATCTGGCAGTAGGAAGCCCCTGTATACCTGAGCCTGCTTCTTCCTACTGGTGCAAGAAGAGACCCTTGGCCAAAGGAAGTTACCTGTGAGGCGCAGGACTTGTAGGCTGCTCAGAGGCTGCAGGGCCTCTCTGCTGATGGTGCCCAGTTGGTTCCTGCTGAGGTCCAGCAGGGCCAAGGAGGAAAGCCCAGCCAAGGCCTGGTCCTCCAGTAATTCAATGCTGTTTTCTTGAAGATGCAGCTCCTGCAGTCGCTGAAGTAGGGACAGCAGATGATCAGGAAAAGGGGCCCTGAGAAGCTAGACAATATTGACCTCCCCCCCCCCCCACATTGACATCACGGCAAGATCCCCCACTTTGGGCGTTTGTCGCTCACCGGCAGGTGCAGGAAGGTGAAATCCAGCAGCTTCGCCAGCTGGTTCCCAGCCAGGTAAAGCACGCGTAGCTGGACCAAGCCCACAAACGCACCGCCGCGCAAGCCCCGAAGCCGGTTGCCGGTGAGCGCCAGTTCCAGCAGGCGTGGCTGTGCGCGGAAGGCCCCGGACTCCAGCGCCCGGAGGGTATTGTTGTGCAGGTAGAGGTGGCGCAGGGCAGCGAGAGGCGCCAGGGCGCCTTGCTCCAGGTGCGTGATGCTGTTGTCTTGCAGGAACAGCGTCTGAAGGTTGTGGGGACGAGAGGATTACTTCACTGGGGGGCATGTCCCACTCCCGTGGAGCGCCCCATCCCACGTGCCTACCTCTGCACCCTAGTGACCTTCCACCACACCTCTGATGCTCACACAATCTCCTCCATTGCGGTGGGCACTTGTAGCCCACTACTCCAATCCAAGACCCTCCAGTCCCACATGGTGCCCACCTGCGTCCCTGGGGGGATTCCCGGTGGTACGACACGCAACCGTAGGGCGCCGCACTCCACTGTGGCGCTGTAGCAGCGGCAGGCAGCGGGACAGCCAGTGGCGCGGGGCGTGAGTCCGGGCAGCAGCGGCAGCAACAGCAACCCCAGAAGTAGCAGCAGCAGCGGGGGAGCCCCTGGGGCCATTTCCGAAGAGCCCCACGGGGAAGTTGTGGCTTCCCGCAGGGACTGGACCCAGATGGGATGCGTGTCCTGAAACAGGTTAGCAGGCCAGTGCTAACATCATCCAGCCAGCGCATGAGCAGGGATGAAATGCCAGGCATGGGTGAGTCATGCTCTTCTTCTCAACACTGGGGAGGCTGAGGCAGCAGGACTGGTATGAATTCAAGGCTAGACCTAGACAGAATGTTCCAGGCCAGTCTGGCTGGACTGCAGTGAGACTTTGTCTCAAAATACAAAACAAAAGTAAGAAACAACTAATTAACACGGATGGAAGTCTACATACAACCCCTGTGTGACTTCTGAGAAGTTAAAAACAGCACTCAGGAGGCAGAGGAAGGCGGATCTCTATGAGTTGAGGCCAGACTGGTTTACACAGTTAGTTCCAGGCTGGTTAAGGCTCCATAGTGAGACACTGGTTTGTTTGTTTTTTTTTCTTCCCGTGGTAAAATTTGTATGAAGGCAGGCAAGATGGCTGCCCAAGCGAAGGGGCTGGCCGGGCAAGCCTGGTGGAAGAGAATTGACTCCACAAAGGTGTCTTTTGACCTCCATGACCCCGACCCATGCGCGAAAACAATATTTTGAAAAAGGGAAACAAACCAAACCAAAACTCTTTCTCTGAGGTCCCTCCCTAGCCCTAGCTTTCTTCCTGTGCCTGGACCAAGAGCCTCCTGCTCCTCACTGGCAGGACACAGGCTCACCTGCACCCTGATGAGGAGCGCTCCTTGGTTCCCAGATGCAACAGTACAAAATATAGGCTTGGGAACTGCCTGGGTTGGCAAAGTCCAGGGTCCAAACTCAGGCCTGGGCCAAAAAGAGCAGGCTCTGGGCAGGCATGTCCTCTTGGTCTCACTTTGTGGGTACTAGCATCAGCATAAAGTTCAGTACTGAGCACAAAACTTTGTGTCCCGTCACAAGAGCAAGGAGCCCCACTTGACCTTGACCCACATGACCCCACCTTATGGTTCATCTGTCATGATTTGAGGGGCTGCTTGGTACAGTCCAAGATCCACCTGTTGTAGGGATGGAGGTGGGTGGACAGCTTACTTAAGAGTTAGGCTTCTTCCTCAGGTAACTCATACTTTTTACTTCCTTTTAAATGGGGTCTACTGTGTTTCGGTGGTTGGCCTGGAATTTATTATGTGGACTGCAACAGCCTCAAAACCCAGAGCTCTTAGTGTCTTTGCCTCTGAGCGCTGACACTAACGGCCTGTGCCAACCGCTGACACTAACGGCCTGTGCCAACTATGCCTAGCTTACTTCTAATTCTTTTTTCCAAAAAAACTTTCATTTAGATTTATTTTTTTAATTTATTTTTATTTTATGTGCATGGTGTTTTTTGCCATGGGTGTTGGGTCCCTTGGAACTGGAGTTACAGACAGTTGTGATCTGCCATGTGGATGCTGGGAATTGAACCCCGGGGTCCTCTGGAAGGGCAGGCATTGCTCTTAACCCCTGAGCCATCTCTCCAGCCCCTAGATTTAGTTTATGCATATGAGTGTTTTGCCTGCGTGTATGTATGTGCATCTCACGCAAGTCAGAAGGGCATCAGATCTCCTGGAACTGGAGTTAGGATGGTTGTGAGCCACCATGTGGGTGCTAGGAATCAAACCTGGATCCTCTGGAAGAGCAGCCAGTGTTCTTAACCACCCCCACCCCCTTGAGACAGGGTCTTTCTCTGTGTACCCTGACTGTTTTGGAACTCTTTATGTAAATCAGGCTGGTCTTGAACTCACAGAACTCCACCAGCCTCTGCCTCTCTAGTACTGGGATTAAAGACCTGAGCCACCACACCTGGCTGTCACTTCTTTTTTGAGTCAGGGTCTTGCTATATAGCCTGTGCTATACTTGAACTTGAGATGCTATTGCTCATGCTCCCAAGTGACAAGGTTACAGGTGTGCACCACCACGCCTAGCTTTCTCAGGTCATTATTTAGAGAACAGAGGGATAAGACAGAGGAACTAGTTCATAGGCCAAGAACCTATCCCCCAGCCCCACAAGCTGGTTCCCAAGGAGCCTCTATCTTTGGAGTAAATGGTGTATGTCCTGTCTGGGATGTGGGAGGAAGCCTTAGGCCACCATCTGTCCACCCTCTTCCTCCTTCCTTCTGGGAACTGACCTCAGTGTCTCCTGCACACGATATACTACTGAATTACACGCCTATCATCCCAACTGGGTATCTAGCTTCCTAAGTACAATACAGGAGCAGTGACCTCTGAAACTATCAAGAAATGCATTCTACAGTAGTTTATTGTATGTACCTGTGACCCCAGGGACAGGAGGACTAGGGTCTGGTTCTAGGCACAGTGCTGTTTTAATGGTAGTACCAAGGCAGAGAAGCGTGCTGTCCTAAAGTTAAGGAGGATGAGTGAGGGCGCACCGTTTTCCTCACTGGCACGGTCTTCCGTGTTTAGCACCTGCTCATTCACTAGGTCTCCTTGCCGTGTGTCAGGTTGAACTGTACTAGGTGGCCTCGGTGTTTGTTTCAATTTTGCACCAATTGTAAGTCACATACATGCCATTTAAAGTCAATAGAGATGAGGCAGCAGAGCAGTAAAGTTTTAATGGAATAGCTTTGGCGCAGGCAAAGGCAGTTCCTAGATATCTCAGGACAGGTGGAGCCCCAAGAAGCTGGGATGTTTGCTAGGCTTCTGGGTTTAATTTCCCGGAACACGAATCACTGCCTGGTCCCTGGCTCCAGACCTTGCGCATCTGTCCAGCCTTCATTTGCAAAGCCTTGATCTGTGCACTAGGGATCAGAGCTGCTGCTCATGCAGTCGCCCAGATGTGCATCAGTGCAAGACAGCCATGACAGGAACGAGGGCCCCTTACTAGAGGAGCCCAGAAATCCTTTCATCGGAACGTGAACCCCTAATCCTAGGCAGGAGCGGGGCGTCAGTCTCCTGGGTGCTCATCTAGGCGGGAAGAGGGTGAGTGGAGAGGAGCCCTGTGTCCTCCCTCGGGCGCAGCGCGAAGCCCCAGCTGAGGTCTCTGGCAGCCCTTGCAGCCAGACGCTTTGAACCAGCACCACCTCCCCTAACCTCCCCCTCCCGCCCCAGTGAGTCCGAGCCTGCTCATAGAGGGCGTGGCTTCCATCCCCTCCCCGCCGCCAGATCGCCTGACCTTTCCTCCGTGCTGCAGTCAGAACCTAAAGGGCCCCGATCCCGCCCCCAATCCTGGTGACCTTGGGCCAGGATCCCCCCTCACCTGCTCCAGTGGCGAGCGACTCCCCGCGGTGCTTGCGGCGGCAAGACTGGAGAAGCGGCGGGGGGGTGGGGGTGGGCGCGGGCGCGCACGCGCGCACCGGCCCACGCGCGCCTGCCGCCCAGCCTGACGTGACCAGCGCAGGCCAATCCGTGGGATGCAAGGCCGGTGTAAGGGTTAGAGGTGGCGGAGAGAGGGGACCTCGGTAGGGACCGAGGATAGCAGGGCCGCACCAGAACCTTGGACAGCGCCAGCCTCAGGAAGCCCAAAGCGCCTCTGCGCGCACGCGCACTCAGTCACCGGCAGGTGACAGGGGACATCTGGGTCGACCTAGAGCGCTGGGACCGGGGTGGGGGGGGGGTAACCTGCGAGTACTACAAAGCCCAGTATTTGCCTTAACCCTCCCCACCCAGTCTCAGCCAGCCGGAGGCTCAGGGCGGCGGGGCAGTGGGCAGCAGCGGGGCCAGATCCATAGTTAGGGCGATGCGGCGCCCTTGCCAGTGCACGTGAGAGGGGACCGCGGGGGAGCCAGACCCGTACTCGAAGCAGGCACTGAGCTCGAAGGCCAGGGCCGAGCGCACTAGGCCCACGCCGCCCGCGCGCGCCGGCGCCGGGTGGTACAGGCGCCCGTTGGCCGCCAGGGGGAGCAAGCGAGCCGGCTCAAAGGGTACGGCCAGGGCCTCGGCGCCGCCGCAGTAGGACAGGCGAGGGGACGCGCTGTCGGCGGCCAGCAGGTGCGTGAAGACCACGGGCCGGTCTTCGCAGCGCAGGAAGTTACGCTCCCTGCCGCAGAGAGAGAGGAAGGGGAAGGAGGCCTCGTAGCGCCCGCTCTGGTTAGGTCTCAGACGGGAGAAGAAGGTGACCAGGAACTGCAGGTCTGTGGGAACAAAGGGCGCGACTGTACACGCTCGGTGAGCACAGCTTCCCAGACAGGCTCCTCTTCCCGGGCACGCCAGCAGTGGCATGGGGCTGCCCGGCCCCCCAGAGGGTGGGGGCTGCCTGCGGAGTGGGGGAGCTGGAGGCTGTGAAGGGCGGAGGGAGAGGGGCATGAGGGAGCAGTGCAGCGAGCAGTACCTTTGAAGCAGGTGACAAAGTTCTTCATTTTGGAGTCATCCAGGAAAAGCTGCAGACAGAAGGGACAGTGGACAGTAAGTCCTGAAAAGAAAGCCCTGAGCCCAGTATTGTGTCGCTGTTCTTGCTTTCCTGCATACCGTGTTCAAGGGGCGTGTGGAAGGGCCCTGCAGACTTTGCTCACACCGACGTACAGGTTTCCAGCGCTGCACCCCCTCTCCCCCCTTTTAAAGCCGGCCTGACTCCCGCTGCTCTCCAGCGACCGCG
Source organism: Peromyscus californicus insignis (assembly GCF_007827085.1). Classification (NCBI taxonomy): domain Eukaryota; kingdom Metazoa; phylum Chordata; class Mammalia; order Rodentia; family Cricetidae; genus Peromyscus; species Peromyscus californicus. Next base: position 41,606,019 of record NW_026294503.1, read on the forward strand.
AGCGAGCATTCAGCTCAGGGATCGGTGCTAGGAAGCTAGCGTGGGGCGGGGCTGCGAGGGCGTGCAAGCGGCTGCCTCTGGGCTTTCGGGCTCCAGCCTGGGCTGGGAAGTCAGGTTCAACACCACAGTAGCACCTACTCCTAGGTTTCGGCCCTAGAACTCTTCCCCGCCCGAGGCCGGCTCTCCAGCTCCCTCAGGACCCCTCCCTCTGTCGGGCGCCAGGCACACCTGGCCCTGGTGATCCACGTAGTAGAAATACTCGCGGGTTCTGGGCTCCGGGCTTTGGCCCTGTGTGTAGGAGACACGTTCGTCCCCACTGCAGGCCCGAGCTCCCTGCGACCTCGCCAAGGCTGGAGCCAAGTTGCGCAGTGACCTGCAAGGAGGCCACATCCTTCCACACCGGAAACAGGTCACATAGACGGTCCAGCGCCTGGTGCTTTGGGTTCCGGCGGTAGCACGTGTTCGGCGGGGCGGGGCAGCCCCGCCCCGGGGAGGAGCCACAGGGTGGACCCCGCCCCCACCCCGCCCTTCCCTGCGTCGAAGTAACCGAGGCACAGGCTGTGAGTGTGCATTTGAACTTTATTCACACCGAGCGCTGTCACCTCTGTCCACACGTCGGAGGGAGCGCCTGCGGACGCCGAAGAGGTCCAGGATCCGCCCCAGAGGGCTACGGGCCTCGGCAAGGCGGGACTTTTGTTTTTAATAAATAAAAACAACTCTAAAAATATATATATATATATAAACGGGAGAAATTAAGTTTGACAACTGTTGGAACTCAGATTCCAGAATGGAAAACGCGGACGAGTCCAGGTCCCATCCGCACGCCGCCCGGGTGTGGAGTTTGGTCAGAGGCCGTGAGGTCAAAGGATGGTGGTAACTTGCTCAGCGAGAGGACGGCAATGGCAGTTCAAGAGATAAATAGCATCTGGTTAAAACTATGTCCTTAGCAAACTTAATTCTGACATCTGTCGTTCTATTTATATCTTTATACACAAGTAGGCTGGGTGCGGGTTAGATTCTGGACTCACACCAAAAACAAAAACCCAAAACGAAAACAAAAAAACCTCTCACCCTCCCCCACCCGCCCCAAGAACGCCTGCCTGGCCCTGGCCCCACCCCAGAGGGCTTTGGTGTGGGGCCTCCCCTTGCACAAAGACCTATTAGGCATTAGGTCGATGGGACTGCGTCCTAGTGGTGGCCAGCACAGCTCTCTAGAGCGCCTCTAAGTCTCCTTCAGGCCCGGGCCAGAGGCCTCTAGACTAGGGTAGGAGGGGTCAGGGCTAGAGTGCCTCGGTGGCAGACTGCCCTGGAGAGGGGACGAGGTCGTGTTGCCCTGAGCAACGCGGCATGTGCTTCGGCCGACCAGGAGGGCAGTGTCGCTCGGCTCCGGCAAACAGAAGGCACTTCTCGGGGCTGGCCTGCGGCCGGCGGGGCAAGCCGGTGCCCGCAGGAACTGGCCGCGAGATATGGCGCGGCTGCTTTGCCCAGGAGGGTCTGGGGCGGGGCAGGGCGGGCGTCTGGCGGGGCTTGGCATGCTGCCTCGCGCTGGGGCCTTCCCTCCCACCTCCCCGGGTGTCACCCTAGCTGGTGTCCGTAGCCCGCGTGCTATAGAACGCCTTCCATGAAGCTGGTATCTAGATGCTGAATGAGCACTCGCAGAAAGGACATCTCCTTTCGTGTGTTCTCAAAGATGACGCGTGGGTCATCCGACTGGCAGCGCAGGCAGTTGGGTGCCATCACCATGGCCAAGTTGCTGACGTCCATTTTGGTGATGGCTACGTTGGCTGGCTGCACGAACACCTAAGTGGGGGGAGCGGAGAAGGGAGAGGAGGAGAGCAGAGTGGAGGGTGGGCGTGGCTACTAAGGGGTTAGCAGGGAAGGCAGGTTGGGTAGGGTGAAAGGTGGGCATTGGCGTGGCATCGGGGGCAGAGCATGCATACCTGGAGGAAGCGAATGAGGTAGCACAGCACCATACGGTTGATGCGCGGTAGCGAGTGCACCACGGCCACTGCAGCCTCCGGGCTCTCGTAGTGCGCAATGCATTGTTCGTAGAATTCGTGAGGAATCAAGGGCTCCTCCAGTTCCCGATACCACAGCTTTAGCAGCGATGCTGAGGGCAGGAGTGGCTTAGATGGCTATAGTCTGAGGGCCCCTAAGTCAAGCATCTACCAGAGGCCACATCCAGAGATGCAGGGTGTGTGTAGTGTGTGCCAGGGTATAGAGCAGGCTGGAAAGGGCCCCCCTGGCCAAAGTTGTTGAGACGGAGCCCAGATCCCAGAGACATTAGCTGCTGGAGGACCTGGGATCAATCTTGGTGGTTTAGGTGTATGTAGGTCCACAATGACTACAAAATAGAATTTCTCAGAAGGGCTGTGCAGCTGCTGAAGGAGCTGGCTGAAAATGCCCCAAGAGCTGGGGGTTGGGCTGCTCTGGAGGGGCAGAACCCTGGGTGCATCAAGAACACTGGCATGTCCAGTGGGTGGATGTCTAGAAGTGATGGAGAGACATCACTTCACTAAGAGAATGCTTCTGGAGGTAGGTTCCAGGGGTGAAAGGATGGTGAGATGCAGCTATAGAAGGGCAGAGGGACAAGGCCATAGGGTGATCCTGAGGTGGATGACTAGACAGGGATCCTGGCCTGAATGGTGACCTACTTTCTGGGATATGCATGCAAGCCAACACCTGCCCGGCTGTTAAGTATGTTTGGGGCTCACCAGGGACGTGGGGGTCCTCCAGGCCTGTAGGCACCTTCCACTGGTCCACCTGCAACTTCAGGGCATTCACCTCATCAATGTCACCAGGGACCCTAGAGCATAGGGCAAGTGTCAGACTAGAGGAGATCATCTTGCCCCAGTGCTGAAGCCTGGAGTGTGGGAAGGTTCAAGGTCCTACCACCCTGATTAATTCTCTCATGGAGGGTGGGATGACTCAGGACTTGGTTGCTCTTTTGGGGGCATCCTGCCCCATGCACCTGGGTCAGTGGTGTGGGATTCTCTTGGGGCCTTCTCCCTTCAGGGACTCTGCTGGTTTCCCTGTGCAGCTGTCTCCCTCTGTCGGCCACTAAAGCCCAAACTTGCAGCCCTTGGCTTCCCTACTTATCCTTTGGGGGCTTGAGCATCCCTGGTCCCAACAGGTAAGTCATTACAGTGGCTGATAGTGCATAGGCAAGTGCCACCCCAGGGCACGGTCTGTCACATCCCTGTTCACACAGGATGAAGAACTGGGGATGCTGAGCTGCCTGGCCAGCTTCAATGCCAGCTTTGAGGCTCTAATCAAAGGTGATGTCCTTGCTGGTATCCGGGTCACTCTGGACCCCTACTGGCTGTCTCTGGTTGGCCATGCTGCTATTTTGGGCAGTGACACAGGCAACTTGCCCCCTATGGATGGGATACTGTCTTGTCTCTTTGGGTGCATGGCCTCTAGGCTTTATGGTCCCTGATAGTAGAGATATATAGTGAACCCACCACTGTGCTCTCTTTCCCCACCCACAGTCTGGGATTGGCAAGGCACCTGAAGATGCCCTCTGTCTGGTCACCGTTGAGCGCCAGCACCTCCTCGGAGAGCCGCGTCTGTACCCAGGGCAGCTGCCTGTCAGGGTAGCGCTCTTTCTGCATGCTCATGACCTCCTGCAGTGCACTGCCGAACATGGATGGGCTGAACACTGCGTTCTTGGCATGCCGTATTTCCTCCACGTTGGGTTTCTTCAGGCCCTGTGAAGACAGCCCAGCAATCAGGTCCTGTTGTGGTCTAGCCTCCTCCTTTCATCTCTTCTCCCTAACTCTGGGCCTTGGCCCAACAAGAACCAGGGCCAACCCAGACCCTAATCCAAGTCACTAAGGTGGGGTGTCTCCCATCAGGCCATCTGCAACACCCCAAACCATGGCTATGTAGAAAGGTGGAGGGTGAGGGTCCCCACCACGGGCTTGCATATGGCAGTGCCTGACTGCTGCCTTTCACCATGCCAGGAGTTCTTAGGGGGCAGTGCAGCCAGGATGCTATCCCAGGCTCTGGGAGGCTGAGTGTGGTACTCAGGTGGATGGAGTACCTTACTCAGGGAGGCTATCTGATGCCCTGTCTAGGATGTGTACCCGTTTGCACTGCTCCTCAGCTGGAGGCCCAGGCATGGGTCAGGGGCCCTGGAAGGGAAAGAGACTGTGGGAAGCGCAGGTGTAAGCCTTCCTAGCCAGCCACTACCACAGGCTGGGGCACTCTGCCAGCCAGTGCTCTCCTGAGCCTCACTGTTCCTCCATCAGGCTTCTGTGTGGTCTGCAGGAGAGCCACATGCCCTAGCCTGCTTCTCCCAGAAGCATCTGTACCTTCTTGGCCCCAGTGAGCGCTGCCTTCTGCAGTTTGTGGTAACAGTACTTCGCATAGGTGCTTATTGCCACCCCTGGAAGAGAAAGGGTTACAGTCAGCCGGGGTGGACACGTGGGACCCAGGGGCTGAGAACAGCAACTGTAGGGCTCTGGGACGTGGCCAGCCTCTCGCCCACCCGAGCTACACAGTAGCCCACACTCTCACAGGCACAGTCTTTCAGAGCAGAGACCCAAGAGGAGAGGCAAGGGGCACATCCTCCACCTCTAGGAGCTAGGGTAGGGTAGGAGAAATCCCTCTGCTAGCCTTCCTATAGCCACCTAGGACAAACAGGTTGGGAACAAAGCTGCTTCCCTGTAAGGAGTCATAGGTAAAGAAGAGCACACCCTGGGTCTAAGGCCTTCAACCCTACTTCCTTTCCTCCTTAGGTGACCCTAGCAAGACCTTTGGGTGTCCCTGGACCCAGGGGAAGAGGCTTCTGGATGTAGCATTTGGTGCTGTTGGCCAGCACTGGGGAAAGGCAGTTCTCCAGCAGCCCTGGCTTCCTCAGGGAGGGAGTGAAGTTGGAGGCAGAGTGTCAGGGAGAGAGTGGCCAAAGCTTGGCTCTTAGAGAAAGACAGCTTGTAGAAGACGCCAGTGTTCTGTGCCAGCACGTTATCTAACAGGAGGGTAAGACAATGGCAGGGCCGAAGCCTGGCTTCCTCTCTAAAGGTAGGAAGCTTTCTGAGTCTCATGCCCTGCAGGAGCTGGTGCCACTGGAGTGTTGGTAGGTGACAGACTAGAATGGAAGATGATGTCATGTGTCGTCCATCTGGTCCCAGGAAATGAGGGAGGCAGGTGACAGAACAAGGAGTCATGGACAGACCAGTCACCAGCTGCGTGCTTCCGGAAGGTCCTGCCTCTGTGACCCCCAGCTTGCTACCTGCTGGGGTCAATGAAGCCTGTGATTGGGAGTACCTCTGCCTTTGAAAGGAGACAGTTTCTTAGGGACATCTGAGGTCTTGGAGAGGTCCTTAGATCCCCCAACTTATAAAGGGATATAAACATATACTTATATATGTTATAATTATACATATAAGTATATTTATCCCATAAGTATATTTTGGCCCATGAGAACCCTTTATCACAAAAGTTTTATTCACATCTGTAAATGGGGTCTTTTCTAACCAAAATAATTATAAATTTCTCAGACATTTAAGTTTTGGATAATCTGCCCCAGGTCAAGTGATCCACAGACCAAGGCAGATCACCTTGGTTTTTGTTCTCAGCTACCTAGATAGTGTATCCTGCCCTTCATGATTGCTGTGAGGCTGCCCTGTTTTAAAGGATGGAGAACGCTGAAGTGCTTCCCCAGACCTGACTCCGCTCAGCAGATGAGGTCTGAGAGCAGCGGAAGGGAAGGGTCGTAAACCTACCCACTCCTACCTGCCCACTCAGTGCTGCCCTGAGGGAGAATACAAAGGGCCCTCATCTGATACTTGCTCAGGACCAGAAGAACCTCTACTCAGACCACCTCTCAGCTGGTAGTGGGTATGAAGGAACCTCTCTGGGCTTGCCTCTCTGTAGGCTAGCCTGAGATAGCGCCTGTCTCATGGAAGCCTGGGAGCCAGTGGTAAGCAGACAGTTGCTGGCATTGTGGCGATAGCAGGCAGACCAGGACTGAGGCTGTGCACACGTGGCTGGAGTCTAGGAAGCTGTCCGTGATTTCTGCTCTGTGCTGAGTGTCTAAGCCGGTCAGCCAGTGTCATTGCATCATCTCATAGAGACCTTACTTGTAAGAGGAGGTCTGCTCTGGGCCCCCAGTCTAGCCTTGTTGAACCCCGGCAAGAACCTCCACCAGGCTGCAGGTAAACAGTTTTATGTGTGAGGAACGGCTTACCATAGACTTAGGAGCAGCACTCCAGAGTTTTTACCATTGTAGTGGGAGTTGGTAGGCTATAAGCCTCAAACACTGCTGGGTGTGCCCAAGGTTTGTTGTGTCTGCTGTTGCTTACCCGGCATGGTCCAGGGAAAGTATGCTCTGGTTCTCTACCTGACATAGTCTGAGCTCCAGGGCTCTGCCCAGTTCTGCTCAAAGTTCCACAAGAACTTGACCCTACCTGTTGCCCACAGCTCCCAAATGGTTGACATCCATGCAGCTCCCATGCTCCTGGTGGTTAGGCAAGCAGGGTCTCATAACTCTTCCCACCTACTATCCCCAGGAGCAGTCTGAGCACAGGCTGCTAGGGCAGCCTGGGAGGCCCCAAGCAAGGACAAATTTCCAGCCCTACAGATGTCATCCTGGCCTAGGCTGCAAGGGTCATCATGCTCTCTCTGCAGCTTCTGGCTGGCCCAGTTTGTCCTAACAGACCGACCTCACCTACAGAAAGCTCCTGGCCTTGTCCCTGGGTTCCAGTGGGTGGCATACAGTAGGCAAGAGCATCATGAAGAGTAGGGCAAAGGACAGCAGACAAGGGTTCCAGACACTGCACCCCTTGGCCTGGAGGAAGCAGCTCGAACAGAGTTGGTGCAGGACGGCCAGAGCTGCCTTGAGGCCTTGTCAAGAAATGGCAGTGCAGAATTGAGAGCTCTAGACAGGGAGTCACAGCCTTCCCTGGAGTTCAGCTGAGCAGAGTGGTCCTGAGACAGGGCTCACGGGAAGAGCAAGAAGGATGCTGGTGGAAGACGGCAGAGAAACTGTGGACTTCAGAAGGCTTTGCTGGGGCCACCACGGGAGAGGGAAGATTCTCTGACCATACTAGAGTGGGCTCCCCTGTCCCAAAGAGGTACTAGGCTAGAGGACAGCACTAGGGAGGCACTTGCCACAGGACAACCAGCTCCTCCACCTGTGGGCCTCACCCCAGTGACAGGCCCACTCACTCACCTGGGGGTGACTCCAGGCCGTCACAGGTTAGTCCACCAAGAGGCAAGTTGTGGATTGTCCTGGGTACTGCCAGAAGAGGTGCGGGGCACGCACCGTTTCTCTAGGGTCATTTTTGCTGGCTTGGGAGGCCCCAAGCCTGAGGTTAGTGTCCCTCCCCCAGCCCAGAAGCGGTTAGAGAAGGCCAGGCGGCCATGGCTGGAGAGCAGAGCGGTGCAGAGGCAGCGCCCAGGCTGCAGAGGCCCTACCATCTGGCTCTTCAACATAAGGCTTGGGTTTCTTTCTCAGTTTGGACTTCTTCTTACTGTTCCTTTCCAGAAGCTCTTTTATGTGCTGTGTCACTGGGGAGCAAACAGAACCGTGAGGACCACAGGACACAAGCCAGAAACCACTGCCCATGTGGTTCCTACACTTGGTGGCAAGAAGGCCCCTGGGCCTGCTGGGGTCTGTCCCATCAAGCTGATGGCCACGTGTCTCTGGGGCCAGGAGGCTGGGGCATCTCTGGAGTTAGATGAACAGAGGGCGGAGGGACTCACTGATCGGGGAGAGGAGGTGTTGACAAATTTTGGGCCTGGGCTCCTGAGCTTGCGTTTGCTCCACAGACCCACCTACTACAAAGTCAACAGAAATGGGTGAACAACGGCGGTGACTGGATTGCCACTGGGCTGAGGTCATGCCTGTCAGCTCTGCGCTGGGAAATGACCTTCTCCCCCTTCTCCCTTCATGTATTCTTTGGAGGTCAGTCATGAGGAAGGAATGTGTTAAGGATATTTATTTCATACTTTTGTTTATGCTTTACCACTGGCAAGTTTTCATCAGGCTCATGTTCCTGAAGAGCTCCTTTCTCTCCCTCCCCATGCCTCCATTGTCAATACTGGTGATTGAACACAGAGGTTCAGTGCAGGCTAGGCAGGCACTCGAACACTGAGTGACAGGTCTAGCCCTCTTTTACTTTTTTTTATTTTGATTTTTTCAAGACAGGGTTTCTCTTGTAACAGCCCTGGTTGTCCTGGAACACACTCTGTAGACCAGGCTGACCTTGAACTCGCAAAGATCCGCCTGCCTCTGCTGGGATTAAAGGTGTGCACCACCACTGCCCGGCCTCTCTCGGCCTCTTTTACTTTCTTGTTTGCTTGTTTTGTTTTTTGAGACAGGTTTTTTTTTTCCTTTTGTTTTTTAAGAGTTTATTTTTATTTTATGTGCATTGGTGTTTTTCCTGCATGCATGTCTGTGTGAGGGTGTCAGATCCCCTGGAACTGGAGCTACAGACATTTGTGAGCTGCCATGAGGGTGCTGGGAATTGAACCCTGGTCCCCTAGAAGAGCAGCCAATGCTCTTAACAGCTGAGCCATCTCTCCAGCCCCTTGGTTTTGGTTTTTCAAGACAGGGTTTCTCTGTGTAACTCTGGCTGTCCTGGAACTCTCTCTGTAGACCAGGTTTGCCTCGAACTCAGAAATCCCCCTGCCTCTGCCTCCTGAGTGCTGGGATTAAAGGTGTGTGCTACCACCACCTGGCCTCTTTTACTTTTTGTGATAAGATCTTACTTAAATTGGTACAGTTGGCCTTGAACTCTTGATTTTGCCTTAGCATCCTGAGTAACTTGATCTAAGACTACACTACCAGGCATGGCTATACATATTTCCTTTTTATTAACTTTGGGTGCTAGGGACAGAACCCACAGCCTTGTGAATACTAGGCAAGTGTTTTGCACTGAGCTGTAACTGCAGCCCTTGAATTTTTTTTTTTCTGACCACAAAAGTAATAATTTGTTGGAGCCTGTGGTTACAGAGGTTTAGAATCCATGATGATATATCAAAGCCATGGTGGCAGGAACAGGCAAGCCCAACTCACAGACATACTTCCTCCAGCAAGGCCATACCTCTTAAGCTCCCCCAAACAATACTATCTACTGAGCACCAAGTATTCTCATTCAAACTACAGATATTTCCATTTACTAGTATTTTAAATTCTAAAATACTAAACTTCAGAATCCTAAAGTTTTCATATGAGAGCTCATCGTGGTTTGAATGTGAACACGTCCTTGAATTTTTGAGGTCTTGAATTTTTTAAAGATTTATTTATTTATTATGTATATGGAAGAGGGCGCCAGATCTCATTACAGATGGTTGTGAGCCACCATGTGGGTGCTGGGAATTGAACTCAGGACCTCTGGAAGAGCAGTCGGTGCTCTTAACCTCTGAGCCATCTCTCCAGCCCGAGGTCTTGAATTTTTGAGCCCTTGCTGTATAGCTCCAGGCTGACCTCAAACTCAAGATCCTCCAGCCTCAAGCCTTCTCTGTGCTGAGATTTATAGACATGTGCTGGCACCCCAGCCACCTTATACATCCTCCACACTAGGATGAAATCAACCATTTTTCAAAAGGACTATTCTTTTCTTCCTTTTTCTTTTCTTAAATTTACTTTTTTTTTTTATGTATGAGTGCTGTCTGTCTGTCTGTACAGCTGCAGGTCAGAAGAGATTAAGATCCCATTATAGATGGTTGTGAGCCACCATGTGGTTGCTGGGAATTGAACTCAGGACCTCTAGATCAGCCAGTGCTCTTAACCACTGAACCATTCCTCCAGCCCCAGAACTATGGTTTCTTATAATGAAAAATTATATTTAGAAACCAGAAAAATGGGTGTAATGTATGCTTGTTGCTATTAAATTATCCTTGCTTCTAAGGGTCTCTCAGCTGACAGAGCAGCGAATACATGTCCACTGGCCCCTATGTGCACATATGTCTCTATAAACCCTTTTGCAGTTATTGAACTGTGTCTTTTTAGAGTACATATGAGTTCATACTAATGCTTACACTTTAACTCGTAACCATATAAATCAGTCTGCATGGCTTCTGCTCTCTGTCTGCAGCCAGTATAACTGGCTTCCCCGCCTCTCTTAGGGGCAAGATGCTGAGGACTGAGCTCAGAGACTCACATGCTCTACCACCGAGCTACACTTAAGCTCCTCGTTCTCTTAACAATATCTCATTGGACATTTAATTTTTTTTTTTTTTTTTTTTTTTTTTTTTTTTTTTTTTTTTTTGGTTTTTCGAGACAGGGTTTCTCTGTGTAGTTTTGCGCCTTTCCTGGGACTCACTTGGTAGCCCAGGCTGGCCTCGAACTCACAGAGATCCGCCTGGCTCTGCCTCCCGAGTGCTGGGATTAAAGGCGTGCGCCACCACCGCCCGGCTGACATTTAATTTTGATAGTTCAATTTTCCAATGGACGGTGTTTTTGGTATTATTTAAAAGTTACTGCCTAATCCAGGAAGACAAAGACTTTCTCCTATGTTGGAAGTTTTATAGTTTGGAGTTTTATGCTTTGGTTCATGACTTTTTTTTTTTTAATTTCTTTTTTTTTTTTTTAAAGATTTATTTATTTATTATGTATACAGTATTCTGCCTGCACACATCCCTGCAGGCCAGAAGAGGGCACCAGATCTCATTGCAGATGGTTGTGAGCCACCATGTGGTTGCTGGGAATTGAACTCAGGACCTTTGGAGGAGCAGTCAGTGCCCTTAACCTCTGAGCCATCTCTCCAGCCCTTTTTTTAATTTCTTGAGACAGGGTGTCTTTATGTAGTCTTGGCTATCCTGGAAATCCCTCTCTAGACCAGGCTGGCTTAGAGATCCATCTTGCTCTGGCCCCTGAGTGCTAGGATTAAATGAATGTGCCATCATGTCTGTCTGGTTTATGACCCATTTTGAGCTAATTTTTTATATAATGCAAAATGAAGGTTGGGATTACTTTCTTCCGTGTTTGAAAGCTCAGTTCTTCTCAGCACTATTCAAGAAAGACCTCCCTTTCTTCACTGACTAGCTCTTCCACCTCTGAGGAAAGCTGACCTGCTTTTGAGTGGGACGGTTTCTGGGACCTCTGTGATGTTCATAGATTACCATCTACCTCACACAGGCCAGACTTGATTACTCCAGACCTGGAACAAGCTAGAGGTGGGAGGCCCTCCAACACGCTGCTCTTCTTCCTCTTCTTCTTCTTCTTCACTAATCAGTTTCAGAGGTCTAGTCATCATCAGTGTGACAGGGAGCACGGAAATACTTTCCTTTGGAGAGTTGCCTTAGGGGCTGGAGAGATGGCTCAGAGGTTGGGAGCACTGGCTGCTCTTCCAGAGGTCCTGAGTTCAGTTCCCAGAACCCACATGGTGGCTCACAACCACCTATAATGAGATCTGGTGTCCTCTTCTGTCATAAAGGTATACATGCAGGCAGAACACTGTATACATAATGAATAAATAAATCTTTTTTTTTTTTTTTTTCCCGAGACAGGGTTTCTCTGTGTAGCTTTGCGCCTTTCCTGGAACTCACTTGGTAGTCCAGGCTGGCCTTGAACTCACAGAGATCCGCCTGGCTCTGCCTCCCGAGTGCTGGGATTAAAGGTGTGCGCCACCACCGCCCGGCACGAATAAATAAATCTTTAAAAAAAAAAAAAAAAGAGTTGCCTTGGTCATGATGTCTCTTCACAGCAGAATAAGACAAGGTCTAAATTTAAAGACCTTTTTTTAAAGGTGTGTGTGTGTGTCCAAAAAGGGCAGAGGCCAGAAGCATCAGGTCCCCTAGAACTGGAGTTATGGTTGGTTAGGAGCCACCAAATGTGGGTGGTAGGAATCCAACTTGGGAACTCTGCAAGAACACTATACACTCTTAAGCACTGAGCCACCTTTCCAGACCCTGCTCATGTCTTGTTGTTTTGGGGATTGTGTCTTGCCATGTAGCTTTTAACTATGCTAGAGTTACTATGTTGATCTTAAATTTATGATTCTCCTGTCTCAGCCTTCCAAGAGCTGAAATTACAGGCATGTACCACCATAGACAGCTTTTCACCGTCTTTAGCTAGACACTGGAAAATCTTCCTTTCTTTCTTTTTTTTCCGGAGCTGAGGACCGAACCCAGGGCCTTGCGCTTGATAGGCAAGCACTCTACCACGGAGCTAAATTCCCAAACCCATCTTTCTTTCTTTTTTTTTTCAAGACAGGGTTTCTCTGTGTACCTTTGCGCCTTTCCTGGAGCTCCCTTGGTAGCCCAGGCTGGCCTCGAACTCACAGAGATCCACCTGCCTCTGCCTCCTGAGTACTGGGATTAAAGGTGTGTGCCACCACTGCCCGGCCCCCATCTTTCTTAAAACTATGGAGTAACAAGGGCTGGAAATATGGCTCAGAGTTTAGGAGAGCAGGCTGCTTTTCCAGAGGGCTCAGGTTCAATTCCCAGCACCCACATGGCAGCTTACAACTGTCTGTAACTCCAGTTCTAGGAGATTCAGCATAGATCACACAGACATACATATAGGCAAAATACCAATGCACGTAAAATAAAAATAAATTACTTAAAAATATATGGAGTAGCAGCCTGGCAGTGGTGGCGCATGCCTTTAATCCTAGCACTTGGGAGGCAGAGGCAGGCAAATCTCTGAGTTCAAGGTCAGCCTGGTCTACATAGTAAGTTCCAGGATGGTAAGGGCTACACAGAGAAACCCTGTCTCAAACATACAAACAAACAAACAACAAAACAAAACAATTCAATTCTGTCTCTGCCTCCTGAGTGCTGGCATTATAGGTGCCTGGCTAGGACCCATGTTCTTGAACAATGCTGTTTAGGCCTGTTGAAAAGGGCTGACCAGCTTGTATGTAGAGGCCTCTTCTGGGCTCCAGGCCAAGCACAGCTCTACATAGGTTAACCTGAGGCAACCCAGGGATGGAGATGAGGGTGTTGACAGTGAGAGCAGCTCAGGCCCCACAGCCTAGATGCAAGGCACCTGCTGGTTGCTTATCATTTAGAGTCCAGAGGTAAGGCTTTATGGGCCTTAAATGGGGTGCTGTTAAGCCACAGACCCCAGGCTAAATCCATTTCCTTCTTTTGTGTAAGCCAGGACAGTATGGGTCTAACACACTGGGAAAGAGGCATCTGTGTGAAGGGCAGCATCCCAGGGGGTCCTACAGAAATAGCCCAGTTACATTCTTCCTGGCTAGCTGACCGAGGGATTCCTAGGCCTCTGACCATCTCCCAATCTTCATTTGCTCACTATCTCACTCAAGTTCTCTCTTTTGTGTTTGTGGGCCTCATACTGCACTAGGAAGTGAAGACACATCTTCATAGCCTAGAGCTCAAATTGATTAGAAGAGGACAAGGAAGCGACCTATGAGGTCAACAAAACACAGCTCCCAGGATTCCTCCTACTTCTAGAAAGGCTTAAGAGGACCAAAGACTGGGGTTCTTGAGTTCCTCACTAAAGCCTATGGTAGTCCCAAGCTGCTTGGAAACTGATTTTAGTCCTCAGTGTAAGTATGGGAACATAGACCATGTGCCAAGCTACACATCTGCCAGTACCTATTCCGAAAAGAGCATGCCTGGGGCAGAAATCACATGGATTCCGAAATTTCACTCACAACTGGCTGAGGTACTGCATGGTACCTATGCTTTGCACACCTTCTCCAGGACGCTGCTCAAGCCATGCAGTACATTAACCCCACAGCATTATGAAAACTGCTTTCCCCATACCTGCTGGGGACAAGGCTTAGAGGCCCTGAACAGTACCTCAGTTTCTAGGCCAAGATAGACTCTTTTCCTCCCAGGGAGCAATGTACGGCACTGTGTGATCGAGCATGCAAGCATGTGTGTGTGTGAGCATGTGGGTGTACATTTAGACATCAGTTCTGTGGCTGTATTACACAGGTACTTAACAACTGCTGAGGTGGAAGATGGCCACCCAGCTACCTATGTTCTGCTGTGTAGCCACTCTAGCTAGCCCAGGGCTCAGACCAACTACCCAGCTGACACAACCATGGCATATCTCTGGGGACCTGGTACTTGGCCCCAGGCAGCTATGGGCAAGCAGGAGATCTATGATTGTACCACCTTCTGCCTCACAGGCCAACTCAGCTCATAATGGCCACGAGCTGGTTGAACTCCCAGACTTGTGTGATGGGCATGTGGGCTGGAGCTTGGTGGCACATCCTGGTCACTATGCTCTTCCTTGCTTAGGCCATTGGCCCAGACCCTACACAGAAGATGGCCTGAGTCTCTCCAGGCATCTTCTCTAACAACAGGATAACAAAATCGAGTGTAGTAAGGGCACAGGAGCTTGATAATGCCTGCCCCTAGCCATGGTAGGTTTGGAGCAGAGTGGATACACAAGGCTCTACGTCTTATTTCTGCCAGGCCTGCCTGGGCTCTTCTCAGAGTTCAGGTAGGATTCTCTGAGGTTGCCCACAAAGCAGAGGAAAAGGGGTCTAGGGTCTTCCAGGGGACTGTATATCTTCTTGGAACTGGCCGGTGTTACCCAGCATGGCTAGGAGCCCTCTCCATAGCCCTTAACTTCATTTAGCAGCAGCAAAGCTGGGGTACTGAGGGTCCCACATGCTGGGCCTTACCTTTGGTGTCATTAACGGGGTCCATATGCCGGTAGATATAGCCCTCTAGGTAGGAGTGGAACTTGGGGGTAGGTGGGAAGAAGGCCAGGCAGATGGCCATGAGCTCCCAGCCACGGGCCAGGCTCTCCAGGCGGAAGTTCTCTGTGGTTTGCCGGCATAGCTGGATGTACAGCTCATCCCGTAGGCCCTGTGCACTCCAGCCTTTGGTGGCAATCTCCAGGGCCACGTGCAGTGGGTCTGCCTTGGCCCGTCTGTCGCCCATGTACATTTGGATTAGCTTGAAGATTTCACAGGCCTCTTTCTTCACATGCCGGTCACTGGTCACGATCATGGGTTTCTTGATGGATTCGCTGCTCCAGGCCAGCATGTTGGCTATGGACACCTTCCGCCGGAATAGACCCTGGGTGTGCTTGTTGAAGTGCTTGGAGGCCCAGTTTTCGATGTCCGTCTCGGAGGAGGGCTTCCGCAGTGTGAATGTGGGGAAGACGCAGCTGGAGCTGGGCACTGCATTGCGGTTCTGCCGGCTGCTCTCAAACTGCGCACAGGCACCAAGGTCCTCAGACTGGGAAGGACAAATGGGACTGGGCCATCAGAGGGTGGGCTGGGCAGGCAAACAGGCCCAGCAGGACTATAGCCCTAAGAGGTGTGAGCCAGCCAGGTGAGTCTCAGCTTGCTCAGCAGACATGACCAAGAGGCTCAGGAAACCTGACTGGGTGAGGGAGGTACATGACATCTTAGATGGGAGTACCACCTCGACACCTTTAAGGACGGCTAGCATCCACCTCCTATAGGCAAAGTTACTAAGCTACCAGCCCCATTCCTACCTCTGCATGACCCTGTGACCCTAGTGCTGGAGGACCTGGTTCTTTTATCACTTGTCTGGGGTTTGACCCTATAGGTCCCTCCCTTTGCCTATATGACCAGAGCCCATCCTCTTATTAAGGGTAGCTTTGTCCCTGATTATTCTGTTTCCCCACAGCCTAGAGTAGGTCTCAGAAGCCATATGGGGACCCAAGACAGCTGCTGCTCAGAAATTACTGAAGCCGTCCCCAGTGGGTAGAGATAAACCTGTCACACCATCTTGAGGAGGCCTCTGGGTTCTAACTCCACCCTCTGTAGGCTCTGGTGCTGCTGGGCAGGAGCAGAAGACCAGCATGGATAATGGAGTCAGTCTGAAGCAAGATGGAGAATATCAGTGCCAGGATTCCAGAGGGCAGAGTCATGGAACTCTGCCCTCAAGCCTTGTGTGGCATCCTACAGTTGTGCCCTCCCTGACAACTGGTCACGGGGCCTTAGACTAGGGTTCTAAAACCTCCAAAGGTCACACCCATGCCATGGATTCTGCCCTGTGATGACCTGAGGTCTGGTGGGCCCAGAGATCCCATCCACCCTACCCTGTGCCCTCACCTGTGAGGGGTGGAGGTAAGGCTCCGGCGAGGCCAGGTTGGTCTGCACAGAGATACTTTTTTCCAGCAGGATCTGGGGGAAGCCCAGCTTCTCAAAGGTGCTCCGCTTCCAGTGCTTGCTGTCTTGTTGTGCCAGCGCCTCGTCCTCACTGAATGCTCGCACCACGGGCCCAGGCATGGGCAGTGGCACAGCGCCGTCACTCTCATACCCAGAGCCATCTTGCTGGGAGTCCCAGCTGCCCCTCTGCTTCATGTGGAAATGGGCCTGCTGTGCTTCCCAGGCCAGCCGGGCCTGCGCCAGGAAGGGCTCAGGTGTGCCTCGCACTAGGTCTGCCTCAGCCTTTACTGGGGTAAGGCTGGACCTGCATGGAGAACGCTCTTCAGTCAGAGGCTGCTCTCCTAGCAGGTCTCCAGGACCATCAGTGGAAGAGGTGCTAGGGACTTGGCACAGAGAGGGCTTTCTGTTCTTCCTCTTACGAGTGCCTGGGGAGTAGCCTGTGGAAGACATGGTGTCCTGCTGACTGGACCAGGACATGGCATCCTCCTGGGCTTGGGGCAGTGGTGTGGGTGGTTGGCTTGGGCGTGACTCAGGCCCTTCCATGGTGCTATAGTCTCCAGACCTGACCCCCAGGCGCTGGTCTCTCAGCAGGCAGGGGCTAGGCTGCAGAGAGTAGGTGCCACCACCTGGGTTGGGTGCATACTTGTGTCTGGGCCCAGCTCTAAGCTTGGGGCTGGAGCCTGCCTGTTCCACATACACCAGCTGCCGTACGTACTCCTTGCCTACAGGACTATATTCCAGGCTCAGAAAGCGCTCTGGGCACTTCTGCTTGGTGCGCATCAGCTGTTGGCAGGGGGACGTTGGGGTCTGTTTAGTAGTTTGCAGGAATGCGTGGGGCTTTCGGCCTGGTGACCTCTGTGGTGAGCCAGTCTGGTAGGGGCTGTTGGCTTCAAACTGCACATCCATGGGGGGTTCATCATAAATGGGGGCTTGGTATTCCACTGGAGGCTCCTCATAGAGTGGGGGCTCATAGCCATAGCGTGGGGAGGAGGGCTGTGAGTCACTGGAGGGCTTACGGGGTTGCATCAGCAGGGGTGAACAGTTTCCAGAGAGCTCAGCCCTCCTTAGAAAGGGTGAGGGCCGCCTCTCCGGAAAGAAGACAGTGCCATCAGTGTCAGGGACAAAGGTCTGCAGGCTAGGGGAATGCTGGCTGCCCGAGGGTCTGCGGTGAGACCCCCCCAGCTGGCTGTCTGAGGGATAGCCATTGCCTTGGGGAGTGAGGAAGCTGGGTTCACGGTCAGCAACCTTGATGAGCATGCGTTCCTTGTTACCAGAGTTCCATCGCAGTGAAGAGGTCCTGCGTGGAGAGCGACACCCAGTTATTGGCAGAGTTAAGTCCAACCCCACCATCCAGCCTGAGAGTTTCCCAGCATCTTCCTCCTTTTGGAATGATCTTGTGCTGTTTCTAGAGGTCTTCCACCTTAGAGCTGTTTCTTGCTCAATCTAGTACTAGGCAGAGAGCTGCTTCTGGAGCTGCCAGACAATGGCTCAGGTGTCAGAAGAGCCCAGCACCATACCACACGAGCACAACAAGGCCCGGTTTCGGTAGAAGGCTCCTGTGATTCTCCCTTGCTTTGGTCTCCCAATCACTATGACAGAAACATACTTGTTTTTCCCTCATCTCCCTACGAATACCTGTATCAGGTCAAGGGCACTCACAAAAGTCATAATGCTTCAATCCTGGTCCCTCACCAGCAAGATCACAGTGGGTATCTGGCATCTTCAGAATGTCTTTTGCTTACTAATGAAGTGGGTGGCACTGCCCCTAGGGACATCAGACACAATGCTCACGTATGTCCTGTCCCACAGGCCTGAGGTCAGGAAGGGCCCTGCACCTCAGGGCTATGCTTGAAGTAGCAAGAAGCTGGACCTAGAGCAGTGTTCCACGAAAGAGGTTCCTGTTCTTCCCTAGACTGCAGAGGTATGACCCTCTGACTAGGAGTTCCGCACCTTTTGATTGTCACCGGATAATCTCGCATGGCTTTTTGAAAACCAGCTATTGTGATTTCAAATATCACGTTTACTTTATTCCTCCTCTTCTGGGACTCCAGTCACAACTCACCACGCACCACACAGTTTTCACGAGTTCTAATCTCTCACCCCCAGTTGGCCAGCTTAACAGTACCAGGCATGAATTCCCTACTGTTGAGCAGGCCTTATGTCTAATTAGATGGCTGCTGGTTACCCCTAAGACATATAAAGTTTGACTATTGCACTACTGGGGATATATTCCAGGCTTGGCAGCTGGGTAGGTTTACTTGTTTCTCTCCCTTGGCAGATTGCACAGGACTTCTGGATTCTATAAGAGATAGTCATCAGGAAGGAGGCTTCCATGTCAGTTTCAAATCCATTCTTCTAAGCCCAGTATCCTACTTGTGCCTGAGCTGACTGAGGCTGGGCTTGTGCAATGGGGATGGCTTATGCACTGGTTACCCTCTCCTCCTGGCATTGCAGAAATCTGGGAGAGAGCACTGACCCTGTCCTCCAGTCCCAGGAGCTCCTCAAAGACTGTTAGTCTTGGTGGTTTGGCAGAGGCATAGTGAATACATCCAAAGCCAGTCCCCAGATCTCACTGCTCAGCATATCTCTGATGACTCCTGAGTATTCCATGGGTTTGGCTGAGCTTCTACAGCTATCCTAGGGTAAAAGTCAGTCTAAGGAAAGCTAGTGTCTTATGAAAGGGGACGTCCAAGCATCCACAGCCATCTGTTCTGGTTCTAGTCTGTGACTCTGGGTTCATATGGATAAGACCACACCTACCAGCAGAGGCAGGTTGTTGTAGAATATTATTTTAAGGTGTGTTACATTTGCTTATGCTCTGGAACATTTGTTAAATGATGCAAAGACGTGTTACATTCTTCTATGTTGCCTTTATTTAACTGTGTGAAGCTCTGTTACTTTGCCTGTCTAAAACACCTGATGATCTAATAAAGAGTTTAATGGCCAATAGTGAGGCAGGAGAGAGAAATAGGCAGAGCTGGCAGGCAGAGAGGGTAGATAGAAGAAGTCTGGGAGAAGAAAGGAGGAGCAAGAAGAGGAGGAGAGGATGCTAGGGACCAGGCACTCAGCTGGCACAAGCCACAGAGTAAGAGTGAAAGTAAAATATACAGAAGTAAGGAAAAAGCCCAGAGGCAAAAGGTAGATGGGATAATTTAAGAAAAGCTGGCAAGAAACAAGCCAAGCTAAGATTGGGCATTTATAATTAAGAATAAGCCTCCATGTGTGATTTATTTGGGAGCTGGGTGGCGGGCCCCCCAAAAGAGTAAAAACAATTATATTTTGGTGTTCCAACGTGGGGGCCGTAGAAAGCTGAATAACACAGGTGAAGAGGGGCTTTGGCTACTCAAGAGTGCCAGACACAGGCCCACTCACAAAATCATGATCCAACTCTGTGGTTGTCCGCTTGTGGCAAGGTGAGATCTCAGGACTGACTGGCTCAGGAAAGGCTCACATTCCTGTGGTTTCTACTCTGAGTTTCCAGAGATAGGAACAAGTGTTAGGAGACTCATGAGTAGAAGAAAGGTCTGTGGGTTGATAATGCATTCTGTCCTGATCACTGGTTGGCCAAGATGTCAGAGAACAAACAGGCAATTATGTGGGTCTGCCTTCCACCAGGTAGGCAGTGCTATGTGCACTGTGCCCAAGAACGTCCTTGGAGTCTAGATGCATCCTCAGTATAAGCCAAGTGCCATGCAAGACTATGTTACAGATGGAAGAGGCTTCCTTTAGAGAACAGACCACACCTGGATCTCAGATACTTTATTCCTGTCCCCAGGCCTCACCAAATCCACAGCTTCATGGTCACATGAAGCTGGAGCACTCCTAAGCTGAGCCCGATTGGGCCTTTCTGCAGTCACATGCTTTGCATTCGTCACTGCTTTGACCCTCCTCAGTCTTGGGCCTTACATCATGACCAGGCCCAATACATCACGATGCTAAACCACCTTCTGACTTTGTCTCCACATCCTTGAGGCTATTTGAGCATCCCCAATATCTCTGCTGCACACAGCCCTGCTTAGGCTTCACAGGATGTCTGTGGCCTCCCCATACAACATTCACAGTGTCCACCTGAGCTTAGCTAACCTCCACATTAGTGGCACAGATAACTCTGGCCTTTCTTCCTCTTTACCTCTTGCCTAGCTCCAGCGATAACTCTGTTGAGTGCAGCACCTGGGCTCAGGTGCCCTGACTACACAAGAAACCAAAGCTGAAAGAGCTCCCTTAGGATCGCCTAAGTGGATATGGCAGTATGAAGCCCACAAGAAGTAGGGAGCAGCTACAAGTGCAGCAGCCTGTGTGGCCCCTAGACCTCATGCTGCAATTTCAGAGGTAAAATCTGGCACCAAAGTTTGTAACTGTGAAGAAAATCCAGGTAGAAAACAATACCACTGTCCAGGCCTCCTCTTTTCCAGCATGGGTTGGCCACCAAGGATTCCACTGCTGTCTTGGTGCAGGCCTCCAGGAGCACCTGGACTTCCCTGCTGAGGGCTTAGCCCTGTCTTTGGCCCTCAGGAGGATAGACCTGCTCTTAGGCAGGTTCCTTCTCCGAAGACCTCAGTGCTTCTGCTGCTTCTCACCTGTAATTATAGTTTTTCTACCTCAAAGGCTGAACTCTCTGTGTTCCCATCTTTTCAATGCCCATTCTTGAATGTCCATGTTGTAAATGGGTATTGGCTTGCAAGATGCCATTCCTTCACACTGCCCCCACATTCTGCTACCTTTCCTTTCTAGAACTGCTGTTTCTCTCCCCCTGTGTTCCCCTCTCTGTGACTTCTCTTTGTAAGAAACCCAAAGCTGGTGCTGAGATGAGGATCAGAAAGACAAGAGCCACAGACTGAGGCGCTAAGCAGTAGGACAATGGCACACACTGGGCACTTCTAACTGCAACTGCTATTCCTGGGCCAGGAGCAAGCTAGCAAGCTTTCTGCACCCAGGAAGCAGAAAATACTGCATTCACTTTCTCTTGAACTGTGGGCAGCTTCACTGCCTAGGGGTTGGTCAGCTCTGACCTCCTTCATAATTGGTTTCACAAGTGCCTGGATTTCTTGCCATTCCAGGTCGTGCTGATCTGTGCTGTGCAGGACAGCTTGTGAGAGGAAGTACTGGGCTCCCTCTAAGGCCAGAGTGCAGCCCGCTGGCTCCTGTCTTCTGCAGCAATTCTTGCTGCAGGTCATCAGGGTTAGTGCCAGTTGGGTCACTGGTTCTACTCTCTCCCTGCCCAGCCAGGTGGGGTGATACCTTGGCCTGGAGGAAGCCTTTCT
Organism: Peromyscus californicus insignis; assembly: GCF_007827085.1. Lineage (NCBI taxonomy): Eukaryota > Metazoa > Chordata > Mammalia > Rodentia > Cricetidae > Peromyscus > Peromyscus californicus. The sequence goes on from NW_026294503.1 coordinate 41,627,302, forward strand.
CAGGGGAACTCACTATCCAAGAATCATTTGGAACTTCTAGAACTGAGTGACTCTGCCCATACCTGTGTGTTGTACAGGCTCTAAGGACAGCAAATTCCCTTTCTCTGGAGCCAAGATGATCAGATGAGGATGCATTCTCAGCAGAGAGGATCAAGTGCATCTCTGGGTGAGGTCTGACCCTTTTTCTAGCCTTCTTAAGAGGTATTCAGTCACCCAAGTCACAGAGATCCCACAAAAGCAAACCTCTGGCTCTAGGGCTCTTGCAAAAACACCAATATTCTCTTGTGATCCCACCTCTTCTCCAGATGTCACTGGTGTTTGTGCCAAGGTCTCAGTGATGGGGCAACAATAACAGAATGGATGTTGAGTGTGGCTTTTCCTTGTTGGCATTCATGATTATTCCGTTATGGTCTTGGAGTAGAGTAACAATGGCTTGGTAGCCACAGCAATGGAATAAGTAGAACAATACAGTGAAAGGTTGATATATGGGAATGGTACCCTTTTTTTGGGGGGGGGGGCATAGGGTCCGTAACAGGACTATTAATAATCCCTAGTAGGAGTAATGGGAGGGTCATAGGACTCTGTCCTGGAATCCCAACCATACCTCCCGTTGCTCTTTTCTGTGTGCCCCTCCTACTGCAAGGGATCTTAGGAAATGTCAGAATATATAGGATGTGTGTGGGGCTCAATGATGCACCTTCCATGAAGTCATCATTCATGACATGGTAGGACTTTGCAGTGATGCACATATTCTGGGTATCTTATACTCCTGTAAGTAAGCCCAACAAACTCACATGTTCATTCAGTTAGATTTGGGTGGACTCATTCCCACGGTCTGGACAGATAGAAAAGCAATACAATAAGGGGAAGGCTGGGCTGCCTTGTGTGAAGCTGCCTCCAGCCGGTACCTGAGATCAGACGATCTCCCCTGCTGAGGGAAAGGACAATTTCCAGGCTGTATCAGACATCAGTACCCTGGGCTGGTCACTGGAATGCAGCAGAGCCCAGAGAGTCCTCCTGGTTTAGAAATGTAGCTGTTGGCTCTGTGCTGTCCAGGTCTACCTGGGAGACCATATGGGGTTCTAAAAGAAATCTCCAATGATATCATTGGTAGCAGGGAAAAGGGAGTGACCGTCAAGGGCAATGAAAAATGCAACACAGACAGTAGCTGACAGGGCTGGAAACCTGGGGGCAAACAGCTGGAGGACTTTGAGGAGGGCCTTTAGGCCTTTGCAGAGGCTGGTCATGTCAGCTAGTGTGGCTGATGCGTTTTGATAGGGCTGAGAGTAGCTGAACTGCTAATGTGGGGACTGATGGGTGGAAGGACCCCTGAGTGGGCTTGCTTCTCCCATCTGTCACCCATACCTAAGATATCCAGAAAGGCCTAGAGAGCCTCTTCTGTCTCCTGGGACTTGTGGCTGTAAGGGGTACCTGCTTCCCTGAAAGCGCTACAGGTATTTATTTGCAGATGGTGATGGGCACATGACTAATGAAGCAGCCCCCTGATTTTGAGGGGTAATAGCTCCCCGGGGGTGGCAGGATTGTGGCAGTGCTTGCCAACCAAAGGTTAGATGGGCACATCTGCCATAAAGAGTGCAGCTCTTTGGCCCACTACAGTGTTTGAAGGGTCATGGAGAGTCTCAAGCCTGGTGGCCAGAGCTGAGATTTGATTTGTCCCCATGCAGATAAGTATCTACCAGACCTGTACTGCTGAGGGGAAAATGAAGCCCAGCGAGACCTGGAACACACCTTTAGTTGCATGGCTACGTTAAGGACCAGGGCAGACCGATTCTCTTCCACATCTGTCTCTACTTAGGAAACGAACCAATGGGCTAAACTCTCGAGGCCTCTCACGTTGTTCAACTTCTTCCCCAGTACCCATGCTGTTCCTGGTGCTCTGCGATAAGGACTCTGACCACCCTCAGGGAAAAACAGTCACCAACAAAGAAGGCTATAGGTGGCTGCTACCTTTCTGTTTGAGGACTTGGGGCCGAGAAGCCAGAAGCTGCTTCCTCCCTATGACCACCTTGGGTTGCCTGACTGGGCCTGGTAAGTGTTCTCAAATATGTGACCAGTATTGCACAGGGGTGGAACACACATTAAGGATCCCTCACACCTCATGCTTCTGCCACAGGCTGAGGAGAGCACCAAGGTTCTTCCAAAATGGAATTCCCAGTGAAGTTAGGGCAATTCTGAGTGTCCTCTGCCCACACCCATGGTGCTGGTGTTCTTTACAGCCTCTCCTGGTGCTCCTATTACGTCTTGCTCAACCAGACTCTGCTCCAGCTATTTCATCGCCAGCCCACCCAGGAACACTCAGCTCAGCGGCCAGGTGCGTCCGACATCAGGCAGGTCTACCTGTAGTGAAGGAGCTGGCCGTCAGCACTGTAGTCCCGGTAAACTTCATAGTCCTTCTCCAGGAGCACACCCGGCGGTGAACAACTAAACACAGCAAAACAAAACAGAGCCGAGTGTGAGCGCAGGACTTCAAGCACACAGAGCTGCCCTCCCTCCCCGGAGACGAGCTGAGTGGCACTTTGTGTGTTCCTTCCCTTCTTCTCTTAGTTACAGACAGGGTCTCACACTGCAGCCTGGCACTCACAGAGATCCATCTGCTTCTGCCTTCTGAGTGCTGGGATTACAAGTCTGCACCACACGCTCCTATGTTCCTTTCTACGGTCTAAGCAAGAATTTCCTTCTGTCCTATATCCATCTCTTCTGAGTATGAACGGCCACAGCGGCCTGCCTTGAGGCCACGGAACAGGCAGGCCAGGACACCAGCCCTGCCCTAGAATGGGACTAATCCCAGAGATAGGATTAGTGAGAGTTTCAACCAGGAATGACAGACAACCAGGGGAGACATGCTACAGAGACTTAGCAGGGTACTATGACCGTCTGACAGCCGACATGAAGACATCCAAGAGATATCTGAAGCCGGACACCTAAAGAGGTGATTACCCCGGTCAGCTATCCAAAGGCAGGTGATCAAACTAATACTCGCTTGTGATTAAGATGAGGCTTTAGGAGTCTAGAAGAAGGAACTTATTTATTCTGATCAAGATTATCTATACTAAACTCCAGGCTTTCATAACACTCAGTGACAAAAGGCTGAAAGCAGACCCGCTAGAGGCGACATAGCAATGTGGATTCTTGCCACCAGGATGTAACATGGTTTTGGAAGGCTAGCCAGTGCACCAAGAAGAAGGGGGATTGGCTGATTCGGTGTTTGGACGAAAGATAAAATCCATCATTAAGTGTCAGTCTTTATTATTTTTTGAGACAGGGCCTCCCCACGTAGCCCTGACTTGTTTGGAACTCGCTATGTGGCCCAGGCTGACCTCAAACTCACTGAGCTCCCTCTGCCTCTGCCTCCCAAGTGCTGGAATGAAATGTGTGCACCACCACACCCAGTTCAGGTGTCAGTCTTGAAAAGCTAAAACAACCGAACAAAAGTTACTGTAATATTAATGGAGACTTGTAATCTAGCTTTCACTTGAAAGGGTTAAAGAACAAGGGGCTGGAGAGATAGCCCAGCAGTAAAGAGCACTGCTTGCTCTTCCAGAGGACCCAGGTTTGGGGTTCAATTCCCAGCACACACATGGCAGCTCACAACTACAATTCCAGGGGATCTGGCATCCTCACATAAACATACATGCAGGCAAAACACCAATGCACATAAAATAAAAATAAATTACTTTTAAAAAGTTGAGGGGTTGGGGATTTAGCTCATTGGTAGAGCACTTGCCTAGCAAGTGCAAGGCCCTGGGTTCGGTCCTCAGCTCCGGGGGGGGGGGGGGGGGGGGGGGTGGGGGGGGGGGGGGGGGGGGGGGGGGGGGGGGAGTTGAAGAGCAGCATTATTAGGAAAATAGTTATTACATATAATCATGAACAGCTAAATTATAGAAGGATAAAAAATTATTTTGATGTCTTTTTAGACCTGTACTCCATTCACACACATCCCATTCATCACTCAAATCACACTTTAGCCTGGATTTGAATGAAGACATGGCTTAATTTTCCTTGTATGCTTCCTTGGATCTAGGCAAGACACTGGATTCTGAACCAACAATGCTGGAGAATTTTCATCCCACCAAACAGAACTAACACTTCACTTTGAGTGCTCTCCATTTTGACTCTGAAGATCTGTCTGTGAACATTTGAAGACAGAGGTAAAGCATCACTAGGATTCTTATATCCATCCTGGGTGGGAGTGTGAATTCCTCAAGATGGGCTGTAAGATGCTAGACCACCAGTGTAGAGTTATAGTTGTAAGATGGGCCTGGTCTCTCTTTCAGATTCATTACATTCCAAAAAAAGAACACCCTTCCTTTATTGTATTCAATCATGTGCCTTAAACTATCCTCACAGAGCTCAGTAGAGATCTACGAAGAGGTCCTTCCATCTGGGAAGGCCCACTGCCATTTTGTCTTCACAAACTCCTCCTGGTTCAAGGTACTGAAGGCCCTGAAATGAGACCTCCCTACCTGGGCTATCAAACGGTTACACAGGGCTGGTCTGTAGCCAGGCTTTACTTCCTTAAGTACATACCCACCTGTGGCTTTTCTGCTTTTGTGGTTTTTTTTTTTTTTTTTTTGTAGACAGGGTTTCAACTGTGTAGCCCTGGCTGTCCTGGAACTCACTCTGTAGACCAGGCTGTCCTTGAACTCACAGAGATCTGCCTGCCTCTGCCTCCCAAGTGCTGGGATTAAAGGCATATGACACCACCACACACCACACACACACACACACACACACACACACACACACACACACACACACACACACACACACAGTTTTGGCTTTTCAACTGACTGTTTAACATTCAATCTCAAGCATTATTCCACCAAAGCTCCACATTTATCTGGGCTTAGTGGTTTATGCTTGTAACTTCAACAACTGGGAGACTGAGGTTCAAGGCAAGTTTGGGATAAGCATTAAGACAATGCAATGGTGTTGCATGCCTTTAAATCCAGCACTCGGGAGGCAGAGGCAGGTAGACCTCTGAGAGTTCAAGGCCAGCCCGGTCTACAGAGTGAGTTCCAGGACAGCAGAAATCCTGTCTCCAAAAACCAAAAAGACCCTCTTTATAAACAAATATGAGGACTGTGCTAGATCAAAACAGTAATACTTGGCTTCGATACATAAGGGAGGGCCTAGGGAGATGGCTTGGTGGGTGAAGGGCATGAGAATCTGAATTTAGATCCCCAGCATCCCTATAAAAAGGAACTTGTAAAGGCATGCACCTGTAACCTTAGGCTGGGAGGGGGAGACAGGAGGATCCTCGGAGCTGATGGGCCAGCAAATCTAGCCAAAATGGCAAGCTTCAAGTTAGCAGGAGATGCTGTTTCAAAAAATAAGCTGAAGAGTGCTAGACAAAGACACCTGAAGTTAACCTCTGGCCTCCACAAGCACACACATAGATAAGCATTCACACTGCCTAAACATACACACACTGCCTAAACATACACACACAAAGTAAAAATATTGAAAAAAAGTTAAAATAGCTAAGAGAAAATGTTCAGAGTATAGAAGGAGACCTCAAGGGCACACTACATAAAGATGGGTGCACAAAGCTCCCTGTCTAAACAATGCAGCACAGGGAGAGCACAGATGCTGAAACTCACCAACCAATACATATGCTATGTTTTGTTCACATCAACTCACATTGAAATTTGGTTCCAACCTAAGGAAAGGAAAAGTCTTGAAGAGGGATGAGGCAATGTGACCCCCGCCATGAGGGCACTGCTGAGTTTCTGTGGGGGTAGAGTGCTCTTAAGAGATCTGTGAGAACACGGCATTACTGGGTAGGGCAGCTCCTTTGTCTCTCATGCCTTCACTTTACCATGAACCAAAATAAGCCAGTCTTCTCTATGACTCACCCTGCTAAAAATACCTTACTATGGGAGTGGAAAATGGCCTGAGGCAACATACAAGAATTTAGTTAACAGCAATAGAAAATTAGGAAGACAGCAAGTGTTCTAGAAACAAGTCCCATGTCTAAAAGCCAAGAAAGCACACTGTTTACAGTGAGAATGCAATGGCTAACATGTCATAAAATGCATGCTCTCTGCCTCTGCCTCCTCAGCATATCCTTCGGATGTGTGCCATTACATCTGGCAGAGTGCTGTACAATATTTCAAAACTGCAAGAATATGTACCTGAAAATCAGTAAGAGATGACACTAGGGTGTTTTATTTTAGCTTCTGGATGGTCATATATTTCAAAAGACTGAATGAATGAGTGGCAGTTATTAACAAAAGCTAGCAGTCAATATTTTCAAATATAGAGTTATGATATATAGTAGAAAGCTAGAAAATAATAAATGAAATATGTAAACATAACTCTAGGATACCTATGTCCATAGCTGTTTCAGGCAGGGTATCCATCCTGTTATGTCCGGCTGGTCACCAAATGTCACAAGACCTTTTGGAGCATGGAACTCCGTCATCAGTCACCCTGCAGGTCCCCCGTGCTCACTGCTGTGTCATACTGCAGCAGGGCACACTGGGCACAGCACACTGTGTGCTTCCTCCTCCTAGGCTCATGCCCCTCCTCTCCCAGGAGACACATGGAAAAGCCATTCCACCTGCCTGCTACTCTACTTCAGTATTCCAGAGGACTCCATGTTTCTGAAGGCTGCTTCTAACATTGGCTCATACAACTAAGGGCACCCGGGACCTTTAGGGCTGATGCTCCTTCTACATCCCACCTCCAGCCACCAGTGCCTAGGCAGGAGGAGTCAATATCAACCTGTCCTCTACACTTTTGCCAAAGGTTGGAACACATCTCATATCCTCATTAATCACCGATGCCAGGTTGGCCCTGAGTTGGGGCAGGGACACGAGCAGTTCCTACTCCATGGGGAGTCTGCTAGATAACAAACCAGATCCTCAGGCATCCATGGGGTTAAGACAGGGAGCAGCAAAGGTCAGTAGAGAGGGAGGTTTCAGCGGAGAGTAGACTAGGAGTGGGGGGAGCCTGTCATAGCCTAGGAAATGAGCCTTACAGTGAGGCTGACAGGAGGTCAAGCCACATCTGGGGGCTCTATGGGTTGGCTATTAAATAAAAATGGCTGCAGTTTAAATCAGGGGTCAAGAAATTACAGCCAATTTTAGTCTGCTTCCTATTTTTATAAGGCCGTGAGCTAAGAATGGGTTTTATATGTTTTAAATGATGGAAAATACTTTATGGTGTGGAAATTGCATGGTATTCAAATTTCTTAGCACAATGACTTACTCCTATACTGTATGTGGATGCATCTGTACTGAACAGCAGAGCTGAGCAGTCAAGAGAGACTCAACATGGTTCTTATAACTCATGTATTGCCCAATGGCAGAAAATCGCAATGATGCGGTTGTAGCTTAACAGCATTAGTAGCTCATCATGATGTTTTATTATGTTTTAATATCAGAAAATATTTATAACATCAAAACAGTCAAAGAAAAATGGACCCTAAACGTCATGTTCTTGAGCACAGTAAACTGGGTTGGATGGTTAACACCATGTTCATGACAGTGACATGCCGCAGCACTAAGAGAACACGTTAGCATTACTGAGCACATGTCACAACATTCTCAACTTATATAATGCTCCCAGGGATTTTAAATGGAAGGAGAAACCTCAAGATGGACCATCTCATTATCGCACATTTACTGGACAAAAAAGAAGATCACCATTAGAAAAAAGAAAATTCTCAGTTTCTCTGTCTTTCATGTGCACGTGTGTATAAGACCAGAGGTTGACATCGTGTCTTGCTGGATTGCCTTCCACCTCATAGTCTGAGACAGGGTTTCTCACAAAGCCAGTGTGCATCACTTAGATAGAATGACTGATTAGAGAGTTCTACCATCTTCATCTCCACGGCACCAGGGGACAGGTGTATTTGACCATGGCCATAGTTTTTATGTAGGTGCTAAGAATCTGAATTCAGGTCCTCATGCCTGGAAGGTAGGCACTTACCAACTAAGCCATCTCCCCAGCCTGAGGGGCTCGCTCACTAATTCACTAATGATGAATTAATTAAATTGTATTGATTGCAGCAGCCCAAACAGTATGTCCAGATATAATAAATTTGCCTAAGACCGTTAGCCTTTGGCACAGACAGTTTCTTCTATAGGTGAAGTCCACAAGAGACATATAGCAGTCATGTAATTCAATGGCTTTCTTTGGCATAACATGTTACTGACACTGATCAATTTATCATGAGTCAGAGCTAAGCTTAAATAATAAGGAACTGCCCCCTATAAACTGTTTATGTAGAGAACTACAGCGGAGACGATGTTCAAATGAGCCCAGTCCACCAGTTATCAATGTGATAAAGTATCAGCCATAACAGGAGGAGGAGAGGGTTACTGGCTCATGATGTGAAGTTCTGCCTGTGATGAGCTACGTCCATTGTGTCTGGGCTACGGTGAGACAGAGCACTACATCTGAAAGGAGGTAGGAGAACAGAGTTGTTCAGCTCTTCTCAAGGGATGGAAGGAGACGTGTGCAAGGACCAGGAACAAGATATACGCTACAAAGCTGGTTGATGGTGGCATACACCTTTAATCCCAGCACTCTCATGAATTTGAGGCCAACCTGCGCTACAGAGCGAGTCCAGGAAAGGTGCAAAGCTACACAGGGAAACCCGTCTTGAAAAAAACAAAAAAGAAAAAAGAAAAGATACCCGCTTCAAGGAGAGACTCCCAGTGACCTAGGTCTTTAAACAGGCGCGCCTCCATCACTTCATGAAGTTGTGATTTCATCCCTGGATTGATGCCCTCAGTGCCCTTGTAATCTAATTATCTGTCAACACCACCACTAGGTGGGGACAAAGCCTTCAACACATGAGCCTTTGAGGAGAAACATGTCATACCCCAAAACAACACAGATAAACCACTAATTAAGCACAACCTGAAGTAAAAACTGCCAAAATGTGTTGCAAATAATAATGCTAAGATTAAGAGTGTATTCGAGACTTAGGAGACCAATTAATAAAACTTGAGAAAATGTAAGCTCATGTAGAAAAATAAGACCAAGGTTATACTTTTCAGTAGAAGGACTCTGCAGAAAAAAACAAAACAAAAACTGAATCTATCATGAACTATGGAAAAACAGTGTCAACAACAAATTTCACTCACACTCATGGACCTAGCTTTAAATATTTCCACTAAGATTTTCTTTTATGTTAGAAATAAGAGCTAAGTATTCTTGATATGCCCTACCACACAGCATGCTAAAAGCTTGGAAGGAGTAAATTTATGATTTCTTTTTAGACTAAGAGAAAACATTGAAATTTTCTGAATGAGAAAAAGTTTTCAGTTATATAGCCTAGGCTAGCCTCAAACTTGTGATTCTCCTGCCTCAGACTCTCAAATGCTGATATTAGAGATGTGTACCATCACACCCCATTTTTTTTTTTTTTTTGTTTTTTTGAGAGAGGGTTTCTCCATGTAGTTTTGGTGCCTGTCCCAGATCTTGCTCTGTAGACCAGGCTGGCCTTGAACTCACAGAGATCCGCCTGCCTCTGCCTCCCCGAGTGCTGGGATTAAAGGCGTGCATTACCACCACCCAGCTTTCTTTTGCCACTTTATGGATATCTCTGTGTGTATGTGTGTGTGCATGTGTGTGGAGACCGGAGGGTGACATCTGATGCTGTTCTTGACCAGTGTTCACACCTTAACTTTTGAGAGAAGGTCTCTCACTGAAATGGGCTAGACATACTGGCCAGCAGGCTCTGGATACATCTGTCTCTGCCTAGGTTACACATGCATGACCATGCTAGGTTACACTCATGCTACCTTACATATACATGCCTATGCCTGATTTTGTATTGTTTTGTATTTTGAGATAAGATCTCTCTATGTAGGCTTGGTTGGCCTGAAAACCACTCTATAGACCAGAGTGGCCTTGAACTCACAGGAATTCTCCTGTCTCTGCCTCCTGAGTGCTGGGATTAAAGGCATATGCCACCATGCCTGGCTCCTGTGCTTGGCTTTTTTATGGGTGCTGGTCTCCAAACACAGATCCCCATATTTTTGTGGCAGGCAGCTTGCTATCTGAGCCATCGACCAGCCCCTACCATTGGTTTTGATGTCAGGGAATTGTCAATGCTTCTGCTCCTTGGAGCAGCCACACTGGCTACCTGCTGCTCGCATGGTGCTTTTGGATCTCTCTCAGAACATGGCCCAAAGTGCTCTCTGCTGGGGCAGATGCCCTGCTTCATGTGTGGCATGCCTGTCCTCCTAGGGCAGCACCCTGCTTACACAGTGTTCTGCAAAGAGAACACCCAGTCAGCTGGACCTGGCCCAGAATGAACACAGATGGTAAAATTAGCAAGGGAAGGCACTAACGAGTAATTCAACGTGTATTCCATATGCTGAAAAGGTTAGAAGGAAAAAAAAGCCGAATAGATTAAGATGACTCAGCAGATAGAGACACTCGCCTGATGACCTGAGTTTGATTCCCAGAACCCAAGTAAAGATGGAAGGAGAGAATCAACTCCACAAGATTGCTTCTGACGTCCACATGCACATTGTAGCACATGTAAGCTACTCCTACATATACACACACACTCCAAAATAATAATAAATAAAGTTTAAAAAAGAAAAAAAAGCTAAGCAAGATCAACAGAAACATAAGATATACAAAGACATAAAGTGACCCAGGGTAAAGTTCTAGAGATGAGGAGGAAGGGTGAAGCTCTGTTGGTAGAGTGCTTGCCTAGTATGTAGAAAACCCCAGGCCTATCAAAGGAGGTGCGACTGCACATGCCTATAATCTTAGTACTTGGGAAGCTGAGACAGGAGGACCACAAGTCCAAGGTCATCTTCTGGCTACATAATAAGTTCAAGAACAGCCTGGGTTACGAGAGACTCTGTCTCAATCAATCAATCAATCAATCAATCAATCAATCAATCAATCCATCATTAAAATGCTGGGCTGGAGAGATGGTTCATCAGTTAAGAGTGCTTCCTGCTCCTGTAGAGGACCTGGGTTAAGTTCCTAGCTTCCTTTTAGCAGCTCACAAGGGTCTGCAGCTCCAGTTCGAGAGAATCTGATGCCCTCTTCTGGTCTCTGAAAATACTAGACACACACGGTGCACACATGCAGGCAAAACATTCATACACATACAAATATTTTTAAAGCAAAAAGACTTCTTTAAGAAGTTATAGAGATGAACATTCCAGTTTACAAAGTGAAAGATTTCCTGGAAGGGCTGAAGAAGAGTAAGCACCGAGGGGCTGCAGAGATGGCTCAGTGGGAAAGAGTTGAGTGGAGCTGGTAGAGTGGAGCTGGAGGAGGTGGCACACACCTTTAGTACCAGCACTCAAGAGGCAGAGGTAGACAGAGTTTGAGACTAGCCTGGTCTACATAGTGAGACCCTGCTTTTAAAAAGAAGTCTGCACTGCTTTTATAGAGAACACAAGTTCAGTTCCCAGTACCCACACTGGGTGGCTCACTACCACATGTAACTCTGACTCCAAGGGGATCCTATACTTGGTGCCTCCAGAGGCACTTGCATTCATATGCACATATTCAAACACAGTCGCTAATTAATAATAATAAAAATAGGTGCTGGGGAGATGGCTCAGTGGGTAAGAGCACTTGTTGTTCTTGTAGAGAGCCTAACACCGACATAGTGGGTCAAAATCATCTGTAACTTCAGTTCTAGGAAATCTGACACCCTCTTCTCATCTCTGTGTGCAGCAAACACACACACAGTACACAGATATGCACGCCAGACACGAATATACATAAAATAAAGGAAGAAAAAAATCATGAGCATCAGTGAGCTGAAGGACAATGGCAACAGGTTTAGTATACTTATAACTGGAATCTGGGGTTAAAGGATAAATAAAAGCTTGAAGAAAAACTGGCTGAGAATTTCTCAGACTTGATGAAAACTATACAGCCATAAGCCCAAGAAGTTCCACAAGTCCCAAGCACAAGAAACACAAAGAAAATACCATAACAGGAAATCTTAGGGCGGTTAGTTGCTCGAGATCTGAAATAGAAAAAACAAAAAACAAAAAACAAAACAAAACAAAAAAACAACTAACCACAGTAAAAACATTAAAAAAAAAAAAAAAAAAGGACTGGTAATGTAACTCATTTGGTAGTGCTGGGGAATATTATTTTAAGGTGTGTTACTTTTGTTTATGTTGCATTTGTTTAACTCTGTGAAGCTGTGTTGCTGTGCCTGTTTGAAACAACTGATGGTCTAATAAAGAGCTGAACGGCCAATAGTGAGGCAGGAGAAAGGATAGGTGGGGCTGGCAGGCAGAGAGGATAAACAGAAGGAGAAATCTGGGAGGTGAGATCTAGGAATGGGAGGTGAGATCTAGGAAGGAAGAAGTAGCTGGAGAAGGAGGAGGACTCCAGGGGTCAGCCACCCAGCTACACAGCAAGCCACAGAGTAAGAGTAAGATTTACAGAAGTAAGAGAATGGGAAAAACCCAGAGGCAAAGGGTAGATGGGATAATTTAAGAAAAGCTGGCAAGAAACAAGCCAAGCTAAGGCCGGGCATTCATAAGTAAGAAAAGGCCTCTGCGTATTTATTTGGGAGCTGGGTGGTGGGCCCCCAAAAGAGTAAAAGTAAAAAACAACAAATGACAAGAGTAGTCTTGGCCTAGCATATGCGAGGATGGCTCTACGTTCATTTCAATTCTAAGCATCACAAAAACTGGATGTGTTGGCCCATGGCTATAATTCTAGTACCCCAGAGGTGGAGGCAGGAGGATTGTTCAAGGAAGAGTTGGCTCAGCAGTTAGAAGCACTTGCTGACCAGGCATGGGAGCACATACCTTTAATCCCAGTACTATAGAGACATAGGCAGGAGGATCTCTGTGAGTTCAAGGCCATCATGGTCTACATAGGGAATTCCAGGTCAGCTAGAGGCATACAATGAGACCCTGTCTCAAACAACAGCCAAAAGAAGTAAAAGTGGGTTGGAGCAGGCCCAATCTGAGCATCATGGTGCATACCTGTTATTTCAGCACTGGGGAGGCAGCAGGATCAGGACTGTGTTTGAGGTCATTGTGGGTTACATAGCAAGACTATCTAAAAATCTACACTATAGGATACTATTCCGAAGTGCTGATACATAGAACATGTTAAATAATAAAAAGAAAGAGAAGACAGACAAAAGGAGTATACAGGGTTTAAGTTCAGGTGAAATTCTCCACAATAAATTAACTTCTGTAACAGAAGCAGATCCACAGTCCTACAAATGTGGTGGTGAACAGGGACACAAAGATCAAGGGAGTCGGGGTGATAGAGGCATCACTCCCACGGTTGTGATGTTCACGGTGCATACATATGCATGAGAATTTACCATAATGTATACACTAAATATGTGGGCTTCTTCCTCTGGATTTTCTCTCCACACAGAAGTTTCACATGGAAAGAAAGGATTCAAGCAGGACCTGAGGGCAGATGGTCACTGATGTTAATCCTCACCAAAAAATTCATTTCTTCTTTTGTTTTTAAAGATTTATTTTATTTTATGTGTATGAGTACATTTATATGTGTACCACGTGTGCCTGGTGTTCATCGAGGTCAGAAAAGGGTGTTGGATACTCTAGAACTGGAGTTATGGATGGTTATGAACTACCACATGGGTACTGGGAATTGAACCTGGGTCCTCTGCAAGAGTAACAAGTGTTCTTACTCTATCCAGCCTCAAGATTTTGTTTCTTTATACCCTCTTGCTGGATCTTATTTGTGAATGTCTGTAAGGTGGTTTTTTCTGTCTGTTTTTTAGGAGAGGATCTCACTAGGCTGACCTTGAACTCCTGAACTGACTTCAGCTTCTCAAGAGCTGGGACTATACATAGTCTTGTGCATTGTGCCCAAGCCTCCACTTAGGTCCTAAACCTCACTGGCTCCTAACTTGTAGGAAGTCTGATTCCTACGTCTCTGCTATGTCATCTCTTCTGGAAATTTCTGCTGGAGAACAAAGACTGCTGGCTGTCTTACTCTGAATGTTCCATTGGGATGTCTCACAAACCCACTTGCCTAGCCTACACAGAGTTCTTTCATGTGTCAAACACACATGGATACCACTGGGGTAATTAAACACAAATTCAAGGATGTTTCAATGTAAGAAAATTAGGTTCATGGAAGAAAAATACCACATTAATAGACTGACGAAAGCCCACACCATCATCTCAGAGAACCACACCCTTTCCTGATAAGATGCCTGGAGAACAGAAACCAGAGGGAATTCCCTAACATGATGATCCTTATGAAAAGCCCAGTTATCCTCAGCAGAAAACTACTCGCTGGAGGAGGCAGAATATAATCCTTGTGGACAGTCTGGTCCTCTTGGTCTCTAACTTCTCCACTGCCTGCCAGGCCATGCTATGCCCTGCACCACTGTCTAGCTTCCACAGGCTACACCAGCTCCTTCATAGTGTCCCCCTTCCCCGGCTGAGGCTCCAGGCCTGACCTCTCTCTGGATTGGTCCTGGAGGGGCTAAAGTAGCACTCTCTGTGGTCAGCACCTCACGTCTTACACTTCAAATGAGCCCAGACTCTGAGAAAATCCAGGCTGTCCTGTCCCTTCTTTCCAGTACTCTACTGTCTCCTAGATACAGCAACTCCTGGAGGAAGTCCCATGCCTCAGCAGCTCTTTGCAAACCCAGGTTCTGTTAAGGACTGTTTTATTGCTATTTCTGGGGAAATCCTCCACTGAAACAGCAAAAAATGTGACAGCAACATCTCAGAAAGACCCCCAATGCACTTCAAGGCCAACTAGTATACCATAGCCTTATTTCCACCAGAAGAAACAAGGTTACCATGGCACCCCCCACACACACCGGCAGAGTCACACCGGGTGTGCTCTACAGCTGCAGACAGCTGACTCAAGGGCTCCATTGCAGCCCATGTGCTTCACCTGTTTGACCATGCAGACTAGGTCCACTGCCTGAGCCACAGTCTCTTCACCTGCTCAAGCAATTAACAGAAGGACTTCCTTCCTGTGGGAGCCAGGAGAATGAGTTTGGCTCAGAGACAAGCAGTGCCAGCAATACTTGGAGTCCTCCCCAGCTCCAGATGGGCTTTTTCAAAGGAAGGCAGCCCCTCTCTCCCTCCTGCTGCAGGAATCAGAGGCCGCCCCTTCATTCTCCATAAGTTACTCAGTACCCAAAGATACAACTATTAGCAGAAGTGTCCCCACTGAAGGTACATCCACAGCCTTCTGGAAAGGAGTGCAGGGGCTCCAAGGGTCTGGTTTTCCTCCTCGGTGCCTCTCTCCCTCCCTCCCTCCCTCCCTCTCGTGTTTGAATCAGGCTCTCACTTATCATAGGCTGACCTCATATCCTGATCCTTGGCTGCCTCTGCCTCCCAAATGCTGGGATAACAGATGTGCAACACCACACCTGGCCTTACTTGACCTTCCCTTCCTCCAAGGCTTTGTTCACTTCCACAGGTGACTAATGACACAGTCAATAAACCAAAGAGGAAGTAGCTGGCCTGCCTAATAATCTGGGTCCAGCAAAGACTTTAGAACCCTATTACTGGACAACAGTCTTGCAAGCTACATGCAGTCCTCGGCCACCTCAGCCCCTCTCTTCTCAGTACCCTCCCCAACCCATTTCCCCGCCCTGCCTCCTCACCTGCTGCTCTCTTCCTTCGACGTGACCAAGGTTGTCGCTCGCCCGCTGCGAACTGGGAGCTCCTGTGCCCTGTCCTCGGGCTCTGGCTCCAGTGAGGAGCCGGTGCTACCATCGCGGCTGCCCCTTCCCGGGCTGCTGTCTGCAGAGGCGCGCGGGGACTCGGTGTTCTGCTTCAGCGTCTGCAGTTTAGCCAGAGGGATGATGTCGCAGTTCTGCGGGCGATGCCACACCGTGCGCTGCGAGGCAGCACTGTAGTAGTAGAAGCGCGATGTGTTGGGGTCAAAGAGCTCCCACCACTGGTCCTCGCTGGTGCGCTTGATGCGCACTCCGGCTGGTGGGTCCCACACACACTCCCCGGTGACCAGGTTGGCATACATACGTTCTCGAGTGCGTGGTTCGATGATCTCCACCCACTCCAACCTGTAGGGGACAAGGGAATCAACCAAGACCCCAGCTCTCACCTTATATACTGGACAGGGGCTTCCACCAGCTGCTGAGTGCTCCTGCACCTGGTGCTATTTCCTAGGAACCCTCAGGGCAGGAGGACCACAAACTACTGCCCCTGTCTGGTCCTCAGCCTGCAGCCTTGTAATCCTTTTTATTTATAAAAATGTAAAGCACTCCAAACAAGGCCATGTTATCAAATACGAGTATGTTTGATATCAGGCTGTAAATGTTTAAATACCGCTTCCAAGTTTTTGTTTATTTAAGGTTTATTTTATTTTTATTTATGGGAGTGCATGAGCGTATATGTGCAGTGCTCTAACAGTCCAGAAGAGGGCGGAGGCTCTCCCAGAGCTGGAACTACAGTCTGTAAGCCACTCAACATGAGTGCTGGAAGCCAATTCTAGAAGAACATCACTCACTCTTAACCACTGAACCATCTCTTCAGCCTCCAGATTTCAAAGTTTTAAAGATGCAGTGGCCATGTTTCCACAATGCAGCTGCGCTTGCATTAGGGCTGTGCGGCACATCGCTAGAGCAGTGTTGTGGGAAAGCTCCTCCCTCTTTGATATAGGCCTGATTCTGTGGCCCAGAATGGCCTAAAATCTTGTAGCGATCCTCCTGCCTAAGCTTCCCACGAGATGAGATTACAGACATGGGCCACCGTGCCTGGCTCTGTAAGTATCTGAAAGTAAATACAAAGTGAGTGTCAGGGAAGGCCTGCCACAATCCGTAACAAAGAAAGCTGTACAGCCTTGTTTGCAAGCGATACATCCTCATAATCGGTGACTTCTGTAGGAAGTCACCAGACAGGAAAGCAAAAGGAAAAGAGGTTGGAGCCTAGAGAGATGGCTCAGTAGTTAAGAGCACTTGTTGATGTCGTGGAGGACCCAGCCTTGGTCCCTAGCACCCACATGACAGCTCACGTCTGTCTGTCCAGTTCCAGGGGATATGATACCCTTTTCTGACCTCTGTGGGTACCAGGCAGGTATACAGTGCACAGATATACATGCAGGCAAAACACACACACACACACACACACACACACACACACACACACACACACACAAATAAATAAATAAATAAATAAATAAATAAATAAATAAATAAATAAATAACAAGGAGGTCGTACAGGAATAGTGGAATTGGTGCAGCTTTCCCACTCTTCTCCTCCCGCTGTGTTTTGTGTGTGTGTGTGTGTGTGTGTGTGTGTGTGTTTACAACTGTATGTATGTATGTATGTATGTATGTGAAGGTATATGCTTACATTGGGATGTTTCCTCTATCACATCCCTAACTTATTTGAGATAGAGTATCTCCCTGAACCTGGAGCTGGCTGTTTTGACTAGACTGTCCAGTCAGCCCTGGGGAATCCACTTATCTCCATCTACAGTGTTGGGTTAGAAGCACACACTGCTTCGTCCAGCTTTTACATGATTGTAGAGGATCTGAACTCGGGTCCTTGCTTCACCACAGAGCCAGCCTCTCAGTCCATGCCTCCTGTCTCCCTTTGAAGTGATCTGCTTTTTTTTCAGACTTTGTAATGAAAAATTTCAAACGTGAAAATACAGCAAATGTAACAATGATTTCTACATATGTGGTTTTAATTTTTTGTGATTACTAATGTAGTCAAATACTTTGCTCAAACTCCTGAAAACCTCACAAGGAGCATAGTTTTTTCTTTGTTCCTTCCTGATCCACAGGAGCTTTCTTTGAAACGCGTGTTCTAGACAGACACTCTCTCAATGATGTGTCACGAGGGTCTACTTTGTGATTTGTCTTTTTATTCTCCTTTGAAGAAAACACATTTTGATCTTAATCAATTGATTTTATAAATCCTTCATGGCTGCTCCCTCTTCTTTCTGGTTTAAGAAATCTGCTGTACTTGTAGGTCAAGCATATCCTCTTATAAACTGGCTTCTGGAAGTTTTACAATGTTGCCATTTATGCTGAAGTCTTGGCTCTGCCTGAAGTGATTTTGTTTCTTGTGACATTTCATCTTGCTAAACAGTATCATTTCTTCCATGATGAACAAGAGCAACTCTGCCAGGTCCAGGTTTACAAGTGAGTATTTCTGTCTGTCTGCAATCCTGTCTGGCTTTTCCGATCAGTCCAGCTGTGGCTCAGCAAGTACCTTTATTAGGTGAGCATAAAAAAATCAACAACCTTTGGGGCTGGAGAGATGGCTCAGAGGTTAAGAGCACTGGTTGCTCTTCCAGAGGTCCTGAGTTCAATTCCCAGCAACCACATGGTAGCTCACAACCATTTGTAATAAGATCTACATACATAATATATTATTTATTATATATAATAAAAAATATTATTAAAAAATCACAATCTTGTCGTGTTTTGGTTAGTATCTTTCTTCTGTTTTCTTTTTTTTTCTTCAGTGTGAGAGATGAACCTGGGGCTTTGCATGTAGTAAGCATGTATTTGCTCTGTCACTGAGCTAGGTCTCAGTTTCTATTTCCCCTTTTCAAAGACAGACTTACTATGCAGTTCAAGCTAGCCTGAAATTCATAATCCTCTTGATTCAACCTCCCACACAGCTGGTATTACAGATGTGTGCCACTGTACCTAGCTCCAGGCTATTCTTTTTTAGACTACATTCATATTTATTTGTGTGCATGTGTTTATTTGGGTGTGTGTTTGGAAGTCAGAGGACAACTTGTAGGAACTGGTTCTCTCCTTCCACCATGTGAGTCCCTGGGATCAAACTCAGGTCGCCAGGCTTGGCAGTAGGCACCTTTACCTACTGAGATATCCTGATAGTTCTACTTCTCGGCTATTCTTAACCTATTTTTAATTCCTCGTGAATTTAGAATTGGCCTGCCAACTTCCATATACAACCCTGTTGGTATCTTTGTGACATCTGAATTAATACTACTGACTGACTCACAGGGAACAAAGACATCTTTGTGGCACTGACATCATCCAAAGGGTATCAGTCCAGGTCTCAGGGTCTGAGTGCTGCGGCTCTCAGCACACTCTTCTCTGGCTCTGTCCGACTGCTGATGGCTGTTCAACTCTCCGCAGTTACTCTTTGAAGCCCTTGTCCTCCAGCTCCCATATTCTTCACTCTGGTGTTTCACACCTAGCATTCCAATGCTTGCACATTAATTTACTTGAAAAGCCTCTTTCCTTGTGTCCTGGGTCACCACACTGGCCTAGCTCTCTCTCTTCTCCTACTAAAGGCTCTACCCTCCAAATATAATGCAGAACTCTCATGTTCTTAGCCAAGAGCCATATACATACATCACTGTGAAGGTTTGAATGAGAATGGCCCCCATAGGCTCATGTTTGAATAATTGGTCCCCAGTTGGTCGAACTATTTGGGAAAGATTAGGAGTGTGGAATCTGAGGTTTCAAAATTCCCAGTTAGGCCCGCCCCCCTCCCCGCGTCATACCTGTGGATCAAGGTATAAGATCCTAAGACCTCCCAAATATGTCTTCTAGTCTGTCTAGTCTGCCCCTCCTATACAGTGTGGGGATGACATTAATGCCATAGGCTTAGGGCCCAAGCAGTGGTCACAGTCCCCCTGCTTGGTGACTGAACTGGGGCTACCTTACAAAGCATAGTTCTTCAACACTGGGCAATGGCTATAAAAATGTAGCTAATGAATGTTAAAGTCTCTCTCCCTCTCTTGTTTTTTGAGACAGGATTCCCCCGTGTAGTTCTGGCTATCTTGGAACTTGCTCCATAGACCAACCTGGCCTCAAACTCAAAGATCCACTTGCCTCTGCCTCCCAAGTGCTGGGGTTAAAGTTGGACACCACCACCGCCCACCTGGATGTTTAAGTCTTACAGTGAGTTCGTTCCAGATGCCTGATAATTCCCGACCCACAGGCTGGAGGAGTATAATGCAGGGCCTGCCATGGCACAGGACAACAGCTACAAGACAGGAACAAGGTAAGCAAAACAAAAGGACATTCTACATAATGCCTAGCTAGTCCTCAAAACTGTTACTGCTCAATGTATCCAAAGGGACACAATGTCATGTGGGTTCTCAAGACACAAGGGACATCAGGTAAGATGGCCTCAGGTGAACAGACTGACAGAGAGGCAGTGTTGACACTACTCATGACACCTGTGAAGACACTGGTACAAATGTCACGTCATCGAAAAAAGCTTTAGCTGGGTGGTGGCAGCACACGCCTTTAATCCCAGCACTCAGGAGGCAGAGGCAGGCGGATCTCTGTGAGTTCAAGGCCCGCCTGATCTACAGAGTGAGATCCAGGAAAGGCACAAAGCTATACAGAGAAACTTTGTCTCGACAAAAACAAAAAACAAAACCAAAAAAAAAAAAAAATCTTTAAATGTTCAGTTTCTATCTTATGAGTTTATGTAGTGAAGATAATCTACCTCCTCTCACAGCTGGAGCGGGGTCTGCTTGACCTGGGTTCTCTGGGTCAGGCACAGGAATAGAGGGCAGCAGGGAACCCATAAACGAGCCCCTCCAACACTGATGGGTGGCATTGGAGCTCAGCACTCCAAACCCAATCTCCTGCCAACCCCAACCCAGCGGATAGCTGGATATTGGAAATCTCGAGTGCAGGGTGAAGGTATCTTACAGGTGCAGATGCAGGGCTGTGGTGATTCCCCTCATCGGCTTAAAGCTGCGACATTTCTGTAGCCTTTGGCAGAGAGATCTCAGGGTGGCCCCAAGTAAGTCTAGATGTCTGTACACTGGGGGGCTCATTCAAGAGTCTTAGGACAGTGGGAGGAACAGATGATGTGGATAAAGGCTCAACATGAGTCTAAGAAGGTAAAACATACCCATATACCAGGAGGAATATGTGCATTGCCCTACCTTAGGGCTAAGACCCTCCTGCAGGCCGCCCAGCTGTAGGTCACTCACTTCTCTGCCCTAGCTATAAGGCTGCATTCACTCCATGTTCACCCCACATGTGGTCATCAGTCAGAAGGTCCCAACTGGGCTGGGCAGTGGTGGCTCACGCCTTTAAATCCCAGCGCTTGGGAGGCAGACACAGTAGGATCTCTGTGAGTTTGAGGCCAGCCTGGCCTACAAGGCGATTTCCAGGACAGCTAGGAAGGTCACACAGAGAAAGCCTGCCTCAAAAAACAAAACCAAACAAACATACAAAACCAAAACAAAAGAAAAAAGAAGGTCCTGAACTTACATAACATGAGCCCCTTTGGGGACCCCAACTCTAAACCGAGGCTCCTGGCCCTCCTGACACAAGGACGAGGTCAGAGCAGAGAGAGTTCCTGTGTGAAGCCACTCCAAGTTTCCCATCACCAGTGACCCTGACACCACTGTGACCCCCCAGTGAGTGCAGACAGGCTGTACCGTGAGCCCAGCTGGCTCTCGGACGGCCAGGTTCCCTCCAGTCTCCTGTGCTCTCTGTCCAGCTAGTCTCTGATTGAAGCTGGAGAAAACTTTTAGGATTGGAATTGGGTCATCTTAATCTTAGACCCCTTCACGGCTGGCTGACTTCAGAGTGAACTCCCAGCAGAAATCACAACATTTAATTCCTAGACCTGACTGCTCACATGCTCTTCTTCAATCTGAAGGCCATGACACAGGCAGTGTACTTTGGATGGACACAAGCACATGTTCATGGCAGAAAGAGTATTCTCCACAGAGGTCATACCCTGGAACCATCACCCTCTGTTCTTGAAGGCATGGACCCCAGCTTTGCAGTGACAATTCTGGCCAACAAACAGCTCAGGACTTGGCTGGTGCTTCAGTGAAGAAAGATTTGCAAACAGAACACTGAAAAGGAAAATCAAGCACAGATCTAAAGACACATGTGCACAGGGGACTCCATAGAGCTCCTGAAGTAGCACCCTGAAGGTAATTAATTGTCTTGGGCCTAGTATTCTCATGGAAGGTTGATAGGGAACAGGGTTGTAGCTTCTAGATATGGACTTGTTAAAGTAGAGAAACTGATAGGTAAGAGGGGCAGAGGATGGGGGAAGTAAGTGGTTATAAGAATCAGAGCCACACAGACCCAGGGGGCCGAACTTGCTATACACACTGACAATGGCTAAGGACAAACCAGCAGGTACAACTTGTCCCACAGTGTCAGCATAGTCTTTCTCCAGTGATGATATGGCAGGTAGTTAACTACGGTGCTTTGAGAGACCTCAAGGCACCTCCTTCCTCTGGGTGACCTCTCCCCACCAACGTTCTCCCTAACCTATATTAGATTTTATCAAAGAATCTTCTTGGGTGACAAAAGAGAGCTTTCAAGCACAGAATAATCTCTTAATCCCTAAAAGAAACAATTGTAAGTCTTAGTTTTGTTTAAAAAGCCCTTTCAAATGAATGCAATTCAATAATGCTCCCTCAACAAAGAATGGGGTTTTATTCTCTTTGCACTGCACTCCTGTGCATGTGGGCAGAAGCCCGGCCCTTTAGGAACATTCTTGGCATCTCCTGGGGGGCGACATTCAATCAAGATACCCAGAGAATAAAAGGTAGATGAGGGTGGGGAGCCCAGGAACTGACATCCAAAGCCAGGCGTGGGTGGGATCTAAAGATGTCCACAGTGAGTGGCTTCAGAAAAAAGGAGAGCCCAGTCTGGGAAACCCCATGGACTATGTGGACCCTGAGGAAAGGGAGGGACCCAGCAAGTGGTCACAGATATGTGTAGGCCTTATGGGCAAGTTGCGGGGTGGGGGTAGGGGGGCCATGAACTAAGGAAAACAGCCTGTTCATAGGGTTGGAGTCGGGTGTGTAACAGACATTCTGTAGCAAGTTAAGTAGATAAGAAAAACTTGTAGCTGTTTGGGAACTGCTCACAGTGCTTCCCTGTAGATGTAACCAACCTTCTTATTAAATAAGAAACACAGAACCAATGCAAAGAAGAAAGCCAAGAGGTCAGAGCTAAGAGCTAAAACCTTACCCTTCCTCCTGCGGTGGTCCTACCTCTCCGAACCAGAGCTACCCCTGTGTTAAAGTCTTCATATAGAGTTCCTGTTCTGCCTTCTCATTGGTTGTAAACCCAACCACATGACCGCCTCATCACGGCCTGTCTGTATAGACCTCCAGGTTTTCTATGATTGGTATTGAGATTAAAGGCTGTGTATCCAATACTGGCTGTATCCCTGAACACACAGAGACTTACCCAGCTCTGCCTACCAAGTGCTGGAATTACAAGCATACGCCACCACTGCCCTGCTTTCCTATGGCTTGCTAATAGCTCTGATCCCCAGGCAACTTTATTTATTAACATACAAATAACATTTTAATACAAATAAAATATCACCATACTTCCCAGCTAGCTAGGACTCAACCTCATAAGCTACAGGGAGGTACCAATGTTTAGCAGCCTCCTACTGACTCAACTGGAGATATAGTGG
This sequence comes from Peromyscus californicus insignis, assembly GCF_007827085.1. Classification (NCBI taxonomy): domain Eukaryota; kingdom Metazoa; phylum Chordata; class Mammalia; order Rodentia; family Cricetidae; genus Peromyscus; species Peromyscus californicus. The sequence goes on from NW_026294503.1 coordinate 41,650,677, forward strand.
GCAATGATTTGGTGATAATGTTTAAAATTGATTTCGATGGAAAAATAAGCCACATGGTATCTAAGGAGGAATGATAAAGATGATAATCACAAGTTGGGAAAAGGGGCATGAACACTTTAGGCCCTGATGGCACAGCGGGAAACAGGCCCCTTCTGAGCCGCCCCAGGTATTGGATGGAAGCATTCTGGCTCTGTGGAGGCAGCATGCCTTCTGTTCTTGTCCTAGAGAGGCTCCAAACAAGTCTCCCCAGATGAATGGGAGAGCCAAGCACACAGAAGGTGAAGTGCACCAGGTGAAAGGTATATTCCCTGTTCTCCAGATTCTAATTGCGAGGGAGTCACAGACAATTACATGGGAAAAGGATAGTTTTTTCAGTGACTTTGCTGTGACAGATACCCACATGCAGAAGAATGAGGCTGGTTTCTACTTTAGGCCAGACATAAACATTAATTCTATAGATAGATCAAAGACCTCACTATAAGAGCTAAAATTACAAACTGCTTAGAAGAAATGATAGGGGTAAATATTCACGATCTTGGAGAGGGGCTTGGTCCTGCCTCAACTGAATATACCAGGCTTTGCTGACTCCCTATGGGAGGCTTTACCCTTTTGGAGGAGGGGATGGGGGGTGAGCTGGAGGGAAAGGGAGAGGGGATAAGATGGAGATCTGTGGTTGGTATGTAAAATGAATAAAAAATGTCTTAAATAAATAAGAAGGAAAAAAATTTTTCAAGGTCTTGAATCAGCAGTGTGTTCTTAAACATCACATCAAAGTGTGAGCTGTAAGAAGTGACAGATAAGTTGGATTTCATCAAAGGTAAAACTTCTGTGCCAAAAACAATTCAACTAACAAAGTGAAAACAAAACCACATAATGTGAGAATACATTTGCAAAACATATATATCTGATAAGAAACTTAAATCCAGAACATAAAAGAACTCATAATTCATAATAAAAAATAATTAAAATATGGGCAATAAAGCTGGGCGGTGGCGGTGCACGCCTTTAATCTTGGCACTCAGAGGAGGCAGAGACAGGTGGATTGCTGAGACTGAGGCCGGCCTGGTCTACAGAGTGAGTTCCAGGACAGCCAGGGGTACACTGAGAAACCCTGTCTTGAAAAACAAAACATACAAAGAAAGAAAGCATATTTTTTAGCTGGGTGTGGTGGTGCATATCTTTAATCCTAGCACTTGGGAGGCAGAAGACGGTGAATATCTGTGAGCTCGAGGCCAGCCTGGTCTAGATAGCAAGTTCCAGGACAGCCAGGGCTGTTACACAGAGAAACCCTGTCTAGAAAAAATAGAAAGAAAAAAGTGTGGGCAAAAAGATGGGACTTAGTTTAACAGAAAGTCCATGTAGCATAAGCCAGGCCAACAGTCCTAACTCGAGCACCAAGCTGAGTGTGGTGGAACATGCCTGTAATTCTAGCGCTCCTCAGGCAGGAGAACTGCAAGTTCAAGGGCAGCCTGAGCTATGTAGTGAAAATGTCTCAAAAACAACAAAAAAACAACTCACAACAAACAAAGGTCTAAAAGACCAAACCCGACAATGAGAATGCAGCCTGGAGATACCATGATTTCCATAAGGCTGAAGTGACCGAGAGGCTAAGGTTAACTGCACCTTCTGGAACAGAACGAGTTTCGGGACAGCCAGTCTCGAAAAAAATCCAAAAGAGAAAAAAGAAAACAAAGCAAAACCAGTAACAACAAAGAAGAATTGCACTTCAGTCTACTTCCAGCTAAAATCCCCAACAGACTACCTGTTCATGAGGTCTAGTTCAGCTGGGATTGGAGCAGATGGATTAATGGACAAGAAGCCTTTGCTGGCCTGACAGACCTGCAGGCTGGAGAGATGGGAGGTTCACAATTACTGAGGCAAGACTCCAGCCAGGATTGCTGGATGCTAGTGAAAAAACATGTAGATCCACACAGATTGATGAGGAATGTAAAAACCTTAAAACCTACAAAGAACAGCCATGAAGGAGAGGGCTTCTTCATCAGCACACAAAACTCCAGGGGAAAAGCGACATGTCTCTAACATATCTGCCAAGAAAACACACCAAAACCAACACAACCTGCATGGGAACACAAGCCCAGATAGAGGCAAGTCCTATGGTATCTCCAACAGGCACTGCTCTCCATAGTGAGCAGGAGCCTACACACCAGAAAAGCCAAAGCAGCCTACCTAACGGAAGACATTTCCAGCAGAGCAGACTGAGGGGCTGGAAGCTCAGTTCCACCAGGTATATGAAGACAACACTAAATCCACAGGCAATGAACCACTTGGCTAGGAGGAGTCCTCTGGCCAGAGCAGGGTGTCATGTGAGAAGGAATCAATAGAGAGGAAAGCCAAGAATATCTGCCTCCATAGGCAAGCTGGATACACAGACAATGGAGCCACAGGAGCCTTGCGAGGTATGAGCGCGTCCACACTGCATGGCCCAGGTACGGTGCTCAGTGGCTTAGCTGCAGGGCCTGTGTACACTATATGCAATAGGGAAACTTGGGACAGACACTGCTATGGGGGTAACCGACTACCAGACTGCGCCATGCGAGGAAGAGCCAACAGCTAGGACCAGGGGAAGGCCTGGAAGCGCACAACAGCCACCATCATGACATCACGAAGTGTAGCCGGCACGTGTCAATGGTGGCGCACACCTTTAATTCCAGCTCCCAGGAGGTATAGGCCAGTGGATGTCTGAGTTCAAGGCCAACCAGGACTACACAAAGAGAGTCTGTTTCAAAAAAACCAACTCAACAACCAAATGAAGAAGCCAATGGAAGTACATGGGTTAACTGAAGTACCCCCAGTGCCATAAAACTCTCAGGATATGATCAGACAGTGTGAAGTCTCAGAAAAGGGAAAGGCAGTCTTTAATAAGGTACCAAGAAATTGGGTCACAGCTGGTCATAGTGGCACACATCTTTAATCCCAGCACTTGGGAGGCAGAGCCAGGCGGATCTCTGATTTCGAGGTCAGCATGGTCTACCGAGTGAGTTCCAGGAAAGCCAGGGATACACAGAGAAACCCTGTCTCAAAAAACCAAAACAAAGGGGAAAAAATGGAGTCTATTTGGAGTCAGGTTGACACTTCATGCCATACCTGAGAACAGACTCTAAACTGATGCGCTCTATGGAATGAACAGGACTCAGTGGTGGAGCACCTCAGTGGTAGAGGATTGGTGGAGCATCCACAAGGCCCTGCATTTAACTCACAGCAGAAAAGAAAGCAATAAAAGCTGGTACTGGAAAACTAAATAAAAGATAAAAGAAAGTCTTAAAATCAACTGTGACATATATAGGAGGGTATATTGGTCTACTGTCAGAGGCCTAAAATCTAAGCTGCACAAAGACCCAGCCCTCTCAGCAGGTGCTTGACTGAATCCTCTAAGGGGTTGTTAGACTGTGGTGGGTATACACATAAGTCCTGGTTTTATTATTGTTTATTTATTTTATTTTTATGTGTATGGGTATTTTGTTTAAATATGCTTGTGTACCATGTATATGCAGTACAGAGGCCAGAAGACAGTTTTGCATCCCCTGGAACTGGAGTTATAGATGGTTGTGAGCAGACATGTGGGTGCTAGGAATCTACCTTGGTCCTCTGGAAGAGTAGCCAGTGCTCTTAACTGTTAAGCCATTTCCCATCCACTGTTTTTTTGTCTTTTGAGACAGAGTCTTATGTATCCCAGGCTGGCCTCAAGCTTGCCATGCAGCTGAAGATGACCTTGACTTTCTGATCCTCCTGTCTCCAATTCCCCATACTAGATAACAGCTTGCACCACTAGCCCGTTCTATGCAATACTGACGATTCAATCTAGGGTTCTGTGTATGTCAGGTAAGTACTCGAACCAGATGAGTCCAAAGATACTTTTATGTTGGTTAAGGGCACAAAAGCCATGGAAAGGCTATAGAAACCACCTAAATTAGAAAAGGCTAGGGAGAGTCAGAAGGCAGAGGTTGGTAGAATTGACTGAATTCTATACTATACAGGTGTAGAAAGTGCTATAAATACAATAGGGAATTGGTTGGCACTATGGTTCAGGGTGGCAGGGGTGATCAAAGCCTTAGGTCAACATCAGATCTGATCTGTAATATGTGTCCTGGTTATATGAATCACTTGACAGACACAGAGTCAAGGATTAAAGGCCTAAGGCACAACACATGTGGTCTGTCCAGAAGTAACTCAGAAAGGATGGGCAACTGACTAACAACTCAGGGCAAGAACTCATGAACATTCCTGGGACTGCTCTTATCTTTTTTTTCCCTATAAATGTGGAATTATTTCCAGATAAAAAGCTTGAAAATGAGGTATGACTACTGATATCTATGTGGATTGATGCCCAGAGTGCCTGAGGAATTGGGCCTGAGTTCATCTGTCCAGCCGAAACATCAAAATTCCTGAAGAGGGATGCACTGGCCTCTAGCAAGTGTGCAGGTATGGCTGCAATAGTGACTGTGCTGAGCACACTGGACTACAGAGACAGAAGCAAGAGTAAACACTGGCAAGGCCCTCTGAGAAGGCATGTGCAAGTGGGCAGCCACATACACATGACTGGGAGAACTACCAGGGGTGTGCCAAGAGCCCTGGAACCACACTACCTTTTCTCTGAAGGGTTGTTCCCTCCACTGTCCCAGGGCCTGGACAATTCGTCAGGAGCGGACACTGCCTCCTTACCTGGTGCTCGACCCTGGAATCCTGGACTCCTGCTCATCGACATGGTGGCTTCTGCATTCATAATCCTGTGTCTGTGACATTGCCATCTGCTTCCTTAGTGCTGAGGTGAATAGTTGTCAGAGGACCATCAGGTTGCCTCCTCCAGCATCAGACAGGAAGAAGACACACTAGAGAGAAAAGAAGTGGCTAAGTACTGATGGAAAATCCGGGTATCAGGTGATAGCCCACACCACAAACAAGAATTACAGCAGGCAGCTGGCTCAAATGGAAAGCAATCCCCAATCCTCATAACTCCCCAGGGAGGCCACTCCCAGGGAAGTGCTCTTAGCACCCAGCCATCTTCTTATACATAGGGAGTACCTGCTGGCTAACTCCCACTGCTGAGACTCCATTTGGGCCAGGGTAGGTGCACATGACCCCAAGAACTGCAAAGCTAGAGGGTGCACTGGACTACCCAGGCTCACTTGGACCCCTAGCTCAGGATGCCACCCCATACAGGGAAGTTGTTGTGGAGATGAAAGGTGAGCATAATATACACAAAACACAGGCTATGCCCCATGCAGAGCAGGGCTCAGACATGTGAGGCACATACAGATTTCCTGTGACAGTGAACAGGCTCTCTCATAGACACACTATGCTGAATACAGATGTACTTGGAAAGGGACCCTTGACCCTATGCTCATTCAAGATATAAAGCAGTCCATGCTGTAAATGCGAATGCTGAAAAAACGAGCTTTTAGGAGAAAACTTGGTTTTACAGAGAGGACAATCTCCGAGACAGTCACAAAGCCAGTTCACAAAGGGAAAACGAGTGAACTGGACTATAATAAAGTTGAGACTGAGAATACCTATTTATCAAGAAACCAAGAGTAGACTAGGTATGTTGGCCCATGCCTTAATCCCAGCACTCAGGAGACAGAGACAGGCGGATCTCCGTGAGTTCGAGGACACCTGGTCTACATAGTAAGTTCCAGGCCAGCCAGGACTACAAACTGAGATCCTAAGGGGGGGGGGGGGAGAGAAGCATTTGCTACACAGAACATCCACAGGTATGGCACACTAAACATACAAAAAACCCTACAGATGAAAAGATAAGGAAGGATAGATAAAGCAGCAGAAAGTAGACAGCAATCATGGAAATGGCTCAGTTCCATTCTTCAGCGAAGTGCTCATTAAAGGCATAATATGATAGAAAGCACCCTGCAAACTTACTAAAACAGGAAAGATAAAAACTGCTAAGTGCTGGCAAGGACAAGGAAGAGAGCACTTACATTCTACTGCTGGGTCTGAAGGGGTTAAGTGCTGGCAGGGACAAGGAAGAGAGGACTTACATTCTACTGCTGGGTCTGAAGGGGTTAAGTGCTGGCAAGGACAAGGAAAAGAGCACTTACATTCTACTGCTGGGTCTGAAGGGGTTAAGTGCTGGCAGGGACAAGGAAAAGAGCACTTACATTCTACTGCTGGGTCTGAATGGGGTTAAGTGCTGGCAAGGACAAGGAAAAGAGCACTTACATTCTACTGCTGGGTCTGAAGGGGTTAAGTGCTGGCAAGGACAAGGAAGAGAGCACTTACATTCTACTGCTGGGTCTGAAGGGGTTAAGTGCTGGCAGGGACAAGGAAGAGAGCACTTACATTCTACTGCTGGGTCTGAAGGGGTTAAGTGCTGGCAAGGACAAGGAAGAGAGCACTTACATTCTACTGCTGGGTCTGAAGGGGTTACCGACTCCAGATGGTGACTCAACAGTATTCCCTAAAGAACACATGCATCTACCTGACCCAAGGCATCCTTAGAATGGAGGCTGCAACGGTTCACAGAAGCCACTGTGACAATGCCAGCAGTACTGTCCTAACAAACATGGAAGAGGCACTCCAAGTGCACCCCAATTCCCCATATATATACATGCAGGCAAAACCCCCATACACATAATAAATAAAAATTAATTAATTAATTAAAAAGATTAAAGATCTCCAAACTAAAAAAGCTCATGCCCAGAAAGATTCACTGGGGGAATTTTACCAGATCTTCAAAGAAAAACCCCATGCTTCTCAAATTAGTTCTTAAGCTAGCAAGGCAGCTATGCTCACCACTACACCACCAACACCACACCAGTCCATAACACAGGAAAAGGAAAGGATAGAATACAACCAAACTCTTTTTATAAAGCTGGCATTACCCTGACACAATATCAACACCACCAATAAAAGAAAATTATAGACCAATTCCCTGGTGAGCAGAGATGCAAATATTCTCAACAAAAATAATTGCAAACTGAATTCAAGAACTGGGGGAGCGGAGAAAGCCCTGATGGAATATGTAAAGAATGGATAAAGTTCTGAGTGAATGAGTATTGTGACATGGGCACAGCATGTCAAGGACAAATACCTTCCGTGGGTCAAGCTTGCAATGGGAAAGCCTTCCTGTGGTTCAAGTATGAGTTTATGAACGACTGACCAAGTGTGTGCAAAAACTAGCAAGCCCAGTTTACTCCTCCAAGATGTTTACAGCCCCATGTCTACAGGACTGCGTACAGAGACTGGCTAACGCCTCCCCACTGGGCTGGCCATAGAAGACAGGCTGAAATTCTGCATTGTGGTTCATGGTTGGCCCGCTGATCTCAGCTTTTTTGTACATGTATCTGTGTATCTTTCCTTTCTTCATTCTCTCACAGCCCCAGTCAGGTTTCTGAGACCCAAGATGCTCAGGACATGGTAAAGAAGACATCAAAAAGATCATTCTTTATATAAAGTTGCTTTATTCCAGAGGGGCTAGGATTACTCAATAGATGCAAATCAATAAATGTTACAAATTACATAAATGATCAAGGACATAAATCATATGATCATCTTGATAGACGAAGAAAAAGCTTTTGATAAAAATACCGCATCTTTTCTTGATAGAAGTCCTGAAGAAACTCAGAAGAGAGGGACATATCTCAACATAATAAAAGCACTATGCAACAAGCTTATAGCCAACACTATATTAAAAAGTGAAAAGTCAAAGTTTTTACATTAACATCAAGAGCAAGAAAATACATTTTCTCCACTTACATTCAATATAGTACCGGAAATACTAATTAAAAAGCAGTGAGACAAGAAGAAACAAAAGGGACATAAGAAGGAAGGAAAGAAGTCAAAGCATCCTTATTTGCAGATGGTCTGAGTCTATACACAGGAGCCTCTGAAGACGGTGAGAATTTATAAAAACTTCCAGTAAAGCAGCAGGGCACAAAGATGACCTAAGAATCAACAGCCTTCTCAACCAGTGACAAATACACTGAGAGGGAAGGAGGGAGACAATTCTGTTCACAACAGCCTTAAAACAGACAAAACCGTGACATAAACCTAATTAAGGAAGAGAAAACCCTCTAACATGAAACGTTTATACACTGAAGAAAATGAGAAAGACACCAGACACCAGACGAAATCCCATGCTCATGAACCAGAAGATTATTGTGGAAATGGCCATCTACAAAAGCAATCTACACATTCAGTAGATAAAATACCATGGGGCTAACAAAAACAAAAACACCAGGCACACACAGAGATCAACGGAATAGAATTAAGGACCCAGCTAGAAGGCCATGCAACTACAGTCACCAATTTTAGATGAGGCTATCCAAGTACAGATAGAAGAAGAGAATATCTTCAACAAATAGTACTGGGAAAACTACATACATACGGATGAAACTAGATCTTTCTTTCACGTTGCACAAAAACCAATCTAAATGGATCAAAGATGTCAACATAAGACCTGAAACTCAAACTGCTAGAGAAAAAAATTAGGAAAACACTTCAAGATATGTGAATAGCTAAGAACTTTCTTTCTTTCCTTTTTTCCGAGACAGGGCTTCTCTGTGTAGCTTTGGAGCTGTCCTGGAACTCGCTCTGTAGATCAGGCTGGCCTCAAACTCACAGAGATCTGTCTGCATCTGCCTCCCGAGTGCTGAGATTAAAGGTATGCACCACCACCACCCAGCCAAGAACTTTCTAAATAGAAGAAATGCAAATTGTTTTTTTAATATTTATTTTTATATTTTAAATTTTATGTGTATGCATGTGAGTGGGTGTGTGTGTGGGTGTGTGTGTGCGCGTGCGTGCGTGCGTGCGTGTGAGTACAGATGCCTGTGGAGGACAGAGGTGTTGTTTCTCTTAGAGACAGAGTTACAGATGGTTGTATGGCACCTGACATGGGTACGGGGAACCAAACTCAAGTCTTCTGGAAAATGAGCAAATTACTCTTAACATCTGGGTCATCTCTCCAGCCACAGAAATACAAATTGTTAGTAAACAGTTTTTTTTATAGGTGTTCAACATCCTTATCTATCAGGGAAATGCAAATTAATAATATGCTGTGGGATGCTCTTTCTGTATGCTGTGAATATATGTTGCTTTCATTGTTTAATAAATAAAGCTGCTTTGGCCTATGGCAAGGCAGGATAGAGCCAGGCGGGAAATCCAAGCAGAGATACAGAGAGAAGAAGGGTAGAATCAGGGTAGAAGCCATCCAGCTGCCCAAGGAACAAGATAACAACAGATTGGTAACACCACAACCACGTGGCAAAATACAGATGAATAGAAATGGGTTAATTTAAGGTGTAATAGCTAGCTAGCAATAAGCCTGAGCCATAGACCAAACAGTTTGTAATTAATATTAAGCCTCTGAGTGATTATTACAAAATGGCTGCTGCCCGGGCAAGATCAGATGGGACCGAGAAACTTCCAACTACAATAATATTTTGAGATTCTATCTGATCTTAGAATGGCTGTCATGAAGGAAACAGGAGACAACAAATGCTGGTGAGAACGTAGGAGAAGAGGAATGCTTATCCACAGTCAGTGAGAATTTAAATTGGTGCAGCCACTTTGAAAATCATCGTGGAGGTTTCTCAAAAAGCTAAAAGTAAAACTACCAAAGGACCCAGTTACATCACACCTGGGCACAGACCCAAAGGGCTCTATATCCTACTGCAGAGATACTTGCAAGTCCACGTTCACTGTCACTCTAGTTACAGTCTAGAAAACACAATCAGCCTACATACCTGTTAGATAACCAATGAATGGATCATGAAAATGTGGTACCCTGCCGGGCAGTGGTGACACACGCCTTTAATCCCAGCACTCGGGGGGCAGAGGCGGGCAGATCTCTGTGAGTTCGAGGCCAGCCTGGGCTACCAAAGGCGCAAAGCTACACAAAGAAACCCTGTCTCAAAAAAAAAAAAAAAAAGGAAAGAAAAGAAAGAAAATGTGGTACCCCGTGGAATACAATGACATTTACTCAGTTGTAAAGAAATATGAAGTTTGGGGCTGGAGAGATGGCTCAGAGGTTAAGAGCACTGGCTGTTCTTCCAGAGGTCCTGAGTTCAATTCCCAGCAACCACATGGTGGCTCACAACCATCTGTAATGAGATCTGGTGCCCTCTTCTGGCCTGCAGGCATACATGCAGGCAGAACACTGTGTAAGTAATAAATAAATAAATCTTTAAAAAAAAAGAAATATGAAGTTTGTAAAAGAAGGGATAGAACTAAAAATATACTGAGATAGGTAGCCCAGGCTCGGAAAGACATATGCTGTATGTTCTCCTCATAGGAAAACCTCAGCTTTGAATTTTTGGATTTGTATGTTTAATTTGGAGTGCCTGTAGAGGTCAAGAAGCCAAAAGGGCCCAATGAGATGGGGAGAAGAAGCCTGGGGTGGAGGGTGTAGAACATACGTGATATTAGAGTAGGTGGGGGAAATATAGACGGTGGAAAGGTCTAAGCATGAATGTAGGCAAGGGACTAAGGAATAGGAGAGGGCTCAGGGAGAGGGTTAACCAAGACTAAGGATGTATGAAAAGGCCTTATGGTAATCTACTACCTTGTAAGCTAATTTAAAATAGATAATTTTCAAGAAGAGAGTTTGGATGGAGGCACCCTGCGTGAATGAAGAATGCTGCTCCCAGAAACCAGAGGTTATTAAATGAAAATCCAAGTGTTCCTATGGTGAGATGGGAGACAGAGGCAGGAGACTCTTTAGAGGCTCAAGGGCCAGCTGGCCTGGCACATGCAGTGACCAACAGAGAGACCATTTCAAACACAGTGGAAGGCATGCACTAACACTTCAAGTTGCCCTTTGACCTCCACATGCTCACTGAGGCATGCACATACATATACAAAAAAGAAAGTCAGTATCCACTGGGCATGGTGTTATATATATAATCTTAGCACCTTGCAGGTAGGAGCAGGAGGAGGATTATGAGCTCCAGGTAAACTTAGGCTACAAAGAAAGATCCTTTTTTTCCCCTTTTCTTTCTTTTTTTTTTTTTTTTTTTTTTTTAGGTCAGCTGTTGGTTTCTTATCAATCCCGTGTGCTAGGTTGAAGACATTCCCTTGAATATTGTTACTTTTTGAATCAGGAAACAATAGTGGATTTTGTAAAACGTTTTTTGTTTATTGATATTATTATTTCTGGATAACAATTGAATTCCAGCAATTTATGCACCTCTATATGAATGGAGAGGTCAGAAAGGAACATTTGGTATCTTCCTCCATCATTCTCCACCTACTCCTCTGAGGCATGGTCTCTGAACATGGAGCTCACATTTCCTCTGCTAGACTGGAAGCCAGCAAGGCCCTGCTCTGCTCTTGTCTTTATACACTTCTAAGCTGGGGTTACAGGTGTGTGGTATGCCTGGCTTGTTGTCTGAGTACTGGGACCTGAACTCTGGTTCTCACAATTGCACAAGTGCTCTTAACCACTGAGCCATCTCTCCAGGGCCCCATCAATAAATTCCTATTAAACTAAACACATCGGGTTGGGGATTTAGCTCAGTGGTAGAGCGCTTTCCTAGCAAGTGCAAGGCCCTGGGTTCGATCCTCAGCTCAGAAAAAATAAATAAATAAAATAAACACATCATTCCTTGTAGAAGCCTAAGTAGCTATGATGTATATTCTTCCATTTTATATATTCTTGAATTCATCTGCCTAAACTTTTGTTAAGAATTTTTACATCTATGTTTATGCAGGTCAATGGCCTATATATATTCTCTTCTTGTCATTTCTGTATTTGGGTAGTTTTGTAACAATTTTCTCCTAGAATAACCTCCATCTTGGAGGGAGGCTGGTTAAGACACATGATGTTCTAAAGGGAGATGAACCATTCCATCCTGCAGGGAAGCTCCTTAAGCTCAGAGAGCACACAACTCAAGAGGCTTCAGAAAGTCCCTGAAACTGACCAGCTACACTAGGACCCGACCTCAGCAAGTGTAAGGACCATGGAGAGCCACTCTCAGACCAGTTAAGCCACCTGAAGGAAACAGAGGCAAGTTGCCTAGGTTCAGACTTGTCTCTGCAGATGTTTGCTCCCAGCTCCCCGGAATCCTGCCACATAGCAGAGAGTTGTGGAGGAATGGCATTGGCCTAATGAACTGGGAGGAATACTTCCCATCAGTTTTCTTGGAAGAGTATGCACAGACTGCTATCATCTTTTCCTCAGTAGAATACGCATCGCAGGCACGAGGGTATGTTTTTCTTTGTGGGAAGGCTTTCAACTACAGATTGTATTTATTTAATACAGAACTATAATGTACATTATATTGGCAAACTGTCATGTGTTATTTGAGCTCACTGATAAGCTGGATCTGGAAGTGGGGTTGCCTCCCCGTCACCTCAGACAAAGCATTTTGTCTCAGCGTACTCATTTTGTCAGGAGAGGCTGACTCCTCCTAAGTCTGTGATAGGAAGAGAACTACGAAACGGCTCAGGAGTGAAAACACTGTACCCTTAAAAGTGCTAAAGCTGGCACATATGTTTACCCTCAGCACTTGTGAGGCAGAGGCCGGCAGATTCCATGAGTTCAAGGCCAACAACGAAAACCAACAGCTAAAAAGTAAATCCTGTCCAACTCAGGTTACTATTGTTTATCTCATGATGTAAAAGTACCTACAGTGGGAAAGAGAAACCAAAAGTTCGGGCATACAGAGCTCGACCACAGAGAAAGCTCAATCGGGAGCTCCAGCTGATTGCCTTGACTTGTCCAGGCAGTCTCTGCAGGATGCTGTGAGCACCTGATTTGACGCTCTTTCTGCTGTCCTGTATTCTTTCACTTAGAAGCCTCATGGAGGTTAGGGGATGGAGCCATGTTCTGCCTGGGACTGCAGCTGACAGTCTCAACAGGACTTCCCCAGTCCATTTCTAATGGATGTTTCGAACATCTGAAGTGATATTTTGTTGTCTATCTCTTGTTATTTATTCTTTTATTTGCTATGTACTTAATACATTCACTTAAAACCAAAAGTATGGCTATTGTAGATAGTTCTTCAGACTATACAGAATAAGAACTAAGCGCTTTAAAATGTTTTTTGACATTTCTATGTGTGCCACATGGACCACGACAGGTATGTGAAGGTCAGAGGACACCTTGCAGGAGTTGGTTCTCTCTCTCTTCACATGAATTTTGGGGATCATACTCAGGTCATTAAGCTTAGTGGCAAGTGTTTTACCCACTGGGCCATATTGGTAGCCTCCCTAAGCATATTTTAAAAATCCTTTTCAAGTAAGTGCTAATGGTTCCTGCCTTTCAAGGGACTTACCTACTTCCTAAAAGATACCAACATTTATTGGCATCAAGTTGCTACACAATCTCTTTGTTATTATGATTCACACACTCTGCGGTATGAATCATAAATACCAATATCAGCTCTAATATTGAAAAATTACAGCTTTTCTAGTCTTCTCTAATTGATCTGGCTAGAAATGGACTGATTTTATTGATTATAAAACAGCTTTTAAACTTTTTTCTTGTTTTAATACCGTTTTATTTCATTTCTTTTGATTTTTTTTAGCTTTTTTTCTTTCTTCCTTCTCTCTCTCCTCCACCCTCTCCTTTCTCCTCTCCCCCCTTCCCTCCCCTCCCCCTGAGTCAGGGTCTGTCTGTATACCCCAGACTGGCATCAAACTCAGAGATCCGTCGGCCTCTGTTCCCAAGTGCTGGGATTAAAGGCGTGCACCACCCATGCCTGCTGCCATTCTTGTAGTTTCTTAAAAAAACAAAACATTTTTAGATCTTAAAGTTTTATTTTATGTTTATAATTGTTCCGCCTGTGCAAAACCTTGGTCAGAAGGCACTGGGATCCCCTGGAACTGGAGTTACAGATGGTTCTGAGTTGTCATGTGGGTGCTGGGAACTGAACCTGGGTCCCCTGAAGGAGCAGCCAATGCTCTTAACCGCTGAGCCATCTCTCCAGCCCCTTCTAGTTTCTTAATATGGAAATAGAGTTTAATGATTTGTGCCTTTAAAAAAAAATCCAGGCACTAGAGACATGGGCCAGTGGTTAAGAACAACGATTGCTCTTGCAGAGGACCTGGGTTCAATTCACATCATCTATATGGAGGCTAACAACTGTCTCTAACTTGAGTTCCAAGGGAATCTGACAACCTCTTCTGACCTCAGGCACACATGCAGGCAAAAACACCCATACACATCAAATAAAAATAAATCTTAAAATAAAAAAAATCCAAGCTGGGCATTTGGGTGGACGCCTGCAATCCCAGCATTAAGGAGTTAGAAGTGGGAAGATCAGGAGTCCAAGGATAGTTTTGGTTACACAGAGAGTATGAGGCCAACATGTACTCCATAGCCCTGTCTCAACACACATACTCACTTCAGTTTGGATGTGTATGTAGTGTTAAAACTTCTCTCCTAAATAGCTTTCAGGGCTCAGGACATCCTACCAATGTGGACATGCTATATTTTCATTCCAGTCAAAAAGAAAACTTTCTGGGGGCTGGAGAGATGGCTCAGTGCCTAAGAGCAATGGCTGCTCTTCCAGAGGACCTGGGTTCAGTTCCCTGCACCCACATAGCAGCTCACAATGGACTGTAACTCCAGCTCGGAAGATACAACATACTTTTATGGCCTATGTGGGCGCTAGGCACGCACATGGGTGCACAGGCATACATGCAGGAAAAACATCCATATGCATAAAATAAAAATAAATCTTTAAAAAAAAGTTTTCTGATTTATATTTTCTCTTTGATTCATGGATTATATATGTTATCCAACAACAGCCAGTTTTCTAGAATTGTTTTGTTTCTTGAGACAAAGTCTCACGACCTGAAAGCAGCTCTTAGCACCTATGTTGAACAGTTCATAAATATCTGTAACTTCACCTCCAGGGAATCTGACACCCTCTTTTAACCTTTGTGAATGAAAACACACACACACACACACACACACACACACACACACACACACACACAAATAAATCTTTAAAAAGATAAAACATAAAAAGAAGAAGAAATTGTCTGGGAGTAGGTCTTTTTGGATCTCCCCAGGAAAGCCATGAAATTTATGCTGGCCTGGGCATATTCACACTACTAAAAACAGTTCTATACACAATGATCTGTATCTACATTCTGCTACAAAGGCACTCCTACCGATGTCTCCAACTCTAATCTGCTGCCACATGGATCAATATAGAGTCCTTCCCTTGCTGACATCTCCCATGTCTCTCATGTTAACTGTAAGACCCCCCCACATACCCATCTGCCATTGTTGTGCCTGACTATCTAGTCCCAATGTGCGCACATAGCAGCTGACACACGTTCCCATGGAAAATATCACTCAGGTCCAGGGCTCACATATAACCATACTTATAACCATAATTGCTATTTCTTTCTTTTTTTTTTTTTTGGTTTTTCGAGACAGGGTTTCTCTGTGCAGCTTTGCGCCTTTCCTGGGACTCACTTGGTAGCCCAGGCTGGCCTCGAACTCACAGAGATCCGCCTGCCTCTGCCTCCCGAGTGCTGGGATTAAAGGCGTGCGCCACCACCGCCCGGCCGCTATTTCTTATCTAACTGCAAACAGGCAAATTCAGAATTAACAAGATCATACTAAGCAGGTTTTTTTCAAAGTTAAAATGATTAAAACTTAGCCTTTCATTTTATTCACTTTAGATATTTATCTATGGATATCTGTCTTTGAGAACTGAGGACAGAGATCTTATATTTCCATTCCTTTCAAATGTCAATTTACTGATTTCATACCATCATTTTAAAACATTACATTCTCTTCTGTAACCACAGCTTTTAGTTTCTCAGTCTCAGAAGTCACAGCCTAAGGCTGTATAAGAGCTCAGTGGGTTAAAAAAGCGCGCTTGCCTCCAAGTCTGATGACCTAAGTTCAATCCCAGAAACCCACAGTAAAAGGAGCGAACAATTACCACAGGTTATCTCTGGCACAACATTCCCAAACTGACAGGACACAATGAAGGCGGTGCTAGGAGGCAAGTTCATAGCACTAAGTGTCTTCATGAAGAATTCGGAGAGATTTCATACTAGTGACTTAACAGCACACCTGAAAGCTCTAGAACAAGAAGAAGCAGACACATCTAAGAGGAGTGGATGGCAGGAAATAGCCAAACTGAGGGCTGAAATCAATAAAATAGAAACAAAGAGAACAATACAAAAAATCAATGAAACAGTTAGTTCCTCAAGAAAATCAACAAAATAGATAAATCCTTATCCAAACTAAAAGGCAAAGAAAGAGTATCCAAGTCAACAAAATCAGAAATGAAAAGGGAACCTAACAACAGACTCCAAGGAAATACAGAGCATCATCAGGTCATCCTTCAAAAACCTCTACTCCACAAAACTGGAAAATCTAAAAGAAATGGGCAGATTTCTTGATAGATACTACTTACCAAAGTTAAATCAAGATCAGATAAATAATTTAAATAGACCAATAACCCCTAAGGAAATAGAAGCAAGTCAGTCATTAAGTCTCCCAACCAAAAAAAACACCCAGGGACAGATGGTTTTAGCACAGAATTCTACCAGACCTTCAAAGAAAAACTAATACCAATACTCTTCAAATTATTCCACAAAATAGAAACAGAAGGAACATTGTCAAATTCTTTCTGTGAGGCCACAGTCACTCTGATACCCAAACCGCACAAAGACTCAACAAAGAGAATTACATACCAATTTCACTCATGAACGTTGATGCAAAAATACTCAGTAAAATACTGGCAAACAGAATCCAAGAACACATCAAAAAGATCATCCATCATGACCAAGTAGGCTTCATCCCAGATATGCAGGGATTTTTCAACATACAAAAAAATCTATCAATGTAATCCCCCATATAAACAAACTGAAAGAAGAAAACCACATGATCATCTCGGTCCTGCTCTTTTCAACACACATACTTACACCTTCTGTGGAGGTCTGAATGAGAATGGCCCTCATAGGTTCATGCTTAGTACCCAGCTGGTGAACTGGGAAGGATTAGAAGGCGTGGCCTTGCTGAAGGAGGTGTGCCACTAGGGGTGGGCTTTGAGGTTTCCAAAGGCCACACCAGGCCTACTCTCTCTGCCTGCTGCTCTCAGTTACTGCTCTGATGGCATGCTTGTCTGCTTCCTGCCATGATGGACTAAGCCTCTGAAACTGTAAGCGAGTCCCAGAATGAAATGCTTCCTTTCATAGGCTGCCTCGATCCTGGGGTCTCTTCACAGCAACAGAACGGCACAAGACGCCATCAGCCCGCCCTTGCTTTCATTTTCCCTTCCGTCAGTGGAACTATTTCTTCTCCACATCTGGACAGGAACCATAGCTATCAACCTCTGCTGTCCTGGCCCTTCTGCCCGGCCTTGTTTCCCAAACTCTCCGCTTCTCTCCACATAGCATGCTTTTCCAATGGCCTGTTCTCCAGGGACTACTACTTCTCCTCGCATTTCTACTAATGGAGGGCTCTCCTGCTGCAGTTTACTATCTACTTTCCTCAGCTCCCAGCTCACTTGTCTACTGACATTGTTTGAGCATTTTCTCTCTGTTACAGATTTCAATTTTGTAAAGTTTTTAGAACACATAGAGGGCTCCGTGTAGAATTCCTTTGTTTCCTGAGTTGACTCTAGATTTCTCTTGAGCTGTGTTCTTTCCCTTTATTCTTCTCCTTCTCTCAGTGTCTACACAAGAGTACCCCTTTGTTCTCAATCATCTCTTTTATTTATTACTATTATTTGCAGTCCTGGAGATGGAATCCAGAGCCTTATATATGCTGAACAATGCTCTATCATTGGACCACACCCCAACTTCTATAGGGCCTGTTAAATGAGGAAGGAGCAGGATTGACCTAGGGTGGCCCCAAATTAGATGCTGTTCAGAACCATCTTCTACGAAACCTTCTCACAGGCTCTGCCTGGAAGTTAAGTTTCTGGTATTAGCCTATACTGTAGTCATTCATGACAAAGGCCCAACTCAGGCCAGCAGTGATCGAAGGTTCACTCGGACTATGAAGGTGCAAGAAACCCTAGGCAGGCTCTCATGACCCTCACCTCAAGGCTCTGTTTTGCCTTGGGTCAGGCTGTGCGTCACTGGCAGTTTGAGACTGAAAATCTACCACACAGCAACACCTCAAGGACAGACAGTCAAGAGGTTCTTTCCCTGGTGGTTCAGGGAAGAAAAGCTTCCAGGATGTTTCTTCTTTCTCTCAGTAATGTGTGTGGGTGTTTTCCCCACAAGTACGTCTGTGCACCACACGTACATAAGCCTGGTGCCTGCCCTTGGAGGCCAGGAGAGGGGGTTGGATCCACTGGGACAGTTGTGAATCAAACTGTCCTCGGGAAGAACAGTGCTCTTAATCACTGAGCAGCGTATCTCTCCAGCTTCGCCTCCAGAAGATTTCGGAGCAACTAAGGCAAGGAAATGGGCCATAGAAAGTTCCCTCTTAGCTGAGCCAATCATCTGCTGAGAGTTTAAGGCACTGACTGCCTGGGCAGGCCCAGTGTATCTGATAGTGACTGTGCACTTGGCCCACTTGGGGAGGGAGGGAGAGAGGACAGCAGCACTGGTCTAAAGAAAACGTGTGCTGCTCCACAGCAACTTTCTTTTCCACTCCTTCCTGATTTCATCCTGAGAGTATGGATCTTATAGAGCTGGGACACTTGATCTGATTCCTCCCCAGATGCTCCAGTGTCCCTTTTACAAGGTTCCAGATGAACCACAGACCCCATTCTAAGCAAAGGCTCACTCTCCAACAGCATTCCTTAAAATCACTCCTGCTCCACAAGAGCCTGGCTTTTCGGGACTACACTGACTGCAGCTCTTCTTCTCCATCTGGCTGACATCCTCTTTGGTCTATGGCTGCTCTCAGATTCACTGAAGAAGAGATCTTGTTCCTGGCTTTTCACTCTTTTTGTTCATTTCAGTGAGTTTCAAGGAAGAATTAGAATGAATATGTCTTTGGTTACCCAGCATTTCCAGAAGGCCTGAGGTCCACTCCCAAGGCCATCTGTAGGGAGCTTTCCAAGTTCTGCACAAAGAACTGGTTCACAGTTCACATTCTGAAAGCACAACTGTGTGCTGGGCACACAATGCCTCATTCTCCAAGCCCGATGCTGGCAACCCACTTGAGCACAGAGCAGTCCAGTAAGCAGCAAGGGTACAGCTCTCAAAGCCTCCTGTAGCTCTTCACCGTGACTGCTCTCCTCAGGGTCAACCAGTTAGCAAACTACAGGAACAAGACAGTCAGCCAAGACCAGCCTTCTTCTTATTTTTGTTGCATGTTTTTTGTTGTTGTTGTTTTTGTTTGAGAAGGGGTCTCACTCTACAGACCAGGCTAGCCAAGAACTCACTATCTTGTCCAGGTTGGCCTTGATCTTATAGGAATCCTCTTGCCTCAGTCCTCTGTGATGGGACTACAGGTATAAATTACCATATCTACCTTCAGGACCAGTCTGTCAGTTTGTCTGGTCGATATCTCTCTCTCTCTCTCTCTCTCTCTCTCTCTCTCTCTCTCTCTCTCTCTCTCTCTCTCTCTCTCTGTGTGTGTGTGTGTGTGTGTGTGTTTTATTTATTTTTCTTTTTTCAAGACAGGGTTTCTCTGTGTAGCTTTGGAGCCTGTCCTGGAACTCACTCTGTAGCCCAGGCTGGCCTCGAACTCACAGAGATCCGCCTGCCTCTGCCTCCCGAGTGCTGGGATTAAAGGCATGTGCCACCACCACCCAGCTGTGTGTGTGTGTTTTCTATGATCAGCTCTTAAAACTTTTCTGAGAAGGGGAAAAGAGGAACTGAGACCACACTCAAGCATGAAGACTGTAGTTAGAGGCACTTTGTTGCCATGTATAAGGATTTCTGACTACAGTAATAACTGGCCACACATTTGAATGGCCACTGTTGGGCCTGAGTTCAGCAAGGACCATGAGGCTAGTAGGTGAACAGCTCACCCCAGTTCTGATTGGGTCTTTGCCAGAGACCCCACTTAGTCCAAAGAAAAGAGAGAAAGAAAAATCCTCTTCAAAGAACAAGAAGCAGAAAAGAGCCAGGCATGGTAATGCACATCAATAATCCCAATGGTCAGGGGGCAAAAGTGGGAAGAACGCCTGGGTTAGCTGGCAAGATCTGGCTTACAAAAACAAAAACAGGGCCCAGAGAAATAGTTCGGTGGGTAAGGCGCCTGCTGCCAAGCTTGACAACAGGAGTTCAGAGTTCAATCTCTGCACTCACACAGTGGAAGCAGAGAACCTACTCCCATAAACAGTCTCTTGACTTCCACATGTGCACCGTGGCACACACATACCCACACTCACACAAGACAAATAAAGTAGAACAAAAGCAGAATACGCACATGACAACAAGAAAGGACACAGGAGTTTGTAAGCCACTGTGCACCTTTGCTTTCCTGATGGAATTCCTCTCACACACAGGCTGCTTTCACAGGACTGTCTGCTCTTTTCTGTACAGTTTTACATTCTGCTTATGCCTTCTGTGTTGATTTTAAATTCTATTTTCAACAGAGTGATGTGTTTTGATTTGTATTAGTGTCCCAGTGGTATCTATGCTCATTCCATTCTCGTTTGTTTTCTTGGGGATCTCTCACTTTCCTGTCTGGGCTCACCCATCCCAGCTGGCCTGGCTCCTTAGCCCTGGACTCTTCTTGTGGAGCTGAGGCATGGAGGTATACAAGCATCTTCATTAGGCTATGGACATGGACACTGCTCTTTGCTCTTTTCACAGCTGCTACGAGATAGGAAAGAAGTACTGCCGTCCTGTCAGGAGTACCCAACTGTTCTGATGGATTCCATCAAAATATATATTGATGAAATACTAGGAAGACATCTTCCAGTGATGCCAAGGCTTGGCTACTTAATGAACTAGCCCTGAGAAAGTCCATTTTACACTGTTGACACAGCTGAAGGACCAACCACTGCCAACTTCCCTTTACTGTCAGAGGATGGGCGACCTTGCCAGGCAGGGCTAGGCTGAGAAGATACCATACATAAAGGGTCAGGCCTCAGAATGGCTCACACAGGTCACAGTGGGCAGTAGACCCAGAGCTCAGCATCTTGTTTCCTGCTGGAGGGGATAAGCACTTACTCAAAGGGTCCCAGAGCTGGACACTGTTGTGTCTGGGACATCCTGGTATATTGCGTCCCTATGCTCCTGTACCTACATGGTTAATTCTGGACTTGATGTTTAGGACCTGCAGAATATATAGAAGCTGCCAAAAAAGGATGTAGCTTTATCTTACAGCTTCCTGCTATTATTTTCTTTCTTTCTTTGGACAATGTCTCATATAGTCGAGCCTGGTCTCAAATTCACTATATACTGGAGAATAGCCTTGAACTGCCGATTCTCCAGCCTCAGCCTCTCCAGTGCTATTATTATAGGTGTGCACTACCATGCCTGGTTCTGTCAATCTTCTTTATAGATGCCTGGTATACAGTGGAGGCAATACACAGGTAGGAATGGCTTGCATCACCTGATAGTGGCTACCGTTTCCTGGGCATTTTATCATACTTTTTACTGCCATGTAGGACATAGTTGGAGGCAGGCAGGCCTTTTCAGTTTCCATCTGACTTATTAGCAGAGAGCAACCACAGTTAAGGGCCTGTGTTGATGTCAAGACAGCAGGCAGATAAGGGACACATAGCACTCAGAGCCAGGGCCTGTTTTAGGAAGGTCCCATCCAGAACACAGTATGTCCACTTCCCAGTGAAGGACAGACTTGGTCACAGCACACTCTAAGGCTTGAGACACCTAGGGAGTAGGCCAGATGCCACTCACATGACAGCACCAGGGCCTCTGATTACCAACCTCCCTCCCCAGTGCTGATTGCTCCTCCCCCCACCCCTCACTGTGGGAAAGTTCCGGTCATGAGTGGGCGAGAAGGTTCTCAATTCCAACTTCCTACACGGAGTTCTGGAACAGAGGACGCTCTGTGCTGGCTCCTGATGGGGTCTGTTTGGAGAATGAGCCCCGGAAACAGCAATCTGTTCCTAGTGCCAGCAATGCCCTCACATAGCCAGCTCTTCTTCACTATCTCCAGAACTGGTGGGCTGCACATGAGTACATGCTCATGTGTCCATGCCTGTATGACTATGCCAGCACTTGGCCCTACACAGAGGAGCCTGACATTGAGGGAACAGTGAATTGATGAGTATTAAGGGCAACTTTATAGTACCCCCTTTGAGACCCTCTCACATCATCTCCACGTCTGCACAGGGGACACGGGATCCAATGGTGACTGTAAAGTCAGGAAGGGAGCCACGGTACTGACCAGTAGGAACCCTGGGCAATAGTCTCTGAAGTAGCCATTGTGTCTTGGGGTGGGCTGGGAAGGAAACAGCCAAAAGGATCAACACGATCTTTCCTGCTCTCTGGAAAACAGAGCAGTACCTGAAAATACTGGGGACAAGAGCCATCCCTCAGGAAGAGCTGGTGAGCATCCTCAAGGCCCACTTGTAAAAGAGTTGAAGGAGGAGCTCCTCACCACTGACAACCCCCCACTGGCCAACCACTGCTCTATGCTGCCCTGGCTGTCACCACAGTGACCTTGGACCACCTCCTTATCAGTCCTCCTGTCTTCCTCCAGGACCACACATGACTCTACCCTGACTCGGAACTTGCCCAGGGTCTCCCTAACTAGTTCTTATGCTTGCACAGAAAACACTGACCTCCTAATGAAAGTGCCCAAATTGTCAGGAACAGAAACCCCATACAGGTCAGCCTAGAAAAGACCCTGAGGCAAGCAGCAAGGCAACAGTACCAGTGAGTACCAAGGCTAACCAGGATGCTTCTCAGAAATGGAAAAGAAAGTCATTTCTGGGCTTCCACACAATCAACCACAGAGCTCCAGTCAAGCCTTCCCAGGTCCCTGTTGATGGAGAAGGTACTGGTCAAGCATGACTGACCACAAACTAAAAGCTCATGTCTCGCTTTCCTAAGGATAAAACAACTCTAGCTCTAGGCCAGAACCAGGCTGGGCTCAAGTTTAGGGATAGCCTGGCATGCGCATCTACTTTGGAAGTATCGACTGAAGACAATCCTGCAAAGAAGACATAGACAATGTAGGAGGTAAGGGCTGTCATGAAAATAAACTACTCGTGAGAAAATAATAGGAAGAAACGTATCTGATCTGTAGTGTGTAGGAAAGAAACAGGTGACGTGAAGGATGCAAACAGAAAATGGAGACCACACACCCACAGCTACCTCTTTGTACCACAGGTGCCCGGGGAGGCTGAGGCCATGCTGCCTTCTACCACCTCTGAGAAAGTCACTAAAGATACTGAATGAAAGTTCTGGAAAACTGATAAACATGTCCTTACAACACACAGTCAACTCTTTCAGGAAACTCATCTGTCAGTCTTTTTTTCTGTGACATCTTCAGATAAGCAGAAGCTAAACTACAGCAAGTAACCCTGCCAACCAACAAGAAGGAACTGGAAAGGGCCATGAGAGCTGTCAGCCCCGGTTAAGGAGCCTGCTCTACTCTCAGACTGCAGATCAGTGCTAACTAGGAGATAACCGGATTAAAGAGAACATTTGCACGGCCAAGTACTGCTGTTGGATAGAGACCTGTGAGCAGTTAGGAATGCTCAGAGCCCAAGAGGCCAAAGACTAAGAAACCAGCTGGATCCTAGAAGAGAGAGGGGACCACTTGTGCTGCCCTCTGAGGGCCCTGGCTTGTAGCTGACTTGCATTGTGCTAACCATATTTAAAAAAAAAAAAAAAAAAAAAACAGAAGAATGAATGTGGAGGAGACTCCAACCTGGTGGAGTATGTATGGTGAGAGAGAAGGATGCTGTCCTGAACTTGGGGCCTACAGAAATCAATGTCATGGCCTGGCCCTCGGAATCAGGAAAGCACGCATGTAATAGTGTGACTAGAACAGCAGCAGCAAGGACTACCAAAGGTGGGACAAAGGTGAACATTGGTGGGCCTGAGAGTTCCAGGCTGAGACATTTGAGGGAGGCCAAAAATGAAGATGAATTTTAGATGTTTATTTTTTGGAGCAAGGTCTCATTCTATAGTCCAGGCTGGCCTTGAACTCCTGATCCTCCTGCCTTAGTCTCTGGAGTACTAGGGTTACAGACATTTGTCACCATACCCAGTTGAATTCTTGATTTTGATAAATAAATTCTGTATTTTAAAGTATCCATTATGGAAGCTGAATAAATTCCAATTTATAGTTGGGGGAATATAGTAAAAAATGGGCCAAAAAGGAGGAGAAATATGGCTCATTCCTAAAATTCGAGACAGAGTACAAAGGTGGCAAAACTATGTTCAAACACAGTATAATTATAATAAATGCAATGAACTGGTGGCCCAGCTAAGAATAAGGTCATAGCAAGGTATCTGGGGACAGGATCTCACTATGCAGCCAGGGTGCCCTTAAGCTTACAGAGCTCCACCTGCCTCTGTGTCCAAGCGCTGGAGTTAAAGGGGTGCACCAGCACGCCCAGAGTGCAGCAATGTTTTTAAAATGCAGACCCAGCTGCAGACAGCAGCACAGCAATGGCGTAACTGTGATATCCATAGCCTGGTGATGCTATAGCTATCGTCACAGAAGTTCACTCTACGGTGTTTGCATGACAAAACTGCCTAATGACACACATCTTTGGAACATATGCTCCCTGTTACATACTGTGTGACTTCACCAAAGGACAAGGAATTCAGAGAGCCACAAGTAGAAAGCAGCTGGGTGGCTCACTGGTGCTGGCAGGATCCCTCCTTTACACAGACAAGGGGACTCCAGAATTAGTCCATGGCCTCACAGAACAGAGATTAAAGGGCCAGACTTCAAAAGAGAAATGGGATCTACAACTGTGATGGCAGGAGGCTGTGACCCAGCTATCCAGGACCCATCTGGTGGGTGCAGAGAATGCTGTTCTTAGGAAGCAAGACACTGCTTCTTTGAGCAGCTCATGGAGCATTTCTGAAACTGACCACATACCAGGGGACAAAGTGAGTTCCCAACAAATGTCAGAAGACTGGCGCTACCCTACCAAGCTCCCTCCCAATTCAAAGACAAAAAGAATGAACCGAGCCAAAAAGAAGACAACAAATAAAGGCCTCCCAGTCAAGAAGCCAACAGCAAACTGTGAAGACAGGGTCTGAGTCAGTCATCTGCTAGCATGGGGAAAGAGCCAAGTCAAAAAGCAGCATTGTACCCAAAGTAGCAGCAGCATCAAGCAGACTCAGCAGCCCTGGGAGTCCCTGAGAACTCAGCACAGGGTTCACAGGTATGAGGATCTCAGAGCTGGCAGGATCATCTCAGGCTGTGCCCAGATCCTGGTGTCTGTGCTGCCCGTGCTGAGTGAGCTCAGACTTCCTGTTGCCAGGAAACAGCTTCCTTGGACTTTTTCTTTCCTTGTGTGCGTGTGTGTGTGCGTGCGTGCGTGCGTGCGTGCGTGCGTGCGTGCGTGCGTGTGTGTGTGTGTGTGTGTGTGTGTGTGTGTGTGTACAGTGTCTCTCGTTACATAGCCCTGGTTATCCTGGAACTTGCTATGTAGACCAGGTTGGCCTTGAACTCACAGGAAATTTCCCCGGTCTCTGCCTTCTGAGTGCTGGGATTAAAGGCATGTGTCACCATGCCCAGCTCCTCCCTCCACTTACTTTTAAACAAACCAACAGCCAAACAGAACTCCCATAATAAGCCAAACTACTGACTATACTATGGTGATATTTTATTTGAGATGAAATGTGATTTTATTTGTATATTAATAAATAAAGTTGCCTGGGGATCAGAGTTAAGAACAAGCCATTAAGCAGAAGTCTGGTAGTGGTAGCACATGCCCTTAATTCGATCGCATGGCAGGCAAAGTCTCTGTGTGTTCAAGGACACAGCCAGCATGGTGACACACACCTTTAATCCCAGTACCGCATAGAGACCTGGAGGTCTGCATAGACAGGCAGTGACGAGGAAGTCACGTGGTTGGGTTTAGAACCAATGAGAAGGCAGAATACACTATACAACTTGCTAGACAAACCCACCTCATCACTCAGCTGCATCAGCTGTCATGATGAGACTGCCTTGTAGGAAATGTATACTATGTATGATACATTGCTGAGTTTGGACAAAGAATAAATCACAATAAATCAGTTTACTATCCTGTCCTGGCTAATTTTTATGTTGACTTGACCCAAGCTAGTCATCTGAGAGGAGGCAACCTCAACTGAGAAAATGCCTCCATAAAATTTAGCTGTAAAAGCCGAGCGTGGCGGCGCACACCTCTACTCCCAGCACCAGGGAGGCAGAGGCAGGCGGATCTCTGAGTATGAGGCCAGCCTGGTCTACAGAGTGAGTTCCAGGACAGCCAGGGCTACACAGAG
Source organism: Peromyscus californicus insignis (assembly GCF_007827085.1). Lineage (NCBI taxonomy): Eukaryota > Metazoa > Chordata > Mammalia > Rodentia > Cricetidae > Peromyscus > Peromyscus californicus. Next base: position 41,676,948 of record NW_026294503.1, read on the forward strand.
AAACCCTGTCTCGAAAAACCAAAAGGAAAAAACAAAACAACAAAAACCCAACCCAGGTGTAGGCAAGCCTGTAGGGTATTTTGTTAGTGATTTGATGTAGGATGGTACGGTCAGTTGTGAGTGGGACCACCCCTGGGTTGGTGGTCTTGGGTTCTATAAGAAAGCAGGCTGAGCAAGCCATGTGAGCAGCACTCCTCCATGGCCTCTGCATCAGCTCCTGCCTCCAGGTTCCTGCCCTGTTTGAGTTCCTGCCTTGACTTCCTTCAGTGGATTGTGATTCAGGATATGTAAACCAAATAAACCCTTTCCTCCCCAACCTGCTTTTGGTCATGGCGTTCTATCACATCAACAGAAACCTTAAGACATATCCCAATAAGTAAGTTCATATGAATGGAGTGGAGAAGCGGCACAGACTCTGCCCCGTACTTGACCTCAGCTGAGACTGTGACAAACCAGTCTTGCCTCAGCTGCTTCATTTATTATACATCTACTAATACCATGTGATGCTCAGTATATTAGCTACTTCTCTCATCTCTGTGACTAAAATCCGGCAGAAATGAAAAGAAAGGGTTTTTTTTGCTCCCGGTTTCAGGAGGATTTCAGTCTATCATGCTAGGGAAGGCATGGCGTATGAGCATGTGGCAGAGTGATTCTTCACATAATGGCTGAGCAGGAACAAGAGATTGTGGCCAGATCTTGAAAGCAGTCTTGAAAGGCCTTAGTGACCTACCTCCACTAGCCCTGCCCCATAGCCTTGAAAATGGTTCTACAAGCTAGGGACCAAGCATCAAAACATAAGCCTTTAGGGAGCATTCTAGATTGAAGCCATAATTCTCAGCAAGGGCTTCACAAATGTCATCTCCTTTTCTAGCAACTGAGGCTCACAAGACTAAAGTCCACGTCAAAAGCCCAACATGTGTCCTCTAGTTATGAAGCCCCTAATGCTCCCATGGAGCCCTTCTGATATGTTCCTCTGTCTCTCCTCTTCCATAGGAGACCCCCTCCTTCCCAGGGCCCCTCTTAGCAATGGAGTGGTCCCCTTTGAGCATGTGGCCATAAACTGGACATAGTACCAAGCTGGATCAATGGGTACGGTCCCTACAACCATTTGAAGTCAGCCCTCACAGAGGCCACAAATGGGGCTGGGAATTGTAGTTTAGTGGGTAGGGTGCCAGTTCAGCACAAACAAAAGCCCTGAATTTGATTCTCTAGTATTCCTAAACTGGGGCAGTGGCATATAGGCTGTTCTCTTCCTGCTACAAAGGTATAGGCAAGAAATCAAGAGCTCAAGGTCATTCTGGCCTCAGGCAGCTCTCATCCCACCTGGGCTACAAGAAATCCTATTTCAAAACTACCACCACAGTAGAAAAGAGCAAAGGCACCTAGCAGAGGAGATGGACTCAGGCTTGGCTGCAGCCGTCTCCATGAGCTAGACTCAAACCCACTCCCATGATACTTTAACTTCTATTGTACTGGTGACCTTTGTTTTCTCCGTTTTTTTCCCCAGAATTCTAGTTACAGACCTGTTCAGTCTTGCTTTTCATTCCCATTTAGTGTGGCTGGGATGCATATCCCCCAACATTCACACACTAGAGCTGAAAACCCAATGATGGTGTGAGGAGGTAGTGATACAGGGCAGTGGCTGAATACAGAGAGCCTCTTCCCTTCTACCTAAGGACACAGAGGGTGTCATCATGGTCTAGTTAAAGACTTCTAGTTCTTCTGATGCTGGCTGGATCCCTGAGAAGCTGCTGCAGAGCAGAAAAGCCCTAGCTGACGGAGTTCGGGCATGGCCTGCCAACTTTACCCATGCTAGGTACCACGGACAGGATCTAAGCTTCCAATGGCCTTTGACCAACTGTCTTTCAACACTCAAGTTAGGAAAGCCAATGCTTTGAGCCTTTAGCTTTCATGCTTTCCCTTCAAACAGTGACACTGCCTCTCCCTGACCTTGTATCCCTCCTAGCCAATCACATTTTGGTAAGCTTGTCTTTATTAAAAAGGTTTTACTGGCATAGAATGTTCTTAATTCAAAATCCATCCATTTTTGCTGGGCAGTGGTGGTGCACACCTTTAATCCTAGCACTCAGGAAGCAGAGGCAGACGGATCTCTGTGAGTTTGAGGCCAGCCTGATCTACAGAGTGAGTTCCAGGACAGGCTCCAAAGTTATACAGAGAAACCCTGTCTCAATAAACACACACACACATACACACTCAAACATACACACACACACACACACACACACACACACACACACACACACACACACACACACACTGAGCGTGCAAAATTCATCCACTTTGAAGTACACAATTCAATGAATCCTGAGTTGAGTATATACTATCATCAGTACCAAGAGACTGCAGTGCCTGTGGCCACCATTGGACCATGGTCCTCTCTAACCTTAGCTTGGTCCTCTCTTGTTTGTACTGGAACCTCTGCTATCACTGGAGCTTCCTTGACTATCCCCACATTAACCTAGAGACATGGGTGTACCCATGCTGTTTCTTGTCTGGAAGCATGAAACTACCCCGAAGCTACAGGTTCCAATGAGAGTTTGGCTTAGGCTCCTCTCAGAGGATATGTGGGCTGGACTGTGGGAAAGCAGAGCCTGGGCTGTACCTGAGACCACCAATCCTAAGGGTTCCAAAGAACTTTGGTGGCAGGCACTGCTGTCTCTCCAGGACAGAGCAACAGGACCATTACAGCCCAGTCATTCTTTCTATGGGGCTGGTTGCTCAGTAGGCATCTCAGTAGCTGCTAGAGAAGGAGCCAAATGGTGCCTAGATAATTTATGCTTTGTCTAATACTGAGTGCTAGGTTTCCAAGCAATACTCAGGAGGAGGGCCACTGATATTTTCATAGATCTGGGTCTGTTACCCAAGCCTTAGAAATTCAAAGAGAAAAAGTAAGAATACTCCATTGATTGTGTCTCACAAACATGTTACTTTAAATTTATTTTTCAAGCCGTATAATCCCACTTCAATGTCTTCAATTCCAGCCCCAGGGAGGAAGAGACAAGCAGAGTTCTGTGAATTCAAGGCCAGCCTGGTCTACACAGTGAGTTCCAGGCCAGTTAGAGCTACATACCAAGACCCTGTCTCAAAAACAAAAAACAAAACAAAACAAAAACAAAAACAAAAAAACAAAACTTTTTCATTGAGAACTATGTGTCCAACTCAGGAAGTCTTCCATAAACCCCAGCATTTCAAGGACCAGCTACTTATGATTTGTAGCTAGAAGCATTATAGTTTATTTTGAATTTTGAGTTCATGTTCAAATCACACTCTGGTTAAAGTATTCCTATAAAGCAGGAACCACTAGAACAGAAAATGTTGAATGGTTTGGTGTTTGAGTTTTGTTTGTGTTTGAGCAGGGTCTTACTACACAACCAGGCTGGTCTAGAACTATCTTCCTGCCTCCCTTTCCCAAGGGAGGAATTACACACTGGGATTACAGGTGTGTGCCACCATGCCCAGCATCACTGACCCTTTTGTTTTGTTTTGTTTTGTTGGTTTTTTCAAGACAAAATTTCTCTGTGTAGTTTTGGTGCCTGTCCTGGATCTCGCTCTGTAGACCAGGCTGGCCTCGAACTCACAGCAATCTGTCTGGCTCTGCCTCCCAAGTGCTGGGATTAAAGGTGTGTGTCACCACCACCCAGCTCACTGCCTCATAAATTTGATCTTACCTCAGCAAAAAACAGAAGCAGCTCCTTCTCCACATGAAGTGAAAAAGAGAAATGAACACAAATGCTGTATACCTTAAGGGAAAACAAAACATCTCATCCAATTAAAGGAGAGACAAGTATAAGGGTGTCTTCAGCCCAAGACATTTTTCATACCAGGACAGCCAGACGTCACATCTCATGGGACCTTGTGCTCCCAGCCCTGCAAAGGTCTCTCCAGTCCTCCCTAAGAGTAGTGTGGTTAGTCAGCAGGAAAATGTCCACTAGTCAAGGCAATGGTCATTGTTACCTACTATTTTGTTTCTGTGGTAGTTTGAATGAGAATGTCTCCCATATGCTCATATGTTTGAATGCTTGGTCCCCAGTTAATGGAACTGTTTGAGAAGGATGAGGAGGTGTGGCCTCATTGGAGGAGGTGTGTCACTGGGGATGGGCTTGGAGGTTTCAAAAGCCCATGCCAGGCCCAGTGCTCTCTCTGCACCTGCTGCCTGTGGATCGGGATGTAAAGCTCTCAACTACTTCTCCAGCACCATGACTGTCTGCTTCCCGCCATGATGATCCTGTACTAACCCTCTAAAACTGTAAGCAAACCCCTAGCTTTCTTTTATGAGTTGCCTTGGATATGGTGTCTCTTCACAGCAACAGAACAGTAACTAAGACAGTCTCCTAGGAGAACACTTCGGCTTCTTAACCCTCTTGGTTTCTGCAAACTCTCCCCACTGTCCAGGTGATGTGTACATATTTCAAAATCCATCTATTGTAAGTGTATAATCAGTGAATCTTGTGAGTTTCCTGAGTGTTGTGCCCTCCTTGGTAAACAGGCTCTCCCTACCCTCTACCATTAGTACCCTACAGGTCTGCTTTCTTTCAGAGTGGGTTGCATCCACTTCCACAGAGATCAACCAAAATGAGCTACTTGTCAGAGGGTCAATGACAAGTTTTACACCTCCCGAAGGCCTTTCTGCCAACGCAGCAAACCCAATCAGACCAAACTGGAAAGTCCAAGTTTAATGGGTGAACATTCCTGGGTGATTCCCCAGCCCCTCAGGAAGGAGACCGGAAGAACCATGTGTCTGTTTTCTGGGATGCTGCCTATATACCCTGTGGGAGTGGTCTTGAGCCTCTCTGGGGGAGGAGCTGTGTTTGGCGGGCTTTGAAGGGGTGGGTTTAGGGAAAGAAATGGGGAGAGGAGTTGAGGTGGATCTTCCACCAGACTCCTTCCAAACATTCCAGACTCTTTGGGTATAAGGATGCCAGGGTGCCAGGGGTTGAAGTGGAGCTCCCACCCAAGCAATAAGTTCATCCTTCAAAGTTTAATTTCATTACATGACTTCCTGTAGCCACATCATGGCTGCCTCTGCTGCCATTTTCGGCCTAACTTTTTTTCTATTAAGATTTATTCCTAGTTTTTATGTTTATGAGTGTTTTGCTTACATGTATGCATGTACATCACATGTGTGCCTTATGCCGCAGAGGTCAGAGAGGGTGTCAAATGCCTTGAAACTGGAGTTGATTGCAGATGGCTATTAGCCATCATGTGGGTGCTGGAAACTGAACCTGGGTCCTCTGCAAGAGCAGCAAGTGCTCTTAACTGCTGATTTTTCTCTCCAACCTCAGGCCTAACTTTCTACACAGACTATGGATTGTGAGAACTGGCCTGAATGACTATTTCCAGCATCTAGTAGTTGCCACCAGGATGCTGCTTTCCATGCCTCACAATATCTCAAAGGGTTTCTACAGATGCCAGGAAATCCCAGCTACTTGTACCCACAACTGTAACATCTAAGCATACTGCCATGAACTTCAAGACCCAAGAGCCATCACCAATTGGCCTTTAAAAATATACCTAACCCTATGTGGCTAATTCAAGCTCCTCCTTCCTTGTGGCCCTCCCTCGGGACACACAGTGTCCAGTCCACCACTCAACACAATGCATGTTAATTAACTCACCTGCTACTCATGCCAACAGAACCCGGAGAACCCATGTGAGCAGCTGAGACACAGAGAGTTGTACAGGATGCCCCACACTATCTCAGGGAACTTCACAGCTGGAGGAAGGTGCTGAGCTACAAGTCTTTTGAACACTGACATACATTAACTGATTATGAAAGGGGGCATTATTTTGAACGATTCAATAACTGGTTCAACTGTTTGTAGTGTTTGCTACTGGGGTAATTAAAATTTCTAACTAAGGTGCCATAACTATATATTCTTGCAATGTGAAGGAAAGACTAATTAATTCCTTTGCAGAGGTTCAGGAGGCAACTATAGCTATTGCTCTGCCACCATGACCCTGGAGGCCACAGGCTTCGTTCTTCAGTAAAAGGGACCGTGACTCAGGCAGACTGCAAAGACCAGCTAAGGAGCACAGTTGCCTAGCTCTGTGAAGCTATGCAGCAGAAATAAACTCATAAAGGCCACAGAGCAGGCAGTAATGCTGGCAATACAGACACATCAAAGAGAAGCTGGAAAACACGTCCTTTAAATGAAGAGACAAAAACAACCAAAAAGAGAAAGCCAAATGCTGAGATTGCTACAATACATGGCAAAATTAATCTTCTACTTGTGAAATGGTAAAGTGAAAAAAAAGAAATCCGTGCTAGTTTTCCTGTTCATCTCGAACTGCAGAAATTATGGCCACAGTATATGTGCCTGTTAAGATGGAAAGGCTTTAGATGTATGAGTGTATATGCATGCATGCATGTATGTGTGTATGTATAAATGTATTATGCATGCACACATGTATGTGAAAAGCCACTATATATAGGATTGGCACTATCCATAGTTTTAGGTATCCATAAGGGTCTTGATATGTATCACCATGGATAAAGGAATTATAACCTGTATTCTCATTAAGTATAAATTTGAATCTTTTATCAATCCCATAACTTTCTTTAGCTAACATCTCTTTAAATATTTCATTATCCTGTTTTCTCTTCTTCCAGGATTAAAAGCAAGTGTTTCATTTTCTTTTGTGATTGAGTCTTGCTTGGTAGCTCAAGCTGGCTTCAAATTCAGTTTTCCTGCCTCTACCTCCACCTCTTGAGTGAATGATTGACATTCAATCTTCCACACCCTCAATCAACCTCTTTGTCATGCCTTCCATCTTATTAACTGTCTTTGCTGTGTTCTTGATATTTTTTTCCAGTTATTTCACAGTCTTTCCTCAACCATAAACAGATTTCTAATCTGTTGGTGCAAAGCTTTTGAAGCTAGTGAATCTGAGGCTAACCTGGGATACATTGAGATTATCTTAGAAAGAAGGAAGGAAGGAAGGAAGGAAGGAAGAGAGGAAGAGAGGGGACAAATGGGAGGGAAGAAGAACAAAGAATGGCTGATTTTCAAGAATCGATCACCAATATTAAAGAAGAAATACCATAACATTTGCCCTCTACCACATATATTTCAAGTGCCATGCAGGAAATATGAAAGCCTTCTCTGCCAAAATACAGACCAGAAAATCTGTGTCTCATCGGGTTCTCTGGTTCAGGGATTTTGCTAAATACTGACAAGCTCCAACAAGCTGTCACTCCATCTGTGACTGCCAGGATCCTCACAGCACAATCTCAAAGACCACTGCCACATGGACGGGGCAAGAAAATGGAGCGCTGCAGTGCAGAGTAGTGTCCTCCCTGCTCCCTGTCCTGTCCACACTGGGAGAGAGGAGCATCCACAGGCACTTTGTCACTTCAGAGTGTCATCAACTTCAGTACCCGCAAATGTTCTGTTCCGTTCTTGTTTCCATCAAACGTGAGGACAGGAGCTATTCCTTGACCTACAATGAACTTACACCCTATAAACTCATCCTAAATTGAAATTGAGTAAGTCAGAAGTACCGTAAATATATCTACAAGCATGTCTATCTGGATCTCACCCTGCAGCCACACACATACTCAAGTCTTGGCTGAAGAAGCCCATCAGACACCCAGCTAGCGGTACAGCAGCTGTTCTGTAGATCTGTGGAACACCATGCAGACCCTGCCAAGCTAGTCCTCTCCCCAAACCCCTGGTCATCCTGTTGTCTGCACCACACTCACAGGACTTCTGTCCATACTGCACACTGGACCATCCTGGCCCAGGCTCACTGCTCTATGCCCTATGGCCCTTGGCCAGTCATGTCCCCACATTTCTTGCTGTCCAGCAAAGCCCAAAGAGAGATTTTGGGGGTTATATTCAGGAAGTAAACTAGCAAAGAGATGATGGTGTTCTGGGTCCAACCTAGCACCTTCACAGAAGGGCTGCCTTTATAGGAATTTGAGAAGTCCAGAAGTATGCCCAGGACAGGTAGGCTGGTGCATTCATCACAACCATGTCCCAACTGACTCCTTAGTTGTGCTCATGCACCATCCAGGACTGAAGCACAGCGTTAGCCTTACAAGTGTAATACCAGTCACGGGTCTCCTCAGTCCTGCTCTCAGCACAGGACACATTCATCTGCATAACCAATCTCACAGGAGCTACACACTCTCAGTCACACCAGTCTACAGAACAAGAGGGACAATTCTGTGCTGTTTCAATCTGTGGCAACTTCGTGTGACAGCCAGTAGAAATCCTACACAACTATCTTCCTCCTTCCCAGAAAGTTTATGCTATCAATTATTCCTTGTCCTTCTTTCTTCATTCCTATTTAAACACCTGTCCATTTTAAAAGCAGGAACGCCGAGACATGGTTCCTCAGTCCTCTGCAACATGACCCGATAGCCACAAGAGCATCCCTAATCTCGCCCCTTCCGCTGATGCCTTAACCTTCACATCTGGACCGTGTGATCTGCTCTTTCCAAGTCACCAGTGACTTTAAGTTGTTAAACTGAGTACAGAAACTAGCATTCAGTGTTATGAAGGACCAAGTTTTCTCAAGATGCAACACCCAAGGCACATGAGAGGGAAAACATAAAACTAATCAAAATGTAAAACTTTATGCTTCAAAATGCACCAACAAGAAAGTGAAAAGATGAGCTTAGGGAACAGCTCTGTTGGCTGAGAGCATTTCCTGTTCTTCCAGAGGCTGAGTTTGGTTCCTGCCACATCATCAGGAGGCTCACAACTACCGTAACCTAACTACAGGCAATCGGATCCCTCTTCTAGTCTCTGCACAGATCCAAATACACATGGCATATGCACACACAGACATATATGCACATGGCACACAGAATTTGTGTGTCTTTGGTTTTTCAATACAGGGTTTTTCTGTATAACCCTGGCTGTCCTCAAATTCATTCTGTAGATCAGGCTGGCCTCAAATTCACAGAGATTCACCTGCCTCTGCCTCCGGAGTGCTGAAATCAAAAGCATTTACCACTACTACCCAGCAGTCAGAATTTTGTTGTTGTTGTTGTTCTGAGACAGGGTTTCTCTGTGTGGTGCCTGTACTGGATCTTGCTCAAACGCACAGAGATCTGCCTGGTTCTGCCTCCTGAGTCCTGGAATTAAAGGCTGCGCCACTGCCACCTGGCCAGAAATTTTTTAAGGTGAAAACATAAACCACAAACAGGGAGAAACCTTTGCAAATTATATCTAATACAGGACATAATTGTGCCGAAGGGGTGGTGCACACAGGCAGTGGTAGCGCACAGGCAAGCAGATCTCCGCAAGTGTGAGGTCAGCGTAGTCTACAGAGCTAGTCCCAGGACAGCCACCCATTTTAAAACTGGACAAAGCAGCTCAGTCCAAATCTCTCCAGAACAGATATAAAAACAGATAACAAGTCAATGAGAAGGTGCTCCCATATCCTTATCTCCAGGGAAATGCAAATTAAGCCTACAATCAGAGACCACCCTACACATCCCAGGGAGTCAGAGAAAAAACAGATCAAACAATAAAGCCACTTTGAAGAAAGCACAGCAATCCTTAACAGGTTACTCTACCCAAGAGAAAGAAGCACGAGTTCATTCTATCACACACATGCAGATCTGCTATAGTGGTTGTTTCTTTTCTTCTGTGCTTGCTTTGTTTTTTGAGACAGGTCTCTCTATCCTGGCTGTCCTGGAACTCACTCTGTAGACCAGGCTGGCCTAGAACTCACAGAGATCCACCAGCCTCTGCCTCCCAAGTACTGGGATTATAGGCGTGCACCACCAGCATCCGACATTAGGTACATATATTTTATTATTTGGTCTCCAGTTGGTGGAGCCGTTTGGAAAGGATTAGGAGGTGGGGCCTTGATGGAGGAGACATGTCTCTGGGGGTAGGCTTTTAGGTTTCAAAAGACTCCTGAGATTACTAGTATTCTTCCCTGCCTCATGGCTGTGGATCAAGATTTGAGTGCTCAGCTGTTCCTTCACTCTGCTACCATGGACTCTTAATCCTCTGAAACTGTAAGTCAAATTAAATGTTTTCTTTTATAAATTGCCTTGTTCACAGTAATAGAAAAGTAACTAAGACAGGTACCCCACACATGAAGAGGAAGCTATGCCTGCTTGCAAGAGCCAATTAACATTCCCTCAAAAGAGAGGTAGTAAGGTCATTGGACCCCACCTAAGAGTTCAGTTTCATCCCACTCCCAGACATTTGCATGCAGTTCTGCCCTAATTACAAGGTCTCCAGAAGTGCTCAAGTACACAGGCTGGAGAAAGCTAACTGAAAGGAGCTCTATCGAGGCAACTATGGGAAAGCTATCATCCAAGCAGTTAAGACTCCCCAGTGCAGCTGCCATGGGTTCCCACACCTGGTAAGAAGGCCCTCAACCATAAGTAAATAAACTCAATAAATTCATTGGCTCCCAGGATAAACTTTGGTGGAAGAATATTTTGTTTGTTAGAGTGGATGCTGCTTATGACTCTTCAGAGGTAGAATTCTCAAAACAGCAAGCATGAGGACCTGTGTTTAGGTTCCCAGAACCCACATAAAAGCCAGATGCCTGTAACCTCGACACCAGGTAGATAGAGACAAGCAGATCCTGGAGTCTAGCCAAAACAATAAGCTCCAGACTCACTGAGAGACCTTGCCTCAAAAACTAGGGGTGGGTGGGCAGTGAGATGGATTGGCACCAAGTCTGGAAGAACACACATGGGAGGAGCAGAGTACCAACTCTTACAAGCTGTATTCTGACCTCCATACAGGTGCACACACACATATATATATATACACATGCATACATACCTGCACACACTCACAAAATAAATAAATGACAATTTAAAAACATTTTTAAAAGGTAGAGAGAAAGACCACCAACTTAAATCTCTGTCCTCCACATACACATGTAGAGGTGAACACACCTGCCATACATGTACATGTACACACAAACACACACACACACACACACACACACAAACACACACTCACAAGCATATATCTATAAGCCCAGCACTCAAGAGACAGAGGCGAGAAGAATATCACAAGTTCAAGGTCAGTCTGGTCTATATAGCTAGTCTGACATCATCCAGAGCTACATAACAAGACTCCACCTCAAAAATAAATGAACAAGGCCATAGAGTAAAGGGACTTCTGGCCAAACCAAGCAATCTGAGTGCAATCCTTGGGACTCACATAATGGAAGGAGAGGACCAACTTCTGCATGTTGTCCTCTGACCTCCACAAGTATGTTGTGCCATGCACACACACATTCACATATACACAAATAAAAATGTGAAGAAAGACAAGAAAAATGCCATGGCACCTTTTGAGGATCCCTGAAGTCCAAGGCCAGGCTGCATGCCAAAGGACTGAGGAAGTCACCCAGACCAGAGAGCAGTCTTTAGCTACTCAAGGTCCCTCAGTAGGGAGAAGTCTTGGTCACTGAACCCATGTTCCATGGCTTGAGGTAACGGGTCTGGCAAAAAGTTAAACACAAGGAGGAGACAGAAGGCCACGCACGACAGCCTTCTCTGTCAGGGACATTGTCTCTGCAAGGCTAGAGGATCTGCAGCAAGCTAGATAAAAAAGAGGTGAGAAGCTGGCATCTTTGGGGCTGAACTGCAGACAAGAGAGTCTTAGAGAACAGTGTAGGATGCAAAGGACTTAACAAGAAGGCCACCTTCCTAAGCAACACAAGCTCTCCAGGTCCGTGAAGGGGCCCCTAGGGAAGGAGACGAAAGGGAGTAATTATGAGCTAGAATTTTATCCTACCAGGAGGCAACTGTAGCCCAAGGAAGCAAAAAGCAAGAGGTCCCTGAGAAAGCAGCACAGAGGAGGAGGACAAGGTTCAAGAGTCCTTGTGAGGAGGGCTGACAGGCTCAGGGGCACTCCTGGAAAGAAAAACAACCAAAGACCAGGAGAGCTCGGCAGAAAGGAGCCCCAAACCACAACAGGACATGCACCACAGTTTGGCCAGGGTGCATGTCCCACCATAAGGCAGCTGCCTGCAGCAGGGTCCCAAGCAAACCCTTTGACACTAAGAGGATAACAGCCAAGTCAATATTGTGGTCAATGGATGATCCAGTTTTGTAGTTGTTTCTCAGTGATTTTCATGTATGACTAAAACCCACTCACAGACAAATGGAAAGCATGAAAACAAGGCATTACAAAGCCAGGTGCAGTGCTCCACAGTTGTAATACCAGTATTCGGAAGGCTGAGGCAAGAGGATTATGAAAGTTCAAGACTAGCCTAGGCTACATATTAAGTTGTAGGCTAGCCTGGGCTACAAAGACTGTCTCAAAAAATAAAGCAAAGTCTGGGAGAAACAGCTCAGTGGTTAAGAGTACTTGTTGCTCTTCTAGAAGACCTAGGTTCTATTACAAGCAAACACATAGTGGTTCACAGCTGTTTGTAACTCTAGTTCTGGGGTATCTAATCAATCTTCTGACCTCTACAGAACAAGTCATGAATGTGGTACACATACATACATGCAGGCAAAACACTCATAAACACAAAATAAATCATCAAATCAAGATATAGAAAACTTTTATTAAAAAAAAAAAACAGAAAGCACAAAGGCATTAACAGAACTCAAAGAACTGACAGACAGCTAGAAAATAAAGTACCACATTAGGCCGGATGCTTGACCTGCCTGCTCAGAAAGAGCTGCTGCCCCAAAGGCAGAAGCCCCTCGGAAGGGCACTACCCAACCCAATTCCTACCACCAGAAGTGCAGGCTTTGAATCACCTTCTTACCTCCGCCCACCAAATGCCCACCACCAGAGAGACTTGGAAAGTCAGAGCTGACCTCTTCTTTCTTGATCAATCTGCAGCTAATCCCTCTGCTGCAAAAGTTGACCTAAAAATCTAAGAACCATTCCCATGGTGGTGGGAAGTGAAAGTCTGTCAGGACTATGACTATACTTGGCCTCCAAGGAGTTGACTGAATACAGGCAGCATAGAGCCTTGGAAAGTCAGAGCTGACCTCTTCTTTCTTGGTGAATCTACAGCATAGGACTAAGCATCTTCTTGTATTTTTTTATTTATTCATTTTGATTTTTTTCTCAAACAGGGTTTCTCTACAGCTAACCCCTCTGCTGCAGAAGTTGACCTAAAAATCTAACATCTGCTGGGCGGTGATGGCACACACCTTTAATCCCAGCACTCGGTGGAGGGAGGGGAGGCAGAGCCAGGTGGATCTCTGTGAGTTCAAGGCCAGCCTGGTCTACAGAGTGAGATTCAGGACAGGCACCAAAACTACACAGAGAAACCCTGTCTTGAAAAACCAAAAATCTAACATCCACACAGATGAAATAAAAATACATCTTTGAAAGACAAGATGATAAATTTTATCCTATGGAACAAGCCACTAAAGCATTTTAAGCAGGAGAGTTCCATGATACAATTTAAACTAGTGAAGAGGGACTGATGAGAGCATCAGAACTTGGACAGATCAGTTTGCCCACACTGCACATATGATGATTGAATGGGAAGGGCCCACTATACCACTCATAGCAGTCTGTATGTCAGCAAATGGCCAGAGACCAGCCTCTAGCCTTTAAGCTATAGGACAAGCCAGAGTATAAGTTGCCTGCTCACATCCAACACAGGCCACAGAAGAGTGAATGCCCAAGAGCAGCATCTGGACATGCCCAGGACACTTGGCACCTAACTGAGCACCTGTGACTGGTGGTCTCTTCTCCCTTCACCTTCCTCTAGTCCTTTCCCTGTCACCTCTGGCTCATCCTTCCACAGACCACACCAGGACTTCCTCGGTTTTGTTATCAACACTCAAAGCAGCAATTCCTCCCTTTCACAGCCCACACCCCTTCTGAATAATTCATTCATCTCTTAGGGTTTATTCACTCAGAAGGAAAAAAGAAAATGGAAATAGTCAATCATCCCACAAAGCAAGTAAGTCATAACATGGATGAGGACTACAACAACAAATCACTGTCTTGTGCTTCCTTATAGAAAAAAAGAAAAAAGTCTATGTATAGATCTTGATATATAAAAGTAGTATTCTTTAAATATACATAAATATCCTTGCTGGATATGGTGGCACACGCCTTTAATCCCAGCACTCCAGGGGCAGGGGCAAGTGGATCTCTTTGAGTTTGAGGCCAGCCTGTTCTACAGAGTGGGTTCCCAGACAACAGGGCTACACAGAAAGACCCTGACTCAAAAAACAAAAGACAAAAAAAAAAAAAACCAAAATGTCTATCACTCATGTTTTTTTATTTTGGGATATTTTTTAATTAAATTAAATTTTACTTTATTGAGACAAGGTCTCGATATATTGTGTTGGCTGACCTGGCTTTGAACTCACAGAGATCCACTTGCCTCTGCCTCCTGAGTACTGGGATTAAAGGTGTGTGCCACCATGCCTGACTCACTCACATTTTTTTAAAACTTCCTTCTACCCTCTTATGGTTAGGTAGCTTCTACAGGAATGGGTGTGAATATCTTATGTTTAGGTAGCCTCAGCATGAATGGGTGTGAACATCTTGTTTTGGTAGCCTCTGCATGAGTGGGTGTGAACATGCATATCCACACATGCTAAAGGTCCATTGTGCAGCCTTTTCATGACAGTCGCTTCTGTGAAACATGGAAATCCACATACAGCTCCAGAAGAAAATATAGCTCTTAGTTCAAGTTCCATATCCAACCAACCTGTCTTTGTGTCCAGACACAGAAATACTGACACCCCTTCAGTGCTCATGCTCAGAGCAACTGCCCAAGACCCTGCCACTCTTCTTGCCAGGAGCACCTTGGAACAGGACACTCTACTCTTCAAAGAGGCCTTGAAGTGACACTGACCTAGTGTGTGTATCACAGTCCTATGGAGCTTCAGGGGCTCTCGGCATCACCTTTGGAACATGAATAAGTTTTAGCTTTCTATCACTATAATGAACTATCCAATATCATTGACTTACAGGAAAGAGAGAATTATTGAGGGCTGGGGGGTGACTTGGTGGGTGAAGTTACACAAGCATGGAAACTTGAGTTCAGATCCTCAGGACCCATAGGGAGCTGGATGCAGTAGTACTCATCTTTAATCCCAGTGGTCGAGATTCTCCAACACTGAGCAGGCTAGTTAGTCTACTGTACACGACATAAGGATATCTTACTTAGTTTCACATGCTAAAGGTCTCCTGTGGTGACATATTGTGTACCCTAATAAAATTTAAGATCAGAGGACAGAACAAGCCACTACATTAAACATAGAGGCCAGGCAGTGGTGGCACACACCTTTAATCCTAGGACTCGGGAAGCAGAGATCCATCTACAACTCTGTGAGTTCAAAGCCACCCTGGACAAGTCTAGGAGAGCCAGGCAGTAGTGGAAAACAAAATACACGATGCACATGTGGATCATTTGGATCCAAAACTTGATTGCATTTTGGTTATTTTACCCTCTAGGCATTCTCCTACAAAAATTTTAATGCAGAGGGAAGATATTATATTGGAATGGATATTTCTACCAAATAAATAGAGTAAAAAATTTAAAACTTATGTGGAAAAGATCTCTGAGTTGGTTTTAAAAGGAAAATCGAGACTTTGTCAATTAGCAGGAATAGACCCAGCAGAAATTGTAGTACCTTTAACTAATGATGAAATTGACAAATTATGGGCAGAAAGTGAACTTTGGCAAAGGGCTTGCAGTAATTTTTTTGGGAGAGATTAATAACAAATATCCCAAAGGCGATAGAATTAAACTTATAAAGAGAACTAACTGGATCCTTCCTCGCATTGTATGGGAAACATCAATATCTGGAGCCCCTACATTTTATACTGATACAAACCAAAAAGGAAAGGCAAGTTATAAATCAGAAAATTTAAGTAAAGGGTTCAAAGTCCTTATAATTCTGTCCAAAAATCAGAGTTATATGCCATTCTGATAGTATTAATGGCTTTTTCAGAAACTCTTAACATAGTTACTGACTCTCAGTATGCGGAAAGAATGGTCTTACATGTTGTAACTGCCGAATTTATCCCTGAAGAGTCAGAATTAACTTCATTATTGATTCAGTTACAGGAAATAATCAGGAATAGGAATCGTCTCATATATAACTTACATCCAATTCCATACAGGTCTGCCAGGCCCTCTAGCACAAGGTAATGATGAAATTGATAAATTATTGATAGGAAATGTGCTGGAGGCCTCAGAATTTCATAAAAAAAAAAAAAACACATCATGTCAGTAGTAAGGGTTTAAAAAAGGATTTTTCCGCCGGGCGGTGGTGGCACACGCCTTTAATCCCAGCACTCAGGAGGCAGAGGCAGGAGGATCTCTGTGAGTTCGAGGCCAGCCTGGTCTACAAAGTGAGTTCTAGGAAAGGCGCAAAACTACACAGAGAAACCCTGTCTCAAAAAACCAAAAAATAAATAAACAAACAAACAAATAAATAAATAAATAAATAATAAAAAATAAAAAAGGATTTTTCCATAACCTGGCAACAAGCCATGGAAATTATAAGAAAATACCCTACTTGTTCTTTATATAATCAAACTGCACTACCAGCAGGTAACCCAAAGGATACTCAGAGAAATGAAATCTGGCAAGTGGATGTCTTTCATTTTGTAGAATTTGTAGAACTGAAATAGTACACCACCCCATTGATACCTACTCAGGATTTCAATGGACAACTGCTCTGAGTTCCAAAAAGGCTGATTCTGTAATCATGCATTTGCTAGAAGTTATGGCCATCATGAGTATACCTACACAAATTAAAACTGACAATGCTCCAGCATATGTCTCTGGTAAAATGAAATAATTTTTTGCTTATTACAATATAAAACATATTACAGGTATACCATACAATCCTACAGACCAGCAGTCATAGACAGATCAAATTGTATTCTAAAGGATATGCTAAATATATAGTAAGGGGTAACAAAAACCCCCAGAAATAAATTACATAATGCTTTATTAACTTTGAATTTTCTCAATGCTAATGAGAAAGGAACAACAGCTGCACAGAGACACTGGATAACAGAAAAAAACTACAGAATTAAATCAGCCTGTATACTTTAAAGATGTGCTGACCTCAGAATGGAAACCAGAATATGTGTTATGTTGGGGACAAGGTTTTGCTTTTGTTTCCATGGGAGAAGAAAAGCTATGGATAGCATCAAAATTGATAAAGGTTCGATTTGAACAAGAGAGACCTCTTAATTAGAAGAGGTGATAGTTCATCAATCAGCATGACCATTCAATTTAAACTAACATATCATTAATAAATGCTTTTCATTTGATCCATATATAACTTGCCAAAAGAGAACCTGCCCAAAGTTAGGGCTAGGGAGGAGTTTTGTTTTTGTCTTTCAGGAGAATGAAGGTTAAGGAATCTGAAGACCACTGGACAAATAGAACATCTGAAGAAAAAGGACAAATCATCCAGAAAAAAAGTCCTAAAAAAAGATTTTTTGCAGTGAACAACGACCACGCCTAGTAGGGACCTTTGCTGTCTTTGAAAAGATGTAATCCCACAACGATGATTACACATGGACTATGATAACATCATCAAGCTGACAAACACCACCCAAAGATCGGCTTTGGACTACAAACTGCTCAGGACAATATCAAGATGCCTAGCTGAGTTGGTACAGACTCACAGACTACTCCAATCAGGACTCGACCATAATCCTAAATTTTCTTTGTGTCCCCATAAAACTACCAGCACCCCCAATCAGCAGGAAGTAGTCTAGAAAACTACGCCCACATTTCCAAAAAATGGACTATAGATATTTGTCTGTGTTTAGGTGTGGGATGACTCATCCTTAACAGGCTTGAGATCCAGCGGCCCAAACTAGTAAAAAAAATACTTTCTGAGAACCAACCTGGGTCTGCCTAAGGGCCTCAGCAGCAGCAGCTGAGACATGATCTGAAGATGACCTGGACCAATGAGAGGCAGCCATGTCATACCAACAGATGCATATTCACCAGACCGTCCCCCAGGGTTTGGTGGAGGGTATATAAGGCTTGCCTCTTCCTAAATAAACTGAGCTTGTTATTTTGACATTCTCCTGGAGTCTGTGTGGTTTGACTCTGAGCCTATTTGGCCCCCTCCCCCAAAGGGAACAACAGAACAGGACCCTGCCACATTCAGGGGTTGGTTAAAAACTGTTATTGGAGCCAGGTGGTGGTGGCACACACCTTTAATCGCAGCACTTGGGAGGCAGAGCCAGGTGGATCTCTGTGAGTTCAAGGGCAGCCTGGACTACAGAGCAAGATCCAGGACAGGCACCAAAGCTACACAGAGAAACTCTGTCTCAGAAAAAAACAAAAAAATTGTTATTGGTCATAGTCAATCTCTTTCTAAAAGAAGGGTGATATGATATAGAAATGTATTATATAGAAAAAATAGGATAAAAGAGTAGATTATTGAATCTACTCTGAAAAGATAAAACAGGAATATAGATATAAGATAAAAAGGTAGATTAGTGAATCTATTTTTAAAAAGCAACTATTAGTTTTAAATATTTTACATTGAATTGGATTTTTGTATATTGTATACAAATTTTGTATACTGATACAAATTTGAGATTAATTTTGTTAGAACATACTGTGCATATGTTTCTAACCTTGTTTAAGGTATTGTACCTATACAGCTCATTTAACAATGTAATATAATTTTCTAGTCCTTGAAAGTTATTATTACCAACTAATTAGGATATAAAGAAATGAAAGCTAGTAGTTAGTCATTACAATCAAACTTGTATTAAGTATGTTTTCAAGGTCAAACATGTATTTTAGATAGACAGGTCATCTTCAAACACTTCAGAGATCTACAGAATATGGCATTTAAGATGTTTTAATAGCATGGATTCATTTTTTTTTTTTTATGACTATGAGACATGTCTGTTCCTGGCAGCACCAATCTACTTCAGAGAAGATGATGGGCATCAAAGAAACTCCATATGGAGTTTACTTTCTTTGTGGCAAAAGTTAGCCACTGGGCAAGAAAGTGCCCTTACCTCAACTACTGACAGTATGCTGTCCAAATGGACAATTAGGACACAAAAGAAAGGACCGCTGAACCTTGCCAAGACAAAGTAGGATGGCCCTTCAGAAAATCCTGCTTCACAGAAATGTCTGTCAGATATGCTAGGCCTATAGGCTGAAGATGAATGCCCCAATGTTGTAGAGGAACCTTGGGTGACTGTCTAGGCAGCCAGCTATTTCTGTCATTTCTCACATTTTTTTGGAATTCACTTGTTTGTACTTCCTACTTACTTAGGTAATATTATTTCCTTCCTGGGTCTCTGATGGAGTTGAAGACTAGATAGTTATAGTTAGTTTTCCTTGTTAACAAATTCAGAAAAGAAACTCACTAAAGAGGTGTAAAGTGTGTAAGTCTGAAAGACACCAAAAGATAGTTTTGGGTTGGTAATACAAGTTAGGATAGAAAATGAATTAGGTACAACACTTTGAACTCACCAAAATAGGATAAATAATGGAGTATTTTCTCTGAATCTGTCAAATGTTAACAGACTAGACATTGTTAGTATAATTCTTGACTGTATATATTATATATACTTATTTTACTTACTGTATATAGTTTTTCTTATATTAGTTATAACCTTCTTTTATTATTTTAGCAAAAAAGGAGGAAATATGGTGATATATTGTATACCGTAATAAAATTTACCTGAAGATCAGACAACAGAACAAGCCACTATACTAAACATGGATGCCAGGAAGTGGTGGCACACACCTTTAATCCCAGTACTGGGAAGCACATATGCCTTTAATCCCAGAAAGTGATGGCTGGGCAGAGAAAGGTATATAAGGTGTGAGGAGATGAGAACTAAAGGCTTTTCGGCAGAAGCGTCCCTTTCAGCTAGAGGCTTTTTCGGCTGGAGCCTTTCAGGTGAGGACTCATAGGATTTCAGTCAGAGGATCCGTGGAGTTGGTGAGGTGAGATGTGGCAGTGGCTTGTTCCTTTGTCTCTCTGATCTTTCAGCATTTACCCCAGTATCTGGTCCTGGGTTCTTATTAAAAGACCTTTAGAAATTCTAACAACAGTCTCCGTTCCAATAACAACACCATTCTGAGGATCAAGCCTTTACACAAGAACCCTTGTACAACAGTCAAGATCTAAACTGCAGGGCCAAGTGCAGTGGAGCGGGCCTGTAATTTCAGCATTCAGGGGAGGCAAAGGCAGGTGGATCTCTGTGAGTTTGAGGCCAGATTAGTCTACATAGTAAGTTCCAGGACAGCTACAAAGTGAGACTATGTCTCAAAAAAATGAGAAAATATCCTAACTACAGTACAAACCAAGTGTGTGGGTCCTACCACAACCACTCACTCGTGCACCACCACAACCACTCACTTGTGCACCACCACAACCACTCACTCGTGCACCACCACAGCCACTCACTCGTGCACCACCACAGCCTGCCAAACACTCCATCTTCTTATTCCACATCCACCACCTCAAAGCTTTGCAAGTGAAATCCCACCCATTCCAATACTCCAACACCTCCTACCATGACCCTCCAGCCTGGACACACGGACGCAGCCCAGTGTCCAGATTCTTGGCATCAGATTTTCACTCCTCTTCCTCACGGCGCTCTGGATCCTTGGCTACTCCAGAGCTCCCCTCTCTATACTTGCAGTTAATACAACCACAGGAAACATGACAGCACAGTCTCTCCTACCCTTCCAAGCCTCCGTATCAGTCACGCCTGGGGCTGTTTGAATATCCCTCCCAGCCAGTCTACCCCGATCAGGGAAGCCACAGTACAGTGAGAAACCTTGTCTCAAGAAAATAGGATTAATCCCAGCACTCAGGAGGCAGAGGCAGGCGGATCTCTGTGAGTTCGAGGCCAGCCTGGTCTACAGAGTGAGTTCCAGGAAGGTGCAAAGCTACACAGAGAAACCCTGTCCCAAAAAAACATAAAAAAAAAAAAAGAAAGAAAAATAGGAAAAATAAACAAGCAAAACCAAAGTAATTGGCACAGGAGAAATGACATCTGAGACTGTCCTCTGGCCTACATATGCATCCACAAACACAGGAACATGCGCATGTGTGCACACGCACGCACACACACACACACACACACACACACACACACACACACACACGTACGCATAATTAAAACAGATAAAACAAATCATCTAAGAATCCTATCACCTACTCTATTAGCACTTTGGTGGAGGCCCTACTCCATGTTGTCTTGATGCCCTCTACACAAGGACAGCTGTAGCTGTGGGCTTTGCAGTGTTCTCTCAGGAAGGATCCCTCTTCTCCAGCTGGTCTGCCTTCTTCCACTCCAGCTCTGTTCAAATCATGTTCTTTGTGAGCCCTCCTCCATGTGTCTGCCACTCGGGCACAATCTCCTCCAAATGCAAGAATGTAGGTACAGGGAGAGCAAAGACCGGTCAGCATCCTCACTGTGACAGCTCAGCAGCTATGAGACTTTCTAGACACACAAACTGTGCACTTATATCCTGGAGTCAGGGAAGTAATAAGTGACTCAAATACAATTATGGTAAAGAGGGAAAGCTGTGCCGGGCGGTGGTGGCGCACGCCTTTAATCCCAGCACTCGGGAGGCAGAGCCAGGTGGATCTCTGTGAGTTCGAGGCCAGCCTGGTCTCCAAAGCGAGTTCCAGGAAAGGCACAAAGCTACACAGAGAAACCCTGTCTTGAAAAACCAAAAAAAAAAGGGAAATCTGTGGACTCATGACACTTGGAACTTGAATACAGGTTCTTCTAGTTAGCTGTGTGACCTAGGTCTGTCACAACCTTCTACAGCCTTATACCCTAAGCTATTACACCAGGCCAGGAGCACAAACCATACAGCTTGTTCAGAGTAGCATATATGAAACCTAATATGTGTCCAGAACGCCATATGGAATATATGAATCAGAGTACAATAATAACACGCAACATTTATCTTTAAAATATTTTTCTAGATTTTTACACACATTGACAGCATCTCCTGACAAAGCAATGCTGAAACCATTTCTTGAGCAATTCCTGGGGAATCATATTTACAATTTCTCCCTACTTTTTTGAGATAGGGTTTATGTAGCCCCAGCTGGCCTTAGACCAGTGCTTAGATTACAGGCATGTATCATCACCCCTGGTCCATAACAGCCATCCCACCCCCTTTAAAACCTCTTCTCAGAAGAAAAAAAAAAGCTATGAAATTATTAAATACCTGAAAACTTACAAAGTAGAAGGCTATAAGCCAGATTTGTTTACTCCCCATTTTTAAAAGATTTTCTTTATTATTTTATGTCTATGTGTATGTTTTGACTATATGTATGTCTGTGTACCATGTGTGTGCAGTATCCATAGAAGCCAGAAGAGAGCATTGGATCCCCTGGAACTGGAGTTACAGATGGTTGTGAGCCACTATGTGAGTGCTAGGAATCGAACCTGGGTCCTATGGAAGAACAGACAGTGCTCTTAAACCCTGAGCCATTGTTCCAATCCTCAAAAAGAATTTTATTTGGGCTGGAGAGATGGCTCAGAGGTTAAAAGCACCGACTGCTCTTCCAGAGGTCCTGAGTTCAATTCCCAGCACCCACATGGTGGCTCACAACCATCTGTAATGAGATCTGGCACCCTCTCCTGTATACATAATAAATAAATAAATCTAAAAAAAAAAAAAGAATTTTATTTAATGAATGCACAAAAAAATTTTACATGCAAACCATTTTAAATTAACATTATTGTCGATTTAGAACTATTAATCACAAGGAGAAAAAGAACATCCATCTGCATTGAAGTACACATATATTATATCTAATACATCCTTACAGCAGCTAGCTAGTGCCAGGGAGGAGACCTGGACAATAATGGTATAAGGAAAGAAGATTTTTTTCACTACTAACCTCTCCTCCCTTTTAAAACTTACTTTGTCTGTGTATGTATGCATGCTGCTGTGTGCATGTGAAGATCAGGGTAAACTACTCTTGTAGAGACAGTTCTCTTCTCTTACCATAGGAAGGATCAACTCAGGTCCTCAGACTTAGCAGAAAGTGCCTTTACCAACTGACCATCTTGCTGGCCTTCCCTTTATGTTTTTAATTTTTGCTCATTTGCTCAAATATTTAATATTAAACAGAAAAACCTAAACTGGGCTATGGTGGGGCACATCTTTAATCCCAGTACTTGGGAGGCAGAGGCAGGTGGATCTCTGAGTTCCAGGCCAGCCTGGTCTACAAAGCAAGTTCCAGGACAGCCAGGGCTACACAGAGAAACTGTGTCTCAAAAATCAAAAAAAGAAAGAAAAGAACAACATGGAGACTGGGAGATAGTTGAGTTGGTAAAGTGCTTGCCTTGCCTTGCAACCACGAGTATTTGAGTTTAGTTCCTAGAACCCATGTAAAAAAGTCAAGTGTGGTGGCACACACTTTGTAATCCCAATGCTGGAAGGCAACCCGGGGCTGATGGCCGGCCAGCCTAACCTACTCGGCAAATTCCAGGCTAACAAGAGACCCTGTGTCAAGACAGAAAATAACAACAACAACAACAAAAAAAAAAACACAGTTGGGAGCTGGGGAGAGCACTCAGCAGTCAACAGCACTTGTTGCTCTTGCAGGGGACCCTGGTTCAGTTACATTCTCTGCACCCACATGATGACTGACAACCATTCATAACTCCAGTTCCAGGAACTAACACCCTCTTACAACCTTCAAGGGCATCAGGCGAACGTGGGGCACACATAGTATATGCAGGCAAAACACTCATACACACAAACTTGAAAAAAATCTAAAAAAAAAAAACAAGGGGGTGTTACCTGAGGGATGATACTTGAAGTTGATCTCCAGTCTACACACACACACACAAAAAACTTTGAATGCATACAAACACACACATAAAAAGAAAAACCTTTAAAAGGATCACTTGAAATGGAAAATCTAAAAATAAAATCTGGAAAACATATAATATCCAAAGGAATATTTAGGAATAAATTTAACCAAGTACAAGAATTGAACAATGAGGGGCTGGAGATATGGCTCAGAGGTTAAGAGCACCGACTGCTCTTCCAGAGGTCCTGAGTTCAATTCCCAGCACCCACATGGTGGCTCACAACCATCTGTAATGAGATCTGGCACCCTCTTCTGTATACATAATAAATAAATAAATCTTAAAAAAAATTGAACAATGAAAATCATAAAACACTGTTGAAACAAATCAGAGACAAAATTAATGGTAAGACATCCCATGTTCATGGACTGAAAGACTAAACATTATTAAACTATAAACACCCCACATTCACCCACATATTAAACAACAATTCCTGCCAAAGTCCATCTTGTATTATTTGAAAAAATGGCCAGGCTGACCCTGAAGGTAACATGGAAATTGTAGGACCCAGAATTGCTAAAATAATCTTGAAAAGCTGGGTGGTGGTGGGGCGGCGGCGGCGGCAGCGGCGGCGGCGGCGGCGGCGGCGGCGGCGGCGGCGGCGGCGGCGCAAGCCTTTAATCCCAGCACTCAGGAGGCAGAGGCAGGCGGATCTCTGTGAGTTCGAGGCCAGCCTGGGCTACAGAGTGAGTTCCAGGACAGGCTCCAAAGCTACACAGAGAAACCTGTCTCAAAAAACCAAAAAATAAGTAACAAAGAAATAATCTTGAAAAAGACAAAGTGATGGACTCAGACTTCTGACTTGGAAACCTACTCCAAAGCTACAGGAGTCAAGACAACAGGGCACTGGCATAGGGCCAGACAGAACAACACGGAGAGTCAATAGTCAGGAAAATAAAACGTCCATTTACAGACAGGGGATTTTTGACAAGGGTGCCAAAACAATTCAATGGGGAAATTTTCCCAACAAATGAAGCTAGCAAAGATCAATAGCCACACACAAAAGAATAACGTTGGACCCTGACCTCAAAATCTATAAAAAATTAACTCTGCTGGCCATGGTGGTGCATGCCTGTCATGTCAGCTATCAGGAGGTAGAGGTAGGAGGATCAGGAGTTCAAGGCCAGCCTAAGCTACAGAATGAGTCTGAGGCCAGCTTTGGCTACATAAGACCCTATTTCAACTCTCCCTCAATTCATAAATAAAAATAACTCAAATGGACCAAATAGCTAGAGGCAAAGATAACATACAAAACAACATATAAAGATAAAAATGTCAGTGCATGAACTAAAACCATACAATTCTTAAAACAAAAACACGGGAGTAAAGTTTCTGTTATTTTGTTTGTTTTTGACAGAGTTTTGCCATGTATCCCGGACTGCCTTTGAACTCACTACACACCCAGACTGGTCTTGAGTTTGCAGCAAACCCCTGGCCTCAGCCGTCCAAGTGCTGGAATTACCAGGCATGTGTCACCATTCCTGGCAGAAATGAATCCTTGTGGCCTTAGATTAGGCAGTGCTTTCTTAGCTACAACACCAAAATACGAGCAACTAAAGAAAAAGCAGACTAGATTTCATCAAAGTTAAAATGGCCGGGCGGTGGTGGCGCACGCCTTTAATCCCAGCACTCGGGAGGCAGAGCCAGGCGGATCTCTGTGAGTTCGAGGCCAGCCTGGACTACCAAGTGAGTTCCAGGAAAGGCGCAAAGCTACACAGAGAAATCCTGTCTCGAAAAAAAAAAAAAAAAAAAAAGTTAAAATGTCTGTGCTCTCAGTGATGTTATCAAAACCATGGAAACCTTCTAGGAGGACGGCTCAATGATAAAGCGTTCGCTGTGCATGAATGAGGATTAGAGTTTAGATTCCGAGAACCCAGGGAAGCATCAGGGAGGCACAGCAGCTGCCTGTAATCCCAGTCCTGGGGAGGTGGAGACAGGTCCTCTGGACAGGCTGGCTAACAAGAGCTCTGGGTTCAGCAAGAGACCTTGCCTCAGCAAATAAAGAGCAATCAAGAAAGACATACAACATATCAACTTAAGGCCTACACACACACACACACACACACACACACACACACACACACACACCCCGTACACACATGCACACAGACACACAGGAGGGCAGGCACACACATACACACCATACACACACACACACACACACACACACACACACACACACACACACCGTACACACACGCACACAGACACACAGGAGGGCAGGCACACAAATACACACCATACATACACACACACACACACACACACACACACACACACACACACACACGGAAACGTGAAAGGAGGTGGTAAACAAAGACTGGAACTTGGTAGGGAGGGACTGTCACATCCACACCAACACCTGGGGGGCAGCTGCACCCCCACACTCCACTTCCGTTCACACTGCCACTGCTGTACACTGTTCCCTTAAGACCAGGCTGCAACAAGCACCTTGACCTGCTAAGACATCACACCGGCCCATGCTTCCCTTCTTGACCATAAGAAAACACAAAATGGTGACTCCATTCCAGTAGAGAAACTCATTTTGTCTGAACAACTATAATATTTAAAATACAAAGAGATAGATAATACTGGGAGAACAAATGGCCGAAAGAAGCACAGAATTAAAGACATATGAGATAAAACTAAGCTGGGTAGTGGTGGCAGCACACACCTTTAGGTCCCAGCACTCAGGCAGAGGCAGGTGGATCTCTGAGTTCAAGGCCAGCCTGGTCTACAGAGAGTTCAAGGACAGCCAGGAATACACTGCCTGGAAAAAAAACAAAAACAAATGAAGAGATAAAACTGCTATCATAGAATGACTGACTAAAGAAATACATACTACTTCTCAAGGAATGTCTCTAGATACATTCATACATTTGCAAAACTGCCTAACACCTTGATTAATTTCACAAGATTCACCAGCAGGAGCTGGTTACATAAGTTACAACATGTCCTCTTACTACAGAATACCACATAGCCATTTTCAGCACTGGAATATGTACTGATACGGGACAACCTGCCAACAGAGCCCAAGGGGCAAGGGTCATGTGGTGGTTTAAATAAGAATGGATGGGATTTCTAGCACGACACTTAGGGTGTTTGGCCATCCCATCACCAGAGTAGGTCAGTTTGGGCTGTCTCTCGACCATTGCCAGCAGTCTGTTGTGGGGGTATCTTTGTGGATTTCTGTGGGCCTCTCTAGCACTTTGCTTCTTCCTATTCTCATGTGGTCTTCATTTACCATGGTCTCCTATTCCTTGTTCTCCCTCTCTGTTGTTGATCCAGCTGGGATCTCCCGCTCCCCCAAGCTCTCTTTCCCTCGACCCTCGGCCTTCATTACCCCCACTCATGTCCAGGCTGTTCATGTAGATCTCTTCCATTTCTCCGTCATTGGGCGATCCCCGTGTCTTTCTTGGGGTCCTGTTTTCTAGGTAGCCTCCCTGGGGTTGTGAGTAGCAGTCCAGTCATCCTTGTTCCACATCTAGTATCCTCCTATGAGTGAGTACATACCATGTTTGTCTTCCTGAGTCTGGGTTACCTCACTCAGGATGATTTTTTCTAGATCCATCCATTTGTCTGCAAACCTCATGATGTCATTGTTTTTCTCTGCTGAGTAGTATTCCATTGTGTATATGTACCACATTTTGTTTATCCATTCTTCAGATGAAGGGCATCCATATTCTGGCTATTACAAACAATGCTGATATGAACATAGCTGAACAAGTGCTCTTGTGGTGTGGTTGAGCATTCCTTGGGTATATGCCCAAGAGTGGTATAGCTGGATCTTGGGGGAGATGGATTCCCAATTTTCTAAGAAAGCACCATATTGATTTCCAAAGTGGTTGTACAAGCTTGCAGATGCAGAGATCCATGGCTAGGCCCCGGGTGGATCTCTGGGAGTCCAATTAGCGAGAATGAGGAGGGTTTATATGAGCGAGAATTGTTAAGACCAAGGTTGGATAAAGCACAGGGACATATAGCCAAACAAATGGAAACACATGAACTATGAAACAATGGCTGAGGGGTCACCAACTGGATCAGGCCCTCTGAATGGGTGAGACAGTTGATTGGCTTGATCTGTTTGGGAGGCATCCAGGCAGTGGGACCAGGTCCTGTGCTCATTGCATGAGTTGGCTGTTTGAAACCTGGGGCCTATGCAGGATCGCTTGGCTCGGCCTGGGAGGAGGGGACTGGACCTACCTGGACTGAGTCTACCAGGTTGATCTCAGTCTGTGGGGAAGGCTTTGCCCTGGAGGAGGTGGGAATGGGGGGTGGGCTGGGGGGAAGGTGAGGGGGGCGGAGGGGGGAGAACAAGGGAATCCGTGGCTGATATGTAGAACTGAATTGTATTGCAAAATAAAAATACAAATTAAAAACTAAAAAAAAAGAGAGAAAAAAAAAAGAATGGTCCCACAGCCTCATATATTTGAATGCTTAGTCACCAGAGAGTGTCAGTATCTGAAAGGATTATAAGGAATAGGAGGTGTGGCCTTGTTGGAGGAAGTGTGTCACTAGGGTGGGCTTTGAGGTTCTCTCTCTTTAGCTGCAGATCAGGATGCAGCTCTCAGCTAGAGGCCCAGAACATTCATGCCACCATGCTCCCCATGATGTGAACCTCTGGAACTAGAAGCAAGCCCTCAAGTAAACACTTTCTTTTATAAGAATTGCCTGAGCTGGGCAGTGGTGACGCACGCCTTTAATCCCAGCACTTGGGAAGCAGAGGCAGGTGGATCTCTGTGAGTTCAAGGCCAGCCTGGGCTACAGAGTGAGTTCCAGGACAGCCACAGCTACACAGAGAAACCCTGTCTTGAAAAACAAACAAACAGAATTGCCTTGGCCATGAAGTCTCTTCACAGCAGTAGAACAGTGACTAAGACAGGTCAGAAACACTTACACACACACCAGCACTTTCCAAGTGTCTACAGGAGAAGCTGGACACCGCCGCCAGGGAACCAGGCTCCCAACTCCACAGGAAACCACGAGGTTTCACCAAGCACCTGCATACTTCTCCACCATGTGACCACATTATCTGTTTTAACTACTAATAAATAAAATTAAAAGGTTCAGGAAGCAAAATAAAGCATATGAACCCAGAATCAAACAGGCTAAACTTCAGAAAGTAAGAGAAAAACCCCAATTAACTGGAAGCAGTCAACACAGAAGAAATGAGAGACGTCTCCTAACACTGAGAGTAACTACAGCTCCTATTCACCTATCTTTACGGACAAGATGCAACAAGATATCAAAATGCATATCTTGCTGAGCACACACTTTTAATCCCAGCACTCAGAAGGCAGAGACAGGCGGATCTCCATGAGCTCTAAGCCAGCTTGGTCTACATAGCAAGTTCCAGGACAGCCAGGGCCACAGCCACATAGTGACCCCTGTCTCAAGATGGGGTGGGAATAAAGGAGCCACAGCGCTAAGGTCCCGCCCACTAGCCAAACAGTTGTCAAGGAAGAATGACAGACTCCGGACACTCAAGGCTGTAGAGAGCAGTGTAGGAGACACTGGAAATCCAGGAGGAACACAAAGGTGACAAAGGGACATAGGTTATCAGCATCCCTGTCCCCACAAGTCCCTGGCCATCCCCTTCCAGAAGGATAAACAAAAACAGTTCCTGATATTGTCATATGCCAGAGAGGAGTGGGTCAAAATCACGCCTGGATGATACATATAAGCAACAATGTGGAAGAGGGAAGGACTCAAGGCCAAGGGTACTACTAGTGACTAAGCAGACTTGTGGTCTCCAAAGCACAGAGACAAAGTCTGAAGAGAAGGAGGTGAGGTATACGAGAACCTTAGTGGCTCTTGTATGCAGATGGACTGACTCTACCATCCTAGGCTGGGAGAAGCCACCCAAGTCTAGGTACACCTCATTTCCACCCAACTGAAACCACACACATGGCAGGGAGCATGGTAACTCATTTTCTGTGGAACCATGATAATGTCTCCAGTCTCCATCTGCCCCTCCTAGAGAGCTATACACCCTACCCTGCTTTGGCCCATAGAAGCTGAGGCACCAGTTCAAGATGAAGCTTGACCAAACTCAGTGAGCTCTTGCTACCCTTTTGCCATTTAAAAAAAAAAAAAAAATGTCCCAAATAAGCAGTTGGCCTAGTCTGGAAACAAGGTTATAAGCAAACGAAATGTGAGCAAGAAATAAGCTCTTCAAGATGCCCTTCAACTCCTGATCCTCCTGCCTCCACTACCCATCCTCACACTGGGCCCCAGTGCTGGAATACAGGTATGTGCCACCACACACAGCTTTCCCTTTATTCTTTACACAAACTTTAAGCTCTAAAAACCATCTATACCCTATTTTTGTGTCTTTGCTTCCAAACTTGAAGCACCTATCTATAATACTATGCTATCCTTCCTTTCCCAGATTCAGCTCTCTAAGGAAAAATGAGCCTTCCCTCATGACTGCAGTCTCTGCAATCACTTGCCCTCTAAATTTCTAGAGCAGACCAGTTCTGTACATATGCGAGTAGCCTATCATAACTACTCAATTCTGCCAAAGCAATCAAAGCAATCAAAAATGAACACGAATGGCTGAGTATCGATAAAACTTTATTGCCAAAAGAGACCAGGGAAGTGGGGGAAGACAGGAAGTATCTACTTATAGACTATAACTTCTTACCCCTAGTCTAGAGAACTACTTTGGCCTTTCCTTCTTTCTGTTAAGTTTTTGTTGTTGGTTTTGGTTTTTTTGGATTGGACTTTTATTCATTTGTTTTGAGATTTTACTTATTTTTATTTTATGTATTTAGATATTTCTCTGCATATATATCTTTGCATCATATAGTGCAGTGCTGGAAGAATCCAGAAAAGGGCATCAGATCCTCTGGAACTGGAGTCACAGATGATTCTGAGCATCCATGTGGGTGTTAGGAACCAAATCCAGGTCCTCTAGAAGAGCAACCAATACTCTTAACCACTGAGTCATCTCTCCAGCCCTGTTTTGGTTTTCTTTGAGATGGTGTCTCACTATGTATCCCTGTCTGGCCTGGAACTCACAGGATCTGCCTGTCTCTGCCTCCCAAGTGCTGGGATTAAAAGTATGTAGCACCCACCACTCCTAGCTTGCTGTTTTTCTTTAAATCACACCTGTATGTATGTATGTATGTATATGTGTATGTATGTATGTGTACGTGTGTGGGGGTACACGCATGTGGAGGACAGAGGTCAACTTTTGGGAATCAGTTCTCTCTTTCCACTATGTATATGTTGAACTCAGGTCATCAGGCTTAGCAGCAAGAGCCTTGCTCAGCCATCTCACCAGACCTGTTTTGAAGGTTGTTGTTGTTGTTTTTAATGTGTCTGGTGTTTTGCCTACACGTATGTCTATGCACCATGCACATCCACAAAGGGCATCAGATCCCTGGAACCAGAATTACAAACAGTTGTAAACTAACAGTCAAGTGCTGGGAATTGAACCCAGATCCTCCAGAAGAACAAAACCTTAACCACTGAGCCATCTATGCAGCCCCTGAAGTTTTTAAACATTTAATTTTTCTATTATATTTTTATTTATAAAAAGAGGAGAAGGCATGGTGACAGACGCCTTTAACCTCAGCACTACTCAGCAGCAGAGGCGGATGAGCTCTGTGAGTTTCAGTCCAGCTTGTGCTACAGTAAGGACCTGTCCGGTTCTGTGGCTTTTGTTTTTTCCCTGAGACGGGGTCTCTCTATGTAGACTAGGTTGGCCTCAAATTCACAGAGATCTACTGTCTCTGCCTCCAGAGTACTGGGATTAAAGATGTGTGCCACCATGATTGGCTAAGAACCTGTCATTAAAAAAATACAAACACACTGCCAGGCAGTGGTGGCGCACACCTTTAATCCCAGCACTCGGGAGGCAGGCAGATTTCTGTGAGTTTGAGGCCAGACCGGTCTACAGAGCGAGATCCAGGAAAGGCACAAAGCTACACAGAGAAACCCTGTCTCGAAAAACCCCAAAACAAAACAAAACAAACAAACAAACAAAAAACAGCCAGCGGCAGTGGTGGCGCATGCCTTTAATCCCAGCACTCAGGAGGCAGAGGCAGGCAGATCTCTGAGTTCAAGGCCAGATTGGTCTACAGAGTGAGTTCCAGGACAGCCAGTGAGTGCTACACAGAGAAACATCTCGAAACACATACATACATGCGCGCGCGCGCGCGCGCGCACGCACACACACACACACACACACACACACACACACACACACACACACACAGGCATGCATGCACATACAAACGCACGCACACATACAACTTATTTTATATATTCATGTGGAAGTTAGAAGACATCTTCTGGGGTCAGTTCTCTCCTCCCACTATGAGAGTCCTGGGAATTGAACTAAGGTCATCAGGCTTGGTAGCAGGCACTTTTACCCTGAGCCATCTCTCCAGTCTTAAAACTTTTATGTATTTTATTATTATTATTACTTTGTCTATGTGGGGGGGGAAGGGGGGTTGGAGGAGGTGTGCACCCTGGCATAAGTGTAGAAATCAGAGGACAACTTTCTGGAGCCGAGTCTCTCCTACCTTTAAGCGGGTTCCAAGGATTGAGCTCTGGTCATAAGCATTGCTTCATCCAGCCAAGTGCCTTTATACCTGCTGGTCTGCTTTTCTTTCTTTTTAAATTACACTTATGTGTTTACTCTGTGTATGGACATATGTACATCCCACAGCAGCATGTGGATATGAGGACAACTCTGCAGGGTCACTTCTCACCTTCTACCAGGTGGGACCCAGGGACAAACTCAGGAGGTCATCAGGTTTGGAGAGCCATCTCTCTTTCATGCTCTCTCTCTCCCTCCTCCCTCTTTTTTTTTTTTTTTTTTTTTTGGTTTTTCAAGACAAGGTTTCTCTGTGTAGTCCTGGCTGTCCTGGAACTCACTCTGCAGATCAGGCTCGCCCTCAAACTCAGATCCGCCTGCCTCTGCTGGGATTAAAGCGTGTGCCACCACATCTGGTTTTATGGAGTGTTAGGGAATCAAACCTGAGGCTTTGTTTATACTAGGCCAATACTCCACAACTGAGCTACATCCTCAACCCATGTCTGGCCTGTCTCCTTCCCAAGCTCCATGTTTGTGGCACTAAAATGCACATACAAGTAATTGCACATAGATTAATTGTTCAATTTAAAAGGTAATGAACAAGAAATGCTTGGGGAATACTTGTATGGAATATTGGAAAATATTTCTAATGCTATTATGATTTTGCCACCAAAAACTTAAACATAAAAAAAAGGTGTACCAAATACTGAATCAAAACACATACATACATACATACACACACACACACACACACACACACACACACACACACACACACACATGCACGCACAGTGGAACAAAACAGATGATGCCAGGATCTTCTCAGCACACACACTGTAAAAAGATTAAACAGAGAAGAGCAGTTACACCTCACCGTAACTCACAACAGATGCCAATGAAGTTCACTTATGTCAGGGGCACACTTCAGAGATGGACAGCACATAGCTAACCTGCTAGAGTTCAAGAAGACACACCCTGTAAACGTCAGCCACTGGGCTCCAGTTCATTACTGTAGAAGCAGACCTGGGCAGTGCTACAAGCCAGGTGAGGAGAAACTTCCAGCAGGATGGCACTGGCTGCCCAAGGACCAAGTCCAGGTCAGACTCTGTCCCAGGGCACAGGGAAGACCTGGGACATAAAGTTGGGAGCAACTCAAAGGGCCAAGAAGAGAAGGAACAAGGAGGCACAGGAACCTCAGAGAGATTAATACCTAAGGGTAAAGTTGGTTTTTTGTTTGGTTGGTTGATTGGTTGGTTTTGTTTTTTCCTTTGGTTTTTTGAGACAGGATTTTTTCTGTGTAACAGTCCTGGCTGTCCTGGAACTCATTTTGTAGACCAAGCTGGTCTCTGCCTCTCAAGTGCTAGGATTAAAGGCGTGTGCCACCACCTGGCAAGGGTAAAGATTTTATCTGGAGAGGCAAGAAAGATAATGGAAAAAGGGTCTCATGAGCAGGTAGCCAACACTGTCTGCATGCACATGGCTGCATATCTAGTCTATGTCAATGAGCAAAGCCTTGTGGCATCCTTATGGGGTCCCAAAAAAGTTAACTGTGAGGACTGTGCATGATCCAGCAGAGGGGTCTTGTTGGTAAAACTAGGTATTTCAGCATAGGCACACAATTCAAGGATTTTTTTCCCCCTCAATGGCATCAAGGAGTCAAGACACCTGAGGAGAGGCTGCACCAACTAGACTGTGATATTGTGCAAGGACCTGTGAGTCTTTGTTATGAGTAACTGCTAATCCATGACCTTTGCCCCAGCACACATATGGCAGAGGCCAGAACGAAATGGGACTACCTTTTTCTTTTGTTTAAAGACATGGGCTCATATAACTCAAGTGGTTCATATAACTCAGGTTGGCCTCAATTCTCCTACTTTCATCTCCAAGTGCTAGACACCCTATCCCAAAAAACAAACATCCTCACCTTCAGTGACACAAATCTCAAGCCTTTACTTAATTTTTCTATCAGAGTATAAATGAAATTTTGTCACTTTCAAGAATAAATCTGAGCTGGGCATGGTGGCACACACCTTTAATCCCAGCACTCGGGAGGCAGAGGCAGAGGCAGGTGGATCTCTGAGTTCAAGGCCAGCCTGGTCTACAGATCGAGTTCTAGGACAGCCAGGGCGACAGAAACACACACACACACACACACACACACACACACACACACACACACACACACAGTAAAGCTGAGATAAAGAGGGGAAAGTGATCAGATTCAAGGCAAACCATATCCTTGGAAAACGTGGAAATTTCCCTCACTTTGTTTTAAAGCCTGTCTTAACCTTCTTCCAATAATTTACCAAGGCAAGTTACTGTGCAAGTAACGCCAAGCTCTCACTTTGTTATTTACATCTCCAGTGTCAAAGTGCATTTTAACAAAATGGCCTTTCTTAATTCAAGGGTAACTCAGTGAAGTCTAACAGTGGCTCTGGAGGCCTGACTCACATTAGCCAGGAACTGCATACATCTTTTTTTCTGGCAACACCGTCTCACCTATCCCAGTCAGTACTGTGGTATTCTATGGTAGTTCATGAGATGCTTGCTTGCTTTCCAAAAATAACTTTAAAAATTAAAAAAAAAAACCTCTACACAATTTATGTAAGTATTGGTTGTTTTACCTTTATAAAGATTTGCTTCCAGCCAGCTAGATGGCTCAGTGAGTAAAGGCACTCTGATCTCATTCAGTCCCTGGAATCCATATGGTAGGTGGTGAGAAACAACTCCTGAAAGTTACCCTCTGACCTCTACATGCCTGTGCTGGCACATACACACAATGCAAATAATTTAAACACACACAAACACACAAAATAATTAAGATGTTTTAAGTCAAGTATGGCAGTGCATGCCAGACAAGATCATGAGTTTGAAACCTGCCTGAGCTACATAGCAAAACCCAGTCTAAATCAAAACTTAAAAAAAAAAAAAATTGTTTCAGTTTATGCACTCTGTAGCACCTAATCCAATCCACAGCTAACCCTGACGGCCTGCAACTTAGTAGCAAGAACAATTCCTGACAAACACTCAAACTTAAAGGCGTGAAATTTTTACAAGTCTTAAGTCACAGAGTCCTCACAACAGCATTCTGAGACCAGTACTATTAGTGTACCCATTTTATAGCCAAGAAACCAAAGGCAAAGAGGACCTTACCTAATACCACAAAGCCAGTAAAGGAGGAGTCATGACTCAAGGGCGGTCAGTCTGGCTCCAGAACCAGCACTCATTTTCACTCTGCTCCAGCCTCTGGCAAGGCAGCTGATTAGACCACAAGCTGGAAGGAGCCACCTATCCATTCCCTCCTAGGCACTCGGAATCCCTTAAAGACTGGCTCTCCCAACTATCCAGTCACACCTCTCCTCCTTCTAATTCCCATCCCCCTCGTTCGTTGTAAAAGGGGGAGCCATGGACAAAACCACCTGCTGTTTACAGACTGCGCCCAGGACGCGGTGCTCAATTGCCCTCCCTAGCTCCCAAAGACAAACGTCCGTATTGTCTGCGCCACGGGAGGAACTGAAGCCTCGCAACTGTACGTTTTTCTGCAGAGGTCACTGGAGGCCTGGCCAACCCGAACAACACTGAAGGGGGAGGGGGCCCAGCCGCATTTTTGCGGCTGAAGGTTGCGTAGCGCCCACAGCAGCTGCGGCGAGCAGCAGCATGGAACACACCCACAGCTGCCGCGCCCGAAGCGGGCAGCACGTTTTAAAATAAAGACAGCCGAGCCGGGACGCAGAGCCTGCCGGCTCGCAGCCCCCACCCACCCCACGCCTGCTAACAGCAGGCGCCCAGGGAGTTCCAAGACTGAAAGGCCGGGTAAAGGACCACCCGAGCCTGCCGCAGAGGCCCAGCGGCGAAGCCAGGGCGCACCATGCGCAGCAAGCAAGCCATGACCCGACCTAGAGACGCCCACCGAGACTCCCGGGGCTTCGCGGACAAAGCCTGGCCCGCAAGATCCTCGCCCGGCAAGCACCATCGCTCACCACCCCGACTACAGAGAACAAACGGACGGAGTCTAGCGCGTAGGAAGGGCACATGCACACCGGCTCTGGGCCTGGACACATACGCTCGCACACCTGTCCTCGGGCTGACTGCACACACCTGTCTGCAGGCCAGACACCCTCCCCTCTCACACCCACCTTCAGGTCCATCACAAACCCAAACCACCTCAAGCCAAGAGCTCTCACACAACTATCTTGGGCAGGGACACACACGCACTCACACCCATCCAAAGGCCGGGCACGCGTGCAGACCACGGCACTCTCACACCCACCCTCCGGTCCGTTCTCTCACGCAAACGCGCCTTCACACTTCCTGGCCCTCGGCCGCGGCACCCTCGCGTGGACGCTCCCTGACCGGGTCACCTGGGGCCCCGATTCCTAGCACGACTGGGCTGGGGGGGGGGGGGGCCTCCGCCCGGGCCAGGCCGTGGGGCCGCAGCGAGGCCTCTCCGCCATCTTCCCGGCCCGCGCCGCCCACCTCCCGCGCTCTCACCAGCCGGCCCTGCGCCCGGCGCGCCGCCACAGCCCCTCATCACCGACCGCACGCTGTGCCCCAGCTCCCAGCGGCTCCCGGCCGCCGTTGCCGCCGCAGTCAGCGCTCCAAGTCCTGGGTCTCCGCCGCTGGTCCAGTGCGCGGCGGCCGCGCGTCCCCCGTCACCAAGCGCAACCCCCCGCCTCCGACTCCGCCCCCGCGAGGACGCTGCCGCCGCCAGGGGGCGCCCGCCGCCCGCGGGGCTGCAGTGCGCCTGCGCCACCGCGCGGCCCCCTCGGGAGCCTCAGCCAGCCTCGCCTCTGTCGGAGGCCCCGCCCCCGGGGCCGCACTCGCCAGCGGTTTGGCTCTCACCTGTGCCCGCCCACTTCGGGCGCTCTGGGTCACCTCAGGTGTGCCCTGATGTGGGTGTGGCGCGATTTTACTAGTGCTAACCCCTGCTGGTGTTTCTGCGCCGGAGGTTTACCTCTTCCTTGACTCTGGAAAGGTAGCCATTGTCTAAAATAGCCTGCGTGCTCCTTGCTTCTAACTTCCCTTTTTGATCTTCCTCCTTTTCTCGTCCTTAACTGTTCTCGCGGTGACCTCAGGCGCAGCCTTAGGCGTGCTTGCTCTCCTTTCTAGTTTCTTGTTTCCTGTGTGTTGTGCATCGTCTGTGCGCGCGCGCGCGCGCGCGCACGTGCCACTCGTGTCCCTGTGGAAGTCAGAGGACGGCGCCTTCCACCGTGGGTTCCAGGAACGGAACTCACATCCTCGGGCTTGCGCAGTGAGCACTTACCCACTGAGCCACCCCCTTACCCTCTTACATTTTTGTATTACTTATTTATTTTTATTTGAGACGTAATTTTTCTATAGCCCAGGCTGACCTTCAACTTGCTATGTAGCCGAGGATGACTTTGACATTTTTACCCTCCCGTCTTTATCTCCCCAGTGCGGGGGTTACAGGCATGTGCCACCCTATCAGGTTTATGCTGTGATAGAGGTGGAGCCCAGCGTTTTGTGCATACTAGGAAAGCTCTCTACCAACCCGGCTACATCCTCAGCTGACTTTTGGGTTCTTTTGTGTTTGTTTCTTTCAGATGAGATATTGCTATGTGTGCCCAGGCTGGCCTCAAACTTAAGATCTGCCTGCCATTTACAGATTACAGGTGTGTGTGTGTGTGTGTGTGTGTGTGTGTTTGTGTCTCACCCTGCCAGGCTTTACTATCTTCTTTTTAAAAACGTGTTACTGGGTCCTGGAGAGATGGCTCAGCAGTTAAAAGTGCATATTGCTCCTCCAGAGTTCAGTTTCCTGCACCCATGTCAGGTAGCTCAAAACCCCCTATAACTCAGCTCCAGAGGATCCATGCCTCCAGCCTTTGCATTCATGTATACAGACACAAGTAATTTCTTAATGATAAAAATAAACCTCAAAATATTTTACTTCCTTATTTCGTGTATGTGTCTGGCTGCATGTATGAAGGACTCCATGTGGATGTCAGCAGACAACTTACAGGAGTTGGTTCTCTCCTACTATTTGGGTCCTGAGGGTGGAACTGAGGTCAGCAGGCTAGTGGCAAACACCTTTACACACTGAGCCGTTCTCCCCAGCTCATGTCTTCATTTCTGTGAGTTGTACTTAAGTTCCATTTGCAGCCAGATAAAATGGCCCAAAGCTCTTCCAGGGCCGCACAGCATTCCAGCTGTGTCCAGCAGACCCTGTCCTCTCTCTTTCCACACACAGCACTGTTGCAAGCCCATGCCCTGTGGCTCTCCATTGTGTTCACACTGAACCTCCTTGCTGAGTCATCTCATACTGCACACTTACACACGGACAAGGGCTTCTGTTCCCTCAGCAATGCTGTTGAAAAGAAACATTCTACATGTTGCACAAAGAAACACACAAAAAGAGCAAAAGCAAGTTGGCAAGGCAATTTATTTTTGCCAAAAAATAAATTAACCTGGTCAGCAATACACTAAAGGCAGGAAGTTCACTTCATTCTTATCCTGGGGGAGGTGGTGACTGTGTCTTTTTCCTACTGCCTGGGGTCACCTCATAATCTTTCCTGCTTGGCTAACTTTTAAATGAATCAGCCCAAAGGAAATGAAGGAAGAGGGTAAGGTGTTGGCTGGTGCAGATCATCAAGTTTGGGAATTGGAGGAGGGTGGGGGCTTTGTGTAAGGAAAGATTTTACTAGGTAGGGGAGAGTAAAAGGTTTGGATTTCTTTACATGAAAGTATTAGAGGGTGAGGGAGATTCTGGCCCTTGGTGAGCATTAGTTACCTTTGATAGGAAAAAAAAATTATTTTGATCATTCACCCACCTGAAGTAAGGTGACCTGGATGAAGCTAGACCATCTCCTCCCTGCTGCTGAGGAAATATCACCAACATGGATGAGTGGATTCCTCTTGAGTGTTTTTTGTTTTGTTTTAATAGTTTTGAAATGTGTATTATTTTTACTTCATGTGATGAGTGCTTTCATGAATGTGTGCCACATTCATGCAGTGCCTATGGAGGCCAGAAGAGGGCATCAGATTCCCTGGGATTGGAGTTACAGACCTTTGTCAGCTGCCCTATGGGTGCTGGGAACTGAACCAACATCCTCTGAAAAAGCAGTAAGTGCTCTTAACTGCTGAGCTATCTCTCCAACACCCCCGCCCCCATCAATATTTCCCTTTGAGCCTTTGATCACAAACATAAGATGAACACTGCACACTCCCATGAAGCCTTGTGTTTTTCTTTAGGAGGCTGTTTCCCACTTTCAAAAATGGCAGCTTCATAACTTCTCAAAACCCTTTATTTAGGCCTTCTATTGGAGATCAAAAGTCTCCTATTACCAACTATAGGGCCTGCCCACATCTATCCCTGGCCTCCCACTTTCCCTATGGAGTGTCTGCAGGCTATTCTGTTTTTTTGAAGATTGGGCTAGAGATCTGGACTCATTTCAGTCCCTTGAAGTATTACCATGTCCATTTCTATTGAACAATTTCCAAGAGCATCCAGAGACATTCTAGCATTATTCTTTTTGTTTATTTTCACTGTATTTTATATGCATGGGTGTTTGCCTGCATATGTCTGTGCACTATATTTGTGACTGGTGCCTGTGGAGGCCAGAAAAGGGTGTGAGATCCCCCAAGGTATGGAGTTACAAACAGTTGTGAGCCACTGTGCAGGTACTGGGAATCTGACGTGGGTCTTCTGCAAGAGTAACCAGTGCTCTTTAACAGCTAACTCTGTAGCTCCTCCAGCATGATTCCTTATAAAGACAAAACGCCTCCTTTAACTCCACCCTCTGCTTCCTACTACACTTATTCCCTTGGTTAATGTGTGTCCTGGAAAAACCTGCCTACACCTCAGTATCATCTCGTTTTGATTTGTTTAGTCTCTCCTTTTTCACTAATTCCATGGATATTTTCATGTTTAGGTTACTTGTTGAATACCGTGCATTCTTCTGTTATCACCACTTTGTTTTCCTGTGAGGAATACTCAACACCTTGCCATTGCATTGCCTTTGTTGATGGCAGTTCTGATGCTTAAATTGTCGAAGTGAGTAGGATTAGGTCTTAAGGCCATTGCCACCTACCAACAGCAACCTGTGGATTTCATCATGTTTATCATAGTTTTTATTCACGTTTCTGGATCTAGCAAGAATTGTTCATTTTAGGGTCTCCCCCCCTCCCACCTCGCCCCAGAGTCTGAGTTCAATTCCCAGCAACCACATAGTGGCTCACAACCATCTGGTAGTGAGATCTGGTGCCATCTTCTGGCCTGCAGGAATATATTCAGGCA
Source organism: Peromyscus californicus insignis (assembly GCF_007827085.1). NCBI lineage: Eukaryota > Metazoa > Chordata > Mammalia > Rodentia > Cricetidae > Peromyscus > Peromyscus californicus. The sequence continues at coordinate 41,717,560 of NW_026294503.1, forward strand.
GAACACTGTATACATAATAAAGTAATGAATCTTAAAAATGAAAAAAAATGCTGTTAAGAAATCAGCAGGATCTCCATGACACAGGACACCAACAGGATATCCAAGAGGTGCTCCAGTGAGAGCCCATTATCAGTGGTGAAGCAGAAGCCAGAGGCCTCGAGCCAGACCAATGACTCATGGAAAGGAACACTTGCAAGTAAAGATGAACGGACTAAAGGGTAAATGGTGTGACTCAATGGGCCACACTACAGCTTCCATGACAAGAGACAAGTCTTTTTTGTTGTTTTTCTTTGGTTTCCTTCTTGGATTTGGGTTTTGGTTTTTCTTTTAAATTTGGTTTTGTTTTGGGGGTGGATTGCAAGGACAGAGGGTGGATTCGAGGGACCAGGGAGATAAGTGGGATCAGAATGCATGATGTGAAAATCCACAAAGTATCAATAAAAGTTAAGAGAGAGAGAGAAAAAGAAAGAAAGAAAGAAAGAAAGAAAGAAAGAAAGAGAAATGCCCCATTGATGGGCGTGGTGGCACATCCCTTTAATCCCAGCACTTGGGAGATAGAGACAGGTGGACGAGGTCAGCCTGGTCTACGTGGTAAATTCTAGGCCAACCAGAACTGCCTAACATGATCCTGGCAGAAAGAAAGAAAGAAAGAAAGAAAGAAAGAAAGAAAGAAAGAAGAAGGAAGGAAGGAAGGAAGGAAGGAAGGAAGGAAGGAAGGAAGGAAGAAAGAAAGAAAGAAAGAAAGAAAGAAAGAAAGAAAGAAAGAAAGAAGGAAAGGAAAAGAGAACTAAAGAGGAGAAGACGTGCCCCCTAGGGCATTAGTGAGGCATACTTTGGGAATTTCTGTGATGGTGTTTCCTCAGAAGATTAAGGAGGGAAAACTAGCCCTGGAAATGGATGGTACCATGCCATGACCTGGAGTCCGTGACTTAATAAAAAGTGAGAAAGGAAAAACGCTAGATGAGTTCCAGCATATCCTGTGCTCTGCTTCCTGACCATAGAAATGTAAACAAGAAGCCTTCCGCTCCCTCCACAACTGCAAGCTGCCCCGGCCCTGCCTTCCCTCTGTTCTTTCAAACTGTGAGCAGAACGAGTCCTCTCTCCCTTGAGTTGCTTCTTAGACATTCAGTCACAGCGACAAGAAAACCAACACAGAAGCACCCAGTGTAGCAGTCTAGGGTCTAGGGCTCCCAGGAGTTGACCCTGTCTGTTGTCCACACATGGCACCACAGAATGTCAGCAGTTGAGCTGAGGGCACCAGTAATCATGTGACACAGTTGAGGAGAGTGCCACACGTGTCTTCTGGTGAGAGGACTTCTTGTGGCAGGGGCATTGTATGACCACCTTTTGGATTTCACCATCGATAGGAATATAAGTAAGGCCCCAGACCCTGGAGGGGGGTTTCCTTAGAAGAAGGCATAGATCCATGTGTTCGTTAGTTTATTTCATCGCCGTTACAAAATAGCTGATAGAAAGCTCCACGGTGGTGCACACTTATAATCCCAGCACTGAGGAGACAGAGGCAGGAGGAATCACAAGTTCGAGTCTAGTCTGGGGTATATTGTAAGTTCAAGACCATAACAAGGCTGCATCTCAAATACACAGAAACAAAAACTGACATAAACACCTACCAACTACTGAGGATTTATAAATACACAAAAAGCATAGCAAAACAAAACCGAGACCAAACTTTTTGAATAAGAACAGTCAAAGAGGGTGGAGAGATGGAACATCAGGTAAGAGCACTGGCTGCTCTTTCAGAGAACCTAAGTTTGGTTCCCAGTACCCATATGGTAGCTCACAAACCATCCATAATTCCAGTTCCAGAGGGTCTGGCGCCCTCTTCAGGCCCCTATAAGTACTGTACACACATGAACACATACATGCAGGTAAAACACCCATACATATAAAACTAAGCAAATCTAAAAATATATACTGAGTCACAATATTAACTTTAGTGGACCATTTTTACTTAAACTTTTTAAATACAGTATATTTTGACCATGTTTTCCCTTCCCCCAAGTCCTCCCAGATCCTCCCTTCCAAAAAAAAAAAAAAAGAAAATCAAAACAAAAAAAGAATAAGACAAAAAACTCCCCCACACACAACCCCCCAAAAAATCCTCACACACACAAAATCCACACATACAAAATCCACACACAGACAAAATCTACATATACACAAAACACACACACACACAAAAAAATCTACACATACAAAATCCATACACACACACACACACACACACACACACACACACACACACAAATCATGGCATCCCTTTTGTGTTGGCTAACTACTGGGCATGGGGCCTGCCCTAGAGTGTTGATATAGCCAGTAACACTCTGTTGGAGAAAACTGATTTTCCCCTTTCTAGCAAGTAGCAAATGCAAATATCCTCTTGGTTAGGAGGGAGACTTTGCATGCACTTCCTCTTTTCTGTGCTGGGATTTTTGTCTCATCGGAACCTATATAGACCTTGTGCATGCTGTAACAGCTCTGAGTTCGTATGTGTACCCGTCTGGTTGTGTCTGGAAGATGCTGTTTCCTTGGAGTTGTCCACTATATCTTCCACATAGACCCCTGAGCCCTGAGGGTGGGATTTGATGAAGACATCCCATTTAGGACTGAGTATTCCAAAGTCTCTCACTCTCTGTATATTGTTCTGTTGTGGGTCTCTGTGTTAATCACCATCTACTGCAAAAAAAAAGCTACAGGGTTTCTCTGCACAACAGCCCTGGCTATCCTGGAACTCATTCTGTAGACCAGGCTGGCCTCGAACTCACAGAGCTCCACCTGTCTCTGCCTCCTGTGTGCTGGGATTAAAGGCATGCCCCACCATGCCTAGCTAAAATAAATAAATCTTTAAAAAAAATAAAACAACAAATTTTGGAGAGGACGTGGAGAAAACCAACATTCACTGTTGGTGGGATGTAAACTAATGCAGCACTATGAAAATTAGTCTGGAGGTTTCTCAAAAAACTAAAGCGAGAACTACCCCATGGCCCTACCATACCAGCACTGGGCATACATCCATAGGACCGGATTTCCTACTATAGAGCTATTTGCATATCCATATTTGTTGCTGCTTTATACACAATAGAAAGAAAATGGATTCTGCCTGGAGTGTTCATTGTCTGATGAATGGATACTGAAAATGAATGAAATGTACAAGAACATAGATGAAACTGGTGTCTTAGTCACTGTTCTGTTGCTGTAGAGACACCATGGCCAAGGCAACTCTTATAAAAGAAAGCACTTAACTGGGGCTCACTTACCATGATCATCATGGCAGAGAGAATAGTGACAGGCATGTGAGCGTGGTGCTGGAGAAGTAACTGAGAGCTACATCCTAATTCTCAAGCAGAGAGAGAGACTGGGCCTGGCGTGGGCTTTTAAAAACTCAGAGTCCACCACCAGTGACACAAATCCTCCAACAAGGCCACACCTCCTAATTCTTATTATCCTTTCAAATACAGCCACTCCCTGGTGACAAAGCATTCAAATAGATGAGCCTATGGGGCCATTTTTATTCAAACCACCACAACTGGGAACTACATATTAAGTGAGGTAACCCAGACTCAGAAAGACAAACACCAAATGTTCTCTTGCATATGCAGATCTTAGCTTCTGGTTTTTATATATGCACATCTATGTGGGAGTGAATGCATATGGATGCCAGGGAACTGGAGAAGGACTCATGAGACAGGAAAAAGAGGCTGCCAAGGAGAGAAGTAAGGAGGGCAATAAAACATATGATGGGAAAGGGAAATACTCAGGGTGGAAGAGTAGGTGGAATGGGGGCCTGGGAGATGCAGGAGATGAGAGCCTAGGGGAGGGACTGTCAACCAACACCTAGTAGGTGCAAAAGTGCCATCAAGAAACCTGCTGCTGGGCTGGAGAGATGGCTTAGAGGTTAAGAGCACCGACTGCTCTTCCAGAGGTCCTGAGTTCAATTCCCAGCACCCACATGGTGGCTCACAACCATCTGTAATGAGATCTGGCGCCCTGTTCTGTATACATAATAAATAAATAAATCTTTAAAAAAAAAAGAAACCTGCTGCTGCCACGCAGTGGTAGTGCATGACTTTAATCCTAGCACCCGGGAGGCAGAGCCAGGCGGATCTCTGTGAGTTCGAGGCCAGCCTGGTCTACAGAGTGAGTTCCAGGACAGCCAGGGCTACACATAGAGAAACCCTGTCCCAAAAAACAAAAAACAAAAAACAAAAACAAAAACAAAAAAAAACAAAGAGAGAGAGAGAAAAACCTGCTACTTTGTAAGCCAAAAACTAATTTTAAAAGGTTGGGTATGGTAGCTCAGGCCTATAATCTTATCACTTGGGAAGCAGAGGAAGATGAATCTCTGTGAATCCAAGGCCAGCCTGGTTCACATAATGAGTTTCAGGCCAGCTAGCCCTACATAATGCGGCCCTGTTTCAAACAAGCAAAGGAATGCAGCCTGCAGAGATGGCTCACCAGTTAAGACAACTGGCTGTTCTGCAGAAGCCTTGAGTTCCCTTCCCAGTAACCACTGGGGTAGCTCATACTCGGCTATAGCTCCAGCTCTGGGGAATCTGACAGCTTCTGTGGCCTTTCCCAGCATCTACACACACACACACACACACACACACACACACACACACACACACACACACCCTGTAAATCTTTTTTAAAAATAAATCTGAAGCATGGCATGGTAATACTGGCCTTTGATACCAGCACTCAGGAGGCAGAGGCAGGCAGATTCCTGTGAGTTAGAGGCCAGCCTGGTTTATAGTTTCAGGATAGCCAGGCTACATAGACAGACCCTGTCTCAAAAATCCAAAAAGAAAAGAAAAAGGAATGTAAAGAAAAAAAGCAAAACCTTTATAGCTCAGTGGTGGGGAGAATATGTCAAGCCAGGAATTTTCAAGCACTCGGTGGAAACAGAAATGGATTAAGAAGCCTGAAAACATGGGTTGACAGCAGACAGCAGAGATAAGCATGCATTCATCCTTGGAGCCTGGAAATCCTTCCAGGATGTGTGATCTAGTAAACTTCACACAGGTCCTCACAGACCATAAGAAGCTAACCATCACAGCCCCACTTTTGGGAGCAGAGACTGTGGGCATCCTGCTGTTCTTCATTAGGGGACAGGTGATCAAAATGCTGAAACCTGGAGTAAATATGCAGTAATTAGAGATGAAAGACAAGCTGTGCAAAGAAGAAATCCTAAATTGAAGAGCTCCATTAAAATTGGAATGAGCCGGGCGGTGGTGGCGCACGCCTTTAATCCCAGCACTCGGGAGGCAGAGCCAGGCGGATCTCTGTGAGTTCGAGGCCAGCCTGGGCTACCAAGTGAGTTCCAGGAAAGGCGCAAAGCTACACAGGGAAACCCTGTCTCAAAAAAAAAAAAAAAAAAAAACAAATAAATAAATAAAATAAAATTGGAATGAAATGATGCTTATTCGTACACTATAGACTGTAGTGTTCTGAGTGGCCCAGGTGTCAAAGGCTTACTCTGCAGGGTGAGGCTAGTGGAATATGGCAGAGACATTAGCAGGTAGGGCCTAGTGGGAGGTCTTCATAACACTGGGGTTGAGCCTTGGGTGGGGAGTTGTAGAATCCTTTCTTTTTCTCTCTTGCTGCCCAGCCATGAGGTGAGCAACTTTACTCCACCACATGCTCCCACCCCACTGCAGGTCCAAAAGCAATGGTACCAACTTACCGTTGACCGAGACTTTAAAGATCGTGATCCAGAATCTGACATGGAGGGGCTGGAGACACGGATCAATGATGTGGAGGGCAGACGATTCTACCAGAGGACCTGAGTTCAACTCCCAGCACTCAGATCAGGTGGCTCACAACTGCATGTAACTCCCTCCAGTCCCAGATGATTCAACGCCTCTAGCCTTTGGGAGCAGCTGCACTCATGTGCACATACCCAAATACCCACAGACAGACAGACAGACATACCCAAATACCCACAGACAGACAGACAGACAGACAGACAGACAGACAGACACACACACACACACACACACACACACACACACACATACACGCATGCGCACCTGACTAAAAATAAATAAAGGTGAGGCAGTAGAGGGAAGGTCAACAGAAATGAAATGAAAACCGAACTTGCTACCAAAGAAATAGGGTCATTGCTATGAGAAACCTACATGGTTCTTAGACCACCTGAACTATTTTAGGAGTAGGATGTGGAAAAGTTTGGAATGTTGAGCTAAGAACGCTGTTGAATAATGTGTACTGTTCTAGTGGGAGCTTGGAAGACAGTGATGCAGGCAGTGGAAGCGTGGCTCATGAATTTCAGAGGGAACAAGGACTCTGTCGGGAACTGGGGTAGGGGCCGTTCATATGATATTTTGACCAACAATGTGGCTTCGCCAGGCCGTGGTGGTACACCCCTTTAATGCCAACGCTCGGTAGGCAGAGGCAGGTGTATCTCTGTGTGTTCAAGGCCAGCCTGGTCTACAGAGCGAGTTTCAGGTTAGCCAAGCCTGTTTTATAGAGAAACCCTACCTGGGGGGTGGGGGTGGGGGAGAATGTGGCTTCATTCTGCACATGTCCTGAGAATTTGAGTGAAGCTGAATTGAGGAATGGTTGACTGGAATATTGGGTAAAGGAAATTTAAGAACAGGAGAGCATTCAGGCTGGTGCTGAGAAAGCAGTCGGAATTGATAGAGATCATCACCATCACAGGGGATGCTTTCCCACTATACCAGGACAATAGTGAAGCATTTCTTCAGGTTCAGTCCCCAGAAGCTGCTACAGCTGTGGTCCAAGGGAGCTGGACGACATCTTGAGCTGGCAGCTGAACCCTGCACGATTGTAAGCAGCACCCAAGTGGTACTGGTTTTGAAGGCAAAGATGCCAAGATTTCTGGGATCAAGGAGAGCAAAGAATGCCAGGCGTAGTGTGGCTGGAGTTCCTCCACAGTGATGTTGTGAAGTGAAGCCTCAGTTGCAGTGAAAACCCCGGAATGTTAGCGATGCCAGGACTGCAGGATGCCCACTAAGGGCGGCAGCACCAGCTGTGGAGTGGAGCTGGCCTAAGCCTTTAAGAGAAGCCGTGTGTCCTGCAGGTCTAAGGATGGAGAGGTGGGCTACCCAAGTCCTTTGTAATGTAATGTACCATTAGGGTACATTCCAAACCCTAGATGCCAGACAGTGAACGACAGATTTTGGACTTTGCCCTGCTAGACTTTGGTTTGGCGTTAAGTGTGGTCATTGATTTGTTAGTCACAGTCTTTCATTTTGCAAAGGGAACGTTCATTCTGCTACCATATGTTGGAAGTGTACACTTGTTTGTTTGTTTTTACATGAGCTCACATCTAAGAGACTTTGGACTTCTAAAGTGTTGGATTTTTTTTTTAAGTTTCTCGAGACAGGGTCTCTCTATGTAACTGCCATGGCTGTCCTGGAACTCACTTTGTAGGCCAGGCTGGCCTTGAACTCATGGAGATACACCTGCCTCTGCACCCAAAAGCTGCGATTAAAGGCTTTCGCCACCACCACCAGGTAAGTGTTGGAATTTTTAAAGACTGGGGATACATAAAGTTGGACTGGGTTTTACATTATGAGGTAAACATGAGACTTTGGGCACAAGGGGTAGAAGGTTATGATTTAAAAGTGATCCTCGGCTGGGTGGCGGTGGTGCACGCCTTTAATCCCAGCACTTGGGAGGCAGAGCCAGGCGGATCTCTGTGAGTTTGAGGCCAGCCTGGTCTACAGAGTGAGATCCAGGACAGGCACCAAAACTACAAAGAGAAACCCTGTCTCGAAAAACAAACAAACAAAAAAGTGATCCTCCTGTGTCAAGTTGACAAGGGGTGGAGTTGTGATGGCTGGTTTTAATTGTCAACCTGACACAGTCTAGAATCACATCCAAGGACAATCTGGAGAGGAACTGCCTAATCAAATTGGCCTGTGGGGCATTTTCTTGATTACATCAGTTAATATGTGAAGCTAACCCACTGGGGGAGACACCACTCGTTGGGTTTGAGTCTGGCACTGTCTAAGAGTGGGAAAAGTGAGCTAAGTACTAGAAGTGTGTGTGTACTTGTTCCTCTCTGCCCTTGACTGTGGTGTGATGTGGTCACTGCATGAAGTTCCTGCTGGCTGGACTTCCCTGCTACGATGGACTGAAACCTTTATAGGCTAAAATAAACCCTCTGTCCTGTAAGTTGCTTTTATGGCAGGGTATTTTTATCACAGTCACAGAAATGACACAGAGGCCACCATACAAGAGAGACTATGGCCATTGACCACGGTCACCGGATGCTGATGACTCCACACACTTGGAATACAGCATGCAGATAAATCAAGTTGGAACTAAACTAGAAACCTGTGCCACGTTGGCCAGGGTCAGTAGCATCAGAAGGTGTTATCCAAGCTGCTGAGGAGAAAAGGCATCAACAGTCCTGCTCTGTTGTTGATCCTACGTGCTACCCTATCATTCTGTCAAGCCAGATACTCCTCCCGTGAAACAGCATGGTTGCTTTGCTTTCTGATTGGATTGGAGGTGACTCTATGGAATGAAATACATACCTAGTACTGTAAACCGGGACAGTAACCCATGACTGTGGAAGGGTTAGGGGAGGACCCGGCTACTCTGATATGAAACTAAATGGATATGCAGCCAAACTGCCTTCTAAATATTTATATTTATACTCCTAGACTAGTGCTATTACCTGCCTTGGCCAGAGAGGCTTCTTTTTGCAATGAATGATGGTTAATACAAAGATTCATAATGGGTTAAAATGTTGAGAATAAATACCTATTGAGCCAGGCATGGTAGCACATTCCCAGCACTAAGAAGGCAGAGGCAGGCAGATCTCTGTGAGTTGGGAGGCCAGCCTGGTCTACATAACAAGTTCCAGGCTAGCTAAGGCTACATAGTTAGACTGTCTCAAAATGAAAATGAGTGCTCAGCCCTAAAACGGGAATCTAAATTTCTTGCTTCAAAGGGCTTGCATTTCATCCCTCCCACACCGTTCTAGCTAACTTCCATCCACCCACAAGGTTTTGTCTTGGCCAATGCTTCTTCCTTGACATGGGGCAGGAGGTAAACGCACAGGCCATGGAACTCTGGTCTTCGCTGCCAGGGAGCAACAGGCTAGGATCAGGAGATCAACAAGGCAGTTGATTTGAGGGAAATATCTGACCAGTTTGTGCCTCAATTTACTCTTTTGCAAAACCAGTATGTTAAGGTTAATGATAAGACAGAGACCCCTGTGTTCATCGGGTATTCTTTCTTTCCTTTTTTTTTTTTTTTTTGGACAAGATTTCACTATGCAGCCTTTGCTGGCCTGGACCAGACTGTCCTGGAAGTCACGGAGATCCACCTGCCTCTGCCTCTAGAGAGCTGAGAGTAAAGGTTATACACCACTGCACCAGGTCTACTCTTCCCTAAATCCCCCAGCCTATGGTGGATCTCTGAGTTTGAGGCTGGCCTTGTCTATAGAGGGAGTTCCAAGACAGCCAGGGCTACACAGAGAAACCCTGTCTCAAAGCAAAAAACAAACTCTTCAGCCTGCCTTGCACAGAGATTGAGGTGATAGGACTTTCTGACCAAACAAATGTGAGGAGGTATGTTCACTTCCTATTGGGTAGAAAAATGTCAAGCAGTTTCCATCTTGAAGGGAAGCTCATTAAAACTTAGAATGTGAAAGGGAAGGTAAAACAGGAGATATATCTTTGGGGGTTTTGAGACAGGGTGACTCTGTGTAGCGCTAGCTGTCCTGGAACTCACTCTGTAGACCAGGCTGGCCTCGAACAAACAGAGATCTGCCTGCCTCTGCCTCCCGAGTGCTGGGATGAAAGTTGTGCACCATTATGTCCACCTAGATATTTTAGGACAGTTTGTTTATAGAGATGTGAATCAGGGTGCTCTAAAGCAGTGGTTCTCAACCTGTGGGTCATGACCCCATTGGGGAGGTCGAATGACCCTTTCACAGGGTTCTCTCAAAGTCATTGGAAAACACGGATTTCATTTGTTTGTTTTTCAAGACAGGGTTTCTCTGTGTAGCCCTGGCTATCCTGGAACTCGCTCTGCAGACCAGGCTGGCCTCGAACTCAGAGATCTGATTGCCTCTGCCTCCCAAGTGCTGGGATTAAAGGCGTGCGCCGCCGCCGCCGCCGCCGCCGCCGCCGCCGCCGCCGCCGCCGCCACCACTACCACCACCACAGTCAAAAAAACATGTATATTTACATTATGATTCATAACAGCAAAATTATAGTTATGAAGTAGCAATGAAAATAATTTTATGGTTGGGGTCACCACAACACAAGGGTTGTAGCATTAGGAAGGTTGAGAACCACTGCTCTAATGGAAGGTGAAACATTCTAATCTTCAGGGAAGTTCATTAAGCTCAAGAAGTCAACAATTCAAAATATCTTCAGGAAGTTCCGGAAACTGAGCAGATTCACTTGACTCTTCCTTCCCCAAGCATATATATGCTGTAAAAACTGCTAGGAGACACCCAGATAAGACAAGCTACCAAGAAGATGCTCAGACAAGCTGAGCCACCTGGAAGAAGCAGAGATCAGGTGATCTACCTGGAAAAGGCTCAGCCCCACCAGCTGAACTACCTGGAGAGGACACTCTCCAATCTGTTGAACCACCTGCAGGCTATCTGGTAAGCTCCAGGTTTTCAGCTTACATGAGCTGTCACTCATGCTGGGGTGCTTTTGGTGATACAGTTGCCTTTGAGTAACTGCTCCTGTAAGTTAACTCCTCACCTATATTCTTATAAGTAACATTAATAAAACTCATTGGCTCACCAAACTGGACTTAGAGCCTTACTTTGGTTGGCTCCCAATCTGGAGTGAGTAGGTGTTTGTTTACTTCTCCTAGGAACAGTGCCACACAACGCTTCCTTAAATAAGTCGCTGCCATTCTTATCCCTTCCTGGTTGGAACAACCTGAGGAGACTAATTTCCATAGTGGCACAGCTGTAAGGTGATCGAGACCTGGGCTGAGTCACTGTTGATAGAGAGGTACTCAGGAACACTACCCAGGCTCCCTAGATTTTGCAAGAAAGAGAAACCTTTGTTGTGTAAAGTCTCTTAAAGGACTACTGTTTACTGCATCTACCCAGGTCTACATTGAAAAGCAGCAAAAAAATGCAGCATTAAGATACAAAATAAATGTGTAGTTTGGCACCTAACGTTTGAAGTTGAGTTCAAGATGTGTACTTAAAAAGAGGTTATAACAGCTAAAGAGAAATGTGTTTTGTACTGGGACAATAGGAAAAGTGTCCTGAATGCAAGATCTCATCCACCAAGGCTCTAATGTATGAAAAGGCAAATTTATTTGAAAGCAAATAGACAACAGACAGTTAAAAAAAATGCATCTATCTAAAGGGGCTCCTTGCTCAAAAAAGTGTTTCATCAGGGTCAGCATGAAAGGTTCACAGAGGTTGCTACCTACCATTGTGGTCCAGGAGGCCAGGCTTCATTCTGAGCTGGCAGCATTGTCCATGTGGTGGTACGGCTTTAAAGGCTTAAAGGATGCAAGATTAAGAGGAATCATGGGTTCTTGCAGTTCCAGAGAGACACTGAGGCCAGGCGATGTGAGGTATGATTGAGGTCCCCGTAAGGAGGCTCTGAGAGGTCACTGAGTGGAAATGTGAAGGTGAAGCCTAAATCGCAGCAGAGATCCTGAGATGCTCGAGATGCCAGGACCTGGGGTGTTCACCAAAAGAAGATGGAGGCATAAAGTGGAGTCAGCAGAAGAGAGAGAGAGAGAGGCTATGTGTGCTGTAGGTGGCAACAGCGGAGGGGAGGGGTCGTCCAAGTCCTCTGGAGTCTAGATGGCTCCATCATAAATTCCAGATGCCAGACAAGGAGCTACAGAACGTGGCATTTTCCCTGTCTAGTTTTGGTCTTGCTTTGATGTAATCATTCCTTGCTCTGCCCCCATTCTTCCATTTTGGAATGGAAATGTCTAGTCCATGTCATTGCGCTTTGGAACTGTGTAACTTGTTTCTAATTATATAGGAGCTCACAATTAAAAGACTGCCTTGAGCCGGGCGGTGGTGGCGCACGCCTTAAATCCCAGCACTCGGGAGGCAGAGCCAGGCGGATCTCTGTGAGTTCGAGGCCAGCCTGGTCTCCAAAGCGAGTTCCAGGAAAGGCGCAAAGCTACACAGAGAAACCCTGTCTTGAAAACAAACAAACAACAAACAAAAAGAAATTTGTCTTTAACTTTCGTAAGATTTTATTTTTAATTGTGTGTTTGTGCATTGTGGGTATGTGCATTTGACTACAGGTGCCAGCAGAGGCCAGAAGAGGGCATCAGCTGATCCTCTGAAGCTGGAGTTACAGGTGGTCTAAGCTGCCTACCATGGGTACTAGAAACCAAACTCAAGTCCTCTGGAAGACCAACAACCACTTAGCTGCCGAGCCATCTCTCCAGTCCCCAGTGTTGAAATTGTTAAAGACCATGAGGACTTTCAATGTTGGAATAAATACATTTTGCATTATGAGATGGCCACGAGCCTGGAGACATGGAAAGTTATGGCTTAATAGTAATGTGTTTAGGTGTTAAGTTGATAAAGGATGGAGTTGTGATGGTATCTTAGTTACTTTTCTATTGTTGTAAAGACACTATAACTAAGGCAACCTATTAAAGAAAGCATTTAATTGAGGACTTACAGTTGTAGAGAGTGAGTCCATGACCATCATGGCAGGAAGCAAAGTATCAGTAGGCATGGTGCTGGAGCAGTAGCTGAGAGCTTACATATTATCTGCAAGTTGGAGACATAGGGGAGTGACTGGGCCTGACTTGGGCTTTTGAAACCTCAAAGCCCACCCTCAGTGACCCACCTCCTCCAACAAGGCCACACCTCCTAATCCTTCCCAAAACAGTTCCACCAACTAGGGACCAAGCATTCAAATATATGAGCCCATGGGGGCCATTCTCATTCAAACCACTACAGATGGTAATATTGTCAACTACATAGTCATTTAGGTGATAAAGATGCAGCTGTGAGGGATTGTCTAGACTAGGTTAACTGTGAGTAGCATCAGTCCATGGGCTGGAATCCAGGCTAGAAAAAAAGGCAAGCTGAATTCATCTCTCTCTGCTTCCTGACCAGATGCAATGTGACCAGCTGGAACCCTGTTCCTATCACCATGCTATCTCTGCTGTGATGGAATGGTCCCCTCAAACTGTAAGCTAGAATAAACCCTTCCTTAATTTGCTTTCTGGAACAAGAAAAGTTAACTGTAATAAGACAGTGACTACTGTGGCCTAGCCCAACTAGCTTAATTGCACATTTTGTGAATAGAATATGCACGTATCTTTTCATTATCTGAAATCATCACACGTCATCATCAGAGACTTCTTGTCATTGCTGTCAGAAAAGATTAAATTCAACTTCTTCCAAAGACAATTTACATTTACTTCTATTGATTTCTTGGACACTGTGGTGGTTTGAATAAGAATGGCTCCCACAGGCTCGTAGATTTGAATGCGTATCATCAGGGAGTGGAACTATTTGAGAAGAATTAGGAAGTGTGGTTTGGAGGAAGTGTGTCAGTGGGGGTGGGATTTGAGGTTCCAAAAGCCTGGGCCAAGCCCAGTTCTACCTCTTGACCTTTGGGATCAGGATGTAGCTCTTAGCTACCCCTCCAGAGCTGTGCATGCTGCATGATAACGCAATAACCCTCTGACTGTAAGCAAGCTCCTCCCTCCCTTCCCCGGATTAAATGCTTTATCAGTTGCCTTGATCATGGTGTCTTATTGCAGCAACAGTGAGATATATATATATGTATATGTATATATATATATACACATATACATATACATATACATAATAGTTTAGCTCCCCCATGATTTTTTTTTTTTTTTTTTTTTTTTTTGAGACAGGGTTTCTCTGTGTAGCTTTGTGCCTTTCCTGGAACTCACTCTGTAGCCTAGGCTGGCCTTGAACTCACAGAGATCCACCTGGCTCTGCCTCCTGAGTGCTGGGATTAAAGGCATGTGCCACCACCACCCGGCCCCTATGATTCTTTAAGTTAAAGTCTGTACCTTCAAATCAACTTTAGGGATAATTTTTATTTATTTATTCATTTATTTGTTTTAATGTGTATGGGTGTTTTGCCAACATGTTTTTCTGTTTACCACTCATATGCCTGGTCTCCTCACAGATCCCCCAGAACTGGAGTTATGGGTGATTGTGAGCCACCATTTGAGTGCTGGGATCAGAACCTGAATCCTTTGGAAGAAGCCAGTGCTCTTAACCATTGAGCCATCTCTCCAACCCTTAGGGATAATTTCTATTCCACAAAATAGTCTTCCATGGTGAGCACATAGTTCAATGGTTATTGTTAAGTTGAAACAGTCCCAACACCTTTAGAGCATGTCTGTCACCTCCAGATGCATGGTGTGCCCATTGCATCTGATCCTGCTCCCACACCTGTCTAATTCACTGTGGAGAACAAGCTGGCCTCCAACTCGAGGGTTGATTCTCCTGCCTCTGCTTCCTGAATGCTTGGATTACAGGTGTATGCCACCACAGCCCTAGTTTACATTCACTGCTCTTGATGTGTGCTTTTTTCTGTTTTTGTTTTTCCAGACAGGGTTTCTCTGTGCAGCCTTGGTTGTCCTGGAAGTTGTTCTGTAGACCAGGCTAGCCTCAAACTCAGAGATCCACCTGCCTCTGCCTTCCGAGTGCTGGGGTTAATGGTGGGTGCCACCACCTCTGGCTTGATGTGTGATTTCTTAAAAGATTTCACCGCCGTTTGAGAAGACAATTCTATTAATCATGTGGAGGAAATGTGGGTGATCAGGTTCAAGTATTGAAACTAGAGCAGGTTCCTCCTGGGGAAAAGCTCAGAGCTTCGCCCTACCGGGAGCAGACTTGCCACCTCCACTCAGTATAAATTTTGAGGTTGAAGGTGGGTGGAAATGTTTGCAGACAGTGCTGTCAAACTATGTTAGCTGTGTATGAGAATGGTTCATAACTACACGGGCCTCTTTTGGGGAGCTGAAGACAGGCAGAACTGAGGCAAGGTTTCAGATACCTGAGACCAGTCTCGAAACCATTATGTGAGTGAAAGATGATCCTCTGTCTCCGCCTCCCAGGCGCTGGGATTACAGGCATGCATCACCACGCCTGGCTAAGTGTGGCTCCTGACAGCCGTAACTGGTTGAGCTTGTTCCTTAGGAGAGAAATGCAAATTAAATTTACAACCAGATGAAAGACCTTTACATGTCAACACAAGACAGGAGAGAGCCAGCAGTGGCTGCTTTTGTCCTTTGTCTGCCACTTCTCTATGGCAGGGCTTGGCACAGGCCTGCATCAAGGCTGAAAACCCAGAACTGACAGGCACCTAGTGAGGCCAGCAAGTGAGTGCTGAGAGCGGCCCAAGCACACGTGTGCAGATTCCACGGGGGGTGCCCCTTCTGTAGGGCAGGCTAGGCGTGCACCACTTGTCCTAAATGCTTTTATTCTCCGCATGTTCTTATTTGGACGTATTTACTCCATTGCATGTCTTCCCGTTTTCTTCCTTTTCTGGTCACCCTGGCCTCCTAGCTCCATCTCCTGGAGTCACTGAGAATGCCCAGTGCCCCTGTTTGCAAGGGGGTGGGGTTTTGTTGTTTTTCCCTAGCCCTCCTACATAGTGGGTCAGACTCAGACTTCGGGCTCTACAGCTTTACACCAAGGTCCACTGTAGTTGTGGAGTCATCCTGGCCATGTTTCGCTCAGACAGAGGTGGTAAGCCGGTCTTAGAATGATCCTAGAATCACTTTCCAAGACTGAAACATTGAGTTCCATTTGTCTTCACTTTAAGTGTTTGCTCTCTTGGTTGTTTAAGTCATAAACTTTCCTAACATCTCTAGTCCCAGGACTCACAATAAGTAAAAGATCCAGTGTTACTGAGCCAAGCCTTTCCTGATGTTTCTGTGAACTAAAGTTCCCTTATAAAAAATTGAAAAGCCACACCGATGCTAAGATATTACAAGGATGACTGGTTAACTGATAAGAACTTGGTGATTGTAGTCAGAATGTTGCAAATGTAGAACCAAATTACCTTGGGCTTCCTTGAGTCTCCTTAAGAGCCCTATATTGCCCACCTTTGTGAGCTAGCATCCTTCTAACAGCTAAAACCTTTGGAATATATCAGTTTAATGACCCCCCACCTTCTACCAATACATAATTGATACTCAAACCAATGTATTAATGCAATGCCTTGATCTATGATTTCCTTTTGTTCTGTGACTATAAAAGTTCATCTAACCACGTTTAACATCGGAACTGCGTAAATCTGTGTTCCAGGCCATGGCCACTCAAAGTTGACTCAAAATAACCTCTGTTACACCCTTTGAGGCCAGAGCTGTTTTGCATCAACACTTCCCATGAGATCTGGGGGCCCCAACGAGCTTAAGCTGGGGAATGGCTTTAATTTACTCAGTGTATTTCCAGGACAGAAGACCCGCAGGAACACAATGCCAAACAGAATGTTTTATGGTTATTCAAATGTGTTGCTGCAATTCTTTCTTCCCTCATTTTAGCTGTCCTTCCTTCCCAAATAAAGCTTAGATGTTTTTTTCTACATCATGTGCTTGAGAAAAAAATGTGCCTAAGACAAAACTGTCTGTAGGGTGCCTAGTATAACAGGCATACGACTCTGCATGCTTAAGACTCTTAAGTTTGGTTGTTAGCACCACATAAACCAGACTTGGTGCATGCCTATAATAAAGCATTAGAGAGGCAGAGGCAAGAGGGTCTTAAGTTCAAGGTCACCTTTGACTACACAGCAAATCCCAGGCCAGCCTGGGCTACACGAGACCCCGTGTCATAAAAAGAAAAGCTCTAGGGGCTGGAGGGATGGCTCTGCAGCTAAGAGCACTATTTTGTCCATTCAATCTAGAATCACCCGTTGTGTGGTGTGACTTCCCCACAGTGGTGGACTGAAGCCTACAATGAAGATGAACGACTCTTTTTCCCTAAACTGCTTTAATCAGGGTCTGTGGTGGTCTGAATAAAAATGATCCCCTAGGCTCATGTATTTGAATGTTTGGTCCCCAGTTGGGGGAACAGTTTGGGAAGGATTAGGTGTGGCCTTGTTGGAGGAGGTGTGTCACTGGGGAGGACTTTGAGATTTCAAAAGCCCATGCCAGGCCCAGTCTCTCTCTCTCTCTCTCTCTCTCTCTCTCTGCCTGCAACTTGTGGATCAGAAGCAAGCTCTCAGCTACTGCTACAGTACCACACAGGCCTGCCACCATGATAACTATGGACTAACCCTCTGAAACTGTAAGCAAGCCTCCCATTAAATGCTTTCTCCTGTAAGTTGTCTTGGTCAATGTGTTTCACTACAGCAATTCAACAATAACTAAGACAGAAGTTGGTACCAGAAGTGGGATATTTCTGTTAGAGGCTTGAACATGCTGTTTGTAGGAGAAATATGGAACCGACTTTTCTTCCAACTCCTCATCTCCCACTTCCAGCTATCCCATTCCCAGCTCCCTTCCAGAAGTCCCTCTTACCCCAGCTTAAGACTGGTGTTAGAACAATGTAAGAAGGATGTAGAAAATTTCATATTCCAATATCCCCAAAGACCGACCACACAAGGTCCCACCCCAGTCAGTGTACCTGCCAGTGGGTTCCCTTAGGGGGTGGTGAAATTGGATTTGTGAATGCTCTCATTAGTTTTCAAGTAAGAAGACTTACAAGAGTGTAAACCTTTTCTAGATAATCTCTTTGGAATATGAAATTCAAAGATGGGCCTTCTTTCAAAAAAGCAATCAGCTGACTTCATACAACTATGCTACATTCATAGCTTGTAGGAAATTTAAAAACAATCGCTAAATAATTCAAAGGTGTGTTGGTGGCTGTTTAAATGCTCACTTATGCTTTTTTAGTTTTTTAGTTTTTGTTTTTTGATACAGGGTTTTTCTGTGTAGCCCTGTCTTGTAACTCACTCTGTAGACTAGGCTGGCCTCAAACTCACTGAGATCAACTGCCTCTGCCCAGCTGCTGCTGCTGCCGCCGCTGCCTCCGCCGCCGCCGCCGCCACCACCACCACCACGGGCACAGACAGACTTCTTAAAGCCTGGATGTCCTCCTTTAGTACCTTAATCCTACCAGTCAAGAAGTACAATGGGGGTTGGGGATTTAGCTCAGTGGTAGAGTGCTTGCCTAGCAAGCACTAGGCCCTGGGTTCGGACCTCCACTCCAGGAAAAAAAAAAAAAAAGTACAATGGTTCATATTGAATATATTGCCTAAGATCTTAAAGTAATTAGATTGTTAAAAGTAAACACCCTGTGGTCCTCAACACATACATCTCCTCAGAAAGAACTACGACCACAGATTTAAAAGATGCCTTTTGGGCCAGGAGGTTGTGGCACCCACCTTTAATCCCTGCCTTCAGGAGGCAGAGGCAGGTGGATCTCTGTGAGTTCCAGGCCAGCCAGGTCTACATAGTGAGTTCCAGGACAGCCAGGACTGTACCACTGAGAAACCCTGTCTCAAAAAACAAAAAAGAAAACAAAAATGCCTTTTGGGCTTGCACTCTTCTAGCTGATGGCAGAGACCTCTTTGCCTTTGAATGGGAAGACCTCATTCTTGGAGAAAGCAACAATATTCATGAGCGTCAGTGATTCTCCTAACCTTTTTGGTCAGATACTTGAACAAATTTTGGAGAAATTCAGCCTCCCTACTCAGATGTGTCCACCGCAATATGTGGATGATCTTCACCTATCTAAGAGAAGTACCACACCACCAGTTAGCTTCCTTGGCAGTTAAGGGTTGTGGGAATCAAAAAATATATAATTTGTAGAAAATGAGGTTAGATAATTGGGGCATCTAGTCAGCCAAAGCCAAAGGTTAGGCCCTGAAAGAACTAGTTGGGACCACATCTAGTGCTCTTCACTCCCTCAGCAAAGTGTGGTACCATACAGCTCACCTGCATACAACAGGAGCATCCACACAGACAACTTTGTTTTCCAGGATGAATTCCCCCATGTTTATTTTAAATTTTAATATGACTAGCAATCCCTCAATTTATCTTGCTTGCGGGCACTAATTATTTACTCAGTTGGTTTCCTGTTTTGTTTTGGATGGGGTGCTGTGGGAAGTCATTCTGTATGCTGTGAATGTGTGGTGTTCTGACCGGTTGATAAATAAAATGCTGACTGGCCAGTAACCAGGCAGGAAGTATAGGCAGGGTAAGCAGACAAGGAGAATTCTGGGAAGAGGAAGGGTTGAGTCAGGAGTCACCATCCAGACACAGAGGAAGCAAGATGGCAAGGCAGAACCAAGAAAAGGTACCAAGCCACGTGGCTAAACATAGATAAGAATTATGGGTTAAATTAAGTATAAGAGGCAGCTGGTGAGAAGCCTGAGCCATTAGGCCATATAGTTTGAAAATAATATAAGCCTCTGTGAGTTTATTTGGGTTTGAGTGGCTGCGGACCAGACAGACACAGGAAAACTTCCACCTACAATAGGGTCTCATATAGCCTAGGCTGGTCTCAAATTTGCTATGTAGCTAAGGATAACCTTGAACTCATCCTCCTGTTTCCATATCTGGAGTGCTGAAAGGAAAGGTGTGTACCAAAATGCCCAGTTGTTACAGTGCTGGCATCAAACCAAGGGTTTTGTACATACAAGGCAAGCTCCGTATTGACTCACACCGTGTCCCTACAGATGGAGAGATTTCAGTCTTTTAATTGGCTCCATAAAACCAAAGGAAACCAGGTATAAGAACTCCTCAGCCATTGCAAATACAACATCCATGGCTTATTCATACATCTTCCAGTAAAAAAGTACAATATAAATAAACATCATCAAGACTCCCCCGCTGTCTGTACTGACACTGGGACACAGCATGGTGGGTGTGCAGGCTGGACACAGGCAGGCCTGCTGCCCACTGCTGTCCACCCATGCTTCACTGAGAAATAGTATATGGAGCTGGAGAAAACCACAGCTTGCTCAACTTCCAAAAAAATAGAATCAGAGTCCACTTGCTCTCAGAGAACTGAGTGAAGGCACCCAACCTCACTGGATGACCCCAGTAGATAGTGAAAAAAGGCAATACAACAAACCCCCCTCACCCCCCTCCCCCCAAAAAAAAACAGTAAAAAACAATACACACAAGAGTGCTGACAATCTTTTAGGGCAAAAAAAAAAAAAAAAAAACCAAAAAAAAAAACCAAAAAAAAAAAAAAACAAAAACAGAAGTCATAGTAAAAACAAAAAGTAAAATCTGAAATGCTTTTCAGAACTTTTTTTCTTTTTCTGAGACAGGATCTATGTAACTGCCTGGTCTGAAATCTCAAAACTCACAGAGATCTGCCTGTCTCTGTGGCTCAAGTGCTTAGAAAACATTAAAGAAACAAAACAAAACAAGAAAAAGAAAAGTCTAGTGATGAGGATACCTGGGGGCAAGCAGCAGTAGGGCTCTGTTGGCAGGAAGAGAACACAGCGGGAATACAAGACTTGTTCACTGCACGTGACTATTCAGTGGAGACTGAAACATCTTTAAATTATAGCTACCAGAACAATCTCCAGCAGTCTTACTCTTCATAGCTGTCCTTATCACTGTCGGACTGGCCCTAAGCTCTGGCCACCACAGCTGTTACTCTGTGTTGGTATCTCTGTAGCTCCCCACTCCTTGCCTCACAGTGGCTGCCCCTCCCCCCAAAGCTTCAGTCTCCTCTACACCTGTATTTAGCCCAGCCACTGGCAGCGCCACCTCGGTCCCCAGACCATCCGCATACTTGCCATTCACGGCCATATCTTGTCCTTAGCATCATTAGTATTCTCAAAGGTGACAAACCCAATTCCCCAGATCTCTGGGTTTCTCTTTTACAATCACCAATTAAGAGATTTGTCATACCTTGCAACCTTCCATCAACTGCTCTTTAGTGTTGAAACTCAGCCCTCTGATAAAAACCTGAACTTGACCTGATGCTCACTAAGGTGGCCTGCTGTGACTCATCAGTCAAGACCCTGGGCATGGGGAGTGGGGTGGATGGAGACAGTAGCCACATGGGTTCCAGCCTCCTAACATGCAAGTCTGCTAGTGATAGTTTCTTTCAATTTCATTATGCCATTCTACCTAATATAAAACAAAGTTTCTAAATTGTTTTCCACATTTATCACATTAAAAATGTCTTTCTTGAAAAATCTTTTTGATATGAATTAAGTATCTTTCAGATCCATCATTCAATTGTGGTTTCTCTCCAACACGAGTTACATGATGTTGAGTACGGGATGACACTCCACTACCAGCTTTACCACATTCTGGGCATTTACAGGGTTTCTCCCCAGCTTGAATTTTCTGGTAGTCCATGGGTTGTGAGGAGGTGCTGAAAGTTTTCCCACACTCATTACATCCCTGGGATTTTTCACCACTTCTAATTGTCCACTGGAGAACAAGTTTTGCACTGTGGCTGAAGGCCCTACCACGTCTCTCTCCAGTGGACAGATGGCTGGAGTCATACACAAAATCTGGGCCACACTCAAATTCCTGTGGGTTCTCTCCCAGGTGAATCCGCTGATGCTGAGTGAGGGCTGATCTCCGGCTGAAAGCCTTCCCACAGAGCCCACACTCATAAGGCTTCTCTCCAGTGTGAACACGCTGGTGTAGGGTGAGCTGGGAACTCTGAATGAAGGCTTTCCCACACTCAGTGCACTGATAGGGCTTCTCCCCTGTATGGACTCTGCGATGCTGCATGAGGGTGGAGCTGCGGCTGAAGGCTTTGCCACACTCACTGCACACATAGGGCTTCTCCCCAGTGTGAATCCTCACATGCTCAGTAAGATGGGAATTGAAGCCAAAGGCTCTTCCACACTCACCGCACACATAGGGCTTCTCCCCAGTGTGAACCCTGTGGTGAAGAAAGAGGCTGGAGCTCTGACTGAAGGCTTTGCCACACTGGCTGCACTTGTGGGGCTTCTCTCCTGTGTGAATCCTCTGGTGCTGAATAAGGCTTGCATTTCGACTGAAGGCCTTCCCACACCAACTGCACCCGTGGGGCTTCTCTCCCGTGTGAATCCTCTGGTGCTGAGTTAACTGAGGACTCTGGCTGAAGGCTTTCCCACATTCATTACACTTGTAAGGTTTCTCTCCTGTGTGTATTATACGATGCTGAATAAGACTTGAACTTCTACTGAAGGCCTTCCCACATTCATTACACCCAAAAGGCTTTTCTCCAGTATGAATTCTCTGATGCAGACGGAGATAGGAATTGAGCCCAAAAGTTTTCCCACATTCATCACACTTAAATGGTTTGTTCCCAGTGTGAATTCGCTGGTGAAGAATAAGATTTGAACTGTGAGTAAAGGCCCGCCCACATGGACCACATTCATAAGGCTTTTCCCCAGTGTGACTCCTGCGATGCCGACTTAGGTCTGAATTATATTTAAATGTTTTATTACATATGTCACATTTAAAGACTCTCTGTCCTGTTTTATTTCTTTGAATTGTAACAACACTTTGGCTTGGATTCAAGTGTCTGTCAAATGCAGGAATCTGGCCATTTTCTGGAAGTTGTTCTCTACATACTGGAGAGTCCTCTCTAGCAGCTCTCTTCAAACTCTGAGTAGAACTTCCTTGGTTTCCTTCTCCCTGACCTTCATGGTCCCAAGCTTCCTGGGATTCAGGTGTTTGTGACTTAGCCCTTGGGAATTTCTGTGATATTAATTCTGGTGTTTTTACTTCTCCAGAACATTTCTGGTTTAAAATGGATAGCTCCTTCTGAGCCTCAATCTCAGAATCTGTTAAACAAAAACCACAAATAAATTACTAAAGGTAATCCTTTGTCAGCAGAAGTCACAATCTGTTTGATGTTTCCACAAGTTATTATGCCCCAAGAGTGAAGACACACACCTTTAATCCTGGCACTTTGGAGGCAGAGGCAGGTGGAACTCTGTGAGTTTAAGGCCAGGCTGGTCTACATAGTAAGTTCCAGGACAGCCAGGGCTACATAGGACCCTGTCTCAAATAAATAAATAAAAATAAAGCTATTATGCAAAAGTCAGACGATTCAGCAGAAAAATGTGACAGAATCCAGAAATAAAGATGGCCAACAAGCAGAATGAAGACTGTAACATTCACTAGTCACCAAACAAACTGCCAGTGTTAAATTAGCAAATCAATTCATTCAATAAATATAAGACCAAGCTGGGCGGTAGTGGTGCATGCCTTTAATCCCAGCACTTGGGGAGGCAGAGGCAGGCGGATCTCTGTGAGTTCAAGGCCAGCCTGGTCTACAGAGTGAGATCCAGGACAGGCTCCAAAGCTACACAGAGAAACCCTGTCTCGAGAAACCCTGTCTTGGAAAAAAAAAAAAAAAGACCAAGCATGTTCTAAGGAATACAACCGAAGACTAACACTGTATCTGATCTCAGAAAGCTTATGCTCTATTCAGGAAGACAGATAATGAAGTGATTGTTTTGTTTTGGGTTTTGTGAACCAGGGTTTTGCTATGAAGGCTATGATGGCTTAGAATTCATGACCCTGTCCCTGAATGCTGTTATTAAGTCACGTGCCACCATGCTTGGGTCAGTAGACACATTTTCAAAAGGGAATGGATAAATCATGTAACATGGAAATGCATCATGGGTTCCTGCTCAGTGTACATGGCCAGACAATCCCAGAGGAAGAGTGTGTCTGGAACAACTAAAGGTGCCAGTCAGCAGTGGCAGTTGCTGACACCAACCCTGGGATGTGAGAAAGAAGGTATTGAGTCCAAGAAGGAAGTTCTCACCATGACCAGAACAAGAAGTGGGGTGACAGACAGGCACGGGCACAGAAGGTGCCACAAAGAGGCTGAGAAGACTGGACTTAAGAACAGATACATTACATACCTTTGGTCTCCAAATTACTCTTTAAGAATTTATCCCAAGGATCAGAAGCCTTCCTCTGGCTTCTGTAAGCATCCTACAAATGCACTTGCATACACACTCGCTCACACATAAACAAAAAGGAAAATAAATCTTTTTTTAAAAGAATTTATCCCACCGGGTGGTGGTGGCGCATGCCTTTAATCCCAGCACTCGGGAGGCAGAGCCAGGTGGATCTCTGAGTTCAAGGCCAGCCTGGTCTACAGAGCGAGATCCAGGACAGGCACCAAAGCTACAAAGAGAAACCCTGTCTCGAAAAACAAAAAACAAAAAACACAAGAATTTATCCCATGTGAATGTGTGTCAAATAAATGAGCATGGCAGTTACTGACGTCATTTTCCTAACTGCAGAGAGATGAGAAAGGATACAAGTTCAAAAGCCAGACGACTGTCTAAACCCACCTCTTCTCATATAACAAAAACCTTCCTATATAGTAATGGAAGAGCACATAATTAAAGGAAAGTCTATGATATATCATAAAAATGAGTAAGTTCCAAAATTTTATATACAGAATAAACCAACTTTCGCCAGGAAAAAAAAAAAAAAAAACACATGGATGTGCTATTTCTTCCTAAGTGTTTAGTGTAACTGGTGAAGCCATCTGGGCTTGGTAATTTCTCTAAGGAAAAGTTTTAATTACTGAGTCAAGACTGAGAATTGAATGCAGTGGTACTTATGGAACCTCAGCACTTGGGAGATGCAGGCAGGAGGACCAGTAATTCAAGATTAGTCTTGGCTATCAAGCATGTTTAAGCCCACAAGACACTGTACCTCAAAATCAAAGGAGGGCCCGCCAGATCTGAGAGCTTCGATCTGGTCCCTGAAGCCTACACATCGGGAGGAAATAACCGACTGTAGCAAGCTGTCTCACTTCAATACACATACTGTGGCACAGCCCGCCCCATCCCTGCAACTCACAAACATCAAATAAATACCAAACCTTAAAAAAAGATAAACAAAGCAAAAAGGACTGGAGCAGTAAG
Source organism: Peromyscus californicus insignis (assembly GCF_007827085.1). Lineage (NCBI taxonomy): Eukaryota > Metazoa > Chordata > Mammalia > Rodentia > Cricetidae > Peromyscus > Peromyscus californicus. Next base: position 41,742,408 of record NW_026294503.1, read on the forward strand.
AAAAAATTTTGGTGTTTTTGAGATTGGGTCCTGGTAGCCTCAAGCTCAGGCACTCTTCCTGCCTCAGCCTCCTGAGGACGAGATGATATGCACACATCACTCTGCTCAGATAAAAAGGTTACTCTAATGATTTCTCATTTATTTATGTACATGTTGTGTCTTTTCCCTGCATGAACACATGCATCACCTTTGTGCCTGGTGTCCTGAGAGGTCAGGAGAGGGTGCCAGATTCCCTGGAAATGGAGCCACCTGAAGTGGGTGCTCAGAACTGAACTTGGGTCCTCGGCAAGAGCTCCAGGACCCCAAAATAATTTTTAACATTTATTTATTGTGTGTGTAGGTCAAGAAGACAACTTATGAAAATCTAATTTCCTTCTTCAATCATGTGGGCCCTGTGGAGCAAACTCGGGTCCTCAGGCTTGCCAACATGTGCTTTCCCTGGTGAGCCAAGTCCCTTTGGCCTACAAGATATCTTTTGAAAACAATAATTTTAAAAAGCAGTATGCTTTCTGGATTGTACCATAGGTCCAGGTGGCCAGTCCTGGGTACCGCAACCAGAGCATCACTTTGGACAATGATGACAACTTCAATGGTAATGACTGATGGCGGGAGACAAAGAAAGGGCTGGGTTACTGAGGAAATACCTAGAAGGAAAGCCAAAGCACTGGGATCCTCCCGTTTTTGGGGAACAACCGCAAAGCCAGTCATAAACAAGTATGAGTGGGAGTTCATGTGTTGGCCACCTGAACACTCCAGGAACTGATGTACACCCCTGGGATGGTGCAGTTGTGCAGATGGAGTGTGATCCAGACCCTTTCCTCACTAAAGATGCCCATGACCTCCATCATTCATTGCTATCTGCCAGAGGGAAGCTATATGAGCTAATTATCACTGGCAGCTGGAGTTGTCCTCCTAACTAAGACAACTTACATTATATGAGGAATGACAAACGACATTTCAACCAGTGCTCCTAAAGAGGCCTCAAAAGCAAGCAAACAAACAAACAGCAACAAAACAGAGCTTACGGGGTGGGAAAAAAAGCTCTGTCAAACTATACACCAGACATCAGTTTAGTATCCAGAATACATCAAAAAAATTGCAAAACTTAAACAATAAAACCCCTGAATCCATCCTCATATTAAATGAATTAATGAACTAGACAGTTCTTAGAATAAATAGAAATGGTATCAGGTATGTTGGTCAGACCTGTTATCATAGCAGTTAAGAAATGGGGGGCAGGGGATCAAGGTTATTCTCAGCTACACGATTTTCATGCCAAACTGGCCAACACGAAACACTGTCTCAAAACAAAATACAATATAAATAAAAAGTAAATACAAATGGCTAATATTTGAAAAGACGTTCAGGTTCCTCGGTCAACAGTGAAATGTAAACTGAATGTGCTTTGAAATTCCATCTCACTCTAGAACGGCTATCATCAGGAAAATAAGTAACTAATGCTGGTGAGAATTCGGAGAAAGAGCAACCCTTAAACACTGCTGGTGGGAAGATAAATTGGCCAATACAGTATGGAAATCAGAACAGAGCCTCCTCAGAAATACTAAAGATCTCTGTGAGTTTGAGGCCAACCTGGTATACAGAGCAAGTTCTAGGACAGCCAGTGCTAAATAGACTCTGTCTCAAAAAACAAAACAACAAACCCATCAAAAACTGATGCACCAGAAACCCAGTTATACCACTCTTGATCATATACTCTTGTCACAGTAGTCTCAAAGGTAGGAAATGGAACCAGATAAGATCCAACAGATAAATGGATAAAGAAAATGTGGTACATATACACGACGGAATTTAATCTAGCTGTAAAGGAAAATGGATGGAACTAGAAATCATTGTGTTTAGTAAAATAAGCCAGACACATGGTAGCTCACAACCATCTGGAACTCTAGTTCCAGGGTATCTGATGCCCCCTTCCAGCCTCTGAAGGCACCAGGCATGCAATGGTGCATATCCATACATACAGACAGAATACACACATAAAATACATCTTTAAAAAAAATATTCGTGTTTTCCCTATTTTCTGAGATATTAATAATTTTATATCCAGGTGAAATTATCTGACATAAAGGTTGATATCATAAAGCCCTTAGTTTGAAGAAGTTTAAGGTGTGTTTAGTCCCTTTGTTTCATCCTATTCACAACTGAGAGGTTAATGAATCTTGGGCATTTGCAGAGGGGGAGACATTTTGGTGTTGTAGCTGCCCATTGGGCAAGCTCCTGTCCATAACCCCTCATCTATACTCATGTAAGTAACCCCCAATAAACTCACTGATTCCTTAGACAAGTGGAATTATCATCTTTGATGTCAGTGTCATATCTTGAGTGCAAATAGACGTTTATCCATGCCAAAGAATTCAAAGTGTGGGGGCTAGAGGGATGGCTCAGTGGTTGGGAGTGCTGGCTGCTCTTCCAGAGGATCTGGGTTCAAGTCCCAGCACCCACATAGCAGCTCATAACTGTCTATAATGTCTGTTCCAGGAGATCTGACACCCTCACACAGACATATATGCAGGCAGAACACCAATGTATATAAAATACAAATAAATAAATTATCAAAAAAAAAAAAGAATTCAGAGTGTGGCTACCAATCAGAGTTCATAATGCACTGGGATAACCACACTCAACGTGGTCACCAAACTCATTACTGCAAAGAGAATAATGATTTCCCTTTGAAGTGACATTACTCAAGATCTACCCGAGGGGCTCAGACACCTACTAGCTGCCATGAGGCCTACCCCATCAGAAAAACCATCATTAATGCAGCATCCCTTTTCACCAAAGCAACCCCAGCTCTATGCTTCACACAGAAGCAACCCCAGCTCTACAAATGCCCAGGACTCCCCAATCTCTCAGCTGCGGTGAATAGGGTGCGACAAAGGGAACAAACACCACTTAACCCTCCCAAATTACGGGCTGTATGATGTCATCTTTCAGGAAGCAAGTAATTAGACATGAGAGCTAAATACCGCTCTGGGATTCTCCACCTAAGGTGGTTCTAACCACCTACAACAAACTCACTCTTCTAGAAGCTTGAAAGGCTGACATGTTAATGGAAAAAAATCCATGTTCTGGATACCTAAGATGTGGGTGAGGTTGGAGAAAACTGAACAGGCACATGTATGTGATAATCATATAAAATTCCCCCAAATCTATTCAACAAACTTCTTTAGATTTTATGTTTTTGAAAGTTTTATCTGCATTTATGTGTATGTTTCACATGGGTGCCTGAGGCCCAGAGGTCAGAAGGCAACAGATCCCTTGGAACTGGAGTTATAGATGGTTGTGAGCCACCATGTAGGTACAGGGAATTGAACCTGGGCCCTCTGTGAAAGCAAGGAGTACTCCAACTCCAAATCTACTTTTGAAATTTGTTACAGAAGGAGCTACAAGTCAAATCTGTAAAACCCAGGACTGCTTTTCTGTCAGCTGTTGTGCAGCAATGTTCTCTGAAATAAACCTTCTTGGAGTGAAGCTCATTATAATGTAGGATGCTCTAAAGAGGTGAAACAGGCCGGGCAGTGGTGGCGCACACCTTTAATCTCAGCATTCAAGAGGCAGAAGAAGCAGGCAGAGGCAGGCAGATCTCCATGAGTTTGAGGCCAGTCTGCTCTACAAAGTGAGTTCCAGGACAGCCAGAGTTGTTACACAGAGAAACCCTGTCTTGAAACAAACAAACAAGAAATCCCTAACATCCATTTATATGACCATTCGTGGCTGTAAATAACTGTACTCCTCACACAGGAGGATGGGGGAAAGCCGGGACGATCTTCAGAGTTTGATGGCCAGCCTAGAGAAAATGGCAAGCTTCCCAGTTCAGGCAGTGACAGAGGAAGACTCCTAACGATACTCTCTGGCTTCCACATACATGCCCATGGGCATGCACATTCACATACTCACACACATTCAACACACACACACGTATACCATTCAGTTTGGGAAAAGGCTCATTATCCTAAAATACTGAGTGAAATTTAACATGTAGATAAAAACAGAAGATATGGGCTCGGGTTGTAACTCAGTAATGTGGCACTTGCCCAGTATAAATGAATTCCTGGATTTAATCCCAGCATAGCAATATAAAAATAAATAAAACATTAAAGGATATGTTATAGTTGATATGCTGGTACATGCCTGAAATCATAGCACTTGGGAGGAAGACAAAGAAAAAGCAGGAGCTCGGGATCAGCCTCAGCTACACAGTGAGGTTAGTCTGATTTACATGGAGACCTCTCTCTAAGGGCGGGGTGTGTGTGTGTGTGTGTGTGTGTGTGTGTGTGTGTGTGTGTGTGTGTGTAGATGATGTCAGGCAAGATGTCTCAGCAGATAACAGTGCAAGTCTGATGACCTGTGTTCCATCTCTGGAACTTACGTAAAGGTGGAAGTACAAAATCCACTCTACAACAGTGTCTTTCAACTTGTGTACTACGTGCTATGGTGGGTACCCTACCACATATACATACAATGATAAGGTGTAAGTTTATGATATCTTTTTCTCAATGAAAAGATTTTTTATGAAAGAAATATCATGCAGGTATAGACATGTTTCTAAGTGTGGGTACATGCACGTGGGTGCAGCTGCCTGAGGAGACCAGAGGCATGAGGTCCCCTGGAGCTGGAGTTACTGACAGCTCTGAGCCACCTGACATGGTTGCTGGGAACTGAACTCTGCTCCTCTGGAAGGGCAACAAGTATTCTCTTTTTTTTTTTTCCCACATAATACTATCATTTTATTATTTTTTAAAGCATTTTGTAGCAGAATTTCAAATTGGAAAATCTTTTCTTGACTATCACAGTTAATACCCACAATTAGGCTAGAAGAATTCTTAACTGCTGTATTCTTAACTGCTGAACTGAACTGACTGAAAAGTCATCTTTTCGGTCCAAGTTTGTGATATTTTAGTGGTTAACTTAAAAATCACCCAAAAGATCTGGGTGGTGGTGGCACATGTCCTTAATCCCAGCACTTGAGAGGCAGAGGCAGGCACATCTCTGAGTTCAAGGCCAGCCTGGTCTACAGAATGAGTTCCAGGACAGCCAGGGCTACACAGAGAAACCCTGTCTCGAAAAATCCAAAAGAAAAAAAAAGTCACCTAAAAGACAGGTGTCTGGGTATCTATGAGGCTGTTTCCAAAGAGGAGGTTTATCTGAGGGAATGCCCATCCTGAAAGTAGAGAGCAATATCTGGTGGATTGAATACAAAAGAGTGAAAGGCACCAGCATACTCTTCCCCCATGTTTCTTTTTTGAAACAGGGTTTCTCTGTGTAGCCCTGGCTGTCCTGGATCTCTCTCTGTAGACCGGGCTGGCCTTGAACCCAGAGATCCACCTGCCTCTGCCTCTCAAGCGCTGGGATTAAAGGCGTGAGCCACCACCCTCGGGCTTCTCTCTGCTTCTTATGGGCACAGTGTGACCGACTGCCTCACTCCTGCGACCTCACCCTCCCCACCAGGGCAGACTGTACCTCCTCAGACTGTGAGCAACCACACACCCTTCCTCAACTTGCTCACCAGGTATTCTGTCACGGTAACCAATACAATGTCACAGAGCATCTGCAAACCTGGTAGCTAAGAGGGTGGACACCCCACCCTGCCTGCTGCCACCGCCTCCGGTTTCCTTTTGTGTGCACATTCATGTACACACATGTGTGCGTGTAAGCTAGAGGGCCCCTTCAGGTATCTTCCTTTAGAAGATTTTTTTTGCTAGGTTTGCTGAGACAGGGCCCCTCAGTGGCCTGCAACTTGGTGACAGGCTAGACTGGCTCACCGAGAAGCCCCAAGGATCTGCTTGTCTCTACCTCCCCAGCAGCAAGACTACAAATGCACGTCTGCCTTTCTAACGTGTCTAGGGATCCGACTCAGGACCTCAGCTTTACAAGGTAAACTGCCTCCCCAGACTCCACCCCTCAACTTGGTCCTTTTTTTTTTTTTTTTTGAGACAGGGTCTCACTATGTAGCCTAGCTAGAGCCTCAACACAGAGGATCCTCCTGTCTCTTGCCTTCTGAACTCGGGGATTAAAGGTCTGTGCCACCACACTAGGCCACTTGACAGGAGTTCCATACCAGTATAAGACTTCTTTGGCTGCCTGTATTGGTGACTGTTTTATTTCTATATGTAAATAACTTATAAAGGGAAAACCTAACTCATGATCCTGAAGGATCTAGCCCAAGATGGGCAACTGCATTGCTCAAGGTGGCCTCAGGTCAAGGCCACCAGATGGCAATGGGGAAAGAAGTACTCAACAGAGTAAACGCCTTACACTGCGAACCACAAATAAGAGAGAACCGGCTGTGTATCGTGGTCCCTTTTGAGGACATGTCCCCAGTGACTTAAGGGCTTTCAAGCCTTTAACACAGGGAACTTGGAGGGACACTTGACCAAACCATAGCATTGTCTGAATTCTCCAACTATTCCCTCAAAGTTCTGGCATGGAAGCCAATTTCCCCAGCCCTATTCTATCTCTAGCGGGCTAACTGTACACCAGGCTGACCTCGAACTCACAGAGGTATGCCTGGCCCTGCTTCCATTAAAAGTGTGTGCCGCCACCGCCCGGCTAAACTGGCTGATTTGAAAACCTAGATTAAACCACTAGCACAAGACTTTACCATGTTTGAGTCTTTTTGTGTTGCCTCAGCTCCCATACATGTCTCTGTCATAGCCCTGAACCCCACAAAGCTGTTGAGCATTTTGGGTACCCCCTAGGTCTGTTCAGCCTTTTAAAAATATTTTTTGTATGTGTACGTGTGATGTGTATGTGTGGGAACATGTACCATGGTAAACAGATGAGGATCAGGACAACCCTTAGGGGCTGGTCTTCTCCTTCCACCCTTTCACGGGTTCTAGGTATCAAACTCAGGTTGCCAGGTTTGTGTGTCCAGTACTTTTTCCACTGGGCCATCTTGCTGGCCCAGGGTTCAATCTTTTTTTTTTTTAAAGATTTATTTTTTTTTTTTTAAAGATTTATTTATAATGTACACAGCAAGTATGACTGCAGGCCAGAAGAGGGCACCAGATCTCATGACAGGTGGTTGTGAGCCACCATGTGGTTGCTGGGAATTGAACTCAGGACCTCTGGAAGAGCAACCAGTGCTCTTAACCGCTGAGCCATCACTCCAGACCAAGATTTATTTATTTATTATGTACACAGCATATATGACTGCAGGCCAGAAGAGGGCACCAGATCTCAACACAGATGGTTGTGAGCCACCATGTGGTTGCTGGGAACTGAACTCAGGACCTCTGGAAGAGCAGTCAGTGCTCTTATCCTCTGAGCCATCTCTGCAGCCCCAGGGTTCAATCTTGATGTTGTACGGATCAGATGGGTTTTGACAGGGCAATGGCATGGGGTCCCCACTGCAGCACCATGCAAGGGTTTTGATGCTGTAAAGTCTATGTTCCACCCAGTCACCTCAACCCTCTTACTTCTCCCTAGCAATCGTTGTTTTACTATCCCTACTTGTTTTACTTTGACGGGAACGGGGTTGATATAAGATCTCATGTTGCCAGGCAACATGCTGTGATGGCACATACCTTTAATCCAGCACTCAGGAGGCAGAGGCAGGCGTATCTCTGGGTTCCAGGCTAGCCTGGTCTACAGGGCGAGTTCCAGGATAGCCAGGGAGAGGCCCTGTCTCAAAAATCAAAAACAAACAATCAAACAAAAAATCCCATGTTATTCATGCTAGCCTTGACTTGCTACGCAGCCCAGAATGATTCTTAAGTCCTGATTCTCCTGCCTCTGCTTTCCAAGTATTAGGACAACAGATGTGTCTACCGCACTTGGTTATATGGCTTTGCCTGCCGAGAGTCTTGTTGAAGAGAGGGAGGAGGAACTGTATGAGCCGGCGGGTGGGGGGTGGGGGGTGGGGGGGGTTCAAGATCATGATCATGGCCAGGTGGTGGTGGCGCACGCACTTAATCCCAGCACTTGGGAGGCAGAGACAGGAGGATCTCTGTGAGTTCTACAGAGGGAGACCCAGGACAGGCACCAAAACTGCATGGAGAAATCCTGTCTCAAAAAATAATAACAAAAACAAAAAAACAAACAAAAACCAGCTGACCTGAGCTCATGGGAGCTCAGGGACTCTAGAACAACAGTTAGGGAGCCTGAATGGGACCGACCTAGGCCTCTGCACGTGATGACAGTTGTGTAGCTTGGTCCATTTGTAGAGCAGTGGGGGCAGGATCTGACCCTAACGGATGAGCTGGCTTTTTGGAACCTATTTCCTATGGTAAGATGCCCTGCTCAGTCTTGATGCAGGGAAGAAGGAGCTTAGTCCTACCTTAACTTGATATGCCACACTTTGTTGACTCCCATGGGAAGCCTTACCCTTTCTGAGGAGTGGATGGGGGAGCAGAAAGGAGACAGGGGGAAGGAATGGGAGAAGAGGAGGGAGGGGAAACAGTGGCTGGTATATAAAATAATTTTAAAACATTAAAAAAGAATGTCATAGAAGGGTCTGGAGAGATGGCTCAGTGGTTAAGAGCACTGGTTACTCTGCCAGAGGGTCCAGGTTAGGTTTCCAGTACCCAAGTGGTGGCTAACAACCATTTGTAACTCCAGTTTCAGAGGACCCAGTTCCCTCTTCTGGCCTCTGAGGGTATTTCGTGAATGTGATGAACAGACATACATGCAATAAAACACCCATAAACATAAAAATAAGATCTTCAGCTGGGAGGTGGTGGCAAACACCTTTAATCCCAGCACTTGGGAGGCAGGGACAGGCAAATCTCTGAAAAGCCAACTTGGTCTACATAGAGTTCCAGGAAAGCCAGGGCTATATAGAAAGACTCTACCATGTCAGGACAAAGTGATCATCTGGACTGAGACTGAGATCATCTGGACCTGAGACTTTCAGCCTCCAAAACAGTGATAAAATAATGTGGTTGGCTAAGCAGTTAGTTACAGCAGCAGAATAAGTATGAGCAAACCAAGACTTGGTTTTTTATAATTTTTTAATTGGCACGAAAACATCTAGTATATTTATTCTTTCCCCATTGTGAACCTGTTCCCTTATCAAAGGTTGGTTGGTATTTATGTAGTCCTTTATACTTGCATTGTCTATGCTGCTTCAATGATTGTGGGTCATTTCATTTATCTTTGCCAATACCCTACTGCCTTGGTAATTAAGCTTTATAGTTAAGTCTTGAAATCAGGTAGTATGAGTTCAGTGTTCTTGCTTCAACAATGAGCTACTTTGCCATATAAATACTGAAATGTTTGTTGATGGCCACCAAATAACATAACCTGCTGATATTTTTATTTGGATTGTACTGAATCTATAGATCAAGTTGAAAAAATTAATACCTTGACAACGTTCTTTTATATATAAACATGGACTCTTTCTTCATTTATTTCCTCTTCTGGTATATTTTTAACAGGGTTTGGTATTTTTCCACTTAGATTTTGAATGTATTAGATGAGTACATTTTGAATGTGCTAAGAATTTCACCTTTGGAGTGCTTACATAATTTAACATTTTTTCTTTTTTAAAAGATGGAGGGGCTGGGTACAGTAGTGCATGCCTTTAATTTTAGCACTTAAGAGGCAGGGAAGGTCTTTGTGAGTTTGAAGCCAGCGTGATATAGTCAGTTCCAGGACAGCCAGAGAACCATAGTGAGACCCTGGCTAAACAAAAAAGAAGAAAAGAAAAAAAAAAAAAGGTAAAAGAAAGGTGGGGGGCATATTTTCAAGATTTGGTTCTCTCTTTCTACCAAATAGGCCCTGGGGAGCATACTCAGGTCCTCAGGATTGGCAGCAAAGCTCTTTACCAGCTGAACCATCTTGCCTACCTTTATATTGTTTTAATTTAAACTGCATTTGGCAGGGCATGAGGACACACACTTTTGATTACAGAACTCAGGAAGCGGAGGCAGGGGGATCTGTGTGGATCGGAGGCCAGCCTGGTCTACACAGGACTTCCAGGCCAGCTAAGGCTAGGGAGTGGGAATGTGTCAACCTCTCCTCCAAACAGGAAACAGCAACAACAGTCAACAAAACCAAAAGTGTCGTTCTCCACCCCACCACCCCCCACCCCAGTCGGCACTTGTTCATTTCAGGGGCAAAGAGAGCAGCTGACTTACATACACTGTGTCATGAAGCTTTGTACTTAGTTACAGGAGTCGTTTTGTTCAGATTGTCTATTATCACATCACATGTAAACAAGTTTGATTCCTTGTATGTAATTTATGTCCTTGTCTGATATATTAACAAGGACTTCTCAGTGAATGGCTGGTGACCACTTGTATTCTTGATCTTAGAAAGCTTCACGTTTTTGGTTTTTGTTTTGTTTTCTTCAAGAGAGCTAACAGATTATAGAAAAGTGAGAAATAACTCCCAAGAACAAGAAGGGACTCAAGGGAGGCATATTCCCACACAGGTGTTCTTTTTGTACATAGTTAAACTTGATTTGCTATTGTTTTCTTGGGAATTGTTCCTTCTGTGGTCATAAGCGATACCTGTCTGCAGTTTTCTTTTCTTGTTTCATCTCTGATTTTGCTGCTAAGGTCCTTGAGACTTGGAGGTAATTCCAATGATACATTATTTTTCTTTTAGGAGGGGAGTTTGATATGGACTTCAAAAAAAGTTGGGATTTCCATATAAACTTTTTTTTTGTTTTGTTTTGTTTTGTTTTTTGCTTTTTTGAGACAGGGTTTCTCTGTGTAGCCCTGGCTAATCTGAAACTTGCTTTGTAGACCAGAATAGCCTTGAACTCACAGAAATCTGCCTGCCTCTACCTCCCGAGTACTGGGATTAAAGGTGGACGCCACCACTGCCCGGCTTTACATAAACACTTTTCATACCTATTCCTGGCACTTTTCCCCCCTGGGCCTTACCACATGGGGACCAGAGATGTCAAGATGACAGCCCAGACTGATAGCCATGATCCAGTACACTGTCCAGGAAATAAAGGAAGATCACTGGTTTCTGTCCCCGCCCGATGCCTTTGTTGTTCTAACATCTTGGGAGGCTACATCTCCTCACTGCTCATAAGGGAATTTCTGTAGTTTGTGGTACTCACCAGAGGGTGGGTCACTAACAGCTAAGGAACCAACAGCCACCGGGCGACCCCAATCAGAGGTGCTGTTCTCAGGCTCCAAGAGTACTGGCTGCCCAGGTTATGTCTTTTGAGGTTTCCAACCCATGCCTTGATTTCTCATATTTTCCAGATGAGAGAAAGCTCTGGTCCCTGTTTATGGGTAGATGAAGCTGCTAGAGTCTTGGTTCTGGATATAACCATATCTACCTAATACAATACTACCAATACTACCTAATACAAAGTTCATCAAAGACTATTCTTGGCTTCATCAAGTTTTTTGAAGTAAGCTGGTCATATGTGACGACACAACATTCCACGCAAGGCCTTAGTAACATAATCATCTTTGCTAACTATATCCTGGATTAGTAACAAAGAGCTTAACACAAAACAGAAAAGAGCGCTGGGCGGTGGTGGCGCACGCCTTTAATCCCAGCACTCGGGAGACAGAGCCAGGCGGATCTCTGTGAGTTCGAGGCCAGCCTGGTCTACAGAGCAAGTTCCAGGACAGGCGCAAAGCTACACAGAGAAACCCTGTCTCGAAAAACCAACCAAACAAACAAACAAAAAAACAGAAAAGAGCTTCAAATCTGAGGGAAATCCACCTGTAACCCGAGGGAGGTGTTCAGCAGGGCCTTTTCCATTCCTCAGGGGGTCACATGGTCTCACACAGAAGGGAAAGGCTGAACAGAGCACGTGGGAAGATCAAGTCTCACAGCAATCCATTAGGGACCATTCAAATTTCAAAACAAAGACGAGTGAAGTTCAAGTTAACATGGTTTCTAGAGCAGGGATCCAGTCAACTGGACAGAGAACGGAAAGCTTGAAACAACGATGATGGAACAAAATCACACCTACATCAGCCAATCAAGCTACAATAAACCACCTGGAGTACCGTGTGCCTGCCTACCCCAGGAACAGAGAAAGGACCCCAGCCTAGCCAATGTCTGCCCCCGGATCTCCTCCAAGGAAAACGGCATAGAAAAACACAACTATGGATCAGAGAGACAAGGCCATGAGATCTTTCTGGCATACTCCTGTTTTTGTCTTAAACTGTTCATCAGCCCACTCAGTGCTACTTCAGCTTGTCAAACCATACAAAACTCTCTTCTTTTATACAAGAGAACACGCATTTGCTACATACATTTCTACAGAAAGTCCTGCTTCCATCGCATTCCACAAATGTTGGTAAGTGGAATTTTAACTCAGTGCAAAGTATTTTTAAATTTCTGAGATTGCTTTTTGACCCTGTATACTGTTGAGCCAGGTGGAGTGGTGCCCACCTGACATCCCAGCAGTCAGGAGCCTGAAGCAGGAACTACCAGAGAGGCCAACCTGACCTATAGACGAGTGTGTCTCACAAGAAGGAAGAATACTTCCTTACCTTTCAATTTCTGTTGCTGGTGGGAGAGCAACATCAAGCAGGTCTCAGCAATGTGCTCAGGACCAGCGGAGGGGAGAGGGCCACAGTACAGGTGAACTCAGTTTCTGTAGGCAGTGGGAAAACTGTTTCTTTGAAGGGCAGCCGTGTTAGGTCAGGATGCTATAGCATACTTCAGAATGGTTTCCCTTCCTTTACTGTTTTTTACTGTGAGGTCCTGACAAAGCTTCTGGAGGTGAAACTCAGAAAATGCTCCCTCTTTCCCAGTGTCTCTTTGGGTTCTGTTTTTCGGTGTGGTTTTCTTCCCCCCTTAAATGTTTGTATTTATTGCATATGTGTCCTATGGAGGTCAGACAACTTTTGGGAGCGCTTTTCTCCTTCCACCCCCTAAGTGGGTTCCCGTGATTAAACTCAGGATGTCGGGCTTCCATGCGAGGGCCTTTCCTCACCGAGGACTCTCGCTGGCCTGCCATGGAGTTTTCAACTCAGTCCCCACTGAGCTTCCAGAGAACTGTCAGTTACGGGTGATATTCCTGACTTCACACACTTGGTTCTGCCCTCAGTTCTCCAAGAGCCACAAAGGTTGGTGAGTTTTCAGTGTGGCTGGGCTTTTTTTTTTTTTTTTTTTTTTTTAAGTTTTCGAGACAAGGTTTCTCCGTGCAGTTTTGGTGCCTGTTCTGGATCTCACTCTGTAGACCAGGCTGGCCTCAAACTCACAGAGATCCACCTGGCTCTGCCTCCTGAGTGCTGGGATTAAAGACATGCACCACCACTGCCCAGCCTGTGGCTGAGCTTTTTGTTTGAGACAGGGTCTCCTAGAGTCCAAGCTGGTCTCGAACTCACTTACAGAGCTGAGATTAACCTTAAATTTCTGCTCCTTCTACCTCTACTTTCCAAGTGCCAGAATTACAGGTGTACACTACACTGTCTGGTTTTATTCCATACTAGGGATCAAACCCAGGGTCTTGTTCATGCTAGACAAGCCCTGTAACAACTGAGTCCTATCTGCAGCTCATTTTTCTTTTTATATAAACTGTATGCAGATGATTCCCGACTGTGCTCACTAGCTTTCTGTCACCATGACAAGAGACCTGAGATGATTAACTGAAGAGGAGCGGAGGTTTATATCTGACTCAGTTTTAGAGGTCGGTCCAGTCACTTGGCCCTGCTGCTTGGAGCCTGTAGCAGCCAGTACATCATGACAGGGTGGAGGAGGCCTGCTTACCTCAGGACAACCACGAAGCAAAAAGAAAGAAGAAGAGGTCAGAGTCTCAATATTTCCTTCATCAGGAGGCCTGGCGGCCTTTCTTAGGTCCCAGTTTCTAAGGTTCCCACTACCTCCCAGTGGTACTCTAGTCTAACTTTCAACACAGGCCTTTGGGGAACATGTCAGGTCCCAACTGCAGCATTTACCATGATTTGGCTGAATACATTTCCAACTTTTCTGTCTGTTTTGAAACAGGATCATGCCATATAGCCCAGGCCAGCCTGGACCTTAACAGTCCTCCTGCCTCTGCCTTCCATGTGCTGGGATCATAGATGCGCCACCATACTTGCTGACTTTTTTTAACTTTACAATGCTGCAAAAGTGGTCTGTATGCAATAGACATCTATTTCCTATTCTGAATTTTGATATTTCTAGGCTATCAATATGCAGTATGACCATCTCTTGCAATCCCAGGCAGTGGCAGCATGTCACAGCTCCCCGTCAACCTAAACAACTAAACTCTAGTGTGCTGTGATTAAGGCAGGAGGTCAAGAAAGTAGGAATAAGAAATGCATTTTCAATGTATGATCATCTCTATTTACAGTACTTATTAGGACTCAACCTCATTGTAAGTCATCAACCATCTGTTGACTGTTTAAAATTATAGTACTATATGATGAAGTTTAAAGTTGTATGTGTATGTACACACATGCACACATATATATTGTATATAACTAAAATAAAGGATGGTAGGATGTTATAAAAAGGAACAGAGAAATAAAAAATGTTCAAAAAGGAAATAAGTGTAAAACATGTAGGCATGGTAGCTAATTCCAGAACTTGGGAGGTGTAGGCGTAAGGGTCAAGAGGTTAAGGCCAGATTCAAATACATAATAAGCCTGAAGCTCTCCTGGGCTGCAAGACACCCTGTGTCAAAAAACGAAAACAAGAAGTTGGGTGTGGTGGTGAATTTGGAAAGTAGACACAGGTCTCTGTGATTTCAAGGCCAGTCTGGTCTACATAGTGGTTCCAGGAAAGCTAGGGCTACATGGAGAGACCTTGTCTCAAATCAAAATAGAGAACACATAACAACAACAAAGTTATTATCTACTAAATACTGCATTGTGGCTAGAGGTGCAGTTCAATGGTAGAGGGCTTGCCTAGCATCCAAAAGTCCCTGGGTTCCATTCCCAACACTAAAGCAGAGGAGGAGAGGGGAAGGTATGGAAGCAAGGAAAAGAGTGGAATAAACATTAACAGACTGCACACAGAAATGAAAAGACAAAATGGACAGAAAATGGGAGCCAACTGTGTGCTATCTGCAAGATGGACACTTTAAATATAAAGACACTGCTGAAATTAGACAGATGGAAAAGACACTCCATGCTAACAAAAACAGCAAGAAGGCTGGAGTTGCCATGTTAGCATCACCTAAAATGTAGCTCACAAATGAGAACAAGTCAATGACACGGCTTCAAAATAGAGATAGCAGACACCGAATAAATCCAAGGGAAAGACTTCACACATCCTTGGATATTCTTAGCAACTAAAAGAATAGTTAAACAACCAAACAGACAACAATAACAACAAAACTCAGGAAAAGCACAGGGAAGATCTGAACCACACCATTAGCCTTTAATCAACTTAAATGACATTTGTACAATCCTGTAACTACAGAACACCCATAACGCCATGTTTTTTTTACATGGATATTGTCGTTTCAATGAGAAATGTCTCCCACGGGCTGATGTGTTTGAATACTTGACCCCCAGTTGGTGGTACTCTGGGAGTTTGGAGGTTATGGAACCTTTAGGAGACAGAGACTTGCTGAAGGACTTCCTGTCCCCATCCATGTTTCTTTCCACCACCTCCTTTTGCAGATGAAATGTGATCACTCTGTGTCCTGACTGGCCTCTTGCTCCTGCTGCTAGGACTCTTCCTCCATCGTGCACTCTATCCCCTCTGGGACTCCAAGCCAAAATAAATAAACCCCTTTCTTTTCTAAGTTGCTTTTTGGTAGGGCGTTCAATCACAGCAACAGAAAAGTTACTAATACACACACAGTATGCTTACCAAGAGACTTGGAAGTCGTAAGACATCTAGCAAATATAAGAATAAAACCATGCCGGGCGGTGGTGGCGCACGCCTTTAATCCCAGCACTCGGGAGGCAGAGCCAGGCGGATCTCTGTGAGTTCGAGGCCAGCCTGGTCTCCAAAGCGAGTTCCAGGAAAGGCGCAAAGCTACACAGAGAAACCCTGTCTCAAAAAAAAAAAAAAAAAAAACAAAAAACAAAACAAAAAAAAAAAAAGAATAAAACCATACATACTTATATTCCTTGACCACAGTGGAATCACATAGTAAGTTAACAACAATAAGATAATTAGAAAAAAAAAAAAAAAAAAAACTACTTAGAAATTCACACATGTCCAAGTATTGATTGGGACAAAGAATTGTTTAAAAAAAAAAAAAAGGTATTTTGAACTAAATGCTAATAAAGTCTATAGAAAATCCATGAAATATATCTGAGCCTGATGGTGCAGGCCTATAATCCTGGTACTCAGGAGGCTGAGGTTAGATCACAAACTCAAAGCCAGCCTAGACTATAAAGTGAGTTCAAAGCCATCAAGAGCAACTAAGACTCTGTCTTAAAATAAAAGACACAGCCAGGCAGTGGTGGCGCACGCCTTGAATCCCAGCACTCGGGAGGCAGAGCCAGGCGGACCTCTGTGAGTTCGAGGCCGGCCTGGGCTACCAAGTGAGATCCAGGACAGGCACCAAAACTACACAGAGAAACCCTGTCTCGAAAAAAAACCCCCAAAAATAAATAAATAAATAAATAAATAAATAAATAAAAATAAAAGACACAAAAAGGGCTCACGATATAGCTCATTAGTAGGGCACTTGCCTAACATACATTAGTTCAATATATAGTACACACACACACACACACACACACACACACACACACACACACACACACACACAAAGCTAGAGAGATGTATCAGTCAAAAGCATATACTGCTCTCCAGAGGACCTGAATTTGGTACCCAGTACCCTCACTTGGCAGCTTACAATGCCTGTAACTTCTGCAGATCTAATGTCTCTGACCTCTGCAGTTACCTGAGCTAAAGTACGTATACCCCGACACAGACATACACAACAGTAGTATTTGTAAACATGTGAACTGTATTTAAGACTGTACTTTCAAAAGCCTAGCTGTAGACAGCTTTAAGAAGAAAAATTACAAATCAACGATCTAAGCCCCCAATTTTAGAAAAGAAAAGGCCAATTTTTTTGTAGCCAATTTCAAATGTGTAAAAATTCGGGGGTATATTGTTCAAAAGAGCCTTTCTGAGTCAATCACTCAGAAGTGATGATACATTCATTTTTGGTGACGGGACCAACAACTGATAACGGGCAAACAACTGATATATACTCAACTTTTCAAGATAAAATAACAGCAAATGTGAGGCCGTGACTGATGAAATACTATATGCTCTCTGACAGTGAGGCACAGTACATGTGACAGAGCAGGACAGAGAGGAACAAGAGAGAAAGCGCAGGAAACAGAAAGAATCTCAGCAGCAGCTGAGTCAAAAGACAGAGCTGGTCACTAAAGCAGAACCGCTACAGTACACCGCCAAAGGGCCAGGTGTGGTTGCACACGCCTGTAATGTAATCCTAGCACCTGAGGGGCAGAGGCAGGAAGATCAGCAGCTCAAGGCCATCCTCATCTACACAGAGTTCAAGGCCAGCCCTGGCTACAGGAGAATGTTGAGGTAAGGGGAAGGGAGGGAGGGATCCAAGAGACATTATAAAGAATGCTACCGGTCCGGATGCAGTGGGGCATGCACTTTCAGTCCCAGCTACTATGGAGGCTGAGGCTCCAGGAGGGATGACTTGATCCGAGGTGTTTGACACGTGTTTGAGCAACGCAAAAAGACCTAGCCTCCAGAAAGAGAAAGAACCAGGAAGTACTGCTGACCAAAATTGAGGGTTGAAGAGGAAGCGATGAAGGAGAAAGGAGCATGATACAGAACCTGTAGCTAGCATGAAAAGAGAAAGAATATTCTACAAAAAAGTTCATGAAGGTGTGTGAAAGAACAAAACATGTTACGACCAGAAACTATAATCTTGGTTTGGTTTTGCTTGGGTTTTTCTTTAGGGCAAAGCAAAACCTTTCAAGCATGTGCATACACAGGAGCAATATCTTCCTTTAGAGAGGGCTGGACTGTATACCATCACCATATCTGCCTTCACTTCTAGCCCTCACGCCAGCTACCAAATGCAGGACTGGGAGGCCATTCCTGAGACCAGCCTCTGGCTTATGCTTACCTCTCTGGCAACTTCTTAAGGCTTCTGATTCTTCAGCCCCCAGAAGATCCAGGACCCACAGCTCCTCCTCTTGCTCCAGCTGGGAGATCAGCTCTGGCTTAGGGACTGGAAATCCTGTTAAGGATGAGGACCTTGGGTGAGCTGCTGCAGCCTGGAGGGATGGAGCAGGACCCTGCCTGCTGGGTCCGCCGTCCCAGACAGAGTATTCTGCTTGCATGGGCACACTGGTCAGGGGAGACCAAGGGGCAAGGGAGTTTAAATGCCTAAGAACTCTATTATTAGATGGGGAAAGGATGACACTGTGAGGCCATTGGCAACAAGGAAAAGAGTCCCTAGAACTAGGTAGACTGGTAATTGGGGACAAGAGCAGGATTCTCTTTTCTTTGGGAATCTAAGAGCCAAATCAGCCCCCAAAGTCCCTTCGAGACTCCCCAGTGTGAGCCAGGACTCCAGGGCAGTTCTCACCCAGTGAGGCCACGTTCCCATAGTTCTCCAACATCACATCCCGGTACAGCGCCCGCTCCTGGGGGCCCAGCTGCTGCCCTTCTGCCCTGGAGAAGTACACAGCCACATCCTGGAAGGTCAGAGGCATCTCTCCCTGGAATGACAATAGGCTGAGAGTGCACCAGGGGTGTGGCTTCTTGGTTTCTGATGGGGTAGCAGAACTGAGACCAGGGGACCAGGCAAAGCCCAACTGAACACAGAGCACTATCCCTATGAGAGGTTGCAGTCTGCATCCTGGTTCTTTCCACAGTCACTATCGGCTCACCTCACAGCTCTAGAGGAGAGAGCTTGTGATCAGGGCAGGAGGGAGAAAGAATAACTCACCAGAGCCCCGGAGCAGGACTTGGCAGCCATCTGGGCCGTGAACCACCTTGGAATCCGTGGTAGGTAAGAGGCAGCCCCGGTCTGAGGGCCTTCCCAACTTACTCTCAGGGAGAGAAAACAGACAAACTCAGCCCCATTCAGCTAGGACAGTGGACAAGATGGTCAGAGGAAGACGACAGCCCTTGCTTCTGAAGTGGCCTTCGGGGGGTGTACTGAAGCCGTGAGAGCCAAACGTGTGACCTGTCCCGCGCCGCTATCCAAACTGAGAACTGCCCCAGGCACGGTGCAAGCTGGAAGTTCCAGCCATGCACCAGGACACCAAGAATGGGCGCATAGCACCGCCTCAGCCTTAGAGGGCCAGCCTGGAAAAGGCTGTGGGACTCATCCCGGTAGGCCTCAGGGGTTGCGGGTGTGAGAGGACACAAAATCGGCGGCGAGGGTCAGCTCCGGGCCAAACCTAAGGGCCATCGTCCTTCACAGCCATGCCTCCCAAGGCGGCGTCGCCGCCAGCGGCTCGTCCCTCCCACCGGTCCTCCCGCTGCTGGGTGGCCCGTCTGGCCGGGACCGCTGCCTCCTCCTCCACGCTCCCTCCTCCCAGGTGTCGCAGCATCATCAGCGCCCTGGGCCAGAAGCGGAGGCAGCCAGCCCGAGACCCGCCGAGTCCCTGGGCTCGGCGCGGTCTTTCCACGACCTGCGGACCGGCCGGCCGTGCCCACCTGCAAAGCGACAGGACCGCGGGAGCCTCACCTCGGCCCGAGCCCGCGGGACCAGCCACCCACCTACACCGGGCCGGGCCCGCGCTCAGGGGGCAAGCGGACTGCCGACTGGGGGCGGAACAGCCCAGCTGCGCACGCGCGGCGCCGGTGGCCGCGCACTTCCGGAGCTCCTTTAGGGTCTCCGAGAACGGCGCCCCTACGCACGGGCTGGGCGGGGCCCGGGGATGCTCGCCACGCCCCTGCCGGGGCTAGCCGAATCCACCGCGTTCCGCTGCTTTTCCTCTTGTTCATAAACCAAGTCGCTAGTAAAGCACGGGTTATAAGTAACGCCTGAACTGAGTGTTTGGGGCAGGTCTGTAATCCCAGTGCTTGAGAAACTGAGGCAAGAGGATTACGAATTCCAGACCAGCATGAAATATATTGCAAGACCCTGTCTCAAAAAAAGCCACAACAGCTGAGCTCAATCCCTGCACTTGAGAGGCCGAGGCAGGAAGATCTCCATAAGTTCGAGACCAGCCTGGTCTACATAGGGAATTCAGGACAGCCAGGGCTATGTAGAGACCCTGTTTTCAAAGAGAGAGAGAGAAAGGGGAAAGGAGGAGAGAGGGAGGGGAGAAGAGAGAGAGAGAGAAGGAGAAGAGAAAAGAGGTGGGGGGAAGGGAACGAACTTGGTAAAACAAAGGAGGCAGAGTTGGTGGCGGGGACAAAGAAAGATTGTTTAAAGCTAGAACTGTCTTTCGCCCAAAATAATTTTTGCACTCTGCACACAAATTTGAGCCGGCGGAGATTAGACAGAATAGTTACTGCTGAGCCATCTCTCCAGCCCTCCAATTCACTGCCACAGTGTAATGTTTTTTAAAATGTGGAAATTGTTGGAAAATCAGTCGTGATGTAATCTCAATTGTACCTGTGGGCGTTTAAGCCACACAGAAACAAAGCCTTTGTTTTTCAAACGGACATTATGAAGCCCTGGCTAGCCTTGAATTTGTACAATTCTCCTGCCTGGGTCTTCTGAATAGCCTCCTGACTACAAAGCTTCCTTTGATGCTGTTTCTGAACTTGCAGGTTCTTTTCTCACTGGGTAGTACTGCTGGCAAGTAACCAAACAGTTCCTGAGGCTGACAGCGTATTTTATTTAATGGTCATGAATAGAGAGAATGTATCCTCTTTTCCCAGGGTAGATCTAAGGCCTGAGTCTTTGTGTAACAGTGAAATAGAAAAGATCAATTGTTAGATACTGATCTGTTGACTTATTTAGTGCTTTACTTAAAGCACTGTGTGTACTGCCGATTTGCCAAACATGACATTACTCGCTACCTGAAACAGAATGACCTGGAGAGAGAGCTGAAATAATGGGCCATGGGTCAGTCATTGCTGCTTGCCTGCCCCACCTTGTGGTTTTAAAGTATGAAACGAGTATACAGACTGGACCCAGGATCGAAGCCTTTCAGGAGCTGTCCTGGCTTCAGTCAACAGAGGACACCTTTTCCATTCTCACTGGTGTCAGAGCGGTCATTCCAGAAAGATTCCCGCAACAGTGGTTGCTTTATAAAGACAGGCTCTCACGTTCTACCCCATATTCCCCTAGAATTCACTAGCTCAGGCTGGTCTTGAATTTGTGGTGATCGGTCCTATTTCAGCCCTTGCTCAGTGCTAGGATTACAGGCCTGTGCCAGAAAGGATGACCTCGCAGCCTGGGTTTTTACTAGGACTGGGTTATGACAATTGTGGCATGAATGCTATCAATGAAATTTTGAGAGCTTTGTTTTGAGACAGTTTTACCCAGATTGGTGTGGGATGCTCAATCCTTCTGCCTTGGCCTCCTAAGTACCGTGATCACAAGCATAGCCTCCAAACCAGCCATGCCCGAGTTCTTTGTGAAGAGTTATTTCCAAGGATCACGGTGCCACCTTTATTCTTTGCTAATTTGGTTGCATCTCTCAGGGAGCCTGTGGGTGGTTTTCATCATTATAATGAGATGATAATGATGCCAAGGTTATCTTCCAAGTGTCAAAATGACCTCCAGACTAGATGGAACCTGTCTGATACCTCCTGCCCCGGCACTCCTGCACATTTGGGAATATGTGATAACTTAATCCTTGGCAGCTGAAAGCATGTGGTCACTGGCACAGAGCTTTACCTACCTCTAGCAAGCAGCATCTGGAAATAAACAGAAATGAATAGAAAAGTCCATTATAATTTTTGAGCTCAGGCTGGTGACAGCGCCTGTGTTCACTGATAAGCATGGCAGGCACCTTTTAGGGGAAAACTACAATATTGATACATTTTCAAAGTGCCTTTTCCTTTTCATTTTTTCTCCCAGGTAGAACTTATGTAAACTGGGGCTAAAAAGATGGCTCCGCAGTCAAGAGTACTAACTGTTCTTCCAGAAGGCTAGGGTTCAAGTCCCAGGACCCACATGGCTGCTCACAACTGTTTGTGACTCCAGTTCCAGGGGATCTGATGCCCTCTTCTGGCCGCTGTAGGTACTTCATGCACACGGTGCAGAGACATACATGGAGCAAAATACTCAATGCACATGGTGCCCAGACATACATGGAAGCAAAAGGGAAAAAAAAGAAAATTTAAAGAACTTATATATTTACCTGGCAAGGGAGATACCATGATCACGAAGGTGTTTTCCCAGAGCTTATTCATTTCACTTCAGATGTACTGACCCCTACATACGGGAAACTGGACTGTATAATTAACGGTAGTGGAGGACTGCATTTGAGCTCTCCCCTCCCAATAAAAAATAATTTATGCACATTAAACATGTTCAGATGTGTAACTGTCCTCCATTTTAATCAATCAATTTACTTGCTTATTTCTTTTGAGACAGGGTCCCATTGTGTAGCCCTGGCTGGCCTAGAATTCACTGTGTAGACCAACCTGGGCTCAAACTCACCGAGACCCTCCTGCCCTGCCTCCCACGTGCAGGAATTAAAGGCGTGCGCCACTGTGCCCAGATCTCTAGTGTGTCTCGGCTGAGGTTGTTTGGTTTTGCACTTATCTAAGTAGGAACCCACTGTGTTAGTTACCCCTGATTCAGCAGGCACAGTATAAACGCATGAAGAATGGGTGAATAAAGACTAAAAAGAAATCCATCAGTGCTGGAGAGATAGATGGCTTAGGGGTTAAGAGCACTGCCTGCTCTTCCAGAGATCCTGAGTTCAATTCCCAGCAACCACATGGTGGCTCACAACCATCTAAAAATGAGATCTGGTGCCCTCTTCTGGCCTGCAAGCATACATGCAGGCAGAACACTGTATACATAATAAATAAATAAATAAATAAATAAATAAATAAATAAATAAATAAATAAATAAATAAAAACCTATCATCCTGGTTGGATGACTATAGCATGTTTGACTTTTTTGCTTTTCCTTCACAAGTGCCTGTGTTTGTAGCCACATGTGCCCCCTATTGATAGGGTTACCAACTACCACCAGCCAGGCTGTCCCTAGACAGCAATGTGGTTGCTGCTGGCTCTAGTTCACATTGTCACTACCACAGATGTTCAGGTTACTTTACTGCATTTCCAAACCATTTGACCCATCGTGAGTGAAAAGGGTACAGACTGTTTCTTCTCCAAACAGCTAAGCAAGGTTAGCGTGATTCCCAAGCAGCCATGTTCCTAGGCCCACAGTGTGAAGGGAAATAGTTTAGATTATTTGTTGCTCTTGCTGCTGAGGAACCAGCAGAGAAAGCAGTGGTATGGAGACACATTGTAGCCTGCAGTTCGGGTGGCACCGCCAAGGAGAGCTGCAAAGTCCCAGAGTCCCCTGAAAATGGGACCGCTGCCACTGATGTTTGTTACACTTCTGGAGGAGCCGCAGGCCATTGTCTCAAAACTCAAAACAGGTGATGCATAATCCTTGTCCCCACATAGCCTGTGGAAAAGCCAAGATAGCATGGCAGAGCTGTTTCTGACACAGTGATCTCCTGGTTTCTAAAACTGTAACAGGGATACTAAAGAACTAAAATTTCTCTAGAAAGTTCTATGATAGGGTTGAGAATAGCCTTCGGAAACCCGGGCACCAAGGGAGGAACTGTCACCACCACCCAGCCTGAAATCTTTTCTGAATAAACTCCAACTTGCTTCATATTGACAGTCCCTGAGATCTTTTCTGCTGCAAATAACAGCCCTATCTTTATTTTTTTTTCTACCTTTAACTTTTAAATGGCATTAATTTCTTATTTATTGGTGAGGGATGGGCACACACCACAGTTCCCTTGCCACAGTTTGTGTGGGGAGGCCAGAGGACAATTTGCAGTTCATTCTCTCCTTCCACTTTAAGAGGCCTGAGGATCAAACGCAGATCCTCGGGTTTGACAGCTAACACCTTTCCTAGCAAGCCATATCACTGGTGTGGTGTGTGTGTGTGTGTGTGTGTGTGTGTGTGTGTGTGTGTGTTCATGCATGTGTGTGCCACAGTGCATGTGTGGAGGAGGCCTGAGGATAACTTGAGGAGTCATTTGACCCATCATGTTTCATCATATTTTCATCAGAGTGCAGGTCCTCTCCTTGCACTATGTAGGCTCTAGGGATCACACTAAGGTGCCTAGGCTTTGTTTTAAGTACTTTCCCCATCTCACTCATCCCGTTCTTATTACAATAAAAACTAGACCTGGTAGCGCATGTCTATAACCCTAGCCTTCTATAGCTCAGGCTAAAGGACTCTACAAGTTCAAGGCCAGCCTGGGCTGTATAGTGAGCTCCAGTCCAACTACAGAGTGAGACCCTGTTACAATTTCTACCCCTCAAAATCCCAACACACCAAGTCATTTGTATCACACCTGCCAAAAGTAGCTAAAGTAAAGTTACCTAACACTCATAGCATGCCTTCTGATGTTGGTTTCTACTTATTTTCAGCTCATGCTATTCCTTTTAGGCACAAGCATATTTTCACATAAACCCAGTACACATCTCTTGGGATTGATGAATAGATGAGATTGTGACAGTGTTACACAGACCTTTTAAAAATTAAGATTTTGCCCAGTGCCTTTAATCCCAGCACTTGGGAGGCAGAGGCAGGCGGATCTCTGAGTTCAAGGCTAGCCTGGTCTACAGAGCAAGTTCCAGGACAGCTAGGGCTGTTACACAAAGAAACCCTGTCTTGAAAAAAAAAATTTTAATTTCTCCAGGGAATCTCATGTTGGGGTGGGAATAACCTGAAACTCTAACTGCCGGAGAAGGAGCAGCCAGTCACCGAGAGAAAGATCCTGATAACTTACTGATAAATCCGTATCTGCTGCTTTTCTCTCTTTTGTTTGTTATATGCATTACTGTTTTGCCATATCCATGGTTTACCAGGCCTCCGGAACTGGAGTTACAGTTGTGAGCTGCCATATGGTGCTGGTAATTGAACCTGGAACCCGGATCTTCTGGAAGAGCAGCCAGTGCTCTTAACCGCTGAGCCATCTCTCCTGCCCTTGTTTGTTTTTTTGAGACAGGGTTTCTGTGTGTAGCCCTGGCTGTCCTGGAACTCGTTCTGTAGACCAGGCTGGCCTTGAACTCAGAGATCCACCTGCCTCTGCCTCCCAAGTGCTGGGATTAAAGGCGTGCGCCACTACCACCCAGCTGCTTTTCTGTCATTTATTAATCTTTTCTATAAATTGTAATACTGCTACAGTCAAGGTGGAGAGAAACATATTTTTCTCTCTCTCTCTCTCTCTAATTCTGACCAAATTTTTAAATACTTCTTTTTTCTTACCAGTTGTGTGTGTGTGTGTGTGTGTGTGTGTGTGTGTATGTGTGTGTGTGTGTGTGTGTGTGGTGTTTTGGTGAAGCAGCAGGCAGTTGAGTTGAGATTATAACTATAAAAACAATGGATACTTTTTAGTTTTCTTTTCACTTGATCTTGTCAATCAATTCAAACTCCAAAACTGTAAAAGTAAATAAACTATAGCTAGGCTCTTAGAAATTACATCGGGAGACAGAGGTTCATTCAGATAGCTCAGTGTTCTGCAGGATACAGGGAAACTGGTAATTTATCCATGCATGCTGCTGCGTAAGTTACAGAAGTGTAAATTCTGTGACCAAACACAGCAGTTGCCCATCTTGATAAGTGCAAAGCCAGAAAAAGCACAATCAAAACCTAAGTGAGTGGAGAAATTATTATCTGCAGCAGGCAAGAGAATGGAGGAAGCTAAAAGCAATGCCCTCCTGGAACAAAGGAAGCATAAAGATTTAATCCAGGGAGCCTCTACAGATTCATTTAAGGGGTGGCCCTCTCCTAAAAGATGTTAAAGAATACATTTCTGAGCATGCTGAGTTCAAGGTCACAGAGTACATGGGATGCCTCTCTGCAGGTTCAGCTTGAACCAAAAAGGTTTTTTTTCGTTTTTCTGAAAATAAAAAGATACTTGAAGGTATACTAATCCATGAGTTCACCCCTGAAGCTGCCTGACTCAGTGGCTATTACAATTCTTTTGTAAGAAATTCTATTTAATGTTCAGAAGAACAGGGACTGCAGAACAGGCTATCGCTACTAGAAGAAAAAGAAAAGAATGTGGGTGCTGCAGAGAAGACTGAGTGCCGAAGAGCGCTTGCTGTCCGTTCAGATGACTGGAGTTCTGTTGCCGGCACTCCCATCAGGTGACACACAACCATCTGTAACTCCAGATCCACGGGTTCCTACACTCTCTTCTAGCCTCCAAGGCATAAACTCTTACACATGCACATACACATAAATAAAAAAAAAACAGAATGTAAGCACATGTCAATGAAACAGAAGTCTTGTGTGTTTGGACATAAAGATCAGGTGGTTCTAAAATCCTTCAGTTAAGTGGTGACCAAAGCCGGAATCATAGGGGCAGCTCATGCACACATGCATGCACGCACGCACGCACGCACGCACGCACGCACGCACGCGCGCAAGCTCTCTCTCTCTCTCTCTCTCTCTCTCTCTCTCTCTCTCTCTCTCTCTCTCTCTCTCCTTCCTAATAGCCTCTAGATACTGTTAACATCTCACCCAGTGTTGCTTTCCCTGAGGTTTTTCCTTTCGTCTCACACCCTCTCTGCAGTTGGGATACAAGAGGCCCTCTACCCTCCTGAAATCCTCATTTCTTTATCACTAACAATGCCATCCTTCACCTAGTTCTGCCAACCTCTCAACCCTTTGCTAGTTTCTCCTTGGTACTAGAGCCCAGGCTCTCCTACAGTTGAAGGACAATGTTGGGCAAGGAGAGTTGGCAGGAGGGATCAGATTCACTCAGGAGCCAGCATTCTTGAGAAGTTACGTGCTTTCTCCTCAAAACTCTTATCTTTAGGGTTCAGGGCCCCAAAGGGATTTTGGGTAAGGGAAAGGGCTTTGGAGAAGGCAAAAGACTGGGAGCTGGACAGGATCTTTCATCAGAAGTGTACCCTTCTTTCCTTCTCCAGTCTGAATATTACACTTTAACCTCCTGTGGCTACCTAAGGACTGAGGAAGACGCTGGCATGGTAGTGCACCCCTGTGCTTCTAGCACTTGGGACAGAGGCAGGAGGATTGCAAGTTAAATCCAGTTTGGACTACATAGTGAATTTTAGGCTACCCTAGTTTGTATTTTGAAATCCTGTCAGGAGGCGGAGGCAGAGACAGAGAAGAAAGATTGACCAAGGAAGGGTATTATTATAAAGGCCATCAGATGTCTGGGGTCTTTGACTCCCAAGAAGGCTTTGGGAGTTAAACATCTCCAGCAGGCTGGTCTGCCTTTGTCTCACTCTGTCGCTGTGGTTGAAGATGGATTATTGAAGTAAGACTTTACCTTACTTTTTCACATTTTTGTCTTGGCATCTGTGTGTATCTTCAGATCCTGTTTGTGACCTCTGCTCTGAGAGTCTCTAAGTCTGAGATCTTTGGTCTGGGAGCTCCAGACACCCAGAGCGGCTCCTTTTTGCAAGAAGCTGAGCAAGGTTTGGAGTGCGGTGTCAAAAGTCCCTGACCTCCAGGATAGAGCAGTGGGCAAGAGATCTCCACAGCCTCTCAGATCCTAGCGCATCTGGCCCAACAGCTGCAATGGACCCCTGTCAAACCTCCGGCTTCCCCGACCGGTGCCATCCCCTAGAGCGCCATGCTAGGGCGCTCTGCCTCCACAGGATAAAGGCTTCTGTTGCTTACCACTTCTTTCTGCTAAGGAAAACCTAACTGGGCTACGCCCTGACAGGGTCAGCCTGAAATACCAGAACCCTAAGCTGGTGATTCGAGAGGCATCTGTCCCAGCTGCAGTGACCTTCCCCCCGAGGTCAGCTTTTCCAGCTAGCTGGTAGGATTTTCACCCACGCAGCTCGGTTCAACATCCATAGATAGCAGCCTGTTGCAAGCTCCGAAACATTCCACGGCTGGCCCCGCCTCCGCACCAGGCTGGGTTCCGGACCTAACCCCGCCTCCGCTTCTGGCCCCGCCTCCGCGCCCGGCTGGGTTCCGGACCTAACCCCGCCTCCGCTTCTGGCCCCGCCTCCGCACCAGGCTGGGTTCCGGACCTAACCCCGCCTCCGCGCCCGGCTGGGTTCCGGACCTAACCCCGCCTCCGCTTCTGGCCACGCCTCCGCGCCCGGCTGGGTTCCGGACCTAACCCCGCCTCCGCTTCTGGCCACGCCTCCGCGCCCGGCTGGGTTCCGGACCTAACCCCGCCTCCGCTTCTGGCCCCGCCTCCCGCTCGCGCCCTCGCCTTCCGTGATCTTCAGCGGCTCCTCGGGGCTCCGGGCTCCCCATTCCTGGACCTGCCCTTAGACTCTAGCCCAGATCTTTACCGGCTGACAGCCTTTGGCCCCGCCCCCCACCCCTGTAACCTCGGGGGCGGGGCTGGAGAACCATCGAGATGCTCTGGCCAGCCCGCGGATCTGAACGGGCGGAAGTCTGCAGGGAGGGACGCGGAGGGATGGGCGTGTGGAGCCGTTTCCGGTGGCTCGCTCTGTTGGCGGGTCCCAGACGCGCCCAGGCTGGGTGAGTCGGCGCAATGGCAATCCTTGTCGTGTGGGCAAGGGGCACCCGGCTCTCCCCCAGAAGAGATGAAAGGCGTGGGCGGCTCGGGGCTGTTGTGAGTGCCTGGCGGGGGACTTGGTCCCAGCGGGTGCGAGTCGAATAGCCGAGCACCACAGCTTCTCCAGCCTGCTCCCGAGCTCCAGAGTTGGGCCTGAGTTAGGCGGCTTCCCTCCAGGCTTGGACCTGCCTGCCGCCTCCCTAGTTTTTCCTGAGTAATCACTTCCTGGGACCATCTTTCCCCTCAGTTTCTGCACCTTGAAAACCTAGAGTCAGTGACAGAGGCTGAAAGTGTTGTCACGGTTGTGGACTCAGATGGCACCCTCAGGGTTTGTCCTCTATTTGGGACCGCGATTTCCCATTGGCTGTTCAAATACTGGAGTCTGAGAGGGGAACCTTTTTCCCAGTGTTCACTGCTGCTTGGGTTAGCCAATGGCTTGACACCTGGGCCAAAGGCTACGAGGAAGCCAGCTTCCTCCCATTCTGACCTCGCCCGGGGGCTGGGGTGGGGGTGGGACTGGGGAGGGGCCTAAGGGCTTTGGTTTAGCGGAGGGGACTTCGCGAATCCCTAGTGTTACTATCCTGATGACTTAGGACAGCTGTACCTGTTCTGGAATTTAGATACTTGAGAACAGAGATTCTGTTTCCCCCCCCGAAGTCCTTTCTTCTGGCCTTCAGTTAACTCTACTTCCTTGCTTGCTTTGACACACTGGTTCAGTTTGCTCCCATTTGAGGCCCCCCCTACCACCATCCCTTTGGCTCGGGCCCTTGGGGTAAGACTTTTTTAGACTTTACCAGAATTTCTCATTTAAACACCTTACTAGTTCCCTTTACTTCAGCGCTATCATGGTTGTGATTTTATGTGTGGTTGTTTGTCTCTTCTAGGTGCCTCGTGAAGGCAAACTTCTTGTAAATTCATTGTTTAGTTGAATGTGTGGCCCCTGGCAGCCATTCTTAATGTGTTTGTGAAGTGATTAAACCCCCCAACCCCACACAGGCAAGGGGCTCAGGGGCTGATACTCAAATGTCAGCGCTGTGCTTGCCCAGTCTGGTGTCCCGGTATGCCTGAGGTTTTTGGTAAAGAAGCAGGGGATTACCCTGGGAATTGGGGAGCTTCCCCAACCCTGACCTCTGATCTTTTCACAATTTCTCACAGGTGTCTGAGTCAAGACAAGTGGATCCCACCCTCCAAATCTCATGGTAGGAAGCCTGGCTGCCTGTATCCCCCCACTTGTCCTGTCCAGCCTCCACTTCCTACTTTGGGGATCTACCTTTTCCACTGGGCCTGAGCACAGATCTAGCTTTGGTCCTCACTGTGACTCTTGCCAGGCTCAATACTTGAGGCAGTTAGTTTGTCTGCCCAGACCAGAGCCTAGTTGTGCTTGCTCAGTGGAGAGGTTAACTACTGTGGACTAAGTCCCTTCTTTTCACCCAAGATTTAAGAGCTAAAAGGATCCCTGTGACTCTAGTCCAATCCCATGGGTCACCTGCCATGCTGTAGTGTCAGATTGGAGCTGGCTCCGAAGGACATCTGGGGTGCTAGTGTGTGTCCTGATTTCAGGAGGCGGTGACATTTGGCGACGTGGCTGTGCACTTCTCTCGGGAGGAGTGGCAATGTCTGGATTCTGGTCAGAGGGCCCTCTACAGGGAGGTGATGCTGGAGAACCACAGCAGTGTGGCTGGACTAGGTGAGGCTACACCTGGGGATCCGTTCCATACACAAGTCAGGATCCGTTCCAACACTTGTCAGAGAGAGGGGATGTGGATGCTAACTCCTTGGGCCTTAGGGGTTAAACCTTGAAGCTGAGTGTGCCAGGCTAGCTGCAGGCTTTATACTTGTCACCCAACTTAACCCTGACTAGGTAGGTGGACATCTGGGAACTAGGAAAACCTCTGTTTTTCCTAAGCTATTAAATTAGTATAAGAGAAATAGAATCCATACTTGAAATAGCTTTAAAACACACACATACACACAAAAAAAAAAAAAAAAAAGGAAAAAGATCTTTGTTAGCTTGAGGAGTCGCCAGAAAAAACTGTTCTAGAATCAGAGTGTCAATCTTTCCTTCTGTCCTTCTTTCCTTCTGTCCTGCCATCAGACTTCTCCCATTCTTGCCAGCTTCCCTGCAGGCTGCTCCAGCACATACAACATTGTAGTTTGCTTCAGCTTATGGTAGAATGTATGTCTTACTTGTGGCTTGCTGTGTCTCTCCCCTGTTACTGAGCCCTCTTCAGAGCTGGCCCCACATCATGCTGGCCCCTACAACATGGGAGTATCCTGGGTTCTTGAGAGGATGCCTGGGCTAGTAGACCAGGAGTGGGTTAGGTGGGGATGGGATGTAGTAGGTTTACCAGGTACTTCACTCAGTGTTAATCCAGGCCAATAACTGTTCATCCCATACAGCCTGGCAAAATCCAGTTTTGTGATGTCTTAGTTAAGTAGTGTAGAGCAAGGGCTGGAGTATATACAGGTCAGTGGTTGAGCATTCTTCGGTCCCACACAAAGCTCTGGGGTCAGTCCCTAGCACCACAGAGAGCAAAAAGAAAAACAAAACAAAACAAAAAACAGGCTAGGCATATTGGTGCATCCCATCTCAGCACTCAGGAGGCAGAGGCAGGCGGATGTCTGAGTTTGAGGCCAGCCTGGTCTCCAGAGTGAGTTCAGGATACACAGAAACCCTGTTTTGAAAACAACAGCAAACAAAACAAAAAAAGAAAAAGAAAAAGAAAGGAAACTAAAACAACTTAAGATTCCGTTGTTCTGTTTGTCTAGTTTTTGAGAGGTTGGGCATCCTGTCATATCCTTGCTTATTACTTTGGTAGGTTCTGAAATCATATATTTGTGCAGCTCTTTTGTCTTTACAAAACAAAACAAAAAATGGATTGCTGTGCCTTACTGACTTGGGGGTATTTAGATGTTTAGTGTTCCTTGTGTTAGATTTCACCAAAACCAAGATGACATGTTATAGATGCATTATTAAATGTACATATCAGAATTCTAACGAAGGATACTACTGATTGTACCGCCAACAATTTAAACTTCCCTGGTACTTTGCAGGTGCTATCATAGACTATGTATAGCCTATCACGTCACTAATAAGAAGGAGAACACACGGAGTATGTTGGCCAGGATTGCCTCTTGCTCGATCATCCATATCTACTTCCCATGGGGCTCTGGCCTGCCAGAAGTGATGATGCTTTTCTTTCTTCTTTAGGGTTTTACCTTCTGTGGGGTCAGTGCCTAAGCTTTGCCCAGCACATAGCAGCCATTCCTTTTGCATGTTGCTCAGTGACAAAAGACAGCTTCCTCTGCATTTTCTGTCTTTCCTCAGGTCCTTGGTACACACAGTTACAGTGTGCCCGGGAGTGGACCTGCAGGGCTTCCTTAGGCAAACTACCCAGTTTCAAAAGTAAACCTGTTACTCTTTCCCACAGTTTCTACTTCTGCAATAACTTTGTGTTTCAGCACCAAGTTGCTCATTTATTATTATTATTATTATTATTATTATTATTATTATTGTTTTTGAGATGGGCACCTCACTCTGCTGCCCAGTCTGGTCCACTGCTGGCCTAGAACTCCTGGGCTTAAAGTAAGTGATCCTCCTGCCTCTGCCTCCTGAGCTGTTGCTGAGATGATAAGTGTATAACATAGCACCCAGCATAGGATAGCTTTGAAAAGTACAGGGTAAATCAACAGTATGTGTTTATGTGATGGTGTTAGTGATTCAGCTGCGGCAGTGATGAGCTGAGAGTGTAACCAAGCTCACACGTGCACGGTGGAGGCCGCTTCTTTCTGCCTCCAGGTTGCTAGGAGGCTAATGGTGGTGACACCTTTAATCCTAGTACTCAGGAGGCCGAGGCAGGTGGGTCTCTGAGTTCAAGGCCAGCTGGGTCTACGGAACGAGTTCCAGGACAACCAGGGTGACACAGAGAAACCCTGTCGGGAAAAAAAAAAGAAAAGAAAAGAATATAACTAACAGTAGTTGCATGTTTTATGTATTATATATTCTCCTTTTCTCATGTTAACTTTGGTCAGATTTCTTTTTTATTTATTTTAATAATTTATTTTTATTTTATGTGCATTGGTATTTTGCCTGAATGTATGTCTGTGTGAGAGTGTCAGATCTTGGAGTTACAGACAGTTGTGAGCTGCCATGTGGGTGCTTGGAATTGAACCCATGTCCTTTGGAAAAGCAGCTAGTGTTCTTAGTCACTGAGCGGTAGTTCTTTTCTTTTTTTTTTTTTTTAATTTATTTATTTATTATGTATACAGCATGTATGACTTTTGGCCAGAAGAGAGCACCAGATCTCATTACAGATGGTTGTGAGCCACCATGTGGTTGCTGGGAATTGAACTCAGGACCTCTGGAAGAACGGTCAGTGCTCTTAACCTCTGAACCATCTTTCCAGTCCCTTTTTATTTGGTTTTCAAGGCAGAGTTTCTCTGTATAACTTTGGAGCCTGTCCTGGAACTCACTCTCTAGACCAGGTTGGCCTTGAACTAACAGAGATCCTCCTGCCTCTGCCTCCCAAGTGCTGGTATTAAAGGCATGCGCCGCCACCACCTGGCTTCTCTTTTCTTTTTTAAAAAAGGGTGTTTGTTTTCTGATGAGTGTGAGACCCTGCCTATTCTTAATTAAAGCTTGAACCTGTTGCTATAACATTTGTTTAACTTGTTGATATTGTGACATGATGTCCTTTACAGGATTCACACTCAAGAAACTTACAATTGAGTTAACAAAACAAAACAAAAAGACATTTCACATTTTAAATAAGTTCATGATTTTGTGTTGGACCACATTCATAACTGTCTTTGTCCGAGTGTGACTTGTTGGCTGCAGGTTAGACATGCTTGATGGATCTTGCAGACTTCTCTGCCTCTTTTACCATGTTGTGGGAAGCCTGAGGGAAGCTTCAAGCTCTATTAGCTTTCTTTTTTTTTTTTTTTTAATGTGTATGGGTATTTCACCTGTATGTATGTCCATATACCTGCTGGAACTGGAATTACAGACAATTGAGAACTGCCATGTAGGTGCTAGGAAGTGTCCACTGGAAGAGTAGCAAGTGCTCTTAACTGTTGAACCATGGGTCTAGTCCCGCTTTGTTGATCCCTGATTGGATCACACCTTCCCCACTTTTATGAATTGGCCATAAAGGGAGTCTGGGACCACTACTTGTGATTTGAAATCTGCTTCATTCATTTAATTACTTACTAATTTAAAATTTTTATTTCTTGGCTACCCCTACCTCTTGGAATAGCCTTGCCTTTTGACCTGGGGGAAGAAAAAGCTGTGGCTTTGCAGAATGTGGTGCTGGCCTGGGCTTAAGCTTTCCTATTCATTTTGTACCCCAAGTAGATCCAGCCTATTCTTTGGTGACAATGTACCCTGAAGATTGTGGAAGCCTGGGTGCCCCTTCCCGTCTAGTCTAAGGAGCTAGACAGAAGGGGCTGCTGTGTATCCAGCTCCTCATCCCTCATCACCCTCCTGAATAGGTTACCCATCTATCTAGCAGCTCCTGTTCTTCATGGCTGAAACCTAGGAGCAGGGCTGACTCCTGGCCATGTTTCTATCCTCTCCTTCTCTGCCTCACACACAGCAGGATTCCTGGTCTTTAAGCCTGAACTGATCTCTCGACTGGAACAAGGACAAGAGCCATGGGTCATTGACCTACAGGGAGCAGAGGGGACAGAGGGGACAGAGGCACCATGGATTTGCCAGACAGGTGAGGCCCAGGCCCTGTCACGGAGAAGGTTTGAATAAGGAATAGCTGGGGTGAGTCCTGCTGACCAGGCTGGGCTGCTAAAGAACACTGCAGAGGACCAACCCTAGGTGTGTGGCCACTTCTGGGAAGGCTATACCACAAAGAGGCAAGGGCACAACACACTCGTCCATTCAACTGCATGTGTCATGTAATTAATGGTCATAGAGAAATCTGGCCTGTGGGATCAGGACAGGCAGGCAGCCTGTGTGGATTTGGAGAGTCTAGAAGGGAAGTAGCTATCAGGAAAGCCTCTTGGTTCTGGATGCTCAGACCCTTGCATACACTTGCCCCAGGGAAGAAACCATCGTGAACTACTGGATATGGTCACTCAGTCAATCAATGACCTGGTGTTCTAATCTTACTGTGTCACATGACAAAACATTCTGAGAAGAAACAACTTGGGAAGGGAAGGGTTTCTTTCAGTTTACACTCCCAGGTCGTAAGCCATCATTGTGGGAAGTCAGGGCGGAAACTGAGGCACAAACGGTGGAGGAACACTGCTTACCTACCGTCTTGCGCTCCGGCTGATGTTCAGCCAGCTTTCATATGCAGTCCGGACAAAGCGGCCTAGTAATGATGCTACCCACAGTGGGCTAGGTCTTTCCATAACAAATCATCAATCAAGACAATCTCACGGATGGCCACAGGCCAGTCTGATCTGGGCAGTTTCCAGTTGAGGGTCCCTCTTTCCAGGTAATCCTAGATTGTACAAATTTGACAATAAAAACTAGCCATCACACCTACAGCAAGGCTTGTGAGGTGTGGGTTTGCAGCTTGAGTTCTCAGAGAAACCCCTCCTTAGAGGACAGCCATGGATAGGCTGAGCACCCAGTTCTGCTCTGGGCCCTTCCTGCTAAGACACCACCTCTTCTTCAGCCACGGTCTCAAGGTGCCTGTCTATTTTTTGGTCAGAACCCCCCCCCCCTTTGTCCTCACTGGCCAGCTAGCATGTTTGGGGCCTCTGACCTCTTTTGATGAATTCTTGACTGACATTCTGTCCTCAGGTTGGTTCTGTTCAGCCCTGCTCTAGGATAGTCCCTCCTCAGTGCCCTATAGGATGAAACTCTGCTCGTGGACCCTCTTAGGACACGAAACTCTCAGCCCCCTGCCTTGTAGACATGAGCATATCGTCACTGTCCAATGGACTAAATTGTGAGAGTTTCCCCTCAGATCTCCTTGGCACACTTTCCACTTGGGTGTGTTGTAGTGCTGACACTCCCACAAGCCCCCGTTGTTCCTGCCTTTTCTCGGAGCTCAGGTGTAAGGAACATTTTCACTTTGTGTTCTTTTCAGATTCTACTGTTAGAACTGATCACAAGCAGAACTGTGAGTATATGAACGTTGCCAAAAGGCAGATTCCTGGCTGTGGAGACAATTGGGATTCTAAGGTCTGCTCAGAGAATTGCTCAGGTAGCCCTGGGCTAAGAGTGAGTGGCTCACTTTTCCAAAAGCAGCATTTGAATAATGAGACTATGGCTCCCAAGGACACGGTCCAGGATTGTAAGAAGCTACCGGCCACTGTCGTGGGTTCTCAGCCTCATGAACAGAGAGACAGTGTGAAAGGGACATGGGAAAACTGTGAAGTGTGTGGTAGAGTCGTCATTAGACCAACTTTGAACCTGGATCCATATCTGGAAGTGAGTGTGCAGGAGAAACCATTCAGATGTCCGGAGTGCCAAAAACAATTACCTGACCACTTAGAGGAGAAATGCACAAGTAACTTCCCTGGGAAGAAGCCTTACGAATGTGAGGAATGTGGGAAAGCCTTCAGGCTGTGTTCACAACTCAATCAGCATCAGAGAATCCACACTGGAGAGAAACCATTTAAGTGTGTTGATTGTGGGAAAGCTTTCCGTCTGAGCTCAAAACTGATTCAGCATCAAAGAATCCATACGGGAGAGAAGCCTTACAGATGTGAGGAATGTGGGAAAGCCTTCGGGCAGAGCTCAAGCCTTATCCATCATCAGAGAATCCACACAGGAGAAAGGCCTTATAGTTGTCAAGAGTGTGGGAAAGCCTTCAGCCAGCAGTCCCAGCTAGTCAGACATCAGAGGACTCACACTGGAGAGAGGCCCTACCCCTGTCCGGAGTGTGGCAAGGCCTTCAGCCAGAGCTCAACTCTAGCCCATCATCAGAGGATGCATACTGGGGAAAAATCTCACATGCCAAGAGCTTCAGAGAGCCCAAGCCTTATTGCCCGTGAGAAGAATAACACTGTGGAGAAGCCCTTTAAGTGTGAGGAGTGTGGGAAAGCTTTCAGGTGGATCTCTCGCCTGAGCCAGCACCGGCTGATTCACACCGGAGAGAAACCCTATAAGTGTAACAAGTGCACAAAGGCCTTTGGTTGTAGCTCGCGGCTCATTCGCCATCAGAGGACTCACACCGGAGAAAAACCATTTAAGTGTGATGAGTGTGGGAAGGGCTTTGTCCAGGGCTCCCATCTTATCCAGCATCAGCGAATCCACACAGGAGAGAAGCCTTATGTGTGTAATGACTGTGGGAAAGCCTTCAGCCAGAGCTCCAGTCTCATCTACCACCAGAGGATTCATAAGGGAGAGAAGCCATATGAATGCATCCAATGTGGGAAGGCCTTCAGTATGAGCACCCAGCTCACCATCCACCAGAGGGTTCACACCGGGGAGAGACCCTATAAGTGTAGTGAGTGTGGAAAAGCCTTCAGTCAGAATTCAACCCTTTTCCAACACCAGATAATTCATGCTGGAGTGAAGCCCTATGAGTGTAGTGAGTGTGGAAAGGCCTTCAGTCGGAGCTCATACCTTATTGAACACCAGAGAATCCACACTAGAGCCCAGTGGTACTATGAATGTGGAAACACCGTTGAAAGTAACACCTTTTTGAACCCTAAAAAAGTGAACACTGTAAAAAAATTGCACCAGTGTGATGACTGTGAAGATATTCAGGTGGCGTTCACACCTGATTATACACCAGAGGATTCACACAGGAGAGAAGCCTTACAAATGCAGTGCTTGTGGCAAAGCTTTTAATCGGAGCTCAAGACTCACGCAGCACCAGAAGATTCACATGGGATAAATCCTTCACCTAAACGTCTTGGTTCCTTCTCTACTGCTGTGATGACACCAGGGCCGAGGTAACTTTAAAACATTTATTTGGACCTTACAGCTCCAGAGAACATTCATGGCCATCACGGTAGGGGCATGACAGGCAGGTAAGCAGGTAGGCATGGTGTTGGAGCTGTGGCTGAGAGCTCACATTTGGAGACAGTTATTAGGCAGAGAGGACTAACTGGAAATGGCGAGAATCTTTTGAAACCTCAGAGCTCACCCTCAGTGACACACCTCCTCCAAGACCATACTGC
This sequence comes from Peromyscus californicus insignis, assembly GCF_007827085.1. Lineage (NCBI taxonomy): Eukaryota > Metazoa > Chordata > Mammalia > Rodentia > Cricetidae > Peromyscus > Peromyscus californicus. The sequence goes on from NW_026294503.1 coordinate 41,779,989, forward strand.
CTAATAATTTCCAAACAATTCCACCAACTGAGGACCAAATATTCACACATATGAGCCTATGGGACCATTCTACTCAATCCACCACACTATATAAATATGTAACTGTGACTAAACCTGAAGCCTTATTTTATTTGGGTAATTTATGCTAACAGAAACTTGAGAATGCTGAGGAAGATTCAGATTTTTTCTTTAAGAATATTCTACTTATGAAAATAAGTTTTGTTTCTGGAATGTTTGGCATTTACCCATTAAATAAAATATATGTCACACTCAAGGTGTAGCCTGTATTTTGAACTCAGAGTGGATTTCTGCCCTACACATGAGAAATAGATATCAGGAAAGCCTTGGCAGCCCTTTTAAGAAACAAATTAAGCCAGTGTGGTGGCACAAGCCTTTAATCCCAGCACTCAGAGGCAGAACCAGGTGGATCTCTGTGAGTTTGAGGCTAGCCTGGTCTACAGAGTTCCAGGACAGGCACCAAAACTGCACAGAGAAACCCTGTCTCGGGGGAGAAAAAAAAAGAAAGAAAGAAATTGAAGCCACCAAATCCAGGTTTGCTGGTACATACTTGCAATCCCAGCATCCAGGCAGATGCAAAAAGTCATCTAGACCATGTGTTTATATAAAAAAAAGTCACCCAAAATGTTTTCCCTCTGGGTCATTTACTTAACATGGCTTCAACAATAAGGAAATCTTGTAGCTCATTTAAAAGCAGTCAAATGCAAAGATGTTAGAATTCATTTCTGCTTTACCTTATCCCTTTTTGTTTTCCTTTGTAAGGTAATGACTGAGGGCTTAAATGTGCTATTCAAATGCTCTACCACTGAGTTACAATCCTAGCCCCAGTTGACCCCACTTAAAATGTATCCCCCACCATAGCCACTCAGGGGCTCCATCCCCCTTCTTTTGAGAGGCAGGTATGGTTCCTGAATGCAGCTTTTATGTGAGGATGGCCAGCATTGAGTATACACCAATGCCAGGTTTAGAAATACCATGGCCAGGAGCTGGAGAGATGGCTTAGTGATTAAGAACACTGGCTGTTTTCCCAGAGAACCTGGATTCAATTCCCAGCACCCACATGGCAACTCAGAACTGTCTGTAACTCCAGTTCCAGGGGATCCAACACCCTCACACTGATACACATGCAGGCAAAACACCAATGCACATAAAATTAAAAAAATAAAGTGAAAACAGATTTGATTTAAAAAAAAAATAAAGTAGAAATATCATGGTCACTTGACCAGGGCTTGAAGTCATTTTGGGGTTCAGGAGCTTGCTGTGTGACCCAGAATATCTCCCACCCTAAAATGGATGCACTGAAAATGCACTGCCATATACAGAATTAATGTGCAGATGTATACGTTAACATCCTGGTAGAGGATAAGAAAGCAACATGAGCATCCTTTCCCTCGAATCACAAACAGCACCTACCCAGTTCTCCACTTCCCAGGGGAAGTCAGAGAACTGGTCAGTCTGGACCAAGGGAAGGAACCACAAGCCGGAACTGGGCTCCCCCTGGGTGTGTCCCTCAGTTCTGCTCCTGAATGTCTGCCTACCAGACCTTTTGAGGCCACTGTCAGGAGGGAAATGGCTCAGGCTGTGGAACCCTGTGCCTCATGGTCCAGGACAGGGTGACAGAATAGAAGGTCTGACGCTGGAGTTGGGGTCCAGGGAATGAGATGGGAGAGTGAAGAACGGACCAAAATCTTGGAAGCCCCGTTAGGATTTTGAGATTTGCTCTAGAATATGGGGCACGGGGCACCACTAGGAGGATCTTACCGGGCTGTTTAGGTTTTCTTCAGTGGTTTTCTCCCCAGAACTTGAGCTTGGAATGGAACCCTGGGCCTTGCCACACTCCTGCCATTGGTCCCCACCCCACCCCTGGAGTTGTGTTTTGTAAAGCACCCTAACTGCTAAAAAAAAACCAAACCAAAAAACAGAAGATGGAGCCAGCGGTGATGGCACTCGACTTTAATCCCAGCACTCAGCAGGCGGATCCCTGAGTTAGAAGCCAGCCTGGTCTACAGAATGAATTCCAGTAAAGCCAGGGTTACACAGAGAAACCCTGTCTTAGAAAAACAAAGAGTAAATTCATTTAATATAAATTTGAATTGAATCTAAGACTTTGGTTTCTCCCAGTAGATTTGGATGCCACAACAATTCAGCCACTTTTTTTTTTATTTTTATTTTTATTATTGAGAAATTTTCTATTCATTTTACATACCAACAACAGATCTCCCTCTCCTCCCTTCTCCTGCCCCCAGCCTTCCTCCCCAACCCCCCCCCCATTCCTACCTCCTCCAAGGCAAGGTCTCCCATGGGGAGTCAGCAGAGCCTGGTACATTCAGTTGAGGCAGGTCCAAGCCCCTCCCCCCTGCACCAAAGCTGCACAAGGTGTCCCACCATAGGCACTGGGCTCCAAAAAGCCAGCTGGTGCACCAGGGACAGATCCCAATCCCACTGCCTGGGGGCCCCCTAAACAGTTCAAGCTAAACAACTGTCTCACCTATCCAGAGGGCCTGGTCCAGTCCCATGGGAGCTCCACAGCTATTGGTCCACAGTTAATGAGTTTCCACTAGTTTGGCTGGCCATCTCTGTTCGTTTTCCCATCATGATCTCTATGTCCCTTGCTCATAGAATCCCTCCTCTCTCTCTCATTGTTTGGACTCCTGGAGCTTGGCATGGCACCCGGCCATGGATCTCAGCATCTGCTTCCATCGGTTACTGGATGAAGTCAGTCACTTTTCTACACATCAATTTAACCATTTTTCTATCCCAAAGTCCCAAAGTCTTCTGCATTCCTCTAAAAAACACCACATGACCAGGACCTTCACAGTAATAGAAGACTCCCTTGTCCCAATTTCTGTATTAGTTACTTTCTTGTTGCTGTGATAAAACATCATGTCCAAGGCCACTTTTTGAAGGGTTCATGGTTCCGAAGGGATAAGAGTCAATCATCTCTGAGATGGCTCAGAGAAGAGCACTGACTGCTCTTCCAGAGGTCCTGAGTTCAATTCCCAGCAACCACATGGTGGCGCACAACCATCTGTAACGAGATCTGGTGCCCTCTTCTGGCCTGCAGGCACACATGATGTATACATAATAAATAAATAAATCTTAAAAAAAAAAAAAAGTCAATCATCATCAAGGTGGGGAAGCGGGGCAGCAGGCAGGCACAGCAGCTGGAGCTGGAGGCTGAGATCTCACACCACAAACAGGAAGCGGGGAGAGCAAACTCTACATGGCAATCATCTTTATTGTAATCAATTATTTTTTTGTTGTTTTCTCTATATATAGCATTGGCTGTCCTGGAACTCACTATGTAGACTAGGTTGACCACGAACTCAGAGATCCTTCTGCCTTTGTCTCCTGAGAGCAGAGATTAAAGCTGGGGGCCACCACACCCAACTGGCAAGAGTCTTTAAAAACTCTCAAGGCTCACCTCTGCTGATGTCCTTTCTCCAGCAAGACCACACCTCCTAGGCTTTACTAAACCTCACCAGCTGAAGACCAAGAATTTAAATGCCTGAGAATATGGGGGGTATCTCAAAATTCACATTACATGTCACAGTAGAGTTTAAAAAGGGTTTGCGCCGGGCGGTGGTGGCGCACGCCTTTAATCCCAGCACTCGGGAGGCAGAGGCCGGCGGATCTCTGTGAGTTTGAGGCCAGCCTGGGCTACCAAGTGAGTTCCAGGAAAGGCACAAAGCTACACAGAGAAACCCTGTCTCGAAAAAACCAAAAAAAAAAAAAATAAATAAATAAATAAATAAATAAAAATAAATAAATAAAAAGGGTTTGCTTGTGTATGCCTTTATCCCAGCACTTGGGAGGGAGAAGCAGGTGGTTCTCCATGAGTTGGAGGCAGGTCTGGTCTACATACCCTAGGTCAGCCAGGACTACATAGTGAAACCCTAGCTCAAAAGAAAAAAGGGGGGGCGTTATTTGGGGCTTTGGGATGACACAGACTTTAGTGGCTTTGCTGAGCCCCATGGTGGGCAGAATCTTTAGGAGGTAGAAGCTCTGGAAAATCAAAGTCACTTTAACTGGTTTGTAAAGTGTTCAGGCAATCAAGAGGGAGGGAGGCAGCTCACAACTGTTTTTAGTTTCAGTCCAGTACCCTTTTCTGGCCTCTGACCAGTCAGAGATGTCATGCACATACAAGTATTCAGGCAAAACTCCCATACAATAAAACTAAAAATGAATTAATGAATAAATAAAGAGTAAATAATTCAGAGATTGGTGGCATGGCTCAGAGCACTAGCTGCTCTTCCAGAACACCCAGGGGTTCAATTGCCAGCACCTACAAAGGCAGCTTACAACTATCTGAAACCTTAGTTCCAGGGGATCTAATGCTCTCCGTTGGTCCTCATGGACACCAGGAACACACATGGAGCACAGACATACAGGCAAAACACTCATACACATAAAAAAGTACATCTTAGAAAAAAATAGGGGTTGATAAAAAGGTAAAACAGGTAAAGGGGGTCTATTTAGGTCACTCAAAAGAAAATATGGCAAAAATTGTATCAAATTTTATCAAAATTTGCTAGAATTTCTAGGGGGGAAATTAACACAAAACCAAAGGCTATGTTAGTTAGGTTTTCCCACAGTAAGTGAGAGTGCAGTGAAACCACCGAACTAGACCACTTCATGGGTAAAGGAAGGTTCATTCAGGGAATCAAACTGCTGGGACTGTTTCTCAGGAGGTAGAGAACAAGAATGGCAGAAGAGTCTTGCCAGTTTTAAGGGGACAAGTGGCAGGGGCAGGGGTGGAGGGGCATTTGGACCAGTACAGCTGGAGATAATTGGTGTTGCGGGTGGATAAGAATAGTATCTAGTATCTAGAAAGAATAGGGCTTTCCTGAAAAACAAAAACCTGCTTCACAAGGTTTCTGAAGAATGCTGAGTTGGGGGGGAGTTGTTGTTGTTTAGATTTTGGTTTTGGTTTTGTTTTTTCAAGACAGGGTTTATCTGTGAAACAGTCCTGGCTGTCCTGGAACTCTCTCTGTAGACCAGGCTGTCCTTGAACTCACAGAGATCTGCCTGCCTCTGCCTCCCGAGTGCTGGGATGAAAGTCCAGCGTTCCAATGCCCAGCTTTATTGTTGTTTTGGGATTTTGTTTTGTTTGTTTGTTTTTTTTTTAAGACAGGGTTTCTCTTTGTTGCCCTAACTGTCCTAGAACTCACTCTGTAGACCAGGCTAGCCTCTGCCTCCTGAGTGTTAGGATTAAAGTTGAGTGCTCCACCACCGCCTAGCTTAAGTTTTGTTTATCTGTTAGCAATCCTTGTGTTTACCGGGTCAGACTCCAGCCTGAGCTAAGCTCAGACTATCATTTAGGACACTGGCAGCAGCACTGTCATTTTGGGGCCTGCTTTGAACCTAAAACCCAGCACCAAGACACAAGACAAGGTGTACTCAGTAGTGTAATAGTGATGCTATTGTAGACACCACAGTAGCAGAAATTTTCATATGCTGAAGCCATTGCTGTCCACCTAGCAAACAACTCCTTAGGCTTTTTGAAAACCTGGAGACTGGAGTTGGACATGGTGGCACATACCTTTAATCCCAGCACCCGGGAGGCAGAGACAGGCAGATCTCTTGAGTTCGAGGCTATCCTGATCAACAGAATGATCAACAGAAGACAGCCAAGGCTACACAGAGAAACTCAAAAACAACAAACAAACATACAAACAAAAACGAAAACAAAGCCGGGCGGTGGTGGCGCACGCCTTTAATCCCAGCATTCAGGAGGCAGAGACAGGCGGATCTCTGTGAGTTCGAGGCCAGCCTGGGCTACCAAGTGAGTTCCAGGAAAGGCGCAAAGCTACACAGAGAAACCCTGTCTCAAAAAACCAAAAAAAAAAAAAGAGAAGCAAGCAACCAAGGTGGCTAGCACTTGAGGGTGACACCTAAGGTTGACCTCTGTCTACACACGCACACATGCATACACACGTGCACCTGCACACACATGAATACACACACAAACACAGAAGTACACATACCCTCCCTTCCCCAAATGACCCCCAAACAATAAGACTTCTTTATTTATTAGTTATAGCTCAAGTTACGTTCCTCAAAAGATATGCTGAAGTCCTAAGATCCCCAGAACCTGAGAATAAATGGCGTACTTTTTGGAAATAAGGTCTCGGCAGATAAAGTTGTTAGAGTAGTATGGGTCCTAAGCCAGCGACTGGTATGCTTACAAGAAAGTGGAAATTTCACATAAAGATGGAGGCAGAGATTAGAGTGGTATATCCAAGCCAAGGGATGCCAGGGATGTTTGGCTACAAGCAGATGTGGCAAGAGGCAGGAGACCATGGTACTGCCAACACTTATAGCTTCTAGAACCATTACATTTCTGCCGTCCGTCACCAAATTTATAATATTTTGTTTGGGCTGCTTAGGAAATGTTTTTGTTTAAAATTGCTTTCATTTATCATGGAGAAATATGTAGCTGTGGGATTGCTGGATCCTAGGGCATTTGTCCTTTTAAAAAGTTTTTCCCCCTGTGGGTCTGATGAATACAGGGCCTCAAGATTCTTAGGGAAACCTCTCCCACTGAACTATTCCCTTCACCCTTGGGTATTTAAATTTAAAAGAAGCCTCTGGACAGCTCCCCCAAGTAGTTGTCCCCCAAGTAGTTGTCCCGCTTTCCACTCGACAGACAAGGGCGGTTGTTGCAGTTACTGCACGGCACACACCTCTCAGCATGTGATGTCATCAATCTGTTTCTTGGAAGGGTGAAAAATAGCACCTTATGGTGATTCTAATGTTTAGTAGTGGTAAGCACGTTCTTTTATGTGTTTATTGAACATATATGTGTATATGTATATACACACATTTTATGTACATATGTATGTGTACACACACACACACACCACTCTTTATTAATTTATTTAAAGACAGAGCCTCTGTGTAGCCCTGCCTGGCCTGGACTTCAGAGATTTGCCTGACTCTGCCTCCCAGGTGCTGGGATTAAAGGCATGTGCCACAATGCACAATTTCCTCCAATCTTTTTTGATAAAGCAATTCCCTAGTTATTCAGGTTGGTCTTGAACCAACTCTAGAGCCCAGACAGGCCTGCCTTGGATTTGTGATCATCCTGCCTTTGTGTGCCCCAGCCTCTTAGGATAGCTGCCTTATATCACCAGGTCTGTGTCATTAGCCATTCATATCATCCTGATGAGATGTCTATCTACTTTTGCTCACTTAATTAGCCCTCACCCTCAATTAAAGCTTTATGGAGCTATACTGCCTAGACCATACACACTTTTACCACCCCCACCCCAAACCCTGTGGGGAACTGTATACAATGTTCTGTCAGCATGTATGCCTGCACACCAGAAGAGGGCACCAGATCTCATTATAGATGGTTGTGAGCCACCATATAGTTGCTGGGAATTGAACTCAGGACCTCTGGAAGAGCAACCAATGCTCTTATTCTCTGAGCCACCTCTCCAGCCCTTGTTTTTATTTTTAAGACAGGGTCTCACTTTGTGGCCTCGGCAGGCCAGGAACTCGGTATCTAGATCTAGATCAGGCTGGCCTAGAATTCATACAGATCTGCCTGCCTGTACCTCTCGAGTGCTGTTTTTGTTGTTGTTTGTTTGGTTTGGTTTTTCAAGACAGAGTTCCTGTGTGTTACTTTGCTATTATAGTTTTTACAGTCCTGGCTGTCCTGGAATTCACTCTGCAGACTAGGCTGGCCTCAAACTCACAGAGATCCACGCCCGGCCGGAGCGCTGGTTTTAAAGATGGGCGTCACCGCCTGACCCATCTATTTTAAAATATGCAATTCGGTAGCACCAACTCCAACAATTCTAGCGTGTGCCCCTCACACTGGACTGCCTAGGCGCGGACAGCTGCAGCTCCGGGTCCAATCCCGGAAGATAATTTGACTTCTGCTTCCTCTTCCCTAAGACCCAAGCATCAGAAGACAACTCCAGGGACGGACTGCCCTCCGGCGCGTGCGCGCGACTCCGGGAACCATAGAGGGCCTCTATCGCGCTATCCTAGAGCGGCCCGGAAGTGCCGCTGGGCCCTTCCTGAGGCCCGGCTGACTTCCTGCTGCTGCCAGCCGCCGCCAGCTACCTGCGGACAGCTTCCTCCAGGTGCCGAGGGCTTTAAAGGCTTGGTTTATATTTGTAATGTGATGTCATTAGGTTTTCCAGAGCTATGATTAGGATTCGGGGTTGAGTAGGAGAGGGGTCTCAGCTGCGTTATCTAAATTCACTAATATCGCTTACGTAGGACTTACGCGTGCGCTTCTGTTTCTTGTCTCTTTTCCTTGCCAACTGCTCATCTCTGGGAGGCTTCCCTTCTCCTAGACTCAGGTGGGCTCCTTTGCCATCCGGTCTCAGCGCCGCCTCCCAAACACGCGTCCTATTTGCTATCTATCGTTGGTAGTTCACGTGGACAGTGACAGGCAGATGGGGTCCCACATCGACCCTCGTCTTTTGGTACATAAAGCTCCTGACCAGGAAGTCACTTGTCTCTCCTTCACCTCTCCAGGCAGCTGTGGTTAGGACCTTCTCTTCGGACTGATCAGGAAAGGGGAAGCAAGGATGTCTGCTTTGGGGGCTGCAGCTCCATACTTGCACCATCCAGCTGACAGTCACAGTGGCCGGGTCAGTTTCTTGGGAGCCCAGCCATCTCCAGAAGTGGCGGCACTGGCTCAGCTCATGAAGGACTTGGACAGGAGCACCTTCAGGAAGTTGCTGAAGCTTGTAGTCGGAGCCCTGCACGGGAAAGACTGCAGAGAAGCTGTGCAGCACCTTGGTGCCAGTGCCAACCTGTCCGAGGAGCGTCTGGCCGTCCTGTTGGCAGGCACACACACACTGCTCCAGCAGGCTCTCCGGCGACCCCCTGCCAGTCTGAAGCCAGATGCGTTCCAGGACGAGCTCCAGGAGCTTGGCATTCCTCAAGATATGATTGGAGATTTGGCCAGTTTGGCATTTGGGAGTCAGCGCCCTCTTCTCGACTCTGTCGCCCAACAACAGGGGTCCTGGCTGCCCCACATGTCTTACTTCCGGTGGCGGGTGGATGTGGCCATCTCCACCAGTGCTCAGACCCGCTCCCTGCAACCGAGTGTTCTCATGCAGCTGAAGCTCACAGATGGATCTGCACACCGCTTCGAGGTACCCATAGCCAAATTCCAGGAGCTGCGGTACAGTGTAGCCTTGGTCCTTAAGGAGATGGCCGAACTGGAGAAAAAGTGTGAGCGCAAACTGCAGGACTGAACCCTGGTGGGGATGCTGAAACCAGTACCAGAGCTTACAGCCCCACTGGTCATGAGACCAACTCAACTGAGGTCCTGCATATAAGGATGTATTTTGTTTAAGGGAAAAGACAACTGTGAGTTCGCGGTTGGTTTTGTTTTTATGAGCGAACTATGGACATTGTGGCACAATTTATAATCTCAGCATTTGGAAGGCTGAGGCTGGAGAATGGTAATTTTAAGGTCAGCCTGGGTTACATACCAAGGCTCAATTTTGAACTAAACAAGTAAAGAACTATTAAAAACATGTTCTTCTACTGGGGTGTTAAACCTTATACATGTCCCCTCCCCAGAGGTTGGCATGTGCTGCAGGATGAGGCCATGTGGAGATGTAGGGTCCAGGTAAGGACCTGTTGTAGTATACAGCAAGGTTGCTCAGCCTGACCTGAGCCCTCTGCTTCTTTGGTTTCGAAAATCCTGTGCTTTGGTGTGCACAGGTTTATTTTTTATTTTTATTTTTATTTTTTTTGTCTTAAGTTCCTGCCTTGCTGAAGCGACATCCTAGTGGGCAGGTTAGAGGGGGAGACATAAATATTAAATGTGTGTTACCTGATGTCTAGTATATATGACATTAAATACATGTTTTTAATATTGAAACACTGCAACCCACAGAACCAGGGAGGCTGTATAGCAGGGAAGACTGTGGCTTACAATAAGTTTTGGTTTTACTCAATCACTGGGCAAGCCTCAGTGAAACATTTCACTATCAGGATAAGACTTTATACTGTATCAAGCTGATAATAGAAAAATAAATAAATAAATAAAATTTTTTTTAAATGAAGAAAAAAAAATAAAACATGAGTACAGGGATAGACGATAAGGCTCAGCAGTTAAGAGCACTTACTGCTCTTGCAGAGGACTCGGGTTCAATTCCCAGCACCCACATGGTGGCTCACAACTGTCTGTAAATCCAGTTGTAGGGGATCCAGCACAGGGACATCAGGCGCATATGTGGTATACACACACACACACACACACACACACACACACACACACACAGGCAAAATGTTCACACTCATAAAATAACAAATCTAGTATATGTGCTGTCGAAGCGAGCACGTAAACTAACAAATCTAAAACAAAAAACGCACGAATACAGCTTGTGCCAATGGATACAGCCCAGTCAGGTGAGGACAGGTATGTCTGGAAGGTGGGCCATCATGACAAGGTTGGTCACAGCGTGGCCTTTGAACAGGTAGGTGTCTATGCAAACATAGGAGGTAAGCGATGCTGTGTACTCTTTAGAGGCATCAACTGGTGGATGGCTGCCAGTAAAGTGAAGCTACTCGGTGCAGCTGGGCGGTGGGGCACGCCTTTAATCCCAGCACTCAGGAGGCAGAGGCAGGCGGATCTCTGTGAGTTCGAGGCCATCCTGGTCTGCAGAGCGAGATCCAGGACAGGCACCAAAACTACACAGAGAAACCCTGTCTCAAAAAAACCAAACACCAAAAAAAAAAAAAAAAAGTTACTCAGTGCTAGTGGTTCATTCATTGAGTGTATTTCCACTTTGGAATATGTCCACTGGACTAGCCTAGTACTATTACCCTTGTCTCTCCATGGATAGTTTGGAAGCACTGGGCTTATAAAGAATGTCTTTGGGCTGGGTGGTGGCACACGCCTTTAGTCCCAGCACTCGGGAGGCAGAGGCAGGCGGATCTCTGCAAGTTCGAGGCCAGCCTGGTCTACAGAGTGATTTCCAGGCAGCCACAGCTACACAGAGAAACCCTGTCTGGGGAAAAAAAGAAAAGAAAAGAATAAAAGAAAAACTTGGCGTATTACTGTGGAGCAGGGAGATTTTAGGATGACATTGATTTTCTCAAAAAGAACCTTACAGGAGCTGGAGAGATGGCTCAGAGGTTAAGAGCCCTGACTGCTTTTCCAGAGGTCCTGAGTTCAATTCCCAGCAACCACATGATGGCTCACAGCCATCTGTAACGAGATCTGGTGCCCTCTTCTGGCCTGCAGTCATACATAAGTAAATAAATCTTTAAAAAAAAAAAACACCTTCTGGCACAAGTACAGACTTACAAGTCAGTAAGTTAATTGGCCCTTCTGTGCAGTCCATGTCATTGAAAGGTTTTGTTTTGGAGACTGTTTCACTGTGTGGGTCAGGTTGCCCCTGAGGAACTCAATCCTGACTCAATTAATTGGCATGCACCATAACACTCCGAATCCAAAGGTTTTGAAGATCTACCAGGAATTTTTATCAGGACACATTTTGAAAACACCTTTTGTAGGAGTATCACGTAAAGAACAAAATTGCAGCCAGGCATGGTGTCATACACCTGTAATCCCAGCTCTCCAGCGACAGGAAATCTCTTGAGTTCAAGGCCAGCCTGGTCTACAGAGAATGTTGCAGTACAGCTAGGCTACACAGATAAACCCTGTCTCAAGAGACAAAACAAAATAAAGAACAGAATTGCAAGTAGGTTTACATAGAGCATAGCAAGATGAACTGTCATACCGTGTAGTCAACAAACACGATTCTTGGGAACTCAGTGTCCTGCTACTGCTTTCAGATCACCTCTGGAGAATGGTCACTGTAACTTCTAACAGTCCTGGTGGTGGTTTTTGGTTTTGTTTTTTTTTTTCTTTTGTGTTTTGGTTTTGGTTTTTTTTGAGACAGGGTTTCTCTGTGTAGTTTTGGTGCCTTTCCTGGAACTTGCTCTGTAGACCAGACTGGCCTCAAACTCACAAAGAACCGCCTGCCTCTGCCTCCCGAGTGCTGGGATTAAAGGCATGCACCACCACTGCCCAGCACATTGGCAACTCTTCCAGAGGTCCTGAGTTCAATTCCCAGCAACCACGTGGTGGCTTTCAGCCATCTATAATGGAATCTGATGCCCTCTTCTGGCATGTAGATAAAACACCATATACGTAAAATAAATCTTAAAACAGCAACAACTTTTGGTCTTGCTGAAATGCTTTGGAGTGTGTGGTGACTTTGAGAACCCAGACCCACTTCATGTGCCCAATGACAACTTGTCTTTGGTCTTCTGGCCTCCAAAACAATGAGGGAATACATTTCAGTTGTTTAAGGCACCTAGTCTTTGGTAGACTTCTGTGTCAACCTCAGAAGACTAATGCAGCGGGATTTGAGATAGCCAATCCTGCCAAGGGCTGAGGAGCAGCCCCGTATCAACAGGTTGACCTTTGCACACCTCTAGGCTGGTGTTCATGACAGAAAGGAACCCTCATAGATGTGATCAATACTGGTGATGTCGTTTTGACTGGAGACAGGAACTCACCAGATCCTGGAGAACACTGACCATTCCCCAGGCTTAATCATAGAAAAGACAAGCTGGCTATCCATAGGAAATAAAAATAGCAAGGAAGGAGGCGGACAGGGACAGTCTATAGCTCTCGATGGCCAAATTATGGAAATGAGTGTGTGCTGAGGCAAGAAGGGTCAGTCTTGTGGGGGGGGGGGGGGTTCTGATTTTTCTGGCTAGTAGCATACTTTTGGCTACATTAAGTCGGGGTCTAGATCTGTTGGGGTCCCTGAAGCCCGAGCCTTGCGTTCAGTTAACGCTCCTCCTAGAATTGTCTCGGGTCTCAGCTCGGCGTCTGGCTCCACAGCTTTCACTCCAGAGTCAGCTGTTGGCACGGGTGGAAGCTGAGCATGGACGTCGTCTCTGACGTGGAGGACAGAGAGCAAACATCGCTGGGCACAGGAGTGCAAACCTAGGGTCTGAGCTGCTCAGAAATTCAATCGCTCGGACCTGTAGTAAGACCATTTTATGAAAATATCTTTTACGTTTAAAAGAGCTGGCACTTTAGCTGACCTCACAGTCATGTTAGTAATAAACCTTGCGGCCACTTAAAACAGCCTGGTAGCCTGCTAGTGTACTCAGCCTGTCTAACCTGCTTCCCCTCTCCCCCCTCGAGACAGGGTTTCTCTGTGTAGTTTTGGTGCCTTTCCTGGAACTCACTCGGTAGACCAGGCTGGCCTTGAACTCATAGAGTATACGCCTGCCTCTGCCTCCCAAGTGCTTGGATTAAAGGCGTGCACCACTGCTGCCAGGCTCTGAGGCTATCTGTGATGCATTTAACCAGCACAGCAGAGCCAGCATGGACAGCACAGCATGAAGAGACCATCTCAAAAGAGGTTGTTTTGTTGTTTTTAAAAAGGACAGATGCAATCTCAACATGAGACTCAGGTTCTCCAGATCTTGGACAGGGCCTATGTGCCCTGAGCGAGCATACAGATAGGGTAGACAGTAAAGTGTCACAAGGACAGAAGGGTTGAAGACCAGGACACCAGCATGGTGGTCACCTTATGTAGGCCCCAAATGACCACAGCATGTTCGTTTCTGTAGTGATGCTACTCTGTAGACCAAAAGTGAGGCTAGCCCTGGGCAAATCCTTCCACCTCTGGAAGCCTCCGCCGCGGCCCACTTGCCCGCCATAAGACTCCTGAGTCAGTTTCCACAGAGTCCGCCTCTCCCCAGGGCTCCTAGGTAGGTGTAAACCTCAGTGCCTAACCTCACTGCGGCTATCAGGTAGAGACAAGGGACATCCGGCGCGTGACTACAAGCCCCGGCAGACATCGCGCAGGGGAAGGGGCGGGCCGCCCCGGAAGATAAGGCTGCTTGCAGCCCCGTATTTCCTCTTTCGGCCGTGCTTGCCGGCAGGTAGGTTGTGTTTGGGGCGCTGGGGGCTTGAAATCATCCACCGCCATCCGCCACCGTCAGCTACTCGGTGGTGTGTCGTGCGGCCCGGCCCACCCATCCAGGACAGGGAGGGAAGGATGGCGGTGTCTTCGGCCTTGGGAGCCGGCGGGGATCTGTTTATCTGGACGCTGAACGTGAGTCCTTTCCAGACTCGCCGCCATGGGCCGTGTGATCCGAGGGCAGCGGAAAGGTGCGGGTTCTGTGTTCCGCGCGCACGTGAAACACCGTAAGGGCGCCGCGCGCCTGCGTGCTGTGGACTTCGCCGAGCGGCACGGCTATATTAAGGGCATCGTGAAGGTAAAGAGGGCACCGGCGGGGGCAAGCAGGCGGGGAACAGGGCGCCCCGAGGAGACCTTTTAATCCTGCCACCTCGACCCATAGGACATCATCCATGACCCTGGTCGCGGCGCTCCCCTCGCGAAAGTGGTCTTTCGTGATCCCTACCGATTTAAGAAGCGGACGGAGCTGTTCATCGCCGCGGAGGGAATCCACACTGGGCAGTTTGTGTACTGCGGCAAGAAGGGTGAGCTCCAAAGCGGGGAAGGAAGGGCTGGACCCCGGACATTGTATGCCCGTGCTTTACAGTGTGGGAGCGGTGTGGGTTCGCATTGCTTTCGACTTTATCGGTCGCATTGCCACTTCTCTCGACAGCCCAGCTGAACATCGGCAATGTTTTGCCCGTGGGCACCATGCCCGAGGGTACCATCGTGTGTTGTCTGGAGGAGAAGCCGGGGGACAGGGGCAAGCTGGCACGAGCTTCTGGCAACTATGCCACAGTCATCTCCCACAACCCAGAGACCAAGAAGACGCGAGTGAAGCTCCCTTCAGGGTCCAAGAAGGTCATTTCCTCAGCCAACAGAGCTGTTGTTGGTGAGTGCCGGAGGGTAGTGGAACCCTGAAGACTGGGTGCTCTGCATATGAACTGCCAGCTGCTGGGCCTGGGCCCTTAATCTTGGTTCTTGGGGACACCGTCTTTGAACACGGCATACAACCTTGGGTTGAATTGTAGAGTAGTACATTGTCTACTTTGTGGGTTTGTTACAGCATGGACTGTGGAGATAGCCCCGTGGTTAAAAGCACTGGTTGCTCTTCCAGTTCACAACTGTATCTCCAGTCCCGGGGGATCTGATGATCTCTTCCGGTACTGCACAGATGTGTACAGACATACATAAGATAATACATCCATTTTTGTACACTGTGACTTAACCTAGGACTTGAATGCTGCTCTTGTGTGTGTTAATTTCAGAGAAGATAGGGCCAGCATTAGTGACTTTAAAAAGACATCCAAGTCAGTGAAATGGAACTTGAGTCAGATTCTCTTGTTACCTGGCAGCATCTCACAATCTGGTAAATTCATCTGCTGCACAGGGTAGATTCTGAGGATAGATGTTCACAGAGGATGCCTTTGCTCAGTGGATTTTGCCTTTTGTATGGAAGGTGTCTTCAGAGGTTGGAGGACCTGTCCTGATCTCAGACACTGAATGTTGAGGTGCACCCCTGGGAACGGACAGAGCCAACATTTTGCTTAATACATGCATGGGCCTTGGATTGCCTGTCAGTGGAAATGACGGATTGCAGAGTGTAAGGGGTTTCCTAGGCGAAACTTGGTACAGGCTCTTGGATGGTACATTTCATTGAGGCTGAAAATGGTCTTCCTGGGGTTGTAGATTCCTGGCATAGCACTAGTGGGGGGCAGTCTTGGTGACTGGAGGGCTTTGTGATGCACATCTCAGAGGTGTCCTATATTTTTGCAGGTGTTGTGGCTGGTGGGGGCAGAATTGACAAACCCATCTTAAAGGCTGGTCGTGCCTACCACAAATACAAGGCAAAGAGGAACTGCTGGCCACGTGTCCGGGGTGTGGCCATGAATGTAAGTAACCACAAACTGAGTGGATAGTATTTCCTGTGCTTGGATCTGCGGGGTGGGTGGGTGGGGGTCCTAGGCACTGGATTCTGCCACTGTCTTCCCTGGATAGGTGAGGTTACCCCCACTCTAACTAACCTCATGCTCTCTCTACAGCCTGTGGAGCATCCCTTTGGAGGTGGTAACCACCAGCACATTGGCAAACCCTCCACTATCCGAAGAGATGCCCCTGCTGGGCGCAAAGTGGGTCTCATTGCTGCCCGCCGGACTGGGCGACTACGAGGAACCAAAACTGTACAGGAGAAGGAGAACTAGAGCTCAGGAGCTAATAAAGTCTGTCCTTTGGCTAATAGGTGTGTGTGAGCCTCGGTTTTTGGGGGGACAGATGGGATCCCTGCCATGGAGCCCCTCAGTTTACAGGGAAGTGAACGGTGCAGGAACTTAAAACACCCAAGTGTTCAGGATCAGAAGCTTGCACCCTAGAGGGACATGATGTGCTGGGCTTGGAATTTGGGTGGGCGGCTCATTTTTTATTGTGTGTGTTTGTGTGCATGAGTGTGGATGTCAGGACTAGGTGTTCTCCCTGTCCACGTGGGCGCTGGGGATTGAATTCAGGTTGTCAGACTTGGTGGCAAGTGCGTTGACCTGCTGAGCCCTCTCGCTAGGACATGAGTTGAATTTTCACTAGAGGGTTAGGGCATCCTATCTAATGGATACAATTATAGCACTTTTTTTTCTCAACGACACAAGCTTGAGTCATTTGGGAAGATGGACTCTGAATTGAAAGAATGCCTCTACAGACAAGTCTGTCAGGCGTTTTCTTGATTAATGATGGATGTGGTAGCCCAGTCCATTGTAGGCACTGCCACCCCTGGGCAGGTGGTCCAGGGTTGTAAAAGAAAACACTGAGCAAGCCATTAAGGGTCGATCTTGGTGGCATGTGCCTGAGGCCATGTTCCTGCCCTGACTTCCTTATGTGATTGATGTGGAAATGTAAGCCAAAGAAACACTTCTCAAGTTGCTTCTGGTCATGGTGCCTGTCACAGCAACAGCAACCCTAAGACAGAATAGGTACCAACATTGTTGGCCAGTTTTGGTGGGAGGATTGTAGGGTAGAACCATTCATTGAGTGTGCAGAGCGTCATGAGCTCTTGTGGGAAGAGAATGCTGGGAGCAGTGCAAGTGGTGTCTCAGAGGGAAGTTTGGAGAGCCCTTAAAGACGAGGGGCTGGTCTTTACGGTTTCTTGGAAACAAGGGTTCTCTGTAGCTCTGGGTATGAATTTAGTTCTGGTGCCTCTGCCGCCTCCTGAGGGCTGGGACTAAAGGCCTGCACCACCATGCCTGACATTTTTTGTTTTGAGGTAGGATCCCACTATATAGCTCAGATCCATCTGCCTTTGCTTCCCAAGTGTTAGCACTAAGGGTGTGTGATACTTCAATTAAGAATCTTGTTCTGGGGCTGGAGAGATGGCTCCAGAGCTCCTGAGTTCAGTTCCCAGCACCCACATGGTGACTCACAAGCCATCTGTAATGAGATCTGGTGCCCTCTTCTGGCCTGCAGTCAGGCATACATACTGTATACATATATAAATTTTAAAAAATCTTGTTCTAGTCAGCTGAGAGTAAAGAACTTAGCAAGAGACCTGAACCATTAAAGTGAACCTTTGCTTTGCTGGAACTGTCTGGGTCAGCTGGAGTTGAAGAATTAGCTGTGACTAAGAGCTGGTGAATGCCTTTAATCCCAACAGATAGGCCTGGTCTACCAAGTGAGTTCCAGGACAGCCAGGGTTACATAGGAAACTGTGTGTGTGTGTGTGTGTGTGTGTGTGTGTGGTGTGTGTGTGTGGGGGGGAGAGGTCATTTTGCTCAGGGTTAGCATTCAGAAGCTGTGGTCCAGGGGCAGGCAACTGAACTCAGTAATGTGTAAGATTTTTCAAGGTGGTTCAGGTTTTGAAGGCACTGAGGCCAGTGAAGGTGCTGCCTCAGTCATAGAAGCCCTAGGGTAGAAGGGATCCTGGAGAGAAACAGGCTTGACACCTTACAGCCGGCTTAGAGTCCCTGAAGAGAGAGCCTAGCACTCTGGACATGCTGGTACCATGGGACCAACAGGTGTCAGTGGATCCTACCTGTACTTGATAGGAAAGCAGCCGTGAGGAGCGAGCCAGTAAGCAGTGTTACTCCATGGCCTGTGTACTGAGTTTCAGCTTTGACTTCTTTTGATGCACTGTGACGTGGAAGTGGAATAGACTCTTTCTTCGCTTAATTGCTTTGGTTATGGTGGTTTATCAGGACAATAGAAAACCCAAGGCAGACACCAAACAGGCTTTTTCAGTTTACGTAAATTCTCACTAATGTAGCTGTTTTCACTTTTCCAAACACTTAGAACTGCCGTTTCAGAATATTTCATAAGAATATTTTAAAATACCGATTTTATTTATGTGTGTATGCTTATCACACACTCGTGTACTCGGAACTCACATGGAAGCAAGAAGACAACTTGGAGTTGGTTTTCTCGTCCACCATGTGGGTTCTAGAACGCAAACTCAGGTTATCAGGTCTTCTCCACTGAACCACCATCTGCCCCCAGGATCTTTTTTTTTTTAATATCACTTTATTCACATAGTACATAAGTGTTTTATAAGAGTACCAAAAATAAGCCGAGCAGTGCCGGCACACCCCTTTAACCCCAGCACTCAGGAAGCAGAGGTAGGTGTGAGTTCCAGGATAGCCAGAGCTACACAGAGACCCTGTCTCAAATAAGCCCTCCCCCCCAAAAAAAAATTTTAAAAATACCCCAAATAGCCCAGTGTTCTAAATTTAAATAGAATGATCAGATGCATTTAGGAAAGTCATGAAGCTAGTAAGAAAAGGAATGTCATTTGAAATGTCAATAGTCCCTTCGTCTGAACTTTTCAGGTGCTTCAATAAGCTAATGCCAAATAAGCAAAGGAAGAATTATGGCTATCTTTACCAATCAATATCCACAACTGTAGGGTTATTCTCCAATATAACATCAAGATATTGAGGAAAATAAAACTAACAGAAGAATGTTTTTCCCTAGGAAGGAAAAGGAATCGTGACATTGAGTCACTCAGGAAAGGTCCTGCAGATTTAACAATTCCTTCCTAGGAGGAGGAAGGCTGTTCATGTATCGTGTATGTTCTAAGTTGGGCTTCTGACAGCCATGGATCAGAGCTTCTTGTGCACTTTCTGATGCTGGATCAGGTGCCCATGCTGGTTGAAGGCACGCCCACACTCCCCACACTCATAGGGTTTCTCTCCCGTGTGGATCCTCTGGTGCTGGATGAGTACCGAGTACTGGCTGAAGGCCTTGCCACAGCTATTACATTCGTAGGGCTTCTCGCCTGTGTGGGTCCTCAGGTGCACGATGAGAGTTGCTTTCAGGCTGAACGCTTTGCCACACTCTGTGCACTGGAAGGGTTTCTCGCCTGTGTGGATTCTCTCGTGCTGGATCAGAGACCTGCGCGCGCTGAAAGCATGCCCACACTCGCCGCACACGTAGGGTTTCTCTCCGGTGTGGACTCTCTGGTGCTGGATGAGGTGTGAGTGCTGAACGAAGGCCTTCCCACACTCATAGCACGCATAGGGTTTCTCCTCGGTGTGAATCCTCTCATGATTCATCAGGGTGGAGCGGTGGCTGAAGGTCTTGCCACACTCACTGCACTCGTACGGCTTTTCCCCAGTGTGCACGTTGTGATGCTGGATGAGCACCGAGCGGTCACTGAAGGCCTTGCCACACTCACTGCACGTGTAGGGTTTCTCCCCAGTGTGGACCCGCTGGTGCTGCAGCAATGTTCTCTTCACGCTGAATGTCTTCCCACACTCGCTGCACCCATGAGGCTTCTCTCCAGTGTGCACTCTCTGGTGGCTCCGCAGGACAGTGCTATGGTTGAAGGCTTTCCCGCACAAGGCACACACGTACGGCCTCTCCCCTGTGTGGATCCGCTGGTGCTGGATGAGGTGTGAGAGCTGAGTGAACGCTTTCCCACATTCCAAACATTCGTGAGGCTTCTCTCCCGTGTGTATCTTGTGGTGCTGGGCAAGGTCTGAGCTGACCCTAAAGGCTTTCCCACATTCATTACACTCATAGGGCTTTTCGCCTGTGTGGATCCGCTTGTGCTTACTAAGGACAGAACTCTGGCTGAAGGCCTTCCCACATACATGGCACACGTAGGGCTTCTCACCAGTGTGTATTCGCTGATGCTGAAGGAGATGGGAGCTCCGACCAAAGCACTTCCCACACTCAATGCACATATAGGGTCTCTCTCCACTAGGAGCCATGTGGTGGCGAGCAAGAGGTACACTAGGATTCGATCCCTGGACATTACGGGGCTTGACAGGGGTTGGACGCGGGTAGAAGTTCTCTGTTTTGTAATGATCTTCATTAGCCTTCAACAGTGCGTCCCCCAGGAGCAGTGTCTTTTCATCTGAGATCAATGGCTGGAAGTTCAAATTTGTGTTCTGGTTCTCGTCCTTGGTTTTCCATTCTGAAACAACAAATACAAAATGAAAAGGTGAACACTAGCCAGGGTGTGGGTGGTACATGCCTATAATCCCAGCACTGGAGAGGCTGAGGCAGGAGGACTGTGAATTCAGTATCAGTCTGGGCTACCTACAAGAGCGACTTTAAAAAACAACCCAAGGGCTGGAGAGATGGCTCAGGGGTTAAGAGCACTGCCTGCTCTTCCAAAGGTCCTGAGTTCAATTCCCAGCCACCATATGGTGGCTCACAACCATCTGTAAAGAGATCTGGCGCCCTCTTCTGACCTGCAGGCATACATGCAGGCAGAACACTGTATACATAATAAATAAATAAATCTTAAAACAAAACAAAAAAACAACCCAAACCAGAATAAAAACAACAAAAGGACCAGGCAGTGGTGTAGCATGCCTTTAATCCCAGCACTCAGGAGGCAGAGACAGGTGGATCTCTGTGAGTTCAGGGCCAGCCTGGTCTACAGAGTAAGATCCAAGACAGGCACCAAAACTACACAGAGAAACCCTGTCTCGAAAAAAACAAAAAAGGAAAAAACAAACAAACAAACAAAGACAAACACAAAAAAATAAAACAAAACAAAACCACAAAAAACCCACAAAAGGTTAGCACGTCCCCAAGCTGCAGCGTGCAATCCACTCCTAAAGTCAGCTTTGCTGCATAGTCTCTGATGTGAGATCAGAACGGAACATCTTTCAACAAAACAACCAATAATGGGATGAAGGGGGAAGGCTTCAAAGTGTCTGCCCTGTGCAGAATGCACGTAATAGTGGCGGCACATCCTCGTGTTCTCCCTGGAATTACCATGACCGAGTCTCCAGAGGCTGTGGTGGTGATCGCAGGACCAAGAGGTCTGTGTGAGGCAGGTCTGTGTGAGGCAGGTCTGTGTGAGGCAGGTCTGTGTGAGGCAGGTCTGTGTGAGGCAGGTCTGTGTGAGGCAGGCAGCAGCACAGGAGCAATGGAGCCTGGCCTGGGGTTGGGAGGGGAAGCCTGAAGCCTGAGCAGGTCAGAGGATGCTATGTACGATGGTCACCTTTGTGGACAACAGTTCAATGTGGAGAATGCACTGGATACTTAGAGACAGATAACGGGCACCTGGTGCCACATTTAGGTTGGACACAGGCTGGTGACAGCAGCAGTGTAGACAAGAAGGAAGGCTGAGTGGAGACGTTCTGGAACCAAGAGACAGGCTCTACAGGGAGACCAGGTTGGGGATATGAGTATTGAGAATAACCATGTTTCATGTCTTAAGTTTAAAGATGTCTGTCACATTGAGTCTTCACGTAGAGACAGCTACACTGGGCCACAGTGTGGAGAGGTGAGAGGTCCTTCCATCTCATGCAGAACTGGCCTAACGGGGGTTAGTCCCCTCAGGTTTCCTCAGGCAAAAAGGTCCACTATACTCTCCTGCTGCAGAGGACGGTGGCCAGCCCTTTCAGTGCCTGAGGCTCCTGTGCATCCTGTGGCCTCCCATAGGGCACAACCTAGTTGCCAGGCTCAGGATGCTAGCCTGCCCTCAGTCCTTAACCACTTATCCAGGTCTCGGCTGTGGAACTCCCTGAATGGGTTGTCATACTTGATGAACAGCCTAGGACAGGAAGTCCCACAGCAGAGAAAGATGTAAGAAGGTAATGCTTACTTTTTAAATTTAATATGGGGGGGGGAGGGAGGTGCACATGCACTGACTGCACATGGAGGTCAGAGGACAAAAATATTTTTCATGTTTTGATTATAAGTAAGTAAATTAATATATCTCCAATTACATTTTGGGCACAATAGCTTTTTAAATTAATTAATTATGCATATAGTGTTCTGCCGGCATGCATGCCTACATGCCAGAAGAGGGCACCAAATCTCATTATAGATGGTTGTGAGCTACCACGTGATTGCTGAGAATTGAACTCAGGACCTCTGGAAGAGCAGCTAGTGTTCTTAACCTCTGAGCCATCTCTCCAGTCCCACTTTTTTAAATTTTTTAAAAAATATTTTTTTT
Organism: Peromyscus californicus insignis; assembly: GCF_007827085.1. Lineage (NCBI taxonomy): Eukaryota > Metazoa > Chordata > Mammalia > Rodentia > Cricetidae > Peromyscus > Peromyscus californicus. Next base: position 41,802,315 of record NW_026294503.1, read on the forward strand.
TTTTTTTTTTTTTTTTTTTTTTTTTTTTTTTTTGGTTTTTCGAGACAGGGTTTCTCTGTGTAGCTTTGCGCCTTTCCTGGGACTCACTTGGTAGCCCAGGCTGGCCTTGAACTCACAGAGATCCGCCTGGCTCTGCCTCCCGAGTGCTGGGATTAAAGGCGTGCGCCACCACCGCCCGGCTTTAAAAAATATTTTATTAGCTATCTAGATTTCTGTTTAATTGTGAAAAAAATCCAGCTTTTAAAATTAAAAATTTTATTATTATTTTCTTGTTTCCCCTCCCTCCTCTCCTCCTGTTTCCTCCCCCCACCTCCCATCTATCAACCCCACCCCCGCCTCTGTTTAGAAAGGTTGCCAAGTACTTTTATCTGCTGAGCCATCTTGCAACTCCAAAAGTCTCACTCTTGTGACAGGACACACAAGCGTCTCTGGCAAGTACCAGTGGGATCAACAACTTTGGGGCAAAGTACAGATTTAGTAAGTGCTGGCCAGGATCACACGCAAGTACAGCATCAGAGATCATGCCTCTTCCATTCCCTTCGATGTTAGTATAGGAAAAAACTGGGTGTTCTCACTCCTTGGGACTGAACTGGTGTGCCATGTGTGGGCCCCTGATAGGAGAGAGGCTATGGCCGACCTTCGCTTTTTTTTTTTTAAGTGATTTACTTATTTTTGTTATATACACATTGATATTTTGCCTGCATGTATGTCTGCATAAGGGTGTCAACTCCCTTGGAGCTGGAGTTGGACAGCTATAAACTACCAGATGGATTCCGGGACTTGAACCTGGATCCACTGGAAGAGCAGCCAGTGCGCTTTTTTATTTGTTTTGTTTTTTCGAGACAACGTTTCTCTATGTAGCCCTGGCTATGCGGGAACTCACTCTATAGACCAGGCTGGCCTCGAACTCAGAGATCCTGCCTGCCTCTGCCTCCCGAGTGCTGGGATTAAAGGCGTGTGTCACCTCCGCCCTGCAGCCGCCAGAGCTCTTAACTGCTGAGCCATCTCTCCAGCCCAGCACATGCACGCTCTCAGTGGCACCCTGTGGCACCCTGTGGTGGCCTGTGCCACAGAAGTGCTTCTGCATTTCTACAGAATCTGTTTTTCTTTTTCCCCCAGCATGAAATTCAAAGGCTCTAAAGAGGGTCTATCAATCCCCTATGGCCGGCCTCCACAGACAGCTTTGGCAGTATTTGAAAACGCCGCCCTCCCCCACTCCAGCCTCCTATGGCCGCTATCAGTAGCTTGCTCTACAAAGCCAGGCACACTTGTAGCTCCTCAGAAAGGTTAGGCAGAAGGATCAGGTGAGCTTCGGGAGGAAAAGAAAAAGAGCCCCAAAAAAGGTCATTGCAAGATATCTGTGATGTACATAGTGCTGTGCCCTCTTCTTTATGGTCCTGGAAAGCCAGTCTCCTTTGAGATGTGACGTCATTGTTGCTCAGAGGAGACATGATTTTCAGGCCAGTGAGAGGAAGACTGACTGTTAACGTCTCTGTCCATACCACTCTAGAGAGAAAGGGTAATTCTTAAGGGGAAAATGGCCCCACTGAAACGCTGAAGCCAATCAGCCAGTACAGGTGTCGCTATGCTATCCCTTCCCACTTTGAGGGCGCATTCGGGAAGGACAGACAGGTTGGCTGTGGTTTTCCTGAGACCCTGAGGTTATCTGCAGTTGGGGATTCTTCATCTAATACAACTGTAAACACAGACTTCCAGGTTGGACCTAGCCACATCATACCATCTTCCTTGTTTATAATTTTTCCCAAGTAACTTAAAAAAAAAAAACAACAACTTTTTTATGGTTGCTGGCCTTGCCTCGCCTCTTTCTTTCTGTGCTGATATCACTCCTCCCAACATGGTGAATGTTCCTAAGACCCACCGGACATTCTGCAAGAAATGTGGTAAGCACCAGCCAATCCCACAAGGTAACAGAGTACAAGGACACGGGTTCTTTATATACCCAGGGAAAGCGGCTCTGGGACAGGAAACGGTAGCTATGGTGGACAGACTAGGCCTGTTTTCCACGAAAAGGCTAAAACTACATAGTAGTGGAGCTGGAGAGATGGCTCAGCAGTTAAGAGGACTGGCTGCTCTTCCAGAGGACCAGGGTTCAATTCCCAGCACCCACATGGCAGCTCACAACTGCCTGTAACTCCAAGATCTGACACCCTCACACAGACATATTTGCAGGCAAAATGCCAATGCACATAAAATAAAAATAAATTATTAAAAAAAAAAAAACCTATAAAGAAGACCATGCTGAGAGTTGAGTGGGCTGAGCCCAACCGAGATCTAAGAGGATGCTGGCTAATAAGAGATGCCGGCATTTTGAACTGGGAGTTGGTAAAAAGAGAGAGAGCCAAGTGATCCATTTCTAAGCTAATTTCATTATACAGACAATAGAATCATGACTTTTTTTTACTTAAAAAAAAAAGCTTTTATTTACTTTATGCGTATGAGTGTTCTCTGCCTACATGTATGTCTGTGCACCACTTGTGTGCCTGGTGCTTGTGGAAGCCAGTAGAGAGAGGGTATAAGATCCGCTGAAACTGGAGTTACAGACAGTTGTGAGCTGCCATGTGGATGCTGGGAATTGAACTCGGGTCCTCTGGAAGAGCAGCAAGTGCTCCTAACCACTAAGCCATCTCTCCAGACCCCCTAAGTAACTTTCTGATGCTATTATAAATGTTACAATTTTAATATTTATACCTTTGTTTATTGCTGATAACAATACAAATGATTTTTACTATCTAACAATATTGCTAAATTCTCTTGTGAATACCAATCTCTCTTTCTAAGTTAAAAATCATATAAACTTTAAACAATACTTTTCCCTTCCAATTCTTATTTTTTTTTTTAAACTTTTCTTTATATCATACATAGGACTGCAGTACAATAGATCATGGGTCAGGGGGACAGTGGATTCTTTTATAACTGAGCTCAGACTTTCAGCCTGAGTATCAGGTTGAGAAATTTCCCTTCTATACTAAAAGTCTTGTAACCCTCACAGCCTAAATATTCCACTAACACCTGGGTAACCAACTATGATCTTTCTGAGCAGTGGCAAAATCTCTTGCCTCTACACAGCTCAGCTGTCTGTCCTTCTCCTTGGTAACAAGGTTTACCAACCTCATCTTGCTTCACCACTACACCCACACTTCCTTCTTGGCCCAGGACCTCCTAGTCTGGACATTCTGTCAGAGGAAGAATGACAGAACTCTCCTTTGACCAATGGAAGCTTCTTCCCTCAGTGGCTCCGTCTGAAGTATGCCTTCAGTGAAAGCAGGACCAGTTCTCCTTACTCACCTGAATGGCCACTTCCCAGGCCCTGGCTCTGCTCAGATTCCTGCCCATCCAGGACCCATGGATCTTCTCCTCGCTCCAGCTGGGAGATCACAACAGGCTTGGATCCAGGGAGTCCTGCTCGTGAGGAGGGAAGCCCCTGGATTATACAATATTTGCTAAGATACTCCCTTAACCCACGCTCCACGTAGGAACATGAAAAAGGACAAGACTTCCATTCCGCTGCAGCTGAACCCTTGGAGGTCGGCCAGCCTCAGGATCAGTCTGCACCAAGTGCCCCTCTTCCCAGCAGCTGCCTCCCCTGGGAAACCCCCCACAGGAGTCCAGTGCACAAAGACACACGGATGGGGCTACGGAGGAGCCTTACCCAGTGAGACCACATTCCCATAGGTCTCCATCATCACATTTCGGTAGAGGCCCCGCTGAGCAGGGCCCAGGCGGGCCCACTCCTCCTGAGACAGCAGAACAGCCACATCCTCGAAGGTCACCTTGACCTGGAATGACCGGGTTCTGAGTAAGTCCACATCTGACAGGTAGTACATGTGACACGGGAGACTGGTGGCGGGCCCCCTTAGAGTCACGTGCGATCAGAAGGAATCCATTTCAGGAGCTGCAGTGATATTCGGACTGCCTGGGCACAGAAGGAGCTTCAGCCAAGCCACCGAATAAGCTTTTGGGACCACTCACCTGAGGTCCTGCTGGCAGTGGCAGAAGTCCGGCTGCTGCCATCTTGGTTTCTTGGGTCTGTGAGGACAAGAGGGGTCAGAGGATCCTGTGGGGCTGAGAAAGAAGAGAGAACACATGAGAGTCCAGCTCGACAGATCCCAGGGGATCCCTCGTCAGGTAAAGTCAGTGAAAGGCACGCTGAAGTGAGCTCCCAGGAGCTGAAGCCACTGTAGTCCTGCTTTGTCCCGTGTCCCCAGGCCCACGCTCACACTGGGATTCTCGAGTGCAGATTCCTGAGCAAACATACGGTTCCTGGGCCGGCTGCATCTAGTAGGCTTAGTCAGGGAAAGAAAGTCCCACTTGAAAATGATAAGGGGGGCCAGAGGCTGTTATATCTTTGTGGGTTCAAGGCCAGACTGGTCTACATAGTGAGTTCTAGGCCAGGCAGGGCTTCACTCCCCTGCCTCCCCCCCTTTAAAAAAATAAGGTAAGTAAGGCTAGAGAAAGAGAGCTCAAGGGCTTAACGTTAAAGAGTACTTGCTGACAGGTGGCCCTGCTGGTTACCAGTGGAAAAGTCACGAGCCTCGGCCATGACTACCAGAGTTACAGAGCGCTTTATTAGAAGGAAGGAGGGGACAGGAGAGAGGAGAGCCAGGCCTGGAGAGTGAGAAAGATGGCAGAAGCAGAGCAGAGCAGAGCAGGGTACAGAGAGAGAGCAGAGGGAACAGAGAGGGAAGGTGGGGTCCGCTCTGTGACCACGCGCAGGTATGTAGTCACCAGTGCCTGCTGATGTCGTAAGACGCAAGACCCGACTCAGAGGTTAAGAGCACTGGCTGCTGGCTGCTCTTCCAGAGGTCCTGAGTTCAATTCCCAGCAACCACATGATGGCTCCCAAGCATCTCTAATGAGATCTGGTGCCCTCTACTGGTGTCCAAGCATACATGCAGGCAGAACACTGTATACATAATAAATAATAAATAAATAAATCTTGGGAAAAAAAAAAACAAAAACAAAAACGCAAGACCTGAGGAGTGAGGGCAGGATCCTAACACTTGCTACTTTTGCAGAGAACCCAGGTGAGGCCAGCCTGGGCTACAGAGTGAGTTCCAGGACAGGTTCCAAAGCTACACAGAGAAACCCTGTTTCAAAAAACCAGAAAAAAAAAAAAAAAAAAAAAAACAAAGAAAAAGAAAAAGAAAGAGAAAAAAGAAAAGCAATGAAGCAGGAAGCAATCTTTTAAAAAAAAAACACATTCCAAAGGAATAACACAAAAGAAAAACAAGGGATCAATCATCTTAGAAGCAAAAATCACTTATTGAAAATCAGTACAAGCCACAATATATTGAGATATGTTTTGCCAAGTATGTTTGAGGGGATCTGCTCTCACCATAGCATGAAGAACTTAGAATTTAGGTCTGTTATGTTTTTTTTTTTTTTTTTTTTGAGACAGGGTTTCTCTGTAGCCCTGGCTGTTCTTGAACTCACTCTGTAGATCAGGCTGTCCTCAAACTCAGAAATATACCTGCTTCTGCCTCCCGAGTGCTGGGATTAAAGGCATGTGCCACTAACACCCGCGGTTATCACCCTTTTATTTTGTAAGCTAAATCAGAAACCAATCATTCATTTTCGTTGTGGGATATTTGAGCAAACTGTGTAAAGATGTGTTTTACTTTGCCTGCCTAAGGCATCTGACTGGTTTAATAAAGAGCTGAATGGCCAATAGCTAGGCAGAAAGGTTAGGAGGGACTCTGGGAAGAGAGAAAAAGACATCAGTGAGACACCGAGGGAGTTGGACACACAGAATGGAGAGGTAAAAAGCCATGTGACAAAAGGAAGATTATTAGAAACAGCTTAAGTTATAAGAGCTAGTTGGGGATAAGCCTAAGCTAAAGGCCATGTTTTCATAATTAGTAAGAAGTCTCCATGTCATTATTTGGAGGCTGGCAGTTCAAAAGAAAGTCCGACAAGAAAGTCCAACTGGCCAGGCAGTGGTGGCACACGCCTTTAATCCCAGCACTCGAGAGGCAGAGTCAGGCAGATCTCTGTGAGTTCAAGGCCAGCCTGGTCTACAGACTGAGTTTCAAGACAGCCAGGACTGACTGCTATGTAGAGAAACCTTGTCTCAGAACACCAAAAAAACAAACAAAGAAAGAAAGTCCAACTGTAGTTGGTTTTCTTTTTTTCCGTTTATTTTGTTTTTACTCTTTGGGGGCCTGCCACCCAGCTCCCAAATACATGCATGGAGACTTATTCTTACTTATGAATGCCCAGCCTTAGCTTGGCTTGTTTCTTGCCAGCTTTTCTAACTTAAATTATCCTGTCTATCTTTTGTCTCTGGGCTTTTTACGTTTCTTTCTTCTATATGTCTTTCTTTCCTTCTTACTCCATGGCTTGCTGTGTGGCTGTGTGGCCTGGTGGCTGGGTGGCTGGCCTCTGGTGTCTTCCTCTCCTCCTTTTCTCAGTTCTCCCCCACTATTCTTCTATCTAGATAGATCTATCTATCGATCTATCTATATCTATCTATCTATGGATCGATCTATCCATATAGATCTATCTATATCTATCTATCTATCTATCTATCTATCTATCTATCTATGGATCGATTTATCTATATAGATCTATCTAGATCTATCTATCTATCTATCTATCTATCTATCTATCTATCTATCTATCTAGTTGATACCTTTCCTACACACCAAGTGACACTTGGTCCAAGACATGAAAGAAGAGACACCACAACTCATAGTAATGCTAATTTGTATACTTTATTCACAACATCAATCAAGATTTTTGTGGAGGATTAGAGGGGTACGGGGTGTCATAACTAAATAGTTTTATATTCATTGGGAAGACTCAACAAACACAGGGAGATCTCAGAAACACCAGGGAGGGAGATCCACCAGCCACAGGGCCAACCGAGTTCATGAGAGCCACATGGGCCTGGGCTGGACAGCTCAGACAGACCAGGTGTGTTGGCACACACTGTGATCCCAGCACTTGGGAAGTTGAGCTCGGCAGACTGCCAACATGAGACGACACATACACAGTGAGTTCTAAGCCACTATATATGCTGCATAACAAGACTCTCAAACAAAACCAAACAAACGAAACGCAGGAAATAGCGGAGGTAGAGGAAGGAAGAGTAGACAGCTCAGAAACAGACACAGCACAGTCCAGGTTGGAGGAGAGACTCAAACTGCTAGAAAGAAATGACTAACTAAATGCTTAAGTATTTTGGTAAAAATTAAAATTAGACCGGGCAGTGGTGGCTCATGTCTTGAATCCCAGCACTCGAGAGGCAGAGCCAGGCGGATCTTTGTGAGTTCGAGGCCAGCCTGGTCTACAGAGCGAGATCCAGGAAAGGCGCAAAACTACACAGAGAAACCCTGTCTCAAAAAACAAAGAAAAATAAATAAAATTAGCCGGGCGATGGTGGCGCACGCCTTTAATCCCAGCACTCGGGAGGCAGAGGCAGGAGGATCTCTGTGAGTTCGAGGCCAGCCTGGTCTACAAAGTGAGTTCCAGGAAAGGCGCAAAACTACAGAGAAACCCTGTCTCAAAAAAAAAAAAAAAAAAAAAGGGCTGGAGAGATGGCTCAGTGGTTAAGAGCACTGGCTGCTCTTCCAGAGGTCCTGAGTTCAATTCCCAGCAACCACATGATGGCTCACAACCATCTGTAAGGAGATCTGGCACCCTCTTCTGGCCTGCAGGCATACATGCAGACAGAACACTGTATACATAATAAATAAATAAATCTTTAAAAAAAAAAAAAAAAAACCAACAAAAAAAATAAATAAAATTAAATCTTTATACACTCTTCAACAAACTATCACAAAATGGGGCAAAGGCAAGAGATTTTAAAAAGGACAAAGAAAAAAAAGAGAAAAAAAAAGGACAAAGAAATCACATCAAGCTGTAATGGAGGCAGAAACCTGAAATCCCAGCACTGAGGAGGCTGAGGCAGGAGGGTCTTAAGAGTTCTGGGCCAGCTGACGCCGCACAGGGATCATGTCTCAAGTGAAACCAACCAACCAAACACTGTGGTCGGAAAGTGTGAGTGAGAGAGCAGAAACATTTCCAGTATAAGCCTGGACCAGAAAACATCAAACCTAACAGCCACAGGTCTCTTCTGCCAAAAGCTGGGACAACAGCCAAACAAAATGACCTGAAACTCTACACCGGATTGCCCTCATTTGCATAGTGAGAAACTACAAACAATGTGACTCATCCTAACCACCCAGGCCCACCACTGGCCAAGCTAGCTGCCCATAGTCTATCCGCATGTTCAAGCAAGTTCCTATCCGGCCACGCCCCCTTGCGTTTTGCCGTGTACTAAACAAACTTGTTTTTGTTCTAAAGACTGAGTTATTTTACCAAACAAAACCTCCTCCACACCCGAAGCCAAACCAGAATTAACCAACCAGTAAGAAACCTTATGCACACCAAAACCACCCCAAACTCCAAAACAGGTTGAGGGGATGGCTGCTGTTTAAATCCCAGCACCCACATGGAGGCTCCATCTGTAACTCCAGTTCTAAGGGACCCGATGCCCTCTTCTGGCCTCCCTGGGCACTAAACACATGCATGCAAGCAAAACACCCACCTACACAAATAAAATAAATAGATCTAACAACAATATCCCTCTCCAAACAGGCCTACCCATAGGGAAGAATTTAGTCTATGACACAGGTGTATTTTCAAGTAAACTGAAAGACAAATTATCTAATACAGTGCACAATGTTAGCAATGGTTATGATTTTTTTGGGGGGGAGTGAAGCTGTATTCTAACTTTACTCCTTATCTAAATAAATTCCATATAGAACCAACATTTTAAAAGTACCACACAAGGAGTTGAAGAGATGGCTCAATGGTGAAGAGCACTGACTGCTCTTCCAGAGGACCTGGGTTCAATTCCCAGCACTTACATGGCAGCTCACAACTGTCCGTAACTCCAGTTCCAGGGGATCAACACCCTCACCCAGACACACATGCAGGCAAAACACCAATGCACATAAAAAGAAGTAAGTTATTTAAAACAGAGTACAGACAAAACCAGATTATTTAGAAAATAATCTTGAAATAAGGAAGCCCTTTAAAACATAGCAAAAAGCCAACATACTTTAATGGAAATTATTTGCCCATAAAACAGAAACAACATCCAAACCGGGCGATGATGGCGCACGCCTTTAATCCCAGCACTCGGGAGGCAGAGGCAGGCGGATCTCTGTGAGTTCGAGGCCAGCCTGGACTACCAAGTGAGTTCCAGGAAAGGTGCAAAGCTACACAGAGAAACCCTGTCTTGAAAAACCAAAAAAAAAAAAAAAAAAAAAAAAACCAGAAACAACATCCAGGCGCTGGTGGCGCACGCCTTTAATCCCAGTGCTGGGTAGGCAGAGGCAGGCGGATCTTTGTGAGTTCGAGGCCAGCCAGGTCTACAAAGCGAGTTCCAGGACAGCCAGAGTTGTTACACAGAGAAAGCTTCCTTCAGAAAAACCAAAAATAAAATAAAACAAACAAAGAAATAAATAAAACAAAATCAAAGAAGACACTTTCAATGGCGTAAAAAGACACACAGGGAAATGTGTATTTTAATATACACAAAAAGAACACAAGCTGGTTAATCTGAACAGGAATACAAACAGCTAAAAGACATATACATGCAGAGGTTTCACCCTCACCAGTAACAAGTGAGGATGGAAATGGAAATATCTTTATGGCAAGACTGCCCCAGGGACTGGCCTCCATAGATGATGGCAAGGTGGCTTACTAACCCTAGCCTATAACCTCACTCCACTTCTCTGTGTCCCTCACAAGGAAATTCCCAGTGTGCAAAGTGACAGAATTGATGTCCACACAGCTTTACACAGAAGCATCTATCTAGCAGGTGGTAGAGCCCATCGGAGCGAGCCCATCGGAGCCTCCCTTTTATATGAATACCAAGGGAGTGTGCACATGCACCAGCAGTAGTACTTGCTTCCAACTATTCTAGAAAGATACACAGGAAACTGCTCCCATTGTGCATTCACGGATAGACATTTAAAAGAATTCTTGTGGGCTGGGGAGATAGATGGCTCAGTGGGCATTCCGTCCAACGTCCTCTGGCCTTAGGGAATAATCCTCCCCTCACACACATACAAGGGAATTATTGTCTATATTTTTCCTCTGTGTGTGAACCCATACACCTGCAGGCACATGGAGGCCAGGAGACAACCTCAGAGGTCATTACTCAGAATCCTTTCACCTTTGGGGATGAGGGGCAACTGTGTCTCTGGAACTCACCAAGTAAGCTGGTGAGCTCCAGGGATCTGCTTGTCTCCTCCCCAGAGTTGGGGATAACAGCATTCATCACCACATCCGGTTTTTAAAAAGTGGGTTCTGGTGATCCGGACTCAGGTGTTCAACTGAGCCATCCTCTTTTCCCGGCATCACTTTCTGTTAAAATTTAAATGCGGGGACCGCAGAGATGGCTCAGCAGTTAAGAGCACATGTTCTTCTTCCAGAGGACCCATATTCGATTCCCAGCACCTACATGGAGGCTCACAGCCAGTTCCAGGGGACCTGATGCCCTCTTCTGGCCTCCGCTGGCACCATGTATGCACATAATATACAGATACACAGGTAGATAAAACACAAAGACACATAAAAATTCAACAAGAAAATGCCACGTTAGAGAAGTTGTTGTCACCCATTAAAAGGGGCTTTTGCAAAGTAACAAGAGAGCATCAGCAGAAAAATAAATTCAAGAAGAAGCTGGGTTATGTGGAACAGGGCAGAGCACCTTCACTTTGACAGGAAATAGCCACAGCTGTTGAGGATGCCGCACGGGTCTGTGCCTGGGTTCACACTCTGTATGGTACCCTACCGGTAACTCCGGCTATGGGGGAGGATCGTGCGAACCCAGGACTTCCTGAGCAGTCTGGGACGCGGTTATTTCACCAAACAGAATCTTATCCACATCCCAACCGAACTAGCCACTAAGAAACCTTATGCACTATCAGAACCATCCATCCATCCCGACCCAGGCAAGCGGGAGCCACTGTGAGGGGTCCAGGAGAGAGGGGCCTGGAGGGTCCGAGGGACCGGGGCGGAGGGTGCGGCCTGGGGGCGGCAGCGGGGCCGCAGCCATCCATCGGGGGAAGGGCTGGCGCACGTGAGGATGCGGAGCTTGGGTGCGGATGAAGGAGAGGGTCCCGCGCATCCAACCGAACGCCACTCACCATCTGCTGCAACCTTTCGCCCCGTGGCGGCTGTCTCAGCTCCCTGAGACAAAGGGGCCGTCCTGCCGGGTCTGCGCAGTCGTCAATCCCGGGGGACCCCGCCCCCTGTCCCCACCCCCAACCCCAGTCCTGGACCGCGACGCCTGAGGGTCGGATTGCCTTCTTGGCTCCGGCTTCTCTTGGTAAAGGACTCCTGGCCCGCGCCCCGGGGCCACTGAGAGCCGAGGCCTCCGCGGTGCCTAGAGAGACCGCGCCTGCTCTTTGAGACAGCGGCGGAAGCGGGCGCCCACAGTCCCTACAAATCCGAGTGCCTCCCCGCCTCGCCCCCTCCCCGCGGCCCCTCTGCTCCAGGGGGGCTTCGGTCACTTCCGCCAAGCTCGTGCTTGCCATCTAGCCATTTCCCCGGTGGTCAGGTAGCCGGGAGGTAGCACTCGTCCCGGAACCCATCACGCTGACTCGGGCTGCTTGGGTTTATGCTATACCATCAGCACATCCTCTAGACTCGACTCAGCAATGTATGACTATTCCATTGCTGCTTGTATTTGCCCACACTTGATATAAACGGTCTTTAAAAATGAGTTGTTCTGGGGCTAGAGAGACACAACAGTCAAAGTGCTGCCTGACTTGGAGGATCTGAGTTTGGTCACCTTTACCCACGTAAAAAAAATGGCTGGGTGTGATGGTGCTCGTAATCCCAACACGGGAAGGGGAGACAAGAAAGATCCCCAGGCCTCTCTGGCCAGCCAGACTAGTCTTAACTGGCAAGCGTCAAGTTCCTGCGATCCTTTTCAACAACAACAACAACAAAAAAAAAAAAACCCAAAAAACAAATAACAAAACATGGATGGCTCCTCAGATGGACCGCTAGCCTCCATATGCACACACTCTTTGCTGAAAATTCAACTCAGGCACTCTTGTATGTTAAACATATGGTCTCCCACCGAGTTGCACTGGATCCCACCCCTCTATTACGGTTTTAATTTTTATTTCTCCAATTTTATTAGCTACTTGTCTTCTGTTGTGACAGAATACCTAACAAAAACTTAAGGAAGGGTTTATTATTATTTTTAACTGGTTATTAGATGTGGGTTTTTATTGTTTTGTTTTGTGGTTTTTTGAGACAGGGTTTCTCCGTGTAACAGCCTTGGCTGTCCTGGAACTCACTTGAACTCACTGAGATCTGCCACCACAACCCGGCTATATGTGGGGTTTTTTTGTTCTTTAAAGAATGGTGGTTTGGGGCTGGAGGTGGGACTAATGTCTGGAAAGGGAGATAAGGAACAAGAACAGCCTCCTTGTTTCCAGACCTTGTGGACCAGGTTGGGATTTGTGTGATGGCACTGCCACTGAATTTTAATTTTTATTTTATTTTAAAGTGTGTGTGTTTGCACACTTGAGTGGTCCTCTGCAAGAGCAGTATATACTCTCAATTGCTGAGCTCTGCCTCCCGAGTGCTGGGATTAAAGGCATGCACCACCGCTGCCTGGCTGAGCTCTCTTCAGCCCCAGGGGCAACCAGTTTTAAATCAGGACAATAAGCTGAATGGAACATTCAGAGAAGTCACAACATAGAGAGGCTGATGATGTCCATGAACAATGAAGCAGAAGGGACGGTGTGGGGACCCTAGAGATATTTTTGAGGCTATGAACACATTTACTAAGATATAGCTGAGCTCTCTGGAAAGAGTCAGGCATGTCTCTACACAGGCCCAAAATTGCTCAAAGGCACAAAGAGAACTGGGCTAAGGTAGTGTGATGGTTCATCTTGTCAGCTTCATAGGATTTAGAGTCACTTGGGAAACACATGGGCATGTCTATAAGGGATTGTCTAGGTTAGGTTAATTGAGGAGGGCAGACCCACCCTAAACGTGGGCAGTACCATTCCATGAGCTATTCTTTTTTTTTTTTTTTTTTTTTTTTTTTTTTTTTTTTTTTTTTGGTTTTTCGAGACAGGGTTTCTCTGTGAAGCTTTGCGCCTTTCCTGGATCTCGCGCTGTAGACCAGGCTGGCCTCGAACTCACAGAGATCCGCCTGCCTCTGCCTCCCGTGTGCTGGGATTAAAGGCGTGCGCCACCACCGCCCGGTGAGCTATTCTTGATTGAATGAAAAGGAGTGAACCTAGTACGAGCTGGCAACACTCCCTTCCCCTTGACCACAGATGCAATGTGACCAACTGCCTCAACTTAGGTCACACGCCTTCCCACCATGATGGACTGTCCTTGACCTGCGAGTCAAGTTAACTGCTTCTTTAAGTTTCTTTTGTCAGGTATTTGTCAAAGCAGTGACAGTTAACTAATACATCTGCCATCAGCATGACTGTTTCTAAGACTACACAGAGGTTTGCATGGTTTCCTTTGACTTCTAAGGAAGAAGAAAAAGCACCCAGGCTTCCTTATCAACTGATCTATATGTGGGTGCAAAAAGAAGAGGTAGTCTGAGGCTAATGCCTTCATCAGGAAAGCTGGAAAGGTGGTTCAGTGATTAAGAGCACTCTTCCAAAGGAACAGAGTTCAGATCCCAGCACTAACATTGTCAGCTCACAACCTCCTGTAACTCCAGTTCCAGGGGATCTGCTACCCTCTTCTGGCCTCTGTGGGTACTGAATACAGGTGGTGTGTGTGTGTGTGTGTGTGTGTGTGTGTGTGTGTGTGTGTGTGTGTGTGTATGCAGGCAAAACACCCATACACATAAAATATTAATGATAAGAAGTCAGGTACCTCACAACTGCCTGTAATTTCAACTCCAGGGGAATCCAACTCTGGTCTCTGTGGGCATCTACACTCTTGCATACATCTACCTACACACACACACACACACACACACACACACACACACACACACACACATACACACAGAGCCATACTGTTCATTAGAATTCACTGCTGATGTTTAACTGACCCATTCTATTTTACTTAACTGAATTTAATTTGTGAAAGTGTCCAGGATTACATATTCTGAGAAATGAATATTGGGGCTGGGGAGATGGCTCAGTGGTTAAGGGTACTAGCTGCTCTTCTAGAGGACCCGGGTTTGATTCCCAGCACCAACATGGTGGCTCACAACTGTCCGTAACTCAAATTCCAAGTGGTCTGACATCCACTTCCGGCCTCTGTGGGCACCAGACATGCATGTGGTACACACACATACATGTAGGCAAGATATCCATATATAAAAATTTTAAAAAGGGGGTTGGGAGAGAGGAATGAATAAGATACTTTGCCCACTATCGGTAGGTGTCTAGAGCTCAGGGTGTGGTGAGGATTCTTACGTTGAAGCATCATTTGTAGTCTGACACATCTGTGGTCTTGATTTGTATCTGAGCTATGGCACAGTAAGGCGTTCCTAGAGTTCTTTACAACAAAGGCGCAAGTCTTCAGAAGTGGCCTAAGAATTTATAGACCTGTGCAGAGAGGGATGTTTGCTGGCTAAGGATCCCAGCGCTAAGATGACATGCTCCAGTTTGGCCAGATGTATTGACTTTTGTGTGTGGCTGGCCAGGGATGTCCTACTCAAGAAGAGGAAAGCAGCTACTTCTTGCTGAGCACCATCAGCTGTGAGTGGTCATGAATTCCCCGTGCAGATATCGATTCAGCATCTCAAGGTGCTCTCTGAGCAGTTCAGAAGTATGGTAGGGAAGGGAGGAAGTCCTGTATTATTGTGCCATTAGCACGATCTGAATTACTACAAGCCAGTTTTCCACTTGGATTTATACAGGGGGGGGGGGGGTTGGGGGGGGGCGCACTAAACTGAACCCATAGATAAATCAGAACTTTCAGCTTCCATATAATGGGTCTATAAACAAACAAAAGAGTTGTTACTATTTATTCATGTCTCCCTTTCACATCTGAAGAATTTTATGGTTTAAAAGTGGAAGTCCCTTAAGCCGGGTGTGGTGGCGCATACCTTTAATCCTAGCACTTGGGTGGCAGGGGCAGGCTGGTCTCTGTGAGTTTGAGGCTAGCCTGGTCTACTGAGTGAGTTCCAGGACAGCTAGGGTTGTTACACAGAGAAACCCTCTCTCCAAAAACAAAAAAACAAAAAACAGGAAAAAAAATCCAACAATGCAATAAGTCAGATCAGGTCAAATTAATAAGTTCAGGTTGAATCTGAGCAAAGCATTCCCAGGTGGTCCCAGGGGAAGAGGAGGAACCACGAGCGGGTAACCGCAAGGCCAAGTCTGTGGGCCGGGTATTAAATACCCTGGAGTCGGTCTTGAGGAGCTCCCAGGGAGGAGCCGCTGCTTGGCGTGCTGCGGGCAGGGTTTGGAATGGGGCCCAAGCTGGAGATCCCCAACAATTGTTACAAATGAGTTACAAAGCTACTATGAAAGAGGGGGGGACCCATGCAAGACACAAGCATAGGGGGCTGGGGTTAAGAGCACTGGCTGCTCTTCCAGAGGTTCCGAGTTCAATTCCCAGCACCCACATGGTGGCTCACAACCACCTATAATGAAATCTGATATGTTGGTAGAACACTATAGTCATAATAAATAATCTTTAAAAAAAAAAAGACACGAGTATAGTATTTTCACAGTATATTGATAGGCGTGGAATGCGTTCCTTGGAGCAAAACAGCCACTATCTTCACCGAAGTGCTACAATATATGGGGGGGGGGGGTAACTGAACGGGGGCTTTGTTCAGCTGGAACCTCTAGCTCACTCCTACTTGATCTCTCTCCAAACCCCATCCTCTCAGAGAATCTCCAACAAAGAAAAGGCATCAAAAAGCCCAGTTCCGCATTCTTGGTGGCTGCAGCAGCTCCTCCCCTGAAGCTGCCAGCAGCCCAAGTCCCCACCTAAAGTGCTCAGCTTTTGACCACACTTGGGCACAAACCTAGCTTGTGGTGCATACATCATCACCCCCTTGCCTACAGGGCATATAAGCTCCCTGTCTTAGTTCGGACACATGACTTCTCCTGCCTCAATCTCTGGGGGACTGGAGAACTCACCCGGGAGTTACTTTGCTCAAATAAACCTGTTCTTTTACTTTTTCAATTCAGCTTGATCTGGCTTACTGCATCGGTGGAGAAACCTATTATCATTACAGAAAACCTATTAGGCTCGATCTATGCAGCTGTAGAGAAGCCATCCTCTCTGCTGGTGAAGATTTTCTAGTGTGACAGTTGCTCTAGGGTCACCCACGCTCCTTCCAGCAACCCCTCACCTGTGCTCTGTAAGTGAGCCCAGCAACTCACCACCGGCGTGAACTTTAGTGGACTCATACTTTTGTTTGTCATTGGGACTTTATGAGGAGCAGGAAGGTGTTAAGTCTCCCCGAGGGGAAAAATATTCTCACAATTCTCAAACCAGTTGGGAGACCTGTAGACAAATACTGAATATTTACAGGGATAATAGATGGGTGATTCTGAAATTCCTATGCAAAAACTTAAGTCAATGTGCTGAAGATAGTAAGAATGTGTTTCTGTAAAATGGGAATGCAGTTACAAATACAGAAAGAAGGAAGGGTAGAGCGAGCTTTGGTGCTGGACTGGAATTGGTGTCTTTTGATATACTAACTGGTAAGAGAGCTGCTATAAGATGGCATTTATGCACACTCATCTGATTCCTAGCTCTCCTCTGAGTGGTCTGTTGGGAGATCCTAGAAGCTATGGAACCTTCTAACGAGGCATACACCCAGCACTTAGATCTTGCTTTCTAAAATATCATGTTCACAACAGGGATGCAGACTTCCTGGGAAAAAGGACTCACTGCACAGTTGGGGAAAGGAACATACAGGATGAGCTTGGAAAAGCTTTTTATGCCAGAAAGCAAAGGAAAGACTAAGAGATAACAAGATGTGCAAAGGGCCGGGAAGGAGTATGAAGAACAAGTTTCTGCTGGTCAAAGCGGGGACCATCCGAGTATCACAACACATGATGAGAATTCCAGACTGGAGCTCACTAAACGAGTAGGAACCAATGATGAACCCATATGAAATAAACTGGCAAGACCATGGAGAAGGTGAAACTCTTTCTTTGGTAATTAGAAGAATCATGATGAGACACAAACAAGGTAGATATTGATGAGAAACAGGTTGTCTATAGTAGTTGAAAAGGAAAATAACAACTTCAGAGTGAGAAACTTGGACATTAATTTCACCTATCTATCTTTTTATTTACTTTTGAGACAAGAGTCTGGCTAGTTTCATGTCAACTTGACACAAGCTAGAGTCAGGAAAGAAGGGAGTCTCAACTGGAAAAATGCCTCCATAAGATTAGGCTGTAGGCAAGACTATAGGGCATTTTCTTAGTGATTGATGTGGAAGGGCCCAGCCCATTGTGGATGGGGCCACCCCTGGGCTGGTGGTCCCAGGTTCTATAAGAAAGTAGGCTGAGCAAGCCATGGAAGCAAGTCAGTAAGCAGCTCTCCTCCATGGCCTCTGCATCAGCTCCTGCCTCCAGGTTTCCGCCCTGTTTGAGTTCCTGCCCTCACTTCCCCCAGTGATGGACTTCAAGGATGGAAGTGTAAGTGTAAGCCAAATAAACCCTTTCCTCCCCAACCTGCTTTTGGTCATGGTGTTTCATCATAGCCAGAGTAACCCTAACTAGGACAGAGCCTCAGGGTTCTCAGGCAAGCACACGCACACTGATTAGACTTCTAGTCACAAATACTTCAATTCCTGCAAGAGCCTTGAGCCTCTCTCCAATGACCTTGAGAGTCCCTATGATAACAGGGCAGCGTCCTATGGCAAAGCAGGTAAACTTCCTGGAAAGGGTCCGAGAGTGAATACTCCAGCTTTGTGGGGCACGTGGTATGTATGGCAACACTCAATACCGACTGAAGATATAAATAAAAACAGGATGACAGGAAGATCTGGAGTAAGATACAGGATGGGAGGGGAAAGGAAGTGGAGAAATACCTCCAGAGAGGATGGCAATTGGTGAAAAACCCTCACATTGGTCTTATGTAAACAAAATATCAGTAATAAACACTAAATCAGAACTCACTCCCTATGACTAAATGCTAAACGAAGGATTACTGAGGTACTTTCCAGCCAACGGTCACATTACCTATTTTTGTTCCTTTTGATTACACTAATAAACTGAGAACGTGAAAGTCTTGTCATCTTTTCCTTCTAACCAACATGAGTCTGCTTTCAAACCATAAAAAGGACACAATGCAGATGAGCGGTCACACGAGTCAGCAGCAACAGCCGAAGAGAGCCTTGTAGGTCGTTACAAAGGAGGGCTCCCGGTTTTGTGGCAACTGGACATAAAACACAGCGAGCCTGGCTTCAGGTCTAGGAAGGGAAGAATCAGAGAGGAACCATGGCTGGCTGTACTCCTCCCAGCCTCCAGGCTACTCCGCTGCATGGATTAACTGGTGTTTAGCCCACTTTGACCGCTGGCTGAATGCCTTCCCACAGGTAGAGCAGCCATAGGGCTTCACTCCAGTGTGAATCCTTTGGTGCTGGGTGAGGACGGAACGCTGACTAAAGGCCTTTCCACACTCACTGCACTGATAGGGCCTCTCTCCAGTGTGGATTATCTGATGTTGAATGAGATGCGAGCTCTGGCTGAAACCCTTGCCACATTCGACACACGTGTAGGGCTTCTCCCCAGTGTGAACTTTCTGGTGGTGGATAAGATTTGAGCTTCGGTTGAAGGCTTTGCCACACTGGTTACATTCATGAGGTTTTAAGCCATTGTGGATCCTCTGGTGCTGAATGAGGGTTGAGCTCTGGCTGAAGGTTTTTCCACATTCAGCACATTCATAAGGTTTTTCTCCAGTGTGGACTCGATGGTGAAGGATGAGGTTGGAACTTCGGCTGAAGGTCTTCCCACACTCATGGCACTCATAGGGCTTGTCTCCAGTGTGCACACCTTGATGCTGGATGAGGGCTGAGCTGTGACTGAAGGCCTTCCCACAGATACTGCACCCATACGGCTTCTCTCCTGTGTGAATTATTTGGTGCTTCCTGAGCACGGAACTGTAACTGAAGGCTTTCCCACACACACTACATACATGAGGCTTCTCTCCAGTGTGAATTCTCCGGTGCTGAATCAGGCTGGAACTCTGGCTAAACGCCTTCCCACAGTCGCTGCACTGGTAAGGTTTCTCTCCAGTGTGCACCCTGTGGTGCTTGATGAGGTTTGAGACACGACTGAATGGCCTGCCACAGTCATGACACTCGTAAGGTTTCTCTCCGGTGTGAACCCTCTGATGCTTCCTGAGGTGTGCACTCTGGCTGAAGGCTTTACCACACTCATTGCACTCAAAAGGCTTCTCACCCGTGTGAATCCTGTGGTGTTTAATGAGGTTTGAGCTCCGCCTGAAGGCTTTCCCACACGGGTTGCAGACATATGGTTTTTCTTCAGAATGGATTCTTTGATGTTGGATGAGGTTCGAGCTCCGCCTGAAAGCCTTTCCACACTCATTGCATTCATAAGGCTTCTCAAGCATGTGAGACTTTTGGTGTTCTTTAAGGCTTGAGTTCTGGCTAATGGATTTTCCACATTCAGAACACATAAGAGGCTTCCCTCCAAAGTCGGCTCTCTGATGCTGAACAAGGTCAAGGCTTCCTCTGAATGTTCTCCCACACCCAGCACATATGAATGGGCTTTCAAGTGTAGGAAGCCCCTCCTGGCCAGTTGGGTCTCTCCTGTGCTCCAAGTTCTCTGGAGTGTAGTCAGGATGTGGCCTCTCTTCTGTAGAGACTCCCTGACACACTAATGGCCTTGGGCTCAAACGGAAGTTTTTGTCAAAGCCGTTACAAATCAGACCCTTCTCCCCTAAGGGGCCCTTAAGGAACATGGTCACTGGTGTGACGTCATCCTTTCAGTAGAGGGTCTGTACCAGGCTCTCACCTTCAGAGACATTCCAGTTTCTTTCTAGTATCTCATCACAGGGCCCTCCACACTGTGGAGACCGAGAAACATCGCCAGCACAATCGTCTGGTATTGCTTGCTGCCTGTGATTCCAAACCGTCATAAGTGTGTTCCTCGGGATAAAACTTCTCAGTACTGCGATCTGAAACCATAAATATGAAGTCAAAGGGGGGACTGTGACTGAACAGGAGAACAGAGCTACAGAACTACTGGCCTCACTTCTCCGGAGGAAGCAATGGGACAGGCGACCCCCAGACCTTGAGGAAGGACTAGGAGAGCTCCCAGTGACAGGGCTACACAGGCGCTGGACACCAGCAAGAACCACCTGCCCTCTCCAGGACTCCACACGCCAAGGATGCACTTTCAGTCTGCCCTTGGCTCAGGACAAGATTCTGAGCATCCCTCAGCGCCCCCTTCTGTTCACACCCAGCAAATATTGCTGGCTTTATCCAAAAATAAAATAAAATTTAATATTATTTACTATGTATTTATATATAACATTATATATGGCATATAACAGTTAATGTGTCATATCAATATGAATATTTAACATTCTCACAAATATTATAACTATATCCATATTTAATATATAATAAATTTATATAAATATATAAATATAAAATAAAAAAATAAAAGCACCTCAACCCAGGTGTTCCTCACCTTTCCCCCATGTAAAAGGAAATACCACAGGTACACATATTTTTAAAAAAATTTACCGTGTGTGTGTGCATGTCATGATGCACATGATGAGATGCACGGTTAGAGGGCACCTTACTGGGTCTGTTCTCTCCTCCCACCTTGCTGGTTTCCAGGATCAGATTCAGGTCATTAGGCTTGTGACAGAAGCCCTTACCCTCTAAGTCACCTTGTCTGACCAGCTGTATTACACTGTCACACACTTACTCCTTTTTCTTCCCCAGAATGCAGTCTTTTATGTGGTCAGTGTCGCTAATGGAATTTAGACTCAGTCTCAGAATTCACCAGCATGCAGAGGTGACACCCTGCTGTAGGTGTGGAGATGCTCATTAATTTTAATGAAGTAACTGGTTCTCAGTTGTATGGCTCCCCGACTGGTCTTGCTGGAGAGTCGTTCCCTAACTCTTGCACACACACAATAGCTCTGGACTTTCCTCACCCATCCCTATTGTCTCCTATGACAGTCTGGAAGGATCCCTGTGGAGATCCACTCAGAGACATTCAGTGGTGAATGTCTCCATTACCCTTCGCCACTTCCACCAGTACATATCTCTATCTGTGACAAGCAGGATCTGTTTTTTTGTTTGTTTGTTTGTTTGTTTTTTTCGAGACAGGGTTTCTCTGTGCAGTTTTGGTACCTGTCCTGGATCTCACTATGTAGACCAGGCTGGCCTCGAACTCACAGAGATCTGCCTGGCTCTGCTTCCCGAGTGCTGGGATTAAAGGTGTGCGCCACCATTGCCCGGCCCAGGATCTGTTTCTAGTCTGTATATGTCTAATCCTCTGGGCCACTCCTGCAGATCTTACCTGTCCTCAGCCCAGCCTTCAAGAGCACCAGCCTATTTTCTGGCAATGTGCCATGCTGTTCCCCGACACCCGGGGCTCAGCCACAGTGTGGTGGCACTTCAGCTACAGTGCACCCCTACCCTGCACCTGCGGTCAAGACTCCCTCCTGCGGCACTGCCATTGGGCTGGCACAAATGACAGTGATTGCCTTTCCTTCCCGTTGCCCCGGGGAATGCTATGGCACACACTTTACGTGGGTTCCAGGAGCACCAGCTTCACGGGTGTCTAGAAACATGGTGTGCCCATGCTACCGAGTCCCCAGTGATGACAGAGGAAAGGGTGAGGGCTTCAGGGACAGCCTGGAGTTTGCCGTGCCTCTGCCCATCCGGAGTCCCTTGCCCTCCTCTAGCTGTGTGAGAAGATACCAGCCAGGGAAGGAAGAAGGCCGAGACAATGACAATAATAACAGCCTGTAACTATTTTTCATGCCAGTCAGATAGTGCCCACCCAAGACTTCCCGGCTGTATGATCTCATGAGCTCTGTCATAAACGGTCTTGGCTGTTTGTTTTTTTGTTTTTTTTTTTTTTTTTTTTTATGTAGCCAGGTCTGGCAGTGATCCTTCTCTTCTGCCTCAATCTCTCAAAAGCTGGAATCACAAGGACATGTCAGTTTATCCAGCTCTGCCTCCTCCTCTTATTATTTTTGAGACAGGGTCTCACTGGGTAGCCTCAGTTGTCCTAGAACTTGCTATGTAGACCAGGCTGCCCTTGAACTACCAGGATAAGCCTGTCTCTACCTCCAAATTCAAGTCATGCGCCACCACGTCTGGCCTGAGCTCTTCTTCTAAGTCAGAGTCTTACGTAGCCCAGGCTGGCCTCAAACTTCCTGTGTATTGGAGATGAACCTTCAACTCCTGATCTTTCCGCTTCAGCTGCCTAAGTGTTATCACAGGTGTGTGTCTGCCATGTCTGTGCAGGTCATGGATGTCTTAAAAAATGTGTATTTATTTACTTCATGTGCATGTGTGTGCCTGAGTTTACACACCGTGTGTGCAGCTGTCCACAGGGGCCAGAGGAGAGCACTGGGTGCCCTGGAACTGGAGTTTCAGGCATCTGTGAGCTGCCTGATGTGGGTGCTGGAAACCAAACCCTGGTGTTCTTGCAACTGGGCTATTTCTCCAGCCTCTGTACACGTTGTTTTTAAAACAACCTTTAAGCACTAGGGATGTCGTAGTTCCATGGGAGAACACTTGCTTAGCAAGCACAGGGCCCTCTCTCTGTCCCAAGCACTGCAACAGGAAACTGCAAGGTGTGTGGGCCATGCTTGCAGTCCTAGTCCTTGGGAGGCTGATGCAGGAAGGTTGTCACACATTCCAGGGTGAAGTGTCTACACAGCGAGTTAAAGGCAAGCCTGGTGACAGATGAGACCCTGCCGTAAAGAACCAAACATAAACCCACAAATTTCCCATAACCCTTAAAAACAACCCAAGTCCAATCTTAGCTTACAGGCTGTAGAAAGTTTGTTAGATGGATCTGATGACCCTGACTGAGATGAAGTATCACTGCAGTGGATCAAGAGATATGGCAGGGCACGCCTTTAATCCCAGCACCCCGGAGGCAGAGGCAGGTGGATCTCTGTGTTTGAGGCCAGACTGGTCTACAGAGTGAGTTCCAGGGCAGCCAGGGTGGTTACACTGTCTTGAAACTCTGTCTTGAAAAACAAACAAACAAAAAAAGGAAGGAACTTTCCAGTTTGAGCCACTATTTAGATGAGTCTTTTATTAGGAAACAAGAGTGAATCCACGCAGGGTATGATGATGACATATGCCTTTAATACTAGCGCTGACAGGCAGAGACAGGTGAATCTCTGTGAGCAAGGACCACCTGGTTTCCATAGGGCATTTCAGGACAGCCAGGGCTACGCAGTGAGACCCTGTCTCAAAACCAAACCAAGAGGGCTGGAGAGATGGCTCAGAGGTTAAGAGCACTGACTACTCTTCCAGAGGACCCGGGTTCAATTCCCAGCACCCGCGTGGTGGCTCACAACCATCTGTAATGAGATCTGGCACCCTCTTCTGTATACATAATAAATAAACAAATCTTTTAAAAAAAAAAAAAAACCAAAGCCGGGCGGTGGTGGCGCACGCCTTTAACCCCAGCACTCGGGAGGCAGAGGCAGGTGGATCTTTGTGAGTTCGAGGCCAGCCTGGTCTCCAAAGCGAGTTCCAGGAAAGGCGTAAAGCTACACAGAGAAACCCTGTCTCGGAAAAAAAAAAAACAAACCAAACCAAACAAGCAAACAAAAGTGAATCCACTCTACTAGCCATGGTGGCACACGCCTTTAAACTCAGCACTCAGGAGGCAGAGGCAGGTGGATTTCTACATAGGGAATTCCAAGCCAGCCAGGGAAACAAACAAAAACAACCAAGAGTATGGAAGATTTTATTCATTTAGTTAGACAGGGTCTCACTATGTGGTTTTGACTGGCCTCAAACTCACTAAGACTGGGCTGACCTTGAGCTCAGAGATCCACCTGCCTCTGCCTCCACCTCCATGCTGAGAATTTAAAGGCAAATGCCACCATATCCAACTAGCTAACTTTTTTTTTTTTTTAAGTAAAGTTTGGGCTCAAAGACAAAGATCTAAGAGCAAATAGTTGCCTGATCTATTCAAACTGTATTTGTGAGATTTTTTTTTTTTTTCGAGACAGGGTTTCTCTGTGTTGTTTTGGTGCCTGTCCTGGAACTCACTATGTAGACCAGGCTGGCCTCGAACTCACAGAGATCCGCCTGGCTCTGCCTCCTGAGTGCTGGGATTAAAGGCGCGTGCCACCACCGCCCATGAGAATTTTTTAATGTGTGTGTGTGGGGGGGAGCATTTTGTCTGCATATCTGTGTATCACATGTGTGGCATACCTGAGAGGTCAGAAGAGGATGTTGCATCCCTTCAAACTAGAGCTATAGATTGATTTTTAGCTGTCATGTGGGTACTGGGAATTGAACCCATATATATGAGTAGTCAGTGCTCTTAACCACTGAGCCATTTCCCAGCCCTGAAAACTATATTTGTTTTCAGATCTTCTAGGACAAAACATGCTCCTTTGGGAGGAAACACCTTCATGGTTAATGTGTGCAAACGTCTTACAGTCCTGGTCACACTCCTACTCTTGGAATGTGGTTTAGCAGAAACTTCAGTGCCTTGGTAATCTGCTGTATAGATCCAAGAAATACCTCACACTCAAGTAGTGGCTTCATCGGTCTCCCACCTCCTACAGTGACATGTTTCTCTTTTCTTTTCTTTTTTTTTTTTTTTTCCTCGAGACAGGGTTTCTCTGTGTAGCCCTGGCTGTCCTGGAGACCAGGCTGTCCTCGAACTCACAGAGATCCGCCTGCCTCTGCCTCCTGAATGCTGGGATTAACTGCATGCACCACCATCGCCCGGCTGACTTGTTTCATTTTTATTTCATGGTTTACTTAGGTGAAAGTCACATATTAGTCATTCTCCAGAAGACACTGCAGCGGCATTGAGCACATTCGGTGTTGTGCAACCAACAACTAGCTCGTTTTCTCTCTTCTTCCTCCTCCTCTCCCTCTCTTTTGAGATAGGGTATTACTTCGTAGTCCTAGCTGGCCTGGAACTCACTATGTAGACCTCATTGGCCTCAAACTCACAGAGACCTGCCCGCCCCTCCACCTCTGCCCTAGTGCTGGGATTAAAGGTGCATCACTACTAGACTCAGGCAGCTTTATTTCTAAGACATTTCCATCGCTCCCAAGTAAAACCTTCACTGGCATATAGGCATACATGTTTCTCTAGTCCCAGCCACTTGGGGAGTTGAAGCAGGAGGATCACTTGAGCTTAGGTGTTAGTTGAGGTTAGCATTGGCAGGCATGTAGCTAAACCCTGAACTAGTCCCTCTTCCCTTTCCCCACAAAACTGTATCTAGTAAGGAGTTTATTCCCATTTCTTTCTGCTTCCAGTGCCCGACAACCATCAACCTATGTCTCTGCTCCCGACAACTATCACCTTACTTCTCTATGGACTTGCCAATTCTGTACTTTTCATACAAATGTCATCATACAATATATGTCTTGAGTTCTTCCATGTGGCATACTGATTTAGAGACTCATACATTTTATTGTGTGTATCAGAACTACATTCCTTTTTATGGCTGAATTATATCCCATTGTGTGTATAGCCATCTGTTCATCTTTCCATCTACTGATATAAGTTGGTCTGCTTGCAGTTTTTGGTTATAGAGACTATGCTATGAACATGTACATTCACAGACTCTCTGACTTGTTTTTTTTTCTTTTTTTTCCCCCATTTTTATTTATTTATTTTTCTATTATCAGCTTGATACAGTATAAATTCTTATCCTAATAGTGAAATGTTTGATTGAGGCTTGCCCAGTAATTGAGTAAAACCAAAACTTATTATAAGCCACAGTCATTCTAGGGTCCCTCCTGCTATATAGCCTCCCTAGTTCTGTGGGTTGCAGTCTGATTGTCCTTTGCTTTATATCTAGAATCCACTTATGAGTAAGTATTTACCATGTTTGTTTTTCTGGGTTTGGGCTACTTCACTCAGAACGATATTTTCTAGTTCCATCCATTTGCCTGCAAATTTCATGCTGTCGTTGTTTTTCTCTGCTGAGTAGTACTCCATTGTGTATATGTACCACATTTTCTTAATCTATTCTTCAGTTGACGGGCATCTAGGTTGTTTCCAGGTTCTGGCTATTATGAATAGTGCTGCTATGAACATAGTTGAGCATGTATCTTTGTGATATGATTGAGCATTCCTAGGGTATATGCCCAAGAGTGGTATGGCTGGGTCTTGGGGTAGATCGATTCCCAATTTCCTGAGAAACCGCCATACTGATTTCCACAGTGGTTGTACAAGTTTGCATTCCCACCAACAGTGGAGGAGAGTTCCCTTTGCTCCGCATCCTCTCCAACATTGACTGTTATTAGTGTTTTTGATCTTAGCCATTCTGACGGGTGTAAGGTTCTCTGACTTATGATGAGGTTACATTATTGACATTTCTCATAATTGCATTTTGTCTTCCAGGTGAACTTGGCACACATCCCAAGCCCTACAGGACAAAGCTGTTAAGATTGTTAGCAGCACATGATAAATACTTAATTGTTTCTTTTCTTTTCTTTTTTTTTTCTCTGTGTAGCTTTACGCCTTTTCCTGGAACTCACTTGGTAGCCCAGGCTGGCCTCGAACTCACAGAGATCCTCCTGGCTCTGCCTCCCAAGTGCTGGGATTAAAGGCATGCGCCACCACCGCCCGGCTTAGATTGTTTCTTAACTAAGTTAGACATGTTTGTTAACAGTTCTTTACAAAGGTTAGGTATGTTTTGGTGGTAGGTCCACCATGTTGAATAGGTCTGCATCAATTACAAACTTTCTGAGTATTATTTTCTAAGTGTTATCTGCAGGGCAGCTGGTTTTTCTGTCTAACCTGAGGTAACCATGGCTTTCCCACTTTGTATTTACCGATAAGTTACACTGGTGGGTTTCCTGTTAAACTGTACTTCCATTCCTGCCTTCAATCCTGGATGATCATGGAGTATACTTTAACACACTCCTCATTCTGCTTGCCCTTATTTTGTTGAGTGTGTATTTCTAACCATAAAGGGTACTAGCTTCTAAGTTTTTCTTATTTCCTTTAAAAAATGGTGCAGGGGATTGAGTCCAGGGCCCTGTGCATACTAGTTATGAGATTTACCACTGAGCTATAGCATTTAAAAAATGTTTGCCTAGCTGGGCGTGGTGGCTCATGCCTTTAATCCCAGCACTCGGGAGGCAGAAGCAGGTGGATCTCTGTGAGTTCCAGGACAGCCTGGTCTACAGAGTGAGTTCCAGGACAGCCAGGACTACATAGGGAGACACTGTCTCAAAAAACAAACAAGTTTGGTAAAAATGTTTCCACTTTCATTTTTGATTTTAGTTGTATCTTATTTCCTTGTTACTCTAAAATTGAACAGTTTTCTAATAATTAACTTTTTGTTGATTTTCACTCTTTATTTTTGTTTTATTTTATGTTTTGTTGTTTCTCAAGGTTTAAGTTACCTTACTGATTCAATAGCTTTCCTTTTTAAAACACCATTTGTTATTATTGTGTGTGTGCACATGCATGATATGTGGGCATGCACACTTCCAGGTGGAGGCCAGGGGACAAGTTAGTGGGGTGGTTCTCCCTCCTCCCTCACGTCGTTTTGGGGATGGAAGTCAGGCTGTAAGCCATCAATCACAGCAGCACCTTCACTGCTGAGCCATCTTGCCAAGCCTCTTTCTTCCCTTTTTTTTTTTTCCTTTTGGTTTTTCGAGACAGGGTTTCTCTGTGTAGTTTTGGTGCCTGTCCTGGATCTCGCTCCGTAGACCAGGCTGGCCTCGAACTCCCAGAGATCCACCTGGCTCTGCCTCCCGAGTGCTGGGATTAAAGGCATGCGCCACCACCGCCCAGCCCATTCTGTCAATATATCATTTTGACTGGAAGGGTTTGTTTTTTCTTTTCTGTCTTTAATTGTTTTTCCTGTAATACTGGGTATTAAATCTAGAGCCTTGTGCATAGTAAGCGAATGCTCTGCTACTGAGCTACATCCCTAGCTGTGATACTTTGTGTGTGCTTTAACAATAAAGCTTGCCTGGAGAACAGAGTGCAGAGCTAGCCACTAGTTAGCCAGAGAGGTCAGGCAGTGGTAGCACACCTTTAATCCCAGCGGTACGGACGTGGAGACAGGAAGGGATATGGCTGGGCAGAGAGAGAAATATAAAGAAGGAGACAGGAGCTCATCCCATTCAGTCTGAGGATTTCTAGAGACAGGATCTCCCCCTTTTCAGCTGAGGAGTTGGCAAGGTAAAAGGTGGCTGTGGCTTGCTCCTTTGTCTCTCTGATCTTTCAGAATTTACCCTGATTTCTGACTCCAGGTTTTTATTATTAAGACCAATTAGAATTCGTGCTACACCTCTCCCTTCTTTCTTACCTTAAAATGAAAACTCTGTGTATGTGGTGTGCATGCATGCATGTTCACACGTGTGTGGCCGCAGTGTGTGCACAAGAGTATGGAGGAGCAAAGCTGATGTGGGAATGCATGTTCACACGTGTGTGGCCGCAGTGTGTGCACAAGAGTATGGAGGAGCAAAGCTGATGTGGGAACGAATGCATGTTCACACGTGTGTGGCTGCAGTGTGTGCACATGAGTTTGGAGGAGCAAAGCTGATGTGGGGTGCCTTCGTCTGTTGTCCTCCCCTTCACTTGTTGAGGCGTCAAGGTCTCTTGCTGAACCCCAAGTTCACCAACTAGTCTAGCTAGTTCACCTCTCTGCCCCCCTAGTGCTGGGGTTACTGATGGTGACCACGCCTGCCGTGCTTTTCATGGGATCGGGGATCCAAACCGGAGTTCTCACCCTCACACGGCAAACGCTCCATCTACTGGGCTCTCTCCACAGCCTCATTTGAGATACAATCTCACTGTGTCGCCCATACTGGATTTGAAATTGTAATTCTCTGCCTTAGCTTCTCGGGTAGCTGGGATTATAAGGCTCAGCACTGATGGAATGTTTCTGTCACGCTGCTGTTTGTTTGTTTGTTTTTTTAGGTTTTTCGAGACAGGGTTTCTCTGTGTAGTTTTGGTGCCTTTCCTGGAACTCACTTGGTAGCCCAGGCTGGCCTCGAACTCACAGAGATCCGCCTGCCTCTGCCTCCCGAGTGCTGGGATTAAAGGCGTGCGCCACCACCGCCCGGCTATTTTTTCATGTTTCTCTTCTTGAATTTTTCTATTGCCACATTCTTTCATATTCAACTATTTTTTTTAGTAAAGTGTCGTTTTGGTTTTTTTCCTTTTCGTGTGTGACTTTGTTGGATGTTTCCTTAATATTTACCACGAAGTTATAACAAACATCCTAGAGTAACTGATGTCAAAACGCTTCCCAACGCAGCTGTTACCCTTACAATTGGTTATCACAGATTCTATCTTTCTGTACTCTTGGCTCAAAAGGTTTATGAAGCGAGAGGTTTAGATCGGTGGGAGAGTACATATTTAGTATGTAGGAGGCACCGGGTTCCATTCTCAGCACTAACATATGTATGCATGTATATATATATATATATATATATATATATATATATATATATATATATATATATATGTATGTATGTATGTATGTATGAACACATTTATTTATTCTTTGTGGGAAATAAAAGTGGATTCACAGAACCCAGAGTGGTGGCACATGTCTGTAGTCCCAGTCCTTGGGAAGCGGAGGCAAGAAGATCATGAGTCTGAAGCCATTCTATGCTCCAATAGTGAGACCATGTCTCAAAACAACAAACGTGAACTCACAAGCCAAAAATACAGTACTTAGCAATGTAATTCTTTGACCAGAATCCTGTCATCTCAGCTCCCTTCAGCATCTCTCAGAGGAAGGTATACTCATGACGATCCCTCTACAAACTATTGTTTATCTGGGACGTCTGAACTACTCCTTCAATCTGTGCCTTGGTTGTTCACAGATTTCTAGGGTGACAAGGCCATTGGCACTTTAAATATGTCTTACTCTGATGGCCTTTTGATCCCGATAACCTTATCGAACATCAGCTGTTAATCACTTCCCCCTTTAGGAAATACTGGTGTTCCTTTGTAGCCTTGTCGGACGTCAAACTTGTCAGCATCCTCTAGCCTCTCACCCGCTAGGATTACAGATGCAAGCCACCTCGCCCCACGATAACGTGGTAATGGTTAAATACCTCTCTCTTATCATGTTTATTGTCTCTCATCAATTGAATTATAATGGAACTTTGTGTGGAGTTCTTTAAATTCATCCTACTGCGTTTGTTGGGCTGGGCCTGTAAACTGAGGTTATTTCATCAAATCTGGGATATTTTCAGCTCTTATCATACATATTTTTATCCCTCTCTCTTTTCTTTCTTGGGTCCACAGAATACATGATGGTGCCCTACAGGTCCAGGAAGCTCTGGTCTCTTTTTGAACTTTTCTCTTGTTCCTCAGAGTGGACAATCCACCATCTGAACTTGGAATTTCCTCATTCTTTCTCTTCCCTGCTCAAATCTGCTGTTGAAATGCTCTAGTGAATTTTCATTTCATTTTATTGTACTTTTTGGTATAGATTTTACATTAGGTTCATTTTTTAAAAAAATGTGTCTCTTTATTGATAGTATCTTTTCATTAACAAAACTTTTTCTTGGTTCCTTTAATTTCTGCTCATGGTTTCATTTAGTTCTTTGAGTGTATTTAAGGCAGTTGCTTAAAGTCTTTATTAAGTCCAATATCTGGGTTTTCTCAATGATATTTTGTGGGGCTCTTATTTTTTTCTTTGAATTGCTAAAAACTAGATTTTGTATTGTAATTCTGCCAATAAGTCTCCTCTTTTTTTTTTTTTTTTTTTTCCGAGACAGGGTTCTCTGTGTAGCTTTGCACCTTTCCTGGAACTCTCTTCGTAGACCAGGCTGGCCTCGAACTCACAGAGATCCACCTGCCTCTGCCTCCCAAGTGCTGGGATTAAAGGCATGCGCCACCACCACCCAGCCCTTTGATATCAATAACAATGTTCTCTCGGTTCCTGTGCAAGGTTAGATCCGCTGGAGCTGAAGCTTACAGTCGTCAGATGTCTTTCTGGGCTCCTCCCCTATGCTGGGTCCATGTTCAGCTTTCTAGATTCTCCAACTGTACCTCTGAATTCTCTCATTTCTCCCAACAGAGTATCTTCCCAGGTTGCTGGTAGCTGACTATATGTTAACTATAAACAATAAACCAGGTGGTTTTCTTTAGAATTACAATGTTTCAGGGGGTAGTGGTGGTGCACGCCTTTAACCCCATCCCTGGGGAGGCAGAGGCAGGTGGATCTCTGAGTTGAAGGCCCGCCTGGTCTACAGAGCGAGTTCCAGCACAGCCAGGGTTACATAGAGAAACCCTGACTTGAAAAACAACAAAAATTACAATGTTTCTGAACTGGCTATTTTCATGTCCTAAATTGAGTTAGGCAGAACAGAGCTAAGTCTTGTCCTTTCAGAGAAGCCCAGACAGGGCAAAGTCAGGAACTTCTGAGCAAGATCTGCTGCTATGTTCCTTCTGGAACTAGGGGTCCAGGTCTGACACTGGTAATGCAGGTTTCCTGCTCTCAGGATAACAAGCAGGGAGGGGGGAGGGGTGGGGGCACAGGCAGGGAGGGGTGGGGGCACAGGCAGGGAGGGGTGGGGGCACAGGCAGGGAGGGGTGGGGGCACAGGCAGGGAGGGGTGGGAGCACAGGCAGGGAGGGGTGGGGGCACAGGCAGGGAGGGGTGGGGGCACAGGCAGGGAGGGGTGCGGGCACAGGCAGGCAGGACGTGACAAAGTCCTTCTAGCCTACAGCCGCCTTGCTCTCCACGTAGTATGTCACTGGTTGCTGCAAACCCGTGACCATTTTCTACTTTTCTGATGAAGTTGGCTCTGACAATTTCTAATCTATTTAAACATTTATGTCGAGGACCAGGTCCTTGGAGATGCCTGCCTTGACAATTTGTTCCACAGTGGCTTAAAATTCTTTTTCTCAGATTTGTTTATGTTTATGGATGTTTTGCCTGCACATATATGTATGTACACCACATACAGGTAGTGCCTGTGGAAGTCAGGAGAGGGCTTTGGATGCCTGGACCTGGAGTTATGGAGGGTTGTGAGCCACTGTGTGGGTGCTGGGAAGTGAAGCTAGGTCCTCTGCAAGAACAGCAAGTGTTCTTAAGTGCTGCGCATCTCCCCAGGCCCCAACAGTGGCTTTTAGAATATGGGTCAAAGCAAAAACAGAAACAAAACCAGAAAAGAATGGGGTCCCTATCAGCAAAGGTTCCAGCCCTACTCTGGAAGGGTGTTTCCTCCTCCTCCTCCTCCTCCTCTTCCTCCTCCTCCTCCTTCTTCAAGGCAGGGTTTCTCTGTGTAGCCTTGGCTGTCCTAGAACTCGCTGTGTAGACCAGGCTGGCCTCAAACTCAGAGAGACCACTTGCCTCTGCCTCTGCCTCCCAGTGCTGGGATTAAAGACATGCCCCACCACCGCCTGGCTGGGTGTTGTATTTCTTTTTTTTTTTTTTTGGTTTTTCGAGACAGGGTTTCTCTGTGTAGCTTTGCGCCTTTCCTGGAACTCGCTTTGGAGACCAGGCTGGCCTCGAACTCACAGAGATCCGCCTGCCTCTGCCTCCCGAGTGCTGGGATTAAAGGCGTGCGCCACCACCGCCCGGCAATAATTTATTTTTTATTTTATTTGCATTTTGCGTGAAGGTGTCAGATCTGGAACTGGAGTTACAGACAGTTGTGAGCTGTCATGTGGGTGCTGGGAATTGAACCCGGGTCCTCTGGAAGAGCAGCCAGTGCTCCTAACCCCTGAGCCATCTCTCCAGCCCCTGGGTGTTGTATTTCTTATCCTTCTCTGCTTAACATCCCCAGCAGGGACCTCTTGGCAAGCTAATTAACATCTTGCCTCTGCTCAGTGTGGTCAGCAGGTCTGTCCTCAGGGTCACTTGTGGGATCTCCTCACATCTCCCCCCCAAGTCCTGCCCATTTACAACATACTCTGTTTAGTCTATGTTGTGTCTCTACATGGTCTGAACCATCTCTACCCTTAGCCTAACCATCCCTTTTGGCATTGGTTCTGGCTTGGGTGTTTGTAACGGGGCCTCACACTTTAGCATGACTGACTCCATGATGAAAGTACCATTCAGGCTGTGAAACTCAGCACATAGACAGCACCACTTGCCATGACTAAAACAAAGACCTCATCCATCAAAGTCTGTACTTCTGGGAAAGTCTCTAAATGTACTAACCTTGCTTTTTAACTTCTGTAGTTCTGCTTCTGGCTAACCGTTCTTGTTAACTGAAGTATGCCAACTCAGGACATGGTTTTTGTGCTTAAAAGCTCAGCCTGAGAAAGGCTCGGGACTGCACTGGGATCCTGAGCATCCAATGTACTCACCAGCCAGCTAATAAAGACTTTCTGGTGGCTTAAATCCATGTCTGAGCAGTCTTCTCTGGTGAATACAGTGTTCCCTTAAAAAAACATTTGCGGGCTGGAGAGATGGCTCAGAGGTTAAGAACACTGGCTGTCCTTCCAGAGGTCCTGAGTTCAATTCCCAGCAACCACATGATGATGGTTCACAACCATCTATAATGAGATCTGGTGCCCTCTTCTGGCCTGCAGGGATACATGCAAACAGAACACTGTATACATAATAAATAAATAAATCTTTAAAACAACAACAACAGAAAAATCCCAAATCAAAAAAAAAAAAAAAAAAATTGCTATCTGACTAGAGCAAGGGAAGCAAATGCCGAGGAGCCATCCTGCTTACCGCTTACCCACGTGAGCTGGGAAGGGCTCTGAGTGGGGACAACAGGGTGATGTGGACGTAACCAGAAGGCAAGATGGTCACAAGGTACAAAGCTGTTGCCAGCCTGGTCATGGGGGTCAGGCCTGTAGGCCAAAGCAAAGGGTGCTGACAGCCAAATGTCCCACTCAGGGGACAAGGGGTGAGGAGAAGTCAGTGCTCTGACATCCATCCTTGGCCCCTTGAGTCCATGCATGAAACATAACGCAGGCGACTGCTTCTCAAAGGCAAGCTTAGGGGGATGTGGCCACCATCATTCCAGAATGAGGAAACTGGTGGGGAACCAGTTCCTAGTACCTGGCCTCCTGATGGCGAGGGAGGACGGCTTCCAGCTCCTTGACAGCAGAGGGGTCACAGACTGAAGATCCACGGTGCAAGTATCACTGGTACAGGCCTGCGTTGCAGGAGTCCAAGGAGATGGTCCTGGAGCTGAGGGCTTCACCTCTCTGCCTCCTTGGGGTGCACTTTGAGGCTGGGACCTGAAGACCAGAGAGGACACAGTAAGTGTACACAGGAGCCAGTACCAGGAATCCATCATCTTACAAGAGAGAGGCTCTTCTTCTACCTTAGACTATAGGTACGAAGAATAGATGTGCTGATCCCCAAGGCAAAGTGAGCCCCTGGTGCCTGGCAAGCGTCTCACTGAAGGGCCCTGTCCTGACATAAAGAAGGGAACAGCTCTGACATAGTCTTCTCACTCCTGGCTCCCGTCACACAGTCCTATGGAGTTGAACGTGCAAGACCATCTACTGCAAGGAAGCAGCGGCCTTAAACGTCTGAACAGTCAAGGGCAGCAGACACAACAGCCGCCATGCTCAGTGCTTGCCCATCGTAGCAGTCAAGTTTGAGATGGGTGTGGCAGCAGTCATGGGTACCCTTGTTTCGTACCCCTGCCAATGCCCTCCCACTACAGCACCATCCATTGGTCCAGCCTCAGTTTTCCTTTTCTCTTGGTGTCTCAGGGTTCACTTCAGTCCCTGTTTTAAATTCCTTAGTGATTTTATCTGACCCCAAGGAAGCAAAACCCTGTGAAGCCTCTTCAACTCGGGCTCATCTCCAGTCTTTACTACTCTTTCTGGGCGGAAGACAGGACACTCCCACCTAGAGGCCTGTGAGCTCTTCACGTAGGTGAGTCACTGATTGCCCCTGGCTCCTCTCTACTTAGACCTCGCCTCAGGGGGCACGAGGGAAAGGAACTGACATTCTTCAGTCTTTCTACCCTGCGTTCCAAATGTTCCATCTCCGGAGTAGAAAAAGGGCAAGAAATATGGCTCTCAACCTGCCTAATGCTGAGACTCTTCAATACAGTTCCTCACAGTGTAGTGACCCTTAACCATAAAATGATTGCATTGCTATTTCATAACTGTAATCTTGCATAATGTAAACACCTGACATGCAACGCCAAGGGGTCGAGACCCACAGGTTGAGAACCACTGCTCCAGTGGCTAATGCCCGCCAGCCTATGAACTGGATTTTTTCCTCTTGGGTAACCACCCTCCCCTCCCCCTCTTTTTAAAAAAAGAGTGTTTCCTGAAATGGGCAGGGTGGTGCATGCCCTTAATCCCAGCATCTAGGAGACAGAGGCAGGTGGATCCTTGAGTTTGAGGCCAGCCTGATCTACAGAGCAAGTTCCAAGACAGCAAGGGCTACACAGAGAAACCCTGTCTTGGGGAAAAAAAAAAAAAGAATAAGTAAAATAAAAAGAGTGTTTCCTGCACACCAACTATCGTGCTTGTTTCTTGGGGTGACAGAGCAAGGAACGCCGTCCTTTCACTGGGATAAAAGAACACAGTAAATGCATCAGTGAGACAGGGCAGCAGAGGAGTTGAAGAAGGGGCATTTTAACTCGGTAGTAAAGCAGGTCTCACTCAACAGGTGACTGAAAGATGAAGAAGGGAAAGGGTGGTGGACGCGAAGGACGTGGGGAGTGTAGAGGCACGCGGGGCAGGTTCTAGAAGCAGTGAGCCGGCCAGGGTGGACAGAGAAAGCAGAGCACACCCTAGAGGCA
Source organism: Peromyscus californicus insignis (assembly GCF_007827085.1). Lineage (NCBI taxonomy): Eukaryota > Metazoa > Chordata > Mammalia > Rodentia > Cricetidae > Peromyscus > Peromyscus californicus. The sequence continues at coordinate 41,838,198 of NW_026294503.1, forward strand.
CGATACTGTCCCCCAGGCCTGCATCCGTAGGTAAAGGCTCTGCAGCACAGGTCTATGAGGCCTGAAGGTGCTTAGAGGGCAACATAGGTACCCCCCCACCCTGCACACACCCTGTATAGGAAAACACGCTGTCCAAATGCAGTGTCTTTGGCCAATGGGCTGTTCTTTCTGTTTCCCCCGGGAGGAGGGGTGCTCTGTTCGGCTTCAGGACGAGCGATAGTTGAGGGGGATATCAGGAGGCAGCAAGAGTCTCATCTGTGGAGTGAAGTGACGCGAAGACGGTCTAGAACGGGGCTGAGCAATGGCTTCTCTGAAGAAGGGTGGAGGGAGGGTGGTACAGGGACCAACACTGGGATGCTTTGAGAAGGAAGAAGGGCTGGAAAGCTGCTGGACTGAGGTCAGAGGAACCAACACCTAACTCTCAGGTTGACGTCACACAGCAAGTTTAAGGACAGAGCTCAGAGGGGTGGGCACTGAGGACAGACTCAAAGAGGTCTTGGCTGCCCGATGAAATAGGGCATAGTTAGGGGCTGGAGAGATGGCTTGGTGGTTAAGAACACCGACTGCTCTTCCAGAAGACCTGGGTTCAATTCCCAGCTCCAACATGGCAGCTCACAACTGCCTGTAATTCCAGCTCCAGGTGATCTGACAACCATGGCAAAACCACACTAAAAAAATACATAAATAAAACCTCTGCTCTACACTGGTATTTTTTTTTTTTTAAAAAGGCACAGTTCAGAACGCAGCAAAGAAATATAAACCTGTGTCTGTACCAGGAGAAGCAGAACAAAACCTCTTGTGATGGTTTGACTGAGAAATGCCCCCCATAGGCTTGTTTTGTGAACACTTGGTCTTTGGTTGGTTTGGGAACTTTGGTCTTTGGTGGCACTGTTTGAAGAGGCTGAGGCGGTGTGGCCTTGCTGCAGGAGGTACATCACTGGGGGTATGAGGGTTCTATGTTCCCATTCCACGGTCAGTTCACTCCCTTTGCTTTGTGCTTGCATCTGAAGATGTGGGTCCCCAGCTTCGTGTTCCAGCTGCCATGCCTGACACTTGCTGCTATGTCTCCCTGCCTCGATGGGTTTTTTACTTCTCTGGAACCGCAAACCAAACTAAATCCCTTCTCATATAAGTTGCTTTGGTCATAATATTTTATCACAGCAACAGAAAAGTAATGAATAAATGCCCCTTCCTAGTTTCTGATGCATCCGTCCAGATCACTCTAGACTTCCACAGGCAAATATACACTTTTTGGTCCTTTTTGTTATCAAGTATACCTAAGTGTGTACTTGTTTTAATCATCTCGTCCAGTGGTCATATACTTAATCTGTGATATTCCATGTCTTAATCCCTGGGACCTGCAGATACACTACACCACAGGGTAGGAGAGACTTTGCAAAAGAATTAGGATTATGAACAGGATGACCCTCGTGGGCCCAATCTAATCACACCAACTCGTAAAAGCCCTGATAAGTCAGTGTCGGTCCCCAGATGTGCAGCCACATTAGGAACCTCCAGGAATTACGGACTGCTCTTGGCCAGAACGCAGCAAAGAAATATAAACCTGTGTAGCAACCACAAGGCAATCGATCTTGCCAATGGCTTGAATAAACTTGGAGGCAAATTTTCCTGGCTAAAGGCTGAGCTAACTGAAAGACCCACTATCACACTACCTCTGCAGGACTCCTCCACGACCCTCCCAGAAGCCCCATAACAGCTATAAAATTCTTTCTTCTCAGAACTGGCTCCACCGATCCACCACCATTGGGCATCAAGGACAGAACACCTGGGGTGGAGTCAGACCGATGCAACCCCAGGCTGTGTTCTTCTCTAACGTCAAGTGAGTTCCCAAGTCCGGAGCACCTTCATCGCACACCTGTCAAGTCCCCCCGCCCCAGCTCCATCACAATCCCTCCCACGCCGCCTCTGCCCCAGTTCGAACCAGCCCCGCGCATCGGCTGCCGCCACGCCAGGGACACAGGATGCTGGTTCCCAAGCGGACGCTTCGCCTAATGAACTCACCACCGCAGTCGCGCTGGGCACGGTGCTAACCCAAATCAACCGCAATCAACCCTCCAAATCCCGCCCGACTTCCGGCCCGCGGCCCCGCCCCGTACCCCTCCGCATGGCCGCTCTAGACCCAAGAAGGTCCGGCTACTCTGGCGACTCGATGGTTCCAAGCTAGGCCCGGTGAACTCCGGCATCCCCTCACGGATGTAGGCGTTTATAAAGGACCCGAGCACACAACCAAGTTTCATCTTAGTATAGAGGATGCCATCCGAAGCATAGCAAGAACTAAACGTACCGGGATAACGGGAGATTTTAATTCAAAGGCTCCAAGAATTAGAACAGATTGTAGCTTGATTGAAAAAGTAACATGGTTGGGGTGTAGCTCAGCGGCAGAGGGATTGCCTAGTGTGTGCCAGGCCACAGCTTCAATGTCTCACACTGGTAAATGAAAAGTAAACACGTAAGAACGAATCAACAGTTTGACAGGTGAGTGAAAAAACAAAACAAAAAATTCCTTAAGCAAGTAATTTATTTTTTGTAGAACATTTACAAAAATTAATTATATGCTCGTTTTATAGGCATATTAGACAAAAATTGTTACTATACAAAACGTTCACACACAAAAAACCTGTTGGAATTTCAGATATACTGAGTAGATAACCTTATAAAAATTACCTGGAAAATTGCAGACTATAAATCGAAGAGAAGTAAACAATGCACTGGAGACATGGCTCAGAAGTTAAGGGCACTGGCTGCTCTTCCAGAGTACCAAGAGTTTGATTCCTAGCATCTGCATGGCGCCTCACAACTATCTGTTAAATCCATTCCCAGCAGATCTGCAGCCCTCTGGCCTCCCTGGGCACTAGGCACACAAGTCCTGAATAGACATACAATGCATAAAAACACCCATGCACATAAAATAAAAAACAAATAAAAAAGGAAAATATTTAGGCTGGCGGGTGGGTCATGGTGGTTCACACCTTTAATCCCAGTGCTCAGGAGGCAGAGGCAGGTGGATCTCTTTGAGTTCGAGGCCAGCCAGGTCTACAGAGTGAGTTCCAGGACAGCCAGGGGCTATTACACAGAGAAACCCTGTCTCAGAAAACAAACAAACAAAACAAACAAAAAAAGAAACACTTCATTCCCAAATGTGTACTCAAGAGAAAATTATTTTTGTTTATATAGACAAATGTACTTATCCTAAGCTAGTATTTTTTTTTTTGACTAGCAACAACAAACAAATATACACACAGACACTCTCGGTGCGTGCATTCGGGTGTGTATGTATATTGTGCTTTGGAAGGAGCTCAGTTGGTACAATGCTTGCCCGGCATGCACAGACCTTTCTCTTGGTTAGATCTCCAGCAATTCATAAACTCACCTGTAATCCTAGCATCAAAGAGGTGGAGGATCAAAAAAGGATCAGAAGTTCAAGGTTATCCTCAGTTTCATAGTGAGTTTAAGGCTAGCCTAGGACACGAGACCCTATTTCAAATCAATCAGAGGCTGGGGAACTAACTCTGTAGGTAAAGTACAGACATGAGGACCTGAGGTGGATCCCCAGAACCCATGTAAAAGTGGGGTTTAGTGACATGCTTGTAATCTCAGTGCTAGGAGGGGCAGAGGCTAGTGCATCTGAGGCTTGCTGACAAGCCAACCTAGCCTAAGTGATTAGCCTTCATCCCAGTGAGAAACCCTGTCTCCAGGTAGGTGGTGTGAGATGGCTCAATGGTGACAGCACCTGCCACCATGTCAGAGGACTCAAGCTGGAGCCCTGGGATCCATATGGTGGAGAGAACTGACTCCCTAAAATCTTCCTGTGACCGCTACCTGTGTATCATGGTCTATAGGAGTGTATGCACACACATTCACACACACACTCACAAATCAAACAAATATGTAACGAAAATTGTAAAGAAGAGCAAAGTGGTGATCTGAAAGAAAATGGCCCCCAAAGGGAGTGGCACTATTAGGAGGTGTGGCCTTGTTGGAGGAAGTGCGTCGCTATGGGGGCGGGCTTTGAGGTCTCTTTTGCTCAAGCTTCCCTCAGTGTTGACAGTCAGCTGACTTCCTGTTGCCTGCAAGATGTAGCACTCTCAGCTCCAGAGCCACATTGACCTGCACGCTGCCATGCTCCCTGTCATGATGATAATGGACTGAACCTCTGAACTGTAAGTGAGCCACTTCAATGAAATGTTTTCATTATAAGAGTTGCCATGGTCATGGTGTCTCTTCACAGCAATAAAAACCTTAACTAAGACATAGGCTTTTTGTGTTTTGTGTTTTGTTTTGTTTTGTTTCTTTGGGGTTTTTCAAGATAGGGTTCCACTGTTTAACAATCCTGGCTGTCCTGGAACTTGCTTTGTAGACCAGGCTGGCTCACTGAGATGCGCCTGCTTCTGCCTCCCAAGTGCTGGGATTAAAGGTGTGTGCCACCACTGCCTGACCACTAAGGCATAAACTCACTCTGTAGCCCAGGCTGGCCTCACACTCAGAGATCTACCTGCCTCTGCCTCCCGAGTGCTGGGATTAAAGGCGTGTGCCACCACCACCACCACCCGGCAAGGCATAGTTTTATATTAAAACAAAAATAAAGTGGATCCCTTATGAGGAATGATACCTGAGAATGACCTCTGGTCTACACACACACACACAGAGCTACTCACCCCAGAAAGGGAACTGCTGTGGGATGTTCTGTATGGCAAATGTGTTTCTCTGATTGGTTGGTAAATAAAACACTGATTGGCCAGTAGTCAGGCAGGAGGAAGTGTAGGTGGGACAAGGAGGAGAATAAAGCTGGGAAGTGGAAGGCTGAGTCAGAGACACTGCCAGCCGCCACGATGAGAAACAGCACGTGAAGATGCCAGTAAGCCACGAGCCATGTGGCAAGGTATAGATTTATAGAAATGAATTAATTTAAGCTGTAAGAACAGTTAGCAAGAAGCCTGCCACGGCCATACAGTTTGTAAGCAGTATAAGTCTCTGTGTTTACTTGGTTGGGTCTGAGTGGCTGTGGGACTGGCGGGTAACAAAGATTTGTCCTGACTGTGGGCCAGGCAGGAAAACTCTAGCTACAGGGAACCCATGACAGACCAAAGTAATGATAGCACTGAAGTCCAAGTTGGTGAAGCAATGAGTTTTTATTGGGGTTACTAACAGGAATATGAGTGAAGGGTTACTAACAGGAGTCTGAGTGAAGGGTTACTAACAGGCGTCTGTGAGTGAAGGGTTACTAACAGGAATATGAGTGAAGGGTTACTAACAGGAGTCTGAGTGAAGGGTTACTAACAGGAGCAGGGATGACCCCCAAACCACTGCACCATGTTAAATCCTTCCCCCAGGTTGGGTGATGACTGGGGAAAGTGTAGCCCTGGGGCTCTGCACAGCCTGCAGCAGTTTCAACGTCTGAGAACCCTCCCCACACCAAAGCCGGTCAAACTCCCCTCCCCAGCAGTTCTTACTCCCTTTACACAGCTGGTGAGAATCTTTCTGTCTTCCCTATTTTTTTCTGGACCTTTTGTTTTCCCCCAGAACCTCATAAGCCTCCTCCTCCCATCCTGTCAAGGATTCTGAGGAAAATGCCATACAATAGTAGTCACGGGCTGTTCCTCAAGATGTGAAAAGAAATGTACCGAATAATCGAGTGCCTTGTAGAAGCAAAGCTCACAGCACTAAAAGGGAATAAGAGATGGTTTGCTCTGGAGCCATTCTGAGTGGCCGTGACCCAGGAACACAGATTTAGGTTATCCTAAAATCCAGGTTCCAATGTGCAAACAGTTTCACAGAGTCTCAGTTTTACAGAACAAAGCATGTCATAAATCAAGACAAGTTTAAAATACCTCGGTGGGTACACCAGAGAGGCAGTTACAATGAGATGGGGAAGCATTTCTATAGGTCTAAGGTGTTATTGGAGCTTTGGCGTTGGTGGGAATTAGTGGTCTGCTAAGTTAACAGATTCTAAAAGGTTTTTAATCTATTAATCCCAACAAGAAGTTAGTTCTGACACAGAGATGGGTAAGGGAAGGCTGTTCTAGAACTAGTCCAAGATAAGGTAATTAGCCACTAGACCTTCAACACTCCAATATCCTCTTATTACTGTAGTTCTAAAGTCGATTGGTCTTGGCACACACAGCTTCTTTCTTTTTCTTTCTTTTCTTTTTTTTGGTTTTTCGAGACAGGGTTTCTCTGTGTAGCTTTGCGCCTTTCCTGGAACTCACTTGGTAGTCCAGGCTGGTCTCGAACTCACAGAGATCCACCTGGCTCTGCCTCCCGAGTGCTGGGATTAAAGGCGTGCGCCACCACCACCTTTTTTTTCTTTTAAGATTTATTTTTACTACTTTTGTATATGAGTGTTATGCCTGCATGTATATCAGCGCACCACATTCATGCTTGGTGCCCTAGGAGGTGGTGAGCATCCATGTGGGTGCTGGGAATTGAACCAGGGTCCTATGCAACAAGAAGTGCTTTTAACCAGTGAGCCAACTCTCTTTAACGTTTATTTTTAGTATATATGCTTTGCCTGCGTGCGTGCGTGCGTGCGTGCGTGCGTGCGTGCGTGCGTGCGTGCGTGCGTGTGTGTGTGTGTGTGTGTGTTTTGGATTCCCTGGAACTGGAATTAGGGACAGTTGTGTTTTGCCACGCCCTGCCCCACCTCTGGGCGTTCTGCCCCGCCCCGGGGGGAGGCGGGTGTTGTTCCAACCCTAGCTCAGCGCGCACGGGTCTGGTTTCTCGAAGGTGCACTCTGCTGGGTTCTCTACGTTCGTCCCTGCGCTCTCTGTCCGGATCCTCCCAGGGCTGCATGCCCAGCCTGGAGCGTAGGGTCTCCCCGAGTGCTGTGCGCCGCTCCTTGAGCGCTTGCCCTGCCACACCGACCACTGGGCCGCTGCTTTCTGCGGAACTCTGTGCCCTAGACGTGTTTCCAGAGGACTGAGTTCACTGGTTTAGTTAGGACTTACGTAGCTTCCGGTGTTCGCTCCGGCACATGGCGGTGAGCTCTGGGAGAAGGCGTGTTTGTGGCGAGGCCCTGGGTGTGGGGCCCCTGTGAATTTCGTCCTGTCGCACGTGTTTTTAGGAGTCAGGGCATCCTGCTCGGGAGGCACCAGCAGCCTCCAGCCGGAGAACTCGACGCCGGCTCCCCCGCTCGACTTCCGGTGCCTCAGACCCTCCCCTTCTCAGTTCAGTGCAACCTGCTTGTGAGTCCGCCACCAGAGCGCCAGGCAGCACAGTGTCGATGAAGCAAAAGAAGAAGAAAATCCCGAATAGGGTCTCTGGGACAAATGGAGACGAAAAGACCTCCGAGAAACCTGTCCTAGACGAAGCTCCCCCCAGTGCTGAGGCCCAGGTAAGAGAGGGATTCCTCTGTGGTCTAGGTATGTGGAATTAAGGCACTCGAAGGGATGGGACTGGGGTCTGCGGGATCCTGATGCCTTTCACAGCCACATCCTTCTTTCTATCGCAGGCGGAGCAGCTGGCGAGGGAGCTGGCCTGGTGTGTGGAACAGCTGGAGCTGGGTCTCAAGACGCAGAGACCCACCCCCAAGCAGAGTGAGAGCTCCTTCTTTATAGTTAGGAAAATGTAAACGGTGACAGTGCTGTGGCCTGATGGTGTTGCCAGGGGACGGAATCTTTGCTTTTGTAGTAGGATGGCAGGGAGTATGTATGAAGTTACCAGCTCCTTATTTTTATCTGCAGAAGAGCAGGCTGTTGGGGCAATCCGAACCTTGCGCAGTGAAAAAACGCCGTTGCCCCGGAAGAGACAGCTGATGCGCTCCTTGTTTGGGGACTACAGGGCTCAAATGGATGCTGAATGGCGGGAAGCCCTGAGGGCTCTAAAGACTGGTGAGGAACTGGGAAGTATATCTACATCAAGGTTGATGCGGGAGGAAATGGGCTCAGGGGAAACGCCTAAGCAGGGACAATGTATATACCTCTCCGGGGCAGTGGTCCTGGAATAAGGAGGACCCAGGTCCTCATCTGGTTCTGCTTTTGGGGTGGGAAAAACCAGCTCATCTGTCTAGGCCTTGGTTCATTCTACTGACCACAAAGCCCCTTACCAGTTGGAGTGTAGTTCTTGGAACTAAATAACCTGGGTTCAAAATCCTGAATCTGTCATTTTAGATCTTAACATTTTTGGCAAGTTACTGCATCTCTTGTGAATCTCATCAGGGAATGACAATATCGACATTATAGGAACGTTGTGTGGGCAATCATAACTGCCTGGATAATGTTAGCGGTTACTCAGTTCTGACTCTTCCCTCCCGCTTCCTACAGCTCCCCATTCAGCCCAGGTACAGCTTGTAGGCGAGGCGGCCAGGAAGAAGAGTGGAAGGGTCTGCAGGCCTCGTGCAGCGGGAAGAACCAAGGCCGCTGTGGACTCCACTGGTGAAGAGTTTCGCTTCAATTTCTTCTAGATTCTCCCACATTCTGGACTATTCATCGTCCTCCAGGGAGATGTGGGGATTTGTCCTGAGTGCAAGGCTCTTCTAGGAATCCTCTCAGTAGAAGTGGGATTGGTTTGTCCCTAACTGGTGTGTGGACGTGAAGCTGCTAGCCAGCGTGAACCTGTCATGTGGGAACTTTCTAGGAAATTTTCCTCCTGTCAGAAGAGAGATGCGTTTGGGAACTCTTCTGTGACAAGCCTGATTGTTGAGTGGGTTGTAGAAGGAAATGGTGCTCCAGTCTCCGGGAGTAGCTTCTGGTGGTAAGGAACTGAAGAAGCTGTGTAATTATACATGGGCTCACTTTTGAAAGGATGGCCTGGCCACTGGTTTAGTGCTTTCTATATTGTTAGATCACCCTAATAAATATTTTTTTAAAGAAATAGGTGATGCGTGGAAGAGTGTAATGTCTGATTAGAGGGAGTAAGGTGAGGCAGGGGGCTGCCACTACTTGGTCCAGCTCTGATGTCACGGTTTAGCCCTTTGTCAGTGTTGACTTTTTTTCTGAGGAGGTTTTCATCGTCAGAGAGCCAGTGTGGCCTCCATCAGGCCACCGTTTGTTCTTAGGAGCCAAGGAGCTACTTGCCCTAACTAGTACTGAGTCCTTTTTAAAAATCTGTTTATGCCGGGCGGTGGTGGCGCACGCCTTTAATCCCAGCACTCGGGAGGCAGAGGCAGGCGGATCTCTGTGAGTTCGAGGCCAGACTGGTCTACAGCGCGAGATCCAGGAAAGGCGCAAAGCTACACAGAGAAACCCTGTCTCGAAAAACCAAAAAAAAAAAAAAAAAATCTGTTTATTAGCTGGGCGGCAGGTGGCGCACGCCTTTAATCCCAGCACTCGGGAGGCAGAGGCAGGTGGATCTCTGTGAGTTTGAGGCCAGCCTGGGCTACAGAGTGAGTTCCAGGAAAGGCACCAAAGCTATACAGAGAAACCCTGTCTCGAAAAACCAAAAAAAAAAAAAAAAAAAAAAAAACTATTTATTTATGTGTGCCAACGTGTATGTGCGTAGGTATGTATAAGCATGCTAGGCACATGTGGAGGTCACAGGATAACGTCTCAGGGATTGATGTCAGGCTCTAGATTTGCTGGCAATTGTCTTTACTCACTAAGCCATTTTGCCAGCCTACTCACTGCCTCTTTAAGGGTTGACAGCAGTACTGTATACCCCTGCTCCACCCAGCCGAGATCTTCGGGTGAACCAGGAGTCTTCACACTAGTGTAACCTGCTGGTGTTGCCCAAACTCACATCCTAGGCTAGATGCAACCTGGAGTCCTGCTGTATTTAACCTTTCTTTTTTATTTTATTTTTTTTCCGATTTATTTATTTTTATATGCGGATGGACTCTTTTTTTTTTTGGTTTTTCGAGACAGGGTTTCTCTGTGTAGCTTTGCGCCTTTCCTGGAACGCACTTGGTAGCCCAGGCTGGCCTTGAACTCACAGAGGTCCGCCTGGCTCTGCCTCCTGAGTGCTGGGATTAAAGGCGTGAGCCACCACCGCCCGGCGCAGATGGACTCTTTTTTTTTTTTTTTTTTTTTTTGGTTTTTCGAGACAGGGTTTCTCTGTGCAGCTTTGCGCCTTTCCTGGGACTCACTTGGTAGCCCAGGCTGGCCTCGAACTCACAGAGATCCGCCTGGCTCTGCCTCCCGAGTGCTGGGATTAAAGGCGTGCGCCACCACGCCCGGCCAGATGGACTCTTAATAGTCCACATTTACAAAGAGGAGGTCCAATTAGAGGGAAATGTCATCAGTCCTAAGTGAAGCCATGATCAAGCAAGGCCTTTGGTTCATTGTCAACATGTGAAATTACTGGTATAAAAGAATAAAAAGATCCAGGGACTTCTCAGCCCAAGTGAACCTTAAGGATTTAATGTCAACTGGCCTTAAAGGGCCAGGGTTGGGTGGGGGGTTCATTTTGGCCACCTGCATGGTCTTAAATGCCCAAAGATTAAAATGATTGCCGTAACACAAAAGTAAAGTAGACTTTAAAGGGGATAAAAAAATTCATACTTAAATATACCTTTCATTAGACCCTGTGTATGAGGTACTGTGATTCCTTATAAAATAGCCATAGGTACCTCAGCTATAATACAAGAATAAACTATTTAGATAGTTTATCTAAATCCCTCAGTAATTGTTGCCTCACATGCTCTGGTTTTCTTGTTTTTTCTTTTTTTGTTTTTCGAGACAGGGTTTCTCTTTGTAGCTTTGTTTTGTGCCTTTCCTGGAACTCACTCTGTAGACCAGGCTGGCCTCAAATTCTCAGAGATCCGTCTGCCTCTGCCAAGTGCTGGGATTAAAGGCGTGCGCCACCGCCCGGCTGTTTTTTTCTTTTGATGCTTGTTCTATGGTTTAATAAAAGATTGGCATCTCTGGGAACCCGTTTTCAGGTTCCTCGTGGCTTTGCCCAACAGGTCCTCATAGAAAGGATGATTGGACCACGGGCCTGAGTGCAGGTGTCTGAGATGGTCTGCACTTGCTGTGCTGGGGGAGGAGGTCTTTTGCTCCACCCCTTGGCGTCTCTATAAAAACCCTGGGGCAGAGACAGTCAGGGCTTGGAATAGGTTCTAGGCCCTCTCCAGGCTATCCTTTATTTTCTATCTGTTTAGCTCCACAATCTAAATCCTTCTATCTAATACTTCCTGCTGCTCAACTCAAGAAAACTCTGGGGAGCTGTAGGGTTGGTGGGTAAATGCCCTGCAGGCATCCTTTTATTCTATCTCACCATCAGATTCTTCAAATTATTCTATGTATTAAACCACATTATTTTATTATATGTATGGATGCTTTACCTCTATGTATGTCTGTGTACCATGTGTGCATGGTGCCCACAGAGGTCAGAGGAGGTCATTAAAGCCTTACAGAAGGTTGTGAACCACCATATGGGTGTTGGGAATTGAACTTGGGTCCTCTGCCAGAGCAGCCAGTGCTCCTAACCACTGAACTATCTCTCCAGCCCCATTAAGCCACATTTTTGTTTTGTTTTTCGAGACAGGGTTTGTCTGTGTAGTTTTGGTGCCTGTCCTGGATCTCGCTCTGTAGACCAGGCTGGCCTCGAACTCACAGAGATCCACCTGCCTCTGCCTCCCAGTGCTGGGATTAAAGGTGTGCGCCACCACTGCCCGGCTAAGCCACATTCTTAATGTAATGTCACCAATATGTTTGAAAAACAACAGCCGGGGAGGTGGTGGCACATGCCTTTAGTCCCAGCACTCAGGAGGCAGAGGCAGGCCTGATCTACACAGGTGGTTCCAAAACACTAGAGCTGTTAAACAGAGAAACCCTGTCTTGAAAAACCAGAGAGAGAGAGAGAGAGAGAGAGAGAGAGAGAGAACAACAACAACACAATCAAGGGATTGTACCCATGAAGGATGGGTTTTTGAAAACGAACACTGCCATGACTTTCCTTGCTCTCGCCCTTTCTGTGGTTGATTGACACAATCCTGTTACTCTTCCTTAACCCTTGTATTTTAGTAAGATTCTTGTCTTCTTGGAGATGTAATGATTTCAAACTAAACTCCCTATGATGCAGGGATTCAAACTCCTCTTCAGCCAGATAAAACAGCAAGTCTTGTGGTCCCTCTTGGCAGAGACTATGCCCATCATCAATATGGAAGTAGTTATAGAAGATAGCTTGAGCGTCACTGCCTTAGCATGACTTTCTATTGCTGTGGTAAAACACAGACCAAAGCCGGCCTGTGCTGTCTGGTGCCTTTAATCCCAGTTCTCAGGAGGCAGAGGCCTGCAGATCATGAGTTCCAGGCCAGCCTGGTCTACAGAGGTAGTTCCAGGACAGCCAGGACTAAACACAGAGAAACCTGTCTGGAAAAACAAAACAAAACAAAAACCAGTGACTGAAGGCAACCTGGGGAGGAAAGGGTTTATTTGTCTGACATATCCTGATCACCGTCCACCACTGAGTGAAGCCAAGGCAAGAACCGGAGGCTGGAACTCAAACAGGCCATGGTGGCAGTGGGCTGGGTATTCCACCTCAGTCATTAATCAAGAAAATAATGCCCCCGAAGACTTGCCTATAGGCTGAAGTTACATCTTCCCGGATGATCCTGGCTTGTGTTACATTGACAGACTAGCCAACAATTGACTCCTTGTCAGCTTGACACTCAAAGACATCATCACCAAATAACTTTCCCTCCTGTTTATCTCCAAGTTCTCATGTTAGTATCACAATGCATCAGTTAACCCACTAAAGTTAACCACAGAGAAGGCGTCATCAAAGTGAGTCAGATGTATTAAAGAATGAAAATGAAGCAATTTCTTCTGGGATTAGTTTGACCAAGAGGGAGCCCACATTTCAATTCTCCGCTTCTCTCTGTGTCTGTTACTACTGGACTGTCTGCAGTGTGTGTCTGATGGCTCGGTCCGTCCCTAACAAAGTGCTTTATTCTGCTCCCCCCACCTCCACCCCCCCCCCCAGGGTTTCTTTGTGTAGCTCTGGCTGTCCTGGAACTCACAGAGATCCGCCTGCCTCTGCCTCCCAAGTGCTGGGATTAAAGGTGTGCGCCACCACCGCCTGGGTCTTCTTTCTTTTTGGATAGCTAGATGGTAATTCCTTTAGCCTAAAGGAGCAAAACTTAACGGGTGAAGCCGGTATGGTGGTTTGAATAAAAATGGCCCTATAGGCAGTGGCACTATTAGGAGGTGTGGCCTTGTTGGAGTAGGTGAGGTTTTGTTGGAGGAGATGTATCACTAGGGGTGGGCTTTGAGGTCTCAGAAGCTCAAGCCTGGCCAGTGTGTCACTGTCACTTCCTGCTGCCTGTGGATCCAGGTGTAGAACTCTCAGCTCCTTCTCCAGCATCATGTCTGCCTGCACGCTGCCATGCTTCCCATCATGATAATGATGGATTAAATCTCTGAACTGTAAACTAGCCCCAATTAAATGTTTTCCTTCGTAAGAATTGCTGTGGTCATGGTGTCTTTTCACAGCAATGAAACCCTAGTGAAGACGGGTTAGTTGTAACGGTCAGAGCCTGAAGGCAGCAAACCCTGTGTTAATCATTAAGGTTTTTTGCTATTGTCTTTGGTCATTTTACACTGCAAGTCCTTGTACCATTCTAGTTCTTAAGCACACGGTAAAGGTTAAGAGAAAGACACAACATGTGTTGTTGTTTTCCTAGCCAATTTAGCATTGCCCTTAGGTTTTTTGAAGGCAGAGACAGTTTGTGTTTAGGGCATCTTCACACACCCAGCTAGAGAGCATCTAAAAGGACCCATGGGTCCATAGGCAGCCAGGTGTGAGGGAGGGGATTTTCACTTAGCAGTGCGGTGAGAGTCCCCATCACTGCCCAGCAATCGTTTCCTCCAGGAATCCCAGCACTGAAAGTGTAAGACAGAAGTTAACAACTGCAATGCTATTAGATGTTATCATCCATCATCAGTTAAAACGGGAAGAACTTTGAAACGCTTAGAATTCATTCTATTGAGCCCAATGAGGTTCAAGTGATAGGACGTTTCACTGCCAAATTTAATGCCAGTTTGTGTTCTAGTCGTCTGAATAAAAGTCAATGTACCAAAATTTTTTTTTCCTTAAGACACAAACTCTGTTTTATGGATCCAAGAGACATTAAACTGCTAAAACACATGCTTTAAAAATTGAATATGGAATAGGTGTCCTGCGTTTCTTGAGGGAGAAAATGCACTGTTTAAACCTTGCTTATTCATAATAACCCAAATTTCCGGAAGGCTGCTGCATTTGGAATTGCTCCAAATCCAGAAGAGGGGAGGTGGGAATGGAAAAGGGAGGGAGACAGGGACAGATGAACCAATAGCAAGGAAGTCAGCTTTGCAAAGTAGACCTGAAGCCCTAGCAACACCGAAAGGAGGCTTGGAGCTTACATCTGATTGGCTTAGCAGCAAGGAATGCTGAGCTCTGATTGGCTGGTGATGATGTCTCCAACTAATCAGCCTTTTGCAGGGCAACAAATTTGTCTGGCAGAAAGGACAGGAGGTAGAAGAAGCAGGCCAGAGGGAAGAGATCGGCCAAATGTGACGGGTTGTTCGTAACAGTGGTGGCAAGTCGAGATGAATGAAAACAAAAACACCTATTTTTGTAACTGCCTACTGTTTACAAAATGGGTTACTTATAATTACTGCTCCCGTCTTCAGAAAGACCTTCAAGGCTTCCGTAGTTAAAGACATTCCCCCAGGTTACACTGCTAGTAAGAAAACAGCCTGGGTATCTTAGCGCAAACCCAGGGTCGTTGGCACTATCGATTCTCTGGAAATAGCAATTTGGAGTTATTCGGAGGGCCAGAGAGCAAATACTCTGTCCACAGAAGAGAACATTGGAAGCCACATCAGGTACAGTTTAGCCCTTCACTACACAGACCTTGAAAACATCTCTGTGCACATTAGGAAGAGGGACCATTGTGGTATAAATGGAGCTTGCGTCTTGAGTGCTCAGAGTGAACATGCTTACCTGGGATGGTTGGCTCACAGGCCCCGATGTGTAAGTTGGAAACCACCTCTTTCCCAGGCTTACTCAACAGCACAGCCTTTTACCAGTTGTCCCAGCTAAAAACAGGCAAGTCGCTTTTGTCTTAATTTTCCCCCCACATACAACACCTCAGTAAGGCCTGTAGATGTCATTTTAAAAACTTTTAGTCCGGGTTGCCTAAGTCATACGCCTAGACACCATTTTCTCCTCTGAGCCGCTGTGATGATGTTTTAGCTCATTTCTCCAGTTTCTTGTACCCTCTCTTTGCTAACTTTGTCTTCCTCCTGTCAAATCAATTCTTTGGACTGTGTCATCGCCTTAAAAGTTACACTAAGAATACAATGTGAAGCTTTTCAGCGCGATCCAGCCTGGGTTCACTTCGCTTGCCTCTGCCCAGGGCGCACCGCTCCACACACAGCGGCCTCCCTTGTGTCCCTGGTGTCCCCGCAGAACACTCCAGCTGAGGGGCCTTCAGCCACCCGGTTGCTGTTGTTATGGTTATCACACTGCAGATTCTTCTTCCTGTCTCAGGTCACCCACACAGGGGTTTTGTTTTACAAGCTGGTAAGTACCCCATCAGTTTCTTTTCTTTTTTTTTTTTTTTCTTTTTTTGGTTTTTCGAGACAGGGTTTCTCTGTGTAGCTTTGCGCCTTTCCTGGGACTCACACTTGGTAGCCAAGGCTGGCCTCGAACTCACAGAGATCTGCCTGGCTCTGCCTCCTGAGTGCTGGGATTAAAGGCGCGCGCCACTGCTGCCTGTCTCTACAGGGATTTTAAAGTCATAATTGGATCAATTTTTTTTTTTTTTTTTGAGACAGGACTTCTTTGTATAGCCCTTGCTGTCTTGGAACTCTCTTAGATCAGGCTGACCTTGAACTCATAGAAATCTGGCTGCCTCTGCCTCCTGAATGCTAGGATAAAGGTGTGCACCACTACCATCCGGCAACTGACTCAGTCTTGGTCAAGGTATTGCTGCTTTAATTATGTCCATTTATTTCAATATTCCAATTTTGGATTTTTTTCTTTTTTAGATGGCCTATTAATAGTTTCTTTTGAAAGTGAAAATTGTCATGGTGCCCTCTGGTGGAATAACAAAGAATTTCCTTCCTTCCCTTTTCCTTTTTATCTAGAAAGAACACATGATTGTGATTGATATATGAAAGGATCAACTTTAATATAAATGATATAACTTTCAGGCAGGTTGTTCTTGCTGTTGGGGGACTACAAGAAATACATGCCTCAGAATATCTGCTTGCGGGGTTGGGGATTTAGCTCAGTGGTAGAGCGCTTGCCTAGCAAGCACAAGGCTCTGGGTTTGATCCTCAGCTCCAAAAAAAAAAAAAAAGAATATCTGCTTGCAAGCAAATATATACATATACATATACATATACGTGCGTGCGTGCGTGCGTGCGTGCGTGCATATGTGTGTGTGTGTGTTTTAAGACAGTAAGACAGTTTCTCTATGTATCTCTGGTTGTCCCAGAATTCAGTTATGTAGACCAGGCTGGCCTCAAACTCAGAGATCCACTTGTCTCTGCCTCCTGAGTGCTGGGATTAAGGGCATGCGCCACCACTGCCCAGAAGCAAGCAAGCTATATTTACAGCAATTAGGTGCTGCAGAGGAGGGGCAAGTGTGTGAAGGATTATGGCTTGGGATTAGAATGAAATACAGGGGCCACAGTGTTTATATTGCCTTGCAATGATGACTAATTAGGTCTTTTACCTAAGAGGTCAGATAAAGATGGTGATGGAAACATTCACAGCTGTACTTACAAAAAGTCATGAACAGCAGAATTTAGTTTACTAGGTCGGATCCATTGCTAGGACTTTTGTCATAAACTCTTCATTAAAGTTGATAAAATTATGATGCATCTGTCAAAATGGCAGGACTTTCAATCCTGCTTCCTTATACCAGACCATGACTCCAACTGTTCTATGAAG
The DNA here is from genome assembly GCF_007827085.1 of Peromyscus californicus insignis. NCBI lineage: Eukaryota > Metazoa > Chordata > Mammalia > Rodentia > Cricetidae > Peromyscus > Peromyscus californicus. Next base: position 41,855,037 of record NW_026294503.1, read on the forward strand.
AACAATGCTATTTTCATGTGGGGATAAAATGGGGGCTTCTTGGAGGCAATCTGAATCACACACCAAAAGAGATCCTGCTAGATGAACAGATTTGAATAGTCCCGCAAAGCAGCCAGCTACTGCAAGAAAGGTCATTTGGCATTACTGATACTGAGGAAGAGAAAGAAAGATGGATGGGGTCTCAGAGAGTCAGGGAATGTAATCTAGTCTATGACTCTAAAGTGAGTTGTAGGAGGATGGGAGGGAGGGGAGCAGGGGTAGATGAAGAAATGATACCAGAAACTTCCTACATTTGACAAGAACCGTTAGTTTGTGAATCCAGCAAGCTCAACACAGTCAGCAGGAAAAAATCTCAGAGAGTCATACGGAGGTACTTCATAATCTAGCTATAAAAGCTAACGACCAAGAGGATTTCGGTGGAGCGAAAGAAGGGGTTCATGTCTCAGCTCCTCAGGGGATGTCTCATCTCAATCTACGGTAGCAGAATGCAGTGGCCTACAATGTTTACAAGAAATAACTCTGGGATAAAAAAGAAAATAACTACCCACTAAGAAATCTATGTCCAGTAAAACCATCCTTTCAGGTGAGGAAGAAACCAAGACATATTTAGATAAATAAAACCATGAGGCAGCTCACTGGCAGTAGGCCATCTTGCGAACAATACTAAAAGAATTCTCTAGGTACAAATGAAGGACTGGTAGACAGTACACTGGATCCAGATGAAGAAGCAAACAGTTATATTTACTATTACCCACCAGCAAATAAAAACTACAGTTAAATATGAAAGAAAGTGTAAATAGGGGCCTTCTCGGCAGTTATGTACATACTGTTCTTATTGAAGTCCTGAGTTCGAATCCCAGCATGCATGTCAGGTTGCTCACAATGGCCTATAACTCCATTTCCAAAGGCTCTTTTGCTTCTGGCCTCCGTGGGCACCTACACTCGTGGGCACTTACCCCAATGCAGAAACACACACGAATACCTATAATTAAAAATAGAACAAGCTGCCGGATGGTGGTGGCACACTCCTTTAATCCCTTTAAGCACTCTGGAGGCAGAGGCAGACAGATCTCTGAGTTCGAGGCCAGCCTGGCTTATAGAGTGAGTTCCAGGATAGCCAGGGCTACACAGAGAAACCCTGTCTTGAAAAACCAAAGGGGAAAAAAAAATAAGCCTTGCAGGGCCTCCTGAGCACAGTAGGCAGCATGTCAGTCTCATAAATAAAGTAAATCTTAAAAAGAAAGTCTGAGGGGCTGGAGAGATGGCTCAGAGGTTAAGAGCACTGGTTGTTCTTCCAGAGGTCCTGAGTTCAATTCCCAGTACCCACATGGTGGCTCACACCTGTCTGTAACTCCAAGATCTGACACCCTCACACAGACATACATGCAGGCAAAACACCAATGTATATACAAGAATAATAAATAAAAAAGAAAGTCTGAGTGTATTTCATTTGTAATTACCTTGTTTGATAGATAGAGCTAGAAAATAACAATTATGAATTTGTGTTGATATGTACATACCTTGAAATATGTGGTTCGTATGACCATAAAAGCAGTAGGGAAGGGGCAGAGAATAAATAGGAAGAAAAATTTTTGCATAATATGAAAATTAATAGTAACCCAGAGTTTACACTATAGGTAACATTAAGATGTTGACAATAAGCCCCTGCAAACCATTTAAAATAAGCTTAAACATTTATTACATTCATTTTTTTGCATGTAGTGTATGTGTGTGCATGTGCAACAGCACACATGTGGAGGTCAGGTGACTTGTGGGAGTTGGTACTGCCCTTCTCTATGTGGGTCCTTAGACCCAATCTTAGAAATTCAGATTATCATCAGACTCATATTAACTCCCCTTTTTGAGAAGACAATGGAGTATCACATTTAAAACACCCAAAGAAAGAAAACTGCCAGGATGGAGTTTATTGAAAGTATCTTTATGGTAAGAGTCTGTTGTGTGTATGAGTGTGTATATGTGTATAATTATTTGTACATGTGTATATTTATGTGTGTATGTGCATCCATATAGTTATGTGTATATACATGTGTGTACATGGGACTATTTGTGCGTACATGCATATGTTTATGTGTGTTCATTTTCATGTTTGTGTATATGCATGTAGGTACATCTGTATATTTGTGTGTGGACACAAAGAGTCAAAACTTAAGTTATTTGTGTATGCCTTTATCGAGTGACCTCTAAAGGAACAAACTTTAACCAAGCAATCACTGACAAGATATTGACAAAGCCCCAATGAGTGATCCATAGCTAAGTCAGGAATGCTCCTCAGAAATACCCTAGCCAAGAAAGAAAACTCTCAAAGTTGTGTGATCCCTAATGAGTTAACGGAGCTCAGCAGAATACTGAGTCTAATTTTTTGTTCCACTCCCAACCCTATAGCCATCATCCCTAACCCTGAGAAACATGAAACCTTTGGGAGAGGGGGCGTTGTCTTCTTAGAATTGCTTCTTGATGTTTAGGGAGGGGGCGACGGTATCTCTGTGGGGTCCTGTAGGAAAGCTCAGATAGTTAGGTCTCAATAATGGGATTAATCCGCAGAGTCTATTTAACGAGCAAAGGAATTTATTTGGGGGTTAACTCACAAGACAGAATAAAGGAATTTGTCGCAGGATCCTGGAAGGGTGAGGCACGGTCCAATGTGGTTCTCTGGCGAGCTCTGCCCTGGTCTGTCCCAGCTTCCAAAACCACAAGACAGCGAAGAATAGAGCGCGTTTGTGCATCCCAGGTCTTAAGGGTCCCCCAGTGGCCACGCCCCAGGGGCAAGTACCTCAAGGTCATAGGCATGTGTAACAGCTATCCACTACCTTACTAGGGTGAAGCATGGCTCGGACACCGTCTCTCAAGAGAGAGATGGTTCCGATTTTGCTGGAATGGATGGCTGGCCAACTGTGTGAACGACTAAATGCATGACAGGCACGTTTGGCTTAGGGAGTTAGTTGTTTATTTGATTTCTTGATTTTGTTGCCAGTCTTTCTGTTTTGTCTCTCCCCCCCCTCCGCCCCCCCCACTCCCCAAGGGAGTCTGACGTTCTGCTGCTTTTTCCGGATTCTGCCAGTAGGTGGCACCCTCTGTATGTCATGGTTAGCAGTCTTTTTGTCTGCTAGGAAGGTCTCCTTTCCTCTCCAGGGCTGGAAATTTCCAGGTCCTGGAGCCACACCCTTGGTCTCTCCCCCAGCGCCTCTCAGGCCTGGGGATCCACAGTGGAGGGTCGTTTTCGGGCGTGGCGGGACCTCCAGCCCGGGCCTGCTGCACAGGCTGCGCTCGCTGTGGGCCCCGGCCCAGCTCCATCCGGGGTGCGGGACTCCTGCTCCTGCCGTGGGGACGGAGGGGAGGGGGACACATGCCGGCTGCTCTCAGCTCGGCGCAGAACGCTGGGCTCCTGTCACCAGCCTCCCGCAGCTGTCCTGCTGCCTTCTACTTGGCTCCCTTCCCTCTCTGTACAACCCCTCTCCCCCCTCTATTTCAGATTCTTCCTCCTCCCCCCAACCCCAGGCCCCTCTATCCGGTCCCACCGCACTCTATCCACCTCCGCACCTGAACCCCATCCCTACTTCACCCACCATCCTTGTTTTCCTCTGGAGGGCCAGCCACGCCCTAGACTCAGGTCCCAGCCTCTGTTTTTTTGTGTCACGGGAGGCACCACCAGCAGTGGGCAATGACTTAGAGGAAGGGCGTTGCCCTTTCCTGATCTATATCAGATCCATATAATTGGAAGACTCAGAGCCCCCCCCCCCCAAGCCCCTTTTAAATAAGTTCGAAGCCCTAACTGCCTTCCTTCAATCTGTCCTCCAGACTCATTGTCCGACCAGGGATGATGGCTAGCAACTCCCGACTCTTCAGAGGAAAGAGAACATTTTAGGGGGCAGAGGCAATAAAAGCTTTTTTTTGGGGGGGGCCTCAACCACTGGCGTGAATACTGAAAAGCTACTTTTGAGGCAGTTTTCCCATCAAAGCAATGTGATTGGGACCCCAATCTGTACACAGATTCCCAGGCCCCGGACACTTTTCACAGGTACCTTATGACTAGAATTCAGGTGCAGCTCAAAAACCCGCTAATCTGTCTTAAGACTATTGGGGTCCTTCAGGGCCCAGAAGAGTCTCCTGGAGTATTTCTCACGACTATAAGAAGCTTTCAGAATTCATACCCTTTTTGATCCACGGGCTCCAGAAAATGCTAGGGCATTAAATTTGGTTTTTGTCAACTCAGTCAGCTCCGGATATCCAAAAACAAAGAAAACAACAACAAAAACAAAAACAAACCCCCAAAGTTAACGGGCTTTGCAGAGATGGATACCTGTTAGTTCACCAACGTGGCCCCAAAAGTCCACAAAAACCGAGACACCGAAAGCCCTAGAGGCAAGCTGTCTTGGCGACTGACGAGCCGCACACAGGCAGGACCCTGAGCTCCCTTCCGTTCATACTGCACGTGTCCAATGGGGAAAGCCTCAAAAACAAAAAGTAGGGCCAGTTACCAATAAAAAGACGCCAGGCCAGGGTGCCAGGGAGCCAGAGGCTCCACTGGGGGCGATCACCTCACATCTGAGAGAACAGCCAGCCTAGGCTACAAGCAGGTGACTCACTCCTTCGTGGTGGCAGTGACTGCCCTTTCCTTGTGGACAGAGATCTTAGAAAATTGGGGACCGTATCATCTTTACTCCTCAAGAAACTAAAATTTCTAAAATTTCCTTTGCACCTGCTACCAACTCAGCTTAACTGCCCCTCAGTCTGAAGAACACTTTCTAGCTCCCCCAGACTCTACAACAGAAACAATTCCTGACCCAGGGACCTTGCTCCAGGACTTGCAACAACAGTTTCCTCAGGTATGGGCTGAGACAAATCCTCCAGCCCTGGCAGTACATCACCCACCAAGTTGTAAGTCTCTTGGCTACAGCCCCATCAATAAGGTCTGGCAATATCCCATGAACCAAAAGGCTAGACTGGAAATTGCTCCCCATATCAAGATGCTGTTAGAAGCTAAATCCTTACCCCTTGCCAGTCAGCTTGGAATCTGCCTTTCCTGCCTGTCCATAAGCCAGGGACTGCAGATTATCGGCCAGTCTAGGATGTCTGGGAGGTAAATAAACGGACTGAAACCAATTATATTGTTGTTCCAATCTGTACATGTTGCTCAGTTTCCTACCACCAGACCACCAGGTCTATACCACCCTGGACCTTAAGGATCCTTCCTTTATTCCCCTGGCGCCAATGAGCCAGTTCATATTTGCCTTTGAATGGACTGATCCAGTGTTCAATGGGGCTAGTCAGGTAATCTGGACATGACTACCCCAAGGGCTCAAAATTCCCCTACACTCTTTGGGGAGGCATTACAAAATACATAACAGGATTCAGGCATCACAGCCTCATTCCATTCTGCTCCAGTATGTAGATGATCTATTGGCAGCCGCCGCCACTACCAGCTGTTTGAAAGACACAAAAGACTTGCTCCAGCTGCTCCAGACATTGAGATGTCTTGTCTCTGAGAAAAAAGCTCAGTTCTGCCAAACAGAAGTCTCCTGTCTGGGATACAAGCTCACTCAAAGTAATCAATCAATCAATCAATCAATCATCCTTGCTGTGCTGCAGGAAAGGAAACCATCCTCCAGATCCCCATTCCCCAAACAGAGAAGCAGGTAGGAAAATTCCTGGGGGTGGGGGCGGGGTGTGTAGGCTCTGGATTTCTGAGTTTGCTAAAGGCTGGATTTCCCAGCCATTTTATTCTCCCACTGCAGGAGACCAGCCTTTAAAGTGAACCGAAACAGAGAAAAAGGGTTTCCAGGAACCAAGTCAAGCTCTGATCCAAGCCCCAGCTTTGACCCAGGTATCTTTAAACCATCCCACTTCTTCACCCACAAGACTCGGGCCTTGCAAAAGGTGTTTTGACTCAGGCCCTGGGACCCTAGTGGGGGTCTGTAGCAAATCTGTCCAAGTATCCGGACCCAGTGGCCTCTAGTTGGCCATCCTGTCTGCACGCCATTGATGTGTTTATCTAAGTTGTTCTATTACCAATAAAGACTCGGGAGTCAAATATTGGGGTGAAAACCTGATAGACCAAAGGAGTGGTGGAGGAGGGACCAGCTGACCTCCTCTCCACATTTCCCAGCTCAAAGAGACCGAAAAAAATCTCTAAGTCTCTCCCTGTTCCTTCCTGTGCATCTTCTCTATCCATATTCCTGGCTTCTCTATGGCTAATTCTGGTCAACTAGTCACTGGCTCCGCCCCCTGATTCAAGGTTAACTTTATGAACATGGTCTTGAGGTGTCACAGTGTGAGCAAATATCCTGCAACATGCCAGAGTCTGCTAAGGGAGGCTGACAAGCTCACGCTGAGCCAGGACCTGAGTTTAAAGGCTCTTCATGCTATGAAAACCCTCCTTTGAAGGGCGAATGGCCAGTGGATGTCAAAGGCCCACACCACTCAGTATCATAGTCCGTTGCTTGATCATTCCTGTCTCACTTTTGCTGAAGAACAAAGTCTCAACCCTGCAACACTGAGGCCTGATGACAACCCCTTCTATGACTGTGAGGACTTGCTGGACATTTCTCAGATTTCGAGGACATTGCCTTGCCTGAGGCAAAGGCCCATCTCTTTACTGATCCAGAGAAAAAGTCCCAAGAAAAAGAGTAAATTGGCCTAATGGTATACCACATTTCCAATAGGATAAAATTTCATGAATCTTCCCAAATGTTTGTTTCTGCTGTTCTCTACAGACATATAATACAAATGGCCTTTTTGTAGTCCAAGTTCAATTAAAAATTAAATCTGGTTTTGGAGTTGGAACGTGGCTCTCTCCTTCTCTAAATCCAAAAATGTTTGTTAAAGAAAAATCCAAAATCTCTGTTTTATGTCAGAAGAGCCACCTGATATGGGACAGAAGAAAAACCAAAATTAAGGTTTATTTATTAACTATTCTATTACCACTAATCTCATAATTCTCTGATTTTTATTTTGACTCTTTAAAACTTTTCTTAAGGTATAAATATTATCTCAAAAATTATAAAATTAATATATATATTTTAAACTTTTTGTCATGACATTAATGGTCATATAGAGTACTAACCAATCTAGAAAAGGTTTCATTTAGCTTCCTGTACATGATTTTGGGTTTGAGTCTCTATCAGGTAACTAGGAATTAAGATTTTGTACTCTGGATGTACATAACAAATTATGGTCCTTTAATCTCTTCAAGATCTGCTGCATATGACATTTAAAATAATGAATGTAATGAACTATGACCATGCCTAACAGTGACCTTTGAAGTTTCCAAAAAGAGGATGGGGATTGTGGTAATGCCACTAAGCTGACAAACACCACCCAAAGATTGGCTTTGGACTACAAACTGCTCACGACAATCTCAAGGTGGCTAGCTGAGATGATCCAGCCTCAGAGACTACTCTAGCCAGGACTTGAGATAAGCCCTGCACTGTCCCATTATACAGAAACTGGACAACAAATGATACAGCTAGCCCTCCCAGGATTTGACAATTATGCCATCACCCCCAGACAACAGGAAGTAATTTTAAGAACATGATGCCCACATTCCCAAGGTGGGTGGTTTTTGGTTGTCAATGGGTTATGAGTATTTGTCATCATTTAGGGCAATTGGTTATAAGTTGTTATTGGTACTGGTCAGGAAAAAGCTAAACAATTGAGATTAGATTTAGGGATCTTGTTCTGAAAAGAAAAAGGGGAGATATAGAAATGATAGGATAAAAGGGTAGATTATTGAATCTATTTTTAAACCAAAAAAGCAACTACTAGTCTTAAATATGGATTTTTGTATATTGATACAAATTTGAGGTTATTTTTGTTATACTGTATATATGTTTCTACTCTTGTTTAAGATATTTTTGTATATTGATACAAAGGTAAGGTTGTTTTTGTTAGAACATACTGTACATACATTTCTATGCTTGTTTAAGATATTGTACCCATGCGGCTCATTTAACAATGTAATATAAATTTCTAGTCCTTAAAAGTTACTATTACAAACTACTTAGGATAATAAAGAAATGCAGGTTAGTAGTTAGTCACCTATTAAAATCATACTTGTAGTCATGTTAGGTATGTTTTCAAGGTCAAAGAAGTATATTTTAGATAGACAGACAGTCTCCAAACACTGCAGAGATCTACAGAATATGGTATTTAAGATGTCTTAATAACATAAGGGTTTTTTTTTTATGACAATGAGACACGTCTGCTCCTGGCAGCACCAGTCTACTTCAGAGAAGATGATGGGCATCAAAGAAACTCCGTATGTAATTTACTTTCTTTGTGGCAAAAGTTAGTCACTGGGCAAGAAAGTGCCCTTGTCTCAATTGCTCACAGTTGCTGTCCGAATCGGACAAGCAGGACACAAAAGAAAGTGACTGTCAAACCTTGCCAAGACAAGGCAGGACAGTCCTTCCAAAATCCTGCCTCACAGAAAAGTCTGTTAGATGTTCTAGGCCTGCAGGCCGAAGATGGATGCTCCAACATTATAGAGGAACCTCGGGTGACTGCCCAGGCAGTCAGCTGTTTCTCTCATTTCTTAGTTTTGGAAGTTGTTTGCTCTGCACTTCTTGTTTACTCAGGTAATATTATATCCTTCTCAGGTCTCTGATGGAATAGATAGTTGTAGGTTCTCTTGTTACCAAATTCAGAAAAGAAACTCACAAAAGAGGTGTAAAATGTACAAGGTTGAGAGACATCAAAAGGTAGTTTTTGGGTTGGTAATACAAATTAGGATAGGAAGTGAATTAGATACAACACTTTGGACTCACCAAGATAGGATAATGGAGTATTTTCTCTGAATTTGTCAAATGCAAATGGACTGAACATTGTTAATGTAATTCTTGCCTGTATATATTTATATATAGTTATTGTACTTTTATTGTACATAGATTTACTATGGTTGTTAAAACCTTTGCTTTTTATTTAGACAAAAAAGGGGGAAATGTTGTGTGATATTTTGCTTGTGTTCTGACAAATAAAGCTTGCTTGGAGTCAGAAGGCAGAGCTAGCCACTAGCCGACCAAAATTAACCATAGAGGTTTAGAGAACTGGAGACAGAAAGTAGTAGGGTGGGGTTGAGAGAGAATCTTGGCCATTTTGGAGGAAGGAACAGAAGAGGTAGGAGGTGACTGGTTAATGCTCCCCTTCTTCTCTGATCTTTCAGGTTCGTATCCCAATATCTGACTCCTGATTTTTTTTAATTGATAAAGAGTAATTACATAAGCACTCCAATGATGCCTTCTCATATTGGGTGTAAGTATCTGTTAATGTCTGTGGACACCCTTTATTCATTTATTCATTCTGAGGGAGACTGCTCTGACAGTGACCCAAAAATTATGTTTTTAAACATTGATTATTCATAGGTTCCAGCTGCCCCTGTTAACTGGCTCTGATAATGGACCTGCCTTCACTTTGTCCATAGCTCCAGTAGTCAGTAAGGCCTTACTTAAATGTAACCTGGAAGCTGCATTGCACCTACTGAGCTCAGAGCTCTGGGCAGGTTGAACACATAAGCTGGACTATTAAGTCCACTCTCTCTAAATTAATTTTGGAAACCAGTAAACACTGCCCCAAACCTTTTACCCCTGGTCCTTCTTGGCACAAGATGTACTCCTTACAAGGCAAAATCTGCCCCTATGAGATTATGATTGGAAGACTATCCCCCCAACTGTGGCCCCATTTAAGAGAGCCTATCATTGAGGAGACTATTCATCAGCCTCTTTGAAAGTCTCTCCCATCTCTCCAACAGGTTCAGACTGCAATCCCTTCTAGAGTTCGAGATGCCCATCCAGTTCCCTCTTCGGTAGGTGCCTCGTCATTCATTCCAACTAGAGGACCAAGTATACATCAAGAAGTTTCAGAGCCGGGCGGTGGTGGCGCACGCCTTTAATCCCAGCACTTGGGAGGCAGAGCCAGGCGGATCTCTGTGAGTTCGAGGCCAGCCTGGGCTACCAAGTGAGTTCCAGGAAAGGCGCAAAGCTACACAGAGAAACCCTGTCTCGAAAAACCAAAAAAAAAAAAAAAAAAAAAAAAAAAAAAAAAAAAAAGAAGTTTCAGAAAGGACTGACACAGACCTGGAAAGGACCTCATACTGCCGTCCTGACAGCACTAACTGCAGTCAAGGTTGACCCCCCCACACACACACACACCAGCTCCTTCCCCAGGATTCATCACTCCCATGCCAAGCCTGTTCCAGACCAGGACCAGAAATAGAACATCTCATCTGGATCCACACAGGCTGAGACTCTCTCACATAGGACTCCTGTTTGGTTATTTCCCGCCCCTATTTCCACCTCTTGTAATACTAGTCTCATGGCTACTCTTAATGTAGAAGCTTATTTCTCTCCCACAGGAACTTGATTTGCCTATACCACTGGTCTTGCTCACTGTAGGACCTCAAAACATCTGCATTATAGTCCAGGCTTATGTATGATTGTACAGGTACTTTCCCCAAATGTATGCTTCTTCAGGACCAGAGGGGGACCTCCTCTTATTCCCCCTTGTGCTGCCCCACAAGTGATGCAGGAGGGCTCAGATCGTAGGGATGCAAGGGGCGGGGACTGCTGCCTTAGTGCTGAAGCCCTACTCTGAGGGAAAAACAAATGGGCCTATAGCAGTTAAGTCCTCAGACAGATGCAGACACGGCATACCTTCATTTCTCCCTCGATATGCTCCATATCTGTAGAGCCTCTGGCAGACGTAGTCCTGCTGTGGAATATTATGTTAACTGTGTGAAGGTGTGTCACTGTTTCTTATGCTGCATTTAAGGAGGTAAGGATGTGTGTTTAATTACGTAAAGATGTGTTGCATCTGTTTCACCTTGTCTGCCTAAGACACCTGATTGCTCTGATAAAAAGCTGAATGGCCAGTAGCTAGGAGAGAAAGGAGGAACAAGAAAAGGAAGAGGAGGAAGAGAGAAAAAATTAAAAAAACCAAACCTTATTTTACTGTTTGTATATTCATTTGTGTGTGTTCCTGTGCAAATGGGTGCAGTCACCTTCAGGATCCAGAAGAGGGCACTATATCCTGGCGACCTGGAGTGACAGGCCTTTGTGAGGCATCTGATGTGGGTGCTGGGAACCAGACTACATCCTCTGCAAACACAGTATGTGCCCTTCACTGCTGCGCATGTCTCCAGCTCCACTTTATTTTTGAGACAGGGTCTCTCACTGAACCTGCTGCTCAGGGATTCAGCTGGGTGGCTGGCCAGGTATCCTGCTGCCTCTGTGTGGCTGGCCAGGTACCTTCCCGCCTGTGTGGCTGGCCAGGTATCTTCCTGCCTCTGCCTTTCTTTCCAGAACCGTGATTGCTGGCACATGATGCCAAGCCTGGGGATGCAAACAGGTCCTCACGCCTGTACAGCAAGCACTTGACTGACTTTGCCCTCATCCTGGCCCCTCTTGATTCTTTAGCGGATGTCTTTATTGGTTCATCATTAGCCTAGCAATTGGGCTTCTTCGAGGTCATTGTCCAGAAGGAACTGTTCATCTCCAGGTGGGTTGGCTTAGCTCACCCACCAGCATAGTTCTGCACTGACAGTTTTGCCTCAGCAAAATCAGACATGATGAAAACTGTGGACCCATAATGCATTGGAAACCAGTGAGAATGGCATGGTAAATCCTCCAGTATCCAGGCTTTCCTGGACTTCTCAAGCTGCTGCTTTTTAAAAAACATTTATTTATTATGCATACAGTGTTCTGCCTGCATGTGACCCTGCAGGCCAGAAGAGGGCACCAGATTTCATTATAGATGGTTGTGAGCCACCATGTGGTTGGTGGGAATTGAACTCAGAACCTTTAGAAGAGCAGCCAGTAGTACTCTTAACCACTGAGCCATCTCTCCAGCCCTCAAGCTGCTTCTTAAAGGCAGCCTTAGCTCACCCCATGGTTCCCACACCCATATGTACACACACCATGAACCCACAGGCACACATTTGCACACAAAGGCTCTGAGTACAGGCTCACAAGGCCACGAGTATATTTTTACGTGCACATACTAGCATTCAAATACAGGCATATGCAAAAAATGTGCACATCTGTATAGGGATACATTTATACATGCATGCCCACATCTACTAGCACACATACAACTAGCATCATGCTATACATAGAGCAGTGACACACGCAAACACACATATACATACATAAACACACACAGAGAGACAGAGACAGAGAGAGAGAGAGAAGAGGAGGAGGAGGAGGAGGAGGAGGAGGCGGCATTCTCAGGCCCAGCAGGTTCAGCAGGCCCAGGCATGCACCTGCTCTGCCAAGAACAAATGACGAGGGGGAGGACTTGAAGGAAGGGGTGGGGGGGGGAGGGTAGACATATTTTTCTTTTCGTTCTCATTCAGCTTCTTTCCCTTGGCACAAAGTTGTGTTTTGGTTATCTTTTGTTGTCTTTTTAGATCATTAAGACATGGGCCTGGAACCAAATCCCTGGGTTTTACAAGTGGGGGGTAAGATTTCTTTTCTAGCAGAGTCTGCTGGAACAGACTCTGGAACAGAGAACTCGGGGGGCCTCTTGGAAGGCTCGTGATCAGCACCCCTCCCCACCCCCACCCCGGGGCATCCTCCACGGGAATCTGCTGGCTGGAAGCTGTACACTTGCTTTGACCCTCCCGCTGGCCGAGCCGGGTCACCTGATTCCCCATCTCTGGTCCTCCCAGCTCACCGTTCCCCGTTCAGTTTTATCCCATATGTCCTAGATGGAGAAACTGTAGCAGGTTAGAGGCCTGTTCCCTAGAGGGAGGCGTGAGTGTCTGGATGTTCTAGCTTGCTCCAGGGTCCTTCCTGGGATTCCTAAACTTGAACCCATAGGGACCACCTGCGATCTGCCTTCAGTGTGGGTCTAGGGGTACATCTGTGTCTCAGCTCTCCTGCATAGCCCCTACCCCCTGACTGGGACAAGAAGGTGTTATGTCTTCCAGCTGGCCCCTTTCCTCTCACTCTCTGGGCATGCCCAGTGACACCTGCTTCTCTTTTCCTTGAGTTGCTTTGAGCTGGGAGTGGTCAGCGGGACGGAGAAGACCTGATTTGCAAAACTGTTTGCTACTGGGGTGGGGGGCACTGGGCATGTCCCTCACCTCTTGGAACCTCCATTTCCTTGTAGGTACAAAGAGGAGGCAGGGTGTGTCCTCTTCCTGGTTGCCCATCAGAACCACAGCTGTGCCAAGCATCTAGCCCATGTGCCACTCCAGAGCTCTCATTTAATTGAACAGGCCAGGTGACCCCCTAAGTCTGGGGGCAGAGGCGATCACTGCCACTGTGTAGTCCAGGGGCCTGGTATACTCATTGGTGTCACAGTTAGGAGCAGGGCTTGGAGACAGAGCAAAAGGCTGCAAAGGCCCTGGCGCTGCTCTTAGGCAAGGGTGCATGCCTCCTATGGAGAAGGGCACAGGGGAAGTCCAGGATACAGACCCTGGCTCAGAGGTGAGCCTTCTTTTATTCTGACTGGCACATAATGCATACTGTAACTAGAGGCTCAACTCCCAAGTCGATCATCAGCAGGCCTCTCCTGCCAATGCACCTCCCACAGAAGGCCTGGGGAGAGCGTCTCCACAAGTGTATATGAAAGGTGTAAAGCTGGCCAAGGCTGCTGCCAAGTGCTTGGAGTTAACCTGGCATGGTGGCTAAATGGGACCCTATTAGCGACAGCCCTCCCTCCCACCTTGCAGCAGAGCCACGGTGGAACCATGAAAGCTTTCCTGAAAGCCAACCCGTTGTGACTCCGTAGAGTCCCAGGGTTTCCATAGCAACTAGTGTCTTCAGAAGGCTGGCAATGGCTTTGTAGCTACATGAAGGCTTTTAGCATCTGAGAAGCCTGGCTGGGAAAGGGGGCAAGCTGAGCCTGTCTAATCCCAGCCCCATGGTGCCTGCTGGTGGCTTGGGGAGCAGCTTTTTAAAGAGGGACCAGACACCAGACACACAAGACCCCTCCCCCATCTCCCCAAGAATGGGAAGGTGGTGATGAGGATAAAGACAGTCAGTGGGCACCTCTCCCGGACCATGTAGGGTAGTGGCTAAGCACCTCCACTTGGGAGCTAAACCACCCAGGGCTCAAATCCTGACACTGCCACTTCATGGCTGGGTGACCGTGACTTTGCAAGGTTCTAATGGCCTCATGTCTGTCTCCCTATCTGTGACACAGACATACTACTCTCTGAGTAAGACCCTGCTGAAAGACGTGTGTTGACAAGTGGCCTCTCCATAGCGAGGCTTTCCTCTCATTGGTGAGCCACCAGCTGGGGTCCTGAGATGGTTTCCAGTCCTTGGGGTTAGAAGTCTTCTGCCAGACCTCAGTCTATACCTGGGCCAAAGCACGGGCTCTGAGGCTTGGCCTGGGGAAGTTGTTGTACATCCCTGTTGCATGTACCCCTAATTTACACCAGAGCCTTTTTCATGGGGTCCTGGGCATCGGATGCTTAGAAAAATCTCCTGGTAACTTCCAGACCCAGCCATCCAGCCACCAGCAAGCTTCAGCATTTGCCTGCAAGCCTTCCTCAGCCTGAGTCTTGAGTCCCCATGGAGGTCCTAAAAGAGGAGAGGAATGCAATGTAAGGCAGTGGATGGGAAGAACTGCCCATGGTGCTGGGCTCTGCTGTACACTCGGCAGTCCATCTCACCTACGTGCACTTAAGTGACTACAGCCTGCCTGAATAGTGCATGTGACCAAGAATAAGATCAGAGGTACTGTCTGGGACACTTATTGACTTTGTGGGAGGCATTCGTCTATCAGTTTCTCTCTCTCTCTCTCTCTCTCTCTCTCTCTCTTTCTCTCTCTCTCTCTCACACAGACACACAGACACATGCACACACACCTGTAATTAGAAGTGGTGAATACCTTAAGAATACCCTAGACACCCAAGGGGAGCTGCCCATCCCAGCAGAGATCAGAGGGTATGAAGTTTACCAGTTAGCAAGGGAGACGTTTGAATAGGAAAAGCCCACATGTGCCACAGGTCCTGTGGCCAGATGGAATACATCTCCATCAAAAAGTCAAAGGATGGGGCTGACACTAGCGGGGAGGCCAGACACTGGGGTGCCTTAGGCTAGCTGAGGCCTTGTGTCTTCATCCAGGCAGCGTGAGGCCTCCAGAGTGACATGATGGGATTTGTGATTTTAAAAGATCCCTTTGCAGGGAACTGGGAGCCAGAACAGCTGTCAATCTGGCATGGTACTGTCAGCTAAACTGATTAGACCCAATGAACAGGTCGGTGTGGCACAGGAAACTGTATCACTCGTGGGAAACTGTATCACTTATCTGAGGCAGGCAGCAGAGGCCAGACTCCACCCAGGCCCCCACCTCCCCTGGCTCTGCACATCTTGTTCCTCCCATGGCTTCCCTTTATCACCATTATCTTTTTTTTTTTTTTTTTTTTTTTGGTTTTTCGAGACAGGGTTTCTCTGTAGTTTTGCGCCTTTCCTGGAACTCACTTTGTAGACCAGGCTGACCTCGAACTCACAGAGATCCGCCTGGCTCTGCCTCCCGAGTGCTGGGATTAAAGGCGTGCGCCACCACCGCCTGGCTATCACCATTATCTTATTCCCACCTCCCGGGAGAGCCGAGTGCTCACCCAGATAGGTTAAGATCACTCCTAAAGCCCCTGGGGGAGCAGATCATCCTTCTTGAGGGGCAATTGATTCTGAGCTGCAGCCTAGGGCCACTGGAGGCCACAGGAGGCAGAACGCAGCAGCCAATCAGCTGCAGTGATGTACCAAGATATCAGAGAGTGACCCCAGCAGGCACCTTCATCCTCTCGTGCCCTTTTTTGGGAATCAGAGCACTGGAACAGCTCAGCTAGGCGGTCTGCTTCTGGGACTCCCCTTCACCCAGTGCCTCAGTTTCTCTACTTGTAAAGCAAGAATTATGAACCAGACCATGAAACGCCCCTGACCTAGACACACCGAGAAAAGATGATTCTCCCTGAGGTGGCTGCTCTCCAGTCTCCCTTCCAGGGCCCAGGATACAAGGTCCCAGGATGCTTTCTCCCAAGAGCATCAGCTGTAGGCAGGCCCTGTCTGCCCACCTACTGAAGAATTCCAGAGACAGGAGGCGAAAGCCAGAGAGGAAGTCAGAAAAAGAACTCAAAGCCACAGCACCCCTGGCCACTCTGGGATGGGCCAGTGAGTCTCACCTGTCACGCTGTAAGTCCTCCAGGTGAGGGGCTGGTTTGATAACGCTTAGGAATGGAGCCTTTGGCTCCCCTCCCCCATTCCAGTCTAAGACCGTTTGATCCAACTGCCTGACCCATCTGCCTTTAGGCCTGGATCCGGGGACAGCTCAAGGTGGGAACTCACAGGCCCTGAACTCTATAGTGTGTTTGGGAGTTAGAAAGAAAGTGGGGAGCCCCTAGAATTTCATCCCCAAATGAAAAGTAGTCCTTGTGGGGCTGGCCATCGAGACGGACAGCAAGAAAATCATCACACAGGGGACGGAACAACTTTGCTAAGCTATCAAGGTGCATCATGGGTGAGCGCCAAGTTGGGAGCGCATAGGCGGCTTCTGGGGGAGGTGAGATTCCCCTGATGTTAGATATTAGGTGGAAAATAAACAGGGCTGAGATCAGCCCTCTGAGGGCCTTGTTTAGTGCACCAAGGGGTCAGGGGTCAAGCCTGTGTTGTCTGACCCTATCCCTACCTAGCTTCACTGGTCACAGCCTCCAGGGAACCTCATGCAGAGGACAGAGCCTAGGAGGACCTAGGGGTGGAGAGAGGAAGAACTCAAGAGTTTTCCCAGGCTAAAGATGCTCCCTCCCTCCACACAGCTGGGCTCTGCACTGCCTGGCTTTCCCAGACCCCACTGTCCCCTGCCCACTGGGGACAAACAGGAGCTATGCTCAGAAGGGGAGAGAAGTGTGTTTCAAAGAAGATTCATAGGCCTTGAGGTTCGCCCACACCTCACCAGCTTGGAGTATGGTGGTCCATTGCCTGGGCAATGCCAGGACTCAGTGTCTTTGCCTGGAAAATGTGCCCCAACTAGACAGCTTCTCCCAGACTGCCCAGTGCTAGGAACCAGAGCAACTTGAGGGCTGCCGTAGAAGTGGTGCCCTCCCCACACCTGGAAAACAGCACTGAGTGGTTCTTGCCTGGGCTTAGTGGCTTAGTGGGGTTTTGAGCTGGGAGGTGTAGCACAAATTTCTAATAGGTCTTTTAATAAAAACCCGGAGCCAGAATATTGGGGTAAATGCTGAAAGATCAGAAAGACAAAGAAACAAGCCACTACCATGTTTCACCTTGCCAATTCCACGAATCCTCTAACTGAATTCCTCTGAGTCCTCACCTGAGAGAATGGGACCTGGGCTTAGTGATGTCAACTGAGCCCCAGCCCAGAACACACGCTTACAGATCGGAGCCCCACAATTCAGTTCTTGCCTCACTGACCACAGGGGTCAGCAGCAGAGGTTTTGTTCTCTTTGTGAGACTGGCTGCGTCTCTGCTTTGTTCTTACATGTGGCTCCTCTTCTGCTTCCCTGTTCTGTTACTTTTCCTATTTCCTGCCTCCCCCCCCCCCTTGGAAAGGTCTCCAGGGCCCACCCGGGTTGGGGCTCTGTCTCTAGTTCTTCAGCCAGTCACATCTGCAAGGGGCTCTTTGCCATCTAAAGTAACACAGACGGCTGTCTCTGGAGGCTGCTGAGTTGCTACATCCATTGACCCTCGTATCTCCCAAAGCTAGGATTCAACCAGCCTCTGCCATTTCGTGGCTGTGTGACCTTTTCCAAGAACTCAGTTTCTTCCCTGGCCCCTGAATTCCCCATCTGCCCATTAGCTCTGAGGACCCCGTGGTGATTAGGGATGGTGTAGGCACTGTTCTGAGCAATTCCTGCCAAGCGCATGGACGGCCCAGCAGTAATGGAAATCGTCACAGCAGATCTCGAAGACTGAGGACTCATCTGTGCCAGACCCCACGCTGAGAACTGAGTTTATGGAGGTGAACACACAGAGCCAGGCCTTGGTTAGGTTTCAAACCTGGGACAAATGGCTGAGGTGCCTATTTAAGATACCAAAGTGGACACTGGCTGCCCTCTTCTCCCAGCATCCCTCAGTCCCTACCTGTTACAGGGCCCTCCTGGCTGGCATACCCTACCCCACCTTAAACTTCTCTAGCCCAGGGGCTGGGCAGCTCTTCCCTATATAATCCAACCGTTTTGGTTACCCGCCCTCTTTGTACCTTTGGCCTCCTGGCTGCTGCACCTGGTGCCCCCCTCTCTCCTCTCCCCTCCCCCTCTCCTCACATGGCACAGCTCAGTCTGGTCATGACCACTCTGGACTCTTCCAGATGTCCCTGCCTCTGGCTGTACGCTCCCACAAATCTATAATAAACATTTTCCTCCACTATACCCGGGACCAGTAATGTTCCTTTTCTATCTATCTGTCTGTCTACCTGTCTGTCTGTCTGTCTATCATTTATCTACCTGCTGTCTATCTGTCTATCTGTCTACCTGTCTGTCTATCTATCTATCTATCTATCTATCTATCTATCTATCTATCTATGTATCTCATCTTGTGCTGAAACCTGAAACAAGTCATACTCTTTCCTTTTATTTGATTTTTTTTTCATTCAGTGTAGTGACACATGCCTTTAACCCCAACACTTGGGAAGCAGAGGCAGGCAGATCTCTGTGAGTTTGAGACCAGCCTGGTCTACATAGTGAGATCCAGGGCTATATTTCCCCCTTGTCTCAGGGTGGGTGGGTGGAGAAACCAAAACTAAAAACATGATGAGCATCAAGGGCTCTTAACCGCTGAGCTACACAGACATGAGTCAGAAGGCCCTTGTGGAACTTTCAGTGGCGCCAAGATGACCGACTCAGAGCAAACAATCATGATTGCTATAGAGACCCAGAGACGTCCAGAGAGACCCAGAGAGGTCCAGAGAAGTTCAGGGAGATCCAAAGTCACACAGCTGGAAGCCACATTGGCAGTATTCACATCCAAGTCTGCCTGGTTCCCAAGCCCTCATTTTCCCATGACACTCCAAACCTCTTGAGGCTGGTTATAGCCAAGCAAAAGACCAGAGATGGGAAGTGACTGGCCAAAGGTCACACTGCAAGAGAACAGCCATATGCAGATGCAGATGCAGATGATTCCCAGGCACCATGCCCAGAACTCTGCCCAGCGGAGACCCTGAGACCCAACGCAACACTGGCAACAGCGGGGACACGTGGCTCGCCAGGAAGCCTGTGCTGTGCCAGGAGTCGGCAAGGACACTGTATGTGCCGGGTGCTAGTACTTTCTCTTCCTTGAGAGGTGAACCTGAGGTCTCAGAGACCCAGCAAGTTCACTGCCAAGGAGAGCCAGGGCACTCACTAAGAGGAGGAGCTGCCCAGGAACCTCCAAGTTCATGCTAACTTGGTTTCCCACACTCACCCCTTACCTTGGCCAGGCTGGGCTCAGGGATTGGTGCTCGGGGGTGGCCTGCCTCCAGGGAGAAGGATGGCCACCGGGTGCCATCTAGTGGTATCGAAGAGACATGCTGTCTATCCTCAACCTCCGAACCGCAGAGCCCATTGAGATCCCGAAATAGAAGGCCCTATCCTCCCTGCAGCTGGCTGGAGGTGAGTCGGAAGTGGACAAAATGACCCTTTTCATTTTCAGTGGAGGAAACTAAGGCCTGGTTGAAGCATGCCTGCCCAGTCAAGGACAGACCTGGGTGACTGAGGGTTCTGCAAAGAGGTGACTCAGGTGCTGCCCTGAGTCTGAGCAGGAAGGCTGTGAGGGCTCTGTGAGTGCAGAGGGGTCTGTGTGGAGGCAGATCCCTTATGATTTGGAGTGAAGAGCCAACAGCTGAGGATCAGGTTGAAGCTGGATTACCGAGCAAAAAGCTGAGGTGATGGTCAATGTTTCTCCACAGATAAATCCATAGCCAGAATACTCCCATCATCCTGAGGGATAGACATGACTAGAGAAATCCATCATGCTTAGGGACAACCACAGCCAGAAAAATCTCATGGTTGTGAAGGCTCTTGCCCTCAAGGAGCTTGATATATTATTCATTCACTTTAAAAATTAGCTTGCTGAGCCAGGCAGTGGTGGTGTACACCTTTAATGCCAGCACTCGGGAGGCAGAGGCAGGGGGATCTCTGTGAGTTTGAGGCCAGTCTGGTCTACAGAGCGAGATCCAGGACAGGCACCAAAACCACACAGGGAAACCCTGTCTTGAACCCCCCCCCCCCAAAAAAAAAGCTTGTCCTCTATAGCTGCCCCTTGAAGTGTGCTTAGGAGCCATAGGCCAAGCAGGACCAGACCCTCCAGCCCAGCTGGGCAGACAAACAGCATGGTTGCAAGAAATGGACAAGATCCAGAAGCACCTCAAACATGCAGGAAATGCCTGGAACTATGGACAGGACCAAACTTCGTATACAATATGCTTTTCCCTACACATGCAAACCTATGATAAATCTTTTTGTTTTTCAAGACAGAGTTTCTCAGTGTAGCCCTGGTTGTCATAGAACTCTGTAGACCAGGCAGGTAGATCTCTATGAGTTTGAGGCTAGCCTGGTCTACACAGTGAGTTCCAGGACAGTCAGAGCTACATAGTGAGACCTTTTATTAAAGGAACCAACCAGCCAAATAAGCAAAAAACAAACAAAAATAAACCTTAGAATTTTTTTTTGTTTGTTTTTTGTTTTTTGTTTTTCAAGACTAGGTTTCTCTGTGTAGTTTTGGAGCCTGTCCTGGATCTCACTCTGTAGACCAGGCTGGTCTCAAACTCACAGAGATCTGCCTGCCTCTGCCTCCCGAGTGCTGGGATTAAAGGCATGCACCACTGCCGCCTGGCAGAAATGGTTTATTTCTGGAATTTTTCACTTAATATTTTCAGAGTATGATTGGTTATGGGTAACTGAGGAGCAGAAAGCTAGACCAAAGCTGAGAGGAAGCTTCTGGGGCTGGAAAGACAGCTCAGCGGTTAAGAGAGCTTGCTGCAGGTGCTGGGCGGTGGTGGTGCACGCCTTTAATCCCAGCACTCGGGAGGCAGAGCCAGGCGGATCTCTGTGAGTTCCAGGCCAGCCTGGACTACCAAGTGAGTTCCAGGAAAGGCGCAAAGCTACACAGAGAAACCCTGTCTCGAAAAACCAAAAAAAAAAAAAAAAAAAAAAGAGAGATCTTGCTGCTCTTCCAGAGGATCCAAGTTCAATACCACTGAGGTCAGGGCACTCACAACTGCCTGTAACTCCAGCCCCAGATGATCTGACGCCATCTTCTGGTCTCTGCAGGCAGCTGCACACAAACATATACACACATTGCTAAAAATAAACTATACTCATTCTTTAAGAGAGGGAGTTTCTGGGGGCCGGGCGGTGGTGGCGCACGCCTATAATCCCAGCACTCGGGAGGCAGAGCCAGGCGGATCTCTGTGAGTTCGAGGCCAGCCTGGGCTACAGAGTGAGTCCCAGGAAAGGCGCAAAGCTACACAGAGAAACCCTGTCTCAAAAAAAAAACCAAAAAAAAAAAAAAAAAAAAAAAAAAAGAGAGGGAGTTTCTGTAAAACAATGGGCTCCACAGACAGGTCTAGCTGATTGTGATCGTTGTGGAGTCCCATGTGCTGGGGCTGAAATCATGACCCTCTCTTGCTGTGTGACTTTAGGCAAATTACCTGCCCTCTAATCTTCAATATTCTCATAGAAAAAAATGAGAGGTCAGAGGTCATCCCTCCTAGGTGACTGAGGTTCAGGTCATGTCTGTTTTGTTTCCTGTTGCTGTGGAAAGTGCCTAGTCTTCAAAAGAATGTAGCCTGTGTAGCTGGGTGGTAGTGTCACATACCTTTAATTCCAGCACTCAGGAGGCGGAGGCAGGTGGATCTCTATGAGTTCGAGGCCAGAATCGGCTATAGAGCTAGTTCTAGGACAGCCAGGGATACACAAAGAAGCCCTGTCTTGAACCACCCCAACCAAAAAAAGAATGTAGTCTGTGTTGAGTTCCCTTTCTGGTGTTGTGATAAAACACCAGTGATGAAGAGGGGGTCACACAGAGCCTGGGGGTCTCAAATTCTAGCCACAGAGGTGTTTCAACCTTGGAGCACCACGCTGTTGGCCAGAGAGGGGGTCCCCAACATCCTGGCTCCTGCTACTTAACTTTGCACTGAGCACAAGACCTGGGTTACCAACAGGACAGTAGGAAAATGTTGTTGACTTCTGGGGCAGGGTGATAATGATTCTGCAGCTTCTGTGTGGCCTCTCAGATAGCTTGGGTGAAGCCTGTGTGGTACTTCAAGGGCTCTTGGGGTGCCCTGTGTGGAACTCTTTGTGAGGAGAAGCCTGCTGGCCTTGAGAAGAACCATGTGAGAGAGAGTAGAGTTCATGCCTCAGCCTTGCTCAGGGCCTGAAGCCTGACTACTCAGGAGAGATCAGAGCCAACTCATTTATCTCCAGATTCCCAGTCCCCGGAACCACAAGTGTCCCTGCTGGCTGTGCTAAGATGTGGAACTTAGATGTTGGATTTTGTTAGGGGATAAGTGGGTGGATGGTGCTGGGGGTTAAGCCATTCTCGGTTGGCACTGCGCTGGGCCTTTGAGTGACCATCACAGAGACCCTCTGAGGGGGCCGCCATCTGTGCCCATTTCACGGATGCAGAGATGGGAACAGGTTCTTGAGGAACCCCTGACATCACTCTTGCAGCCCTGGACCTCCACTGGCCATGTGGCTGAGCCAGCTGTCTGGGTGACCCTGCCTGACGTCTGGGGTAGGACAGGTTCCCTGCAGCCTCCGATTCTGACCGAGGCCGACACTGGAGTGACATCAGCATGCGTAGCAGAGCTCCCAGTGGTGTAACCCGGAGTCCGTGAGAATGTGGTGTTGTGCCCTGTCTAGACGTGCCAGCCCAGTGGGCGTGGGTGAGAAGGCCTGGCCCCTGCGCACTCGTCACTGTGGGTGGGAGCAGGCTCAGAGTGCTAAGACTCCAGGTGGCCACCATTGCTGCATTTCCTGCAAGCCTACCGAGATCACACACCCCAGGGTGTTGAGGTCCTGCACCTCGTGGTGCTGGTTGCACCAGGGAAGGACGCAGAGACTCCACTGTCTGTGTCAAAGACAATGGCCGGGCAAAGCTGGAGACTCGGAGGAAAACCTCAGGCTGTCCCTGCCTTCCCAGAGGTTTCTGGGTTCTCACAGCACCTGGGCTAAAGGCCTAATGGGAAAAGCTGGGCTTCTCAGAGCTGGGACCCGTGAGGGAAGGGTGAGATACAATGGGCGGGAACACAGGCAGCTTCCGCTGGGTCCTGGCTTCATCTCCCATTTTCCGTTACCTCAGACAAGTTCCTTACTCGCTCTGTGTCTCTGAAAAGTTCACATGAAAAGCACAAGGGTGTCAATGGTGCCCACTCTCCAAGAATGGATGAGCTTGGTAGAGACAAGTGCCATGGGCTCCCGGCTCTGGAGCCTAGCTGACTGTCTCTCCAGTGGCCTCATGTGATCCAACAGGCAGCTCAGTTCTCTCAGTGAGCACTGAGTGAGTTAAGACAAGGAGTTGACGTCACCCTGCATCTGCAGTTGCACACAGGACATGGGGCTGAGGGCCACATGAAGAGGCAGAGGGGACCCTAAGCCCCTGGGGTGGGGCTCACACAGGGGCTTCCTCTCCTCGCAGATTCCAAAGGATAGAGGCCCTACCAGACCCTTCGTTCCTTCCTGGCAGTGATTAGGATGGAACCCAGGGTCTCTGTCCAGGCAGGCAAATACTATATGCCCAGCGCCTACCCCAGCTCAGCATGGGAACCTCATTCACTGGCAGTTCAGTGAGTCTTTGTATACCCAGGATTGGGCCCCGATGCCCTAGTCTACTCCAGGCTGCCTGTTCCCCCCAGTTCTCTGCTTAGCCTAGCACCATGACCTGCATTTGGCCCCTGGGTCTTTATTTAAAATGGAACGAGCTGCCTGAGATACCCAGGGCTCCTGTTGCTGCCCAGGAGAGGTCTGAGGCAAAGTGGGATCAAGTCCTGGACTGAGCCCACACTGCTCAGAAACTGAAGGTGAATGTGGATGATGCTGGTGAGACTTCCCAGGACCCTGGCCCTCCTTCTTAGGCCTGGAGCCCAAAGTCACTGGGTAGCTTCGGTGCCTGAGTTTGGGGTAGCGGTACTAAGGAGGTTGAGGGTAAGGATTTTGCCATTCTCCGGAGTTGCAGGGGCAGAGGGCCCAGAGGGTGGTGCCTCCAGACCTCAGTGTCCTAGGAAGAAAGGGACATGCGGGGAAGTGGGTAGAGAAGGCCTTGTGACTGAATTTCCCCTGGGGTGGAGGGACCTAGTCCTGTGTCACTTAGGTGACCCCCTTCCAGCCCTTGGCCATGAAGGATGACTCAGCTTAGCCATGGGGCCATTGTCCCTTCCGCCCCTCACCTGTCACTCTGGTAAGGCTGCCTCTCAAGATGCCATGACCTGCCAACACCAGGAGCCCGTGCCAGGATGAGCCTGGCCAGTGCCCAGGGCAGTGCACCTCTGCACGTCTCTTAGTGGCCTCAGCCGGCCCTGTGTTCTCACTGCGGCACGTCCTACCCTGGTACTGGCTAATTCTGGGTCATCATCTGGCCAGACCTGGCATCTGACCTCCAGCCACTTGGCACCCCCCAAGAGCCGGGCTTCACTGTGTGGTGGTCGCAAGTCCCGCAGCCCCCCAGGCCCACGCCATGCTTGTGAACCTTTCTCTCCATGTTCAACCATTACGGAGTCCAGGAGACTTGGTGGGATTGGAGGGTGAGAGAAGCCAGAAACCAGGACAGAGAGTTAGGAGTTCAGAGGCCATATGCCTGTGGGGCTGGCGCACTCAGAGGAACAGAGACATAAAGAGAGAGACAGAGACTGAGAACACCTATATCTTCAACCATATAGTCAAAGCTAGGCAACCCCCACAGGTGCCCAAACTCTGCTGTACAGACACTGGGGTCGCAGCTCCCTGACTTGGGGCTGCCGAGAGCGGCGAGCAGGGGCTCTTCTGATCGTTTCTTCTCGGAGTGGACCTAACCTGAGTTTGTCCTTTGTGTCCCCTCACTGGCCCTGTCACCAGCTTCCTCTCATCTGATGCTCTGTCCCCTTGGACCCGCACAAGGGGAGGTTGTTAGCATTCAGACCCACTTCTTGGAATCCTGACCAATAAGCAGATAATACCCTGGCCCTCCCAGCGTCCTGACGTCATGTTACGTAAAACCCACTTTAAGAGAAAATTCCTCCCCCCCCTCTTTCTCTCTATTCCCACGAGGTGTGCACCTCCTCTTTCTCTCCCTCTCCTCCTCCCCTTTCTCCTTCCCTCCCTTCCCCCCCAAAAAACCTTTCCATGTGGATGCCGTGTCTGCATGGTGTAACTTTCCACCGCTCCACCCCACAGCCCGCCGCCATGTCTGCATGGTGGGTCTCCCTCACCCACTGGGACACCTTGGCCCAACCTACCAAGGCCTCCCACGTGCCGCATGGTAACA